>NC_048598.1:125017996-126217996 GCF_003668045.3 Cricetulus griseus
ATTGTGTCAAAAATATACAGGTATAGATTGCTGGTGAGTGAAGTAATTTTGACAATTAATTGGGAATAGATATAATAGTAATCAGCTATGTGAACTGAGACAAAAATGTGGAAAAAACACAATATGATTCTGAAGACACTAAAGAAAACTAACAGTTACCTCGAACAGCATAGCCATCTTTTACTGATGCTGGGAATGGGGGTAGGTTGTCTTTTGCATATACATCTTGAGCAAGGACTCGCCCCATTCCATCTGAAAGAAAAGAAAGAAATATGAATAATGGAGGCAGTGGGAAAGCAATCAGTCATAAATAAGATGGGTACAAGTGCATGCACCATATCTTAGAAATGGGCCTAGCCTGACTTTCTGATTGTTCAAGGAATAGTGTACAGAAAGAAGAGTTGTATCCTAGTACCTAAAAAAAAAAAAAAAAACACAGATGGTCAACACTTCTAATAATGGTTATAGTAATTAAAGATGAATTGCTACACAGCCAGAAAAAATGTGTTCAGAAGATATGTCATTAACTCTCTCGAAATGCAAATATAATATTCCTCAAAAGGAAAGCCAAATTTAAACATTTTCATTGACCCAGAAATTTCTCTTCTAGTATTGTATCATAAAAATTAAATTTATATTCATGTAGATCTTTATTTCAGAGTTGCTTATGTTAGTAAATATAGAAAGATAAATAATATATTTAAATAAATAGTGGCATTATTCTTATGAGTGCATTTATAAAGAATATTTATGGACAAACAAAATATGATTAAAAAGATATATTTTAAAATATGCAAAATTGTATGTGCACTATAATTTAACTACATTAACATACAAACATATATCAATAGAATGATGTACATGAAACTATAAAGGCTGTTATTTTAAAATGTTAGTTACATCTTTTAGTCACTGTTATAGGTTTTTTTTTTTTTTTTGAAACAGTTCCAAGTTGTAGCTTTAATACAATAAACATGCCACTCTTACAAGCATAAACTTTATTTTCTGTCCTGAAAGGAGAAAGGTAAGAAAAGAAAGAAGCTTCCCAATCACTTCATTTAAAGTTTAACCTTTGATTTTGGCTTCATTAACTCAAGTGATTTAATGACAAGAAGTGTATCAATGGTGTAATTCAAATGGATTCATGACCAACTCCCTAAATTGTTCTTTTTTTTTTGAAACAGGATTTCTCCATGTAGCCCTGGCTGGCCTCAAACTCAGAGATCTGCCTGCCTCTGCCTCTCTATTGCTGGGATTACAGTCACGCAGTGCTACCACCCAGCTCCCCGAATTATTTAGCGAGAATCTACCTTTAGAATCAAGACAAGTAACAGGAATTGACTGGTAAGATGCATTCTCATACTTTATAACATTCCCTTGTTCTTTCTATTGGGGGTTGACTTTAGCCACAAAGGCCTATTGATGGGGGAGTTCCTTCTGTGTATATGTTTATCTTATTGGTTGTTGAATAAAGTATTGTTAGCCAATAGGGAAGCAAGATAGGTGGGACTAGGAATCGAGGAGGATTCTGGGAAATGTAGTAAACAGAAGTCTTGTGATCCAAACAGGAAGAAACATAGTAGGCGGACTCAGAATATAAGCAGGGAGAAGCAGGAAATTGCTCTCTTCCTCCTCCTCTCTTCTAGGAGGAGCCACCATGTGATCCCAGCAAGAGAAGACACCTGCCGCTGGCATCCGATAAGTCTTTATAAAATATATAGATTAATGATTATGGTTGATACTTAAGACAGAGCAAGCAAATAAGAAATCCTTGTCATTGGCCAGCAGCATTGTATCTAATAGAAGTCTCTGTGTGTTATTTTGGGCGCCCACGTGACGGCCGGGCTCTGGTGGTTGGCGGGAAGATTTACCATTACAGTCTATTGCTTTCCAGATTTAGGACCTGGAAGTATAGAGGGTTTTTTTTTTAATTTTTGAACCCCAATTCATAGAGATACTGAGTCTTCCTTTAGAGCCCTGAACCTTGAATCTGAAGGGAGAACTTGATAGATTTTAGCTTCATATATTTCCAGGAGATTGATTCTCTTCTGGATCTATACTTTCCAAGAAAAGGAAAGTGCTGAGACCGTAGCTTTGATTCCTATTCATGAATACTCTTTTTCTTTTACAGAGGGGTAGGGGTGGGGAATAAGGAGGTACAGTGTCTTCTTATGTAGCCCAGGATGGACTTGAACTCACTTTCCCTTGCTTCATCTCTGAATGGTAGGATTACAGTCATGAGCCACTAAATCTTGCTATGACATCAGTTCCTAAGTGAACCAGAAGATATAAGGTAGTCATTAAAATTGAGCCAGGATCACAATTGGCCTCCAGGAGTAGCTCCTAAAATATAACTGATTTAGCTTGTGATAGGTAGGTAAAAATACAAGCTCTATACCAATTTATATACTAAGATAATGTCTTTGCTGGCATCTTAAATATTAATGAATAGTGGCCAATAATCAAAGTTAGCACAAATGCTCCAACTCTCTGGCAGCTGGCCCTTTAGCAGGCTCATTGGTATCTAATAAATGTTTGCTATCATTTTTAAGTTACTAAGTAGTATCATGTACAAATTATCACTTAATCCCCCCCAAAATCCAGTAATATGTATTGGTCAAAGTACAGAGATTAAGTGTCTGTACTCAACCATAAATGGGGCATCTATCTCACACCTCCTCCCCATAAGCTTAGGGGATATCATGGAAGAGGAAGTGGAGCAAAAAGTTAGAGGCTACAAAGATTCGGGAAGATGAACTCCCAGCAGCTGTGGCAGCTTGCATCGACATGCACAAGATGAAGTCAGTCAACATTTCTAGCATGGAATAGGTAGGGATTCACAAGTCCCTACCCATAGTCCTAGAAGTCGGGGACTTAGCACTTACTAGACTGAAAGACTACTGGTACAGACATCTGCAGATCTCATAGTTGTTTAACATGTAAATGAGGAGCTGGAGAGATGGCTCAGCTGTTGAGAGTACTGGCTGTTCTTCCAGAAGTTTTGAGTTTAATATCCACCACCAACCACGTGGTGCCTCATAACCATCTATAATGGGATCTGATGCCCTTTTCTGGCCTTCAGGCATACAGGCAGGCAAAGCAGGCATGCATAAAAAATTAAACCAAATCAAAAACCCACCACCACCAACTACAAAAAAATGTAAGTGAACAATTTAACACAAAGCTCTAACAATCTGCTTTCTAGGATATGCTCACTTGTGCTGTAAAAAGACAAAGGCAGGGTGACAGGTCAAAAACAGAGTAGTCTTTTTAGGTTTTAACAGGAAACTCATATTTGATTCAGCTTCTCATCTGATAACTGATTAACAAATTTCCTAGTAGTACTAGTGTTTTATTTTTTATACATTTTAAAGATTCACTTATTTTACTTTATGTGGATGAAAGGTTTGCTTCCATGAACATATGTTTACCATGAACATGCCTGTTGGATCACCTGGGACTGGGGATATGGATTGTTGTGAGCCACCACCTGGGTGATGGGAATCCAAACCTACTCCTCTGCAAGAGCAACAAGAACTCTTGGCCACCAGACCCCTCCCGTCCTCTAGTAAGTATTAGTGCTTCTAAGCTGGGATGACTGTTCTAAGTCTTTATAGATTAAAATGGCTGAAAAGGGATGGATGTGTGTGGAAAATCCAAAAATTTCAAGCCTGACTGTAAGCATAGCACTCAAGTTTGTTTTCTAAAGGTTTGTAAAAGCTTAATTATCTTAGTGGGAAGCTTATTAAAACATGAAGTCTACAGGGAGGTGTTCTTTGGGTAATGTTATTAAGTTCAGGAAGAAAACAACTCAAAAGCTTTAGGAAGACCTTGAAACTGACCAGATAAACTTCTCCCTCATTCATTAAGCTGCATATAAGCAGAAGGGTTGCTGAGTGTCTTAGACCAATGAGACGGAGACCAACCAAGCTGCCTAGAAGAGACTCAGGCCAGTTGAGGGTTTGGAAGAAGCAGAGATCAGCCAACTTCCTGAAAGATATTCTCCAACATGTGAGCTGCCTCCCAATTGTGCAGTGCTCTCCAGGTTCCCAGCTTTGTGAGCTGTTACCTATGCTGAGCTGGGCTTTTGATGATGCAGTTATCTTTAAGTCATTTCTGTTCCTGCATGTGACCTCTTACCCGTATTCCTCTAAGTAAGCACCATAAAACTTTGGTGGTATCCCCATTTTGGTTTGTCTTTGGTTCCCCATATATGGGATGAGCAGATATTTGTTCATATGTCCCCAGAAACAATGTCATACAACATTTTCCAACAGGGTATTTAATGTCGAACACACTTTGAGAACTTAGAGATTGTATATATAAATCGTAATTCTGTGTTTGTTTTCATCACTTCTAATGAAATTAGGACATATACCCCTGATTAAAGTATTAGCCACACCACAGTGTACAAGCTGGGGATTCTTGGTAGTGTGAGTGAAGATGCCCAGCCCAGTTGTGGTCAACAGAGACTCTGTACACATTAATAACGGAAACTTCTAAAGGGAAGATAGCTCTTAGGAACATCTGACCCTTGACTAGGTCCAGTAATAGCCTAAATGGAATAACAGATAATCTGAAATTCAAAATTTTACCCTCTACTTGGAAGATTCTAACATTAGGAGACCTAGAAAGAAGTCAATCCAAAACTTGGTCTTTCTCTTGCCCTTCATGTCCCCATGTATTTCCCTATCTTAAATGAACTTTATTTTACTTTATGTGTATAGATTTTTTTTTGTATGTCTGTATGCCACTTCTATTCCTGGTAACAGAGGGTATCAGGTCTCCTGTATCTGGAGTTAAAGACTGTTATGAACTGCCACTTAAGCGTTGGGTCATCTGGAAGAGCACTGCTCTTTTCCCTTTCTATTTCTTTTCTGTCTCTTTATTTCATTAATTTTTGCTTTTACATTTATTCTAATGCATTTTAACTTCAAAGCATACTTTAAATTAATTTTGCTGTTCTTATTTATTTTATTTTTGAGATAATATACACTTCCCCCTTCCATTTCCTCCCTCCAAACCTTCCCATTTATCCCTTCTTGCTCTATTTCAAATTCAAAGATAATGATGCGGGCTGGAGAGATGGCTCAGCAGTTAAAAACACTGGCTGCTCTTCCAGAGGACCTGGGTTCAATTCTCAGCACCCACATGGCAGCTCATAACTGTCTGTAACTCCAGTTCCAGGGGGTCTGACACATTCCACATCAATGCATATAAAATAAATTTAAATAAATTATAAAAAAGATAATGATGCACCTTAAGATCTTAGAAGAACAAGAACCCTGTAAACATGAAAGCAGTAGACAGACAGAAATAGTAAGAATCAGGGCATGAATTAATTACATAGAGAATAAAGGGACTATACAAGGAAACAATAAAACAGTTGATTCCTTGAAAAAACAAATAAACAAGAGAGACAAACCATAGTCAAACTAATAAAAATAAAAAGAAAGACTCACATCAATAAGATTGGGCATAAGAAGAGAACATTTCAACAAGTAGCAATGAAAACAAAAGGATCACCAGGAAATTCTTTGAAAATCTATATTCTAAAGAGATGTTAAATCAAGAAGAAATAGATAAATACATAGACACATGAACAACTTGAACAGACCTATAAGAAGGGAGGAGATTGAAGCAGATAGTACTAAAGAATCTTCCCACAGAAAAACACTCAGAACAAGACAGATGAAAGGCTGAATCCTGTAATACCTTTAAAGAAGAAGTAACACCAATGACATTCAAACTATTGAGTAAAATAAAAAGGAAGAAACACTGTGGTGATTATTTATTATTTAAAAAGCCTTTGGAGATAAAAAAGCAATGCAGCCAAGCCACTAGCTCTTACCTCTACTTCAGACTGAAATGACAATCCTGACTCCATGAATCCTCCTTGTGCAATGCAGACTGCACTGCTCTCTACCACGTCTCAGACGGCAATGCTTCCCTGTCTGGAAACTAAATCTCACATGAGACCCTTTGCTTCTTCCTTTTATACCTCCCTAATGCTGGGATTAAAGGTGTGAGCTCTATTATTCTTTTGCATTGATTTATTCTTTTGTAGTCCAGGGTGGTCTTGGACTCACAGGGATTCATCTGCCTCTGTCTCCTGAGTGCTGGGACTAAAGGTGTATACCACCACTACCTGGTCTCTATGTCTAGCTAGTATGGCTGTTGGGATTAAAGTTGTGTATCACCACTGCCTGGCTCTATGTTGCTAGCTTTGCATTTTGATCTCTAATGGCTTTATTAAATGATAAACAATATATCACCAGAAAACACTACAAACTAATTCTGTGAAGTCAGTATTACTTTGATACCTATACCAGGCAAGGGTAGAACAAAAATCAAACAAACAAAAAAAACCAAAGAAGAAAACTATGAGTCATCTTCTCTAATGTATGTATACAGATGCAAAAAAATTCTCAATAAGAACAATACTTGTAACTGACTCAACAACATTTTTAAAAGACAACCAAGGCCAATTTAATTTTCATCTATGGATAAAATTACAGTTCAATATTTCTGAATTAATAAATTAATAAATAAACTTCCTGAGGAAGTGCAGTATAGACATACAAAGGTTTGGAAATAGTTATAATAATCATTCATTCATGATTAAAAACCTGAAGAAATTAGGAACAGAAGGAACATACCTCAACACTTTCCTCTAAATTCAGGAATGAGATAAGGGTATTTACTTTCAACATTTTATTCAATATAGTGCTCAAGACTAAGCTAGAGTAATAAAGCAAGAAAAGGAAATATCAGGGATTCAAAAAGGGAAGTAGGAAGTAAAAACATCCAAATTTTCAGATGATATGACTCTAAACTTAAAGGTGTTATAGATTCTGCCAGAAAACTACAAGATCTGATAAACATCTTAGCATAGGAGTAAGATACAAAACAATCAATGTTAAAAAGTATTTTTCTCTACCAATAATCAACTTGCTAACAAAAAAATTAAGGAATATTGTCTATACTCTAGCATAAAATTCCTAGAAATAAAACTATCCAAGAGTTGGAGGGCTTCCACAAGGAAAAATTTAAAACAGTGAATATAGAAATTGAAGAAGACTCTTCAGCTCAGACTAGAAAATGAATGTATTGCAGATTCAATGCAATCTCCATCTTTACCAATGTTATTCTTCATAAAAATAGAAAAACAATTCTAAAGTCCATGAAAGTACACACACACACAAACACACACACACACACACACACACACACACACACACACACACACACACACACCCAAAACCAACCCTCTAAAATAAACCCCAAACAAAACCAAAACTACCAGCACTTCAACTACAACAACAAACTCCAAATAGACAAAGCATGTTAGGTAAAAAGAACAGTGCTAGAGGCCGCACAATACCTGATTTCAAATTATACTACAGAGCTTTAGTTGCAAAACCAATATTGTACTGGTGCAAAGACAGATATACAACTGATGGAAAAGAATAGAGGACTTAAAATAAACTTATAAATAGCTATAGCCAACTTCCCTGTTTTGACAAAGTTGCCAAAAACCTACAGTGGAATAAAAACAGCCTCTTCACATAAATAGTACCAGGAAAACTGGATATCTATATTTAGAGTAACAAAATTGTATTGTTGTCTCTCACCATGTCTAAAAATCAATTCAAAGTAGATCAAAGACCTTAATGAAAGCCTTGAACCTTCAAAACTGCTAGAAGAAATCGAGGAAAATATTTTGAGATAAAGATAAGTCTTTCGGGTAAGACTCCAAATTTAGAAATAACAGAAAGAACTCACACACAGGACTGCACAAAATTATTTTATTTTTATTTCTGTGAATGCATGTATATTAGTGTGAGTATATGCCACTTGTGTTCAGGTGCTTGTGTAGGCCCTCAGAGGGCATTGGATGCTCTGGAACTATAGTTACAGGAGGTTGTGAGCTGTCTGATGTGTGTGGTGGGAATTAAACTTTGGTTCTGTGGAAGAGCAGCAAGCATTCTCAACTACTGAGTAATCTGTCCTGATTACTGAGTAATCTTGTCCTGGGGCTGCATAAAATTAAAAGCCTCTGCAAAGGAAAGGAAACATCAACAGACTAAAGAGATGGTCTATACAATGGAAGAAAATCTTTGACAGCTATATATCTGACATGAGATCAGTGCATAGAACAGAGAACTACAAAAATACTAAATACCAAAATAAGCAATTCATCAATAAATAGGCAAGAAAAATGATCAGAAAACTAGAACTACTCTGAGGTTCTATCTCACCTCAGTTAGAATGTCCATCATCAGGAAAACAACGAACAAATGTTGGTAAGAATAAGGGGTGCAGATGGAGCAACTATGGAAATCAGCATTAAGGTTTCTTAAAATCAAACATGTCATCCAGCTTTGTTTCTCCTAGGTACACCCAAAGGAATTAAAGTGAGCATATCAGCAGGGATACTTACATACCAAAATTTACTGAAGAACTATTCACAGTAGCCACAATATGGAACCAGCTTAGATGTTCATTAACAGGCAAATACATAAAGAAAATATGGTGTATATGGGGGTGGGCCTAGGCCCTATTCCAAAGGATATGACAGACTCTGAAGACCCCCTATGGAAGGCTTCACCCTCGCTGGGGAGCAGAAAGAGTATGGGATAGGTAAGGTGTTAGTTGGGGGGAAGGGGAGAAGGGGAGGGAGAGGGAACTGGGAGTGACATGTAAAATAATCTTGTTTCTAATTCAAATAAAAAATGGAGAAAAAAAAGAAAATATGGTGTATAAACAAAATGGAGTTTTGTTAAGATGAAAAAAAAAAGAAATTACATCATTTTCAGGAAAACTGATAGAACTGGATACCAACAGGTTAAGTGAGCTATTTTAAATATCCGGACACAGAAAGACAAATATTGCATATTTTTTCTGGCATGTAGAATCCAGATTAAAAATACTACCATCCTCAATGCATTTATTTTATGAAAATAAAATAGTCACTATCTGAAAGGAGGTAAGAGTTTAAAGGTTAAGAAAGAGGTAAGAAGACGACAAGAGAATGCAGTGGTGGGTAGAGACCAATTATCATATGCTTTCTCTTATATGTGGACTCTAGACTGAGGAGTATATATCTAAAATATATGAAAGCTCAGGGAAACTGGGAACAGTTAGATGAGGCCAGTGGGCAGTGGGCAAAGGATGGTTGATGGGAGGAATCTTAGCAAAATATATAGAATCCATTATTCACTTTAGGATACTATAGTGGCAAAGGCATAGTGTTTAATTTTTTTATACATTTATGTAGTTTGTGTTATTGTGCATATTTGATACATTGCATGAGTGCTTTTGGATGTCAGGGTAACCTGTAGGACTTGGTTACACATATAGGTTCTGGGGATCAAACTCAGGTCCTCAGGCTTGGCAGCAAGACTCCCTATTTGTTGCACCATTTCACTGACCCCAAAAGATATAAGGAATTTTGATGCTGCTCCTTTTTAAATATATTTCTTTTCAATTGCAATATTTTTCCATTTCTTATGCTCTGAATCTTAACACTATTAACATAGATTATTTAACTTCAAGATAGTGAATAAAAAGACTGCTAAATGATCTATAACAAATAAAGCATAATGAGGTACCTAAAAAGATTGGGAAAACTGGAATCATATTTAAAGGCTGTGCCTTTAAAAATTATAAATATACTTGATGAAACTTAGGTGTATTAGTTAAAATCTTATTAAGACCAATTATTTCTTTTTTTTCTTCTAAGACAGGGTCTTGCTCTGTTGCCTAGCTAGGCCTTGAAGTCATGACCCTCTTGCCTTATTCTCCTGAGTGTGGGATTCCAGAAAATACCTAGCAACACTTATTTTTTGATCACTAATGTATTTTATCAGAACTGCTTAAATGAGACTTATAATATGCTTTTATTTATCTCTCTTTCTTTGTGTGTGTGTATACTATAGTAAAAGTACAGTTGTGGGGGCATCTGAAAACATATAGAAAGCTGACTGGTGATACATAATTTTTGGAGGTTAAGAACATCACAATTATTTTCAGGTGAGATTGTACACATTTACAGATTACAGACATAACAGAGAGTATTCCCCACTTCCATGCAGTTTTGCTTTTTATAGTGAGTTGTTCCTCATCTGTTGCTGATTTAAAACATTAAAGTTTAAAATTTATGCTATTTCTGAGTACTATGATGACATTTCATGCCAACTCAGTTTGTCCTCCTAAGACATGAACCGCACATCTTTTCTGAATATTCACAGTGCTATGTTCATAGAAGAGGAATGCAGAAATAAGAATAAAGATAATGATGTCTTAGGATGCAGAAACCCAAGAATACAGTAAGCTGTACACATTTTAGAGGTAATGAGGTTCATGGATTAAAATCATAGATGCACCTAAAAGGAATGATTTCAGTTGACCACATTTATAGGGGGAAAAACAAAACAAAACAGAAAAAGTTACAATAAAGACCAGACAAACAGCCATGCAAGGAATTATTTGTAAGTAGGTAGCATTGCTTTAAGTGAAAACTTAATATACTGGTGATTGAGACTTATACATGTTTCTTTTCTAGTGTGCCCAGGGTTCCTTGGAAAATGGAACCTTTAGTTCCTACGATCTTCAGGGTGGTACTGGGTCCGACTTCTTAGGTTACTTCAGGCTCCAGACTATACTGCTGTTGTCCAAGAGGTTACTTTGCACTGTAGTTCTGACTTCAGTTGGTCTGATGTTTGTTATCCTGTTTCAAGCAGGTTCATTGAATTGAAAGGGGTAGACTAAGGGTTTTACTTCATTTGGTTGCCTTGGTGCTTAGTGTGCAGCCCTGTCCTTGGTGTTGATGGCACACAGTCAAGACAAGACCACTTTAATGACCCCATTTGACTATCAACACCAAATTTCACCAGTGCCCACTTCTGAGATTCATGCAGATATATTTCCAGAGAACAAAATATCCCAACAGACTCAGAAGGGAAGTCAAAATGAAAAGACAAATCCCCTCCAACAGACATGTAAAACACAAAAACAAAAACACAAAGACTATGACATAGCCACAACCCATGACCCATCCACACCTGGCCAATTCTCCTATAAGTAACCAGAACTATAGAGATAGCTGCAAAGCCTGAGAAAGAATTCAGAGTTTTACTTTTTAAAAGAATCAATGATCATATAGAACATGCAAACAAAACAATGCATGGATGAATGAAATCTATCCAAACCATTAACAGAACATTATTCAAAGTGAATGTACAGTAAAATGGAAGCAAACTTCAACAAACCCTCAAAACTCATATGGAAAATAGCTATAAGCAAATAGAAAACATAAACAAGCAGGCTTAGCTAGATCTATACTGATAAAGCAGACTTCAAACCAAGATTAATTAGAAGAAATTTAAAAAGAACCCCTAATTTCATACAACAAACACTGTATGGCATAAAAGACCACATAGGTTCTGACACAATAACAGCAGGGGTTTTCAATTCTTCATTCTCATATAGGTCTACAAACGAAAAGCAAAGAAACTTCAGAGCTAAAATATATTAGGGACCAACTAGACTTGATAAAGCAGAATGTTCCAACCAATACACAGAGAATGCACATTTTTCTCAGCAGTACTGGGAATGTTCTCTAATCATATAATAGACCACAAATCAAGTTTCAACAACATCATCATCATAATGAAATGAAATTTGAAATCAACAATAACAAAAACTGCAGATAGCACAAAATTCTTGGAGACTAAATAATACATATTTGAGTGAACAGTAGATCATCTAAGATATCAGAAGGGAAATAAAAAAAATCCTAGAGAAAAATTATAATGATTTGTAAAGAAGGGAAGATGGCCCGGGTAGGAGGAAAAGTAACCAGAATGCATTTTATACACTCATGAAATGGTGAAATAACAAAATTTATTCAAGAAAAAGAAATGGATCAGTAAGGTTGACAAGGTGGATGTTTAAAAGAAACAAACAGGAATTCTATGTAGGGAATTTTAAAAACACAATCTCCACTTGAACAGATTATTCTCATCAAGCTGAAGAACAGATTGGGGGGGGTGTGAACTTGAAGGAACTTCTTACAATAATCCAAAAAAGTTTCGGGCAATAGTGATGCTTGCCTTTAATACCAGCACTTGGGAGGCAGAGGCAGGTGGATCTCTTTTGAATCTGAGGCCAGCCTGGTCTACAAATTGAGGTCTAGGACAGCCAGAGTTGTTACAAAGAGAAACCCTGTCTTGAAACAAACAAACAAACAAACAAACAAAAACAATAATCCAGAAAGTTAGTAAAGACCTAAATAAAAACAGTGGCAGTGAGATGGAGATCAGGAATGTATTAAAGAGGCTGTAGAGGAAAAAGCATTGCTGTAGAGGTAGGAGAAATAAACTTATATTTGTCACGAAGCCCTATTAGCAGGAATTTGTAGCTTAAATAAGGTCTAGGCAGTGACAACAGATGACAAAATAACTTTACAGATAGCACCCGATTACTAACATACATAAAATCTTGTGAAATAAATATATAAAATATGAAGAGGGGCAAATAATGATTATAAATGACTGACAAAAGAAGGCAAGCTTACAAAAGGTCCAATAAAGGAGAAGAGTAGCTCTGCTGACCTGACTCTATCCTGCCCTAGACAGTGAGGGCAGTTCTACTTTTAGTCATCTTTCTTTACATATGACTTTACTTAGTACTCAACTTCATAGATGTTTAGTCAACATTTGCTGAAGAAACTAAACTAACACCTTTATATACGTTTTCTAAATACCTAAGTAAAATGTTTAGGTCTAATTATAATACTCTTGGGCATTCAAAATGATTGTCTTTGACCCAGCTGAATGTTAACTTTGTTATTTTCATCATCACCTCTGGAAACACTAATGCAATTTATTGATTGTTGCTGACCTGCCCTGGTTAACAAATAAAGAAGGGAAAGCACATGAGGGAAAGTACTTTTTTCCTGGTGGAAAACTAAATGGTCATTTCCAAATCTTCTTTTCTAAAATTTCTGTGTAAATATGACTTGGAATACATAATTTCATTTCTCTGAGAAACCAACAAGGACCATATCTAAACATAATAAAAGCAATTTACAGCAAGCAGACAGCAAACATCAAATTAAATGGAGAGAAACTCAAAGCGATTCCACTAAAATCAGGAACAAGACAAGACTGTCCACTCTCTCCATATCTATTCAATATAGTACTTGAAGTTCTACTTAGAGCAATAAGACAACAAAAGGAGATCAAGTAAGTGAAAATTGGAAAGGAAAAAGTCAAACTATCAAACTATCATTATTCACAGATATAACGGTATACATAAGTGACCCCAAAAACTCTTCTTGGAAACTCCTACAGTTGATAAACACCTACAGTAGTGTAGCAGGATACAAGAATAACTCAAAAAACAAAGTCAGTAGCCATCCTATATACAAATGATAAGTGGGCCAAGAAAGAAATTAGAGAAACATCACCCTTTACAATAGCCACAAATATAAAATATTTTGGGGTAACTCTAACCAAACAAATGAAAGACCTGTCTGACAAGAACTTTAAGTCTCTAAAGAAAGAAACTGAAGAAGATATCAGAAAATGGAAAGATCTCCCATGCTTTTGGATAGGTTGGGTCAACATAATAAAAATGGCAATCTTACTGAAAGAAATCTACAGATTCAATGCAATCCTCATCAAAATTCCTATTCTTCACAGACCCGAAAAGAACAATACTCTATTTCACATGGAAAAACAAACAAACAAACAAACAAACAAACAAAACCCAGAATAGGTAAAACAATCCTGTACAATAAAGGAACTTCTGGAGGCATCACCATCCCGAGTTCACACTCTACTATAGGGCTATAATAATAAAAAGAGCTTGGTACTACCATAAAAACAGACATGTGGATAATGGAATAGAATTGAAGACCCTGACATTAATCAACACACCTATGAACACCTGATTTTTGATAAAGAACCCAAAATGGTACAATTGAAAAAGGAAAGCATCTCTAACAAATGGTGCCGGCATAGTTGGATGTCAAAATGTAGAAGATTGCAAATAGATCCATTATCTATCACCATGCACAAAACTCAAGTTCAAGTGGATCAAGGACCAAAACATAAATCCAGTTTCATTGAACCTGACAGAAAAGAAGTGGGAAGTAGCCTTGAACGCATTGACACAGGAGACCACCTCCTAAGTATAATACCAGTAGAGCAACAATCAATAAATGAGACCTCCTGAAACTGAAAAGCTTCTGTAAGGCAAAGGACAAGATAAATAAGACAAATGACAGCCTATAGAATGGGAAAAGATCTTCACCAACCCCACATGTGACAGAGGGGTGACCTCGAAAGTATATAAATAACTCAAGAAACTAGACATCAAAATACAAAATAATCCAATTAAAAATGGGGTACAGAGCTAAGCAGAGAATTCTCACCATAAGAATCTCAAATGGCCAAAAGACATTTAAGGAATTGTTCAACATCCTTAATTATCAGGGAAATGAAAATCAAAATGACTCTGAGATACCATCTTACATCTGCCAGAATGGCTAAGATCAAAAACACCAAGAACAGCTTATGTTGGAGAAGATGTGGAGTCAGGGGAACACTCTTCCATTGCTGGTGGGAGTGCAAACTTATATGGCCACTTTGGAAATCCATGTGTTGGTTTCTCAGAAAATTGGGAATCAATATACCTCAAGGCCCAGTGATACCACTCTTGGGCATATAGCCAAAATATGCCTAATCATACCACAAGGACACTTGCTCAACAATGTTTTTAGCAGCACTATTTGTAATAGCCAGAACCTGGAAACAAACCTAGATGCCCCTCAACTGAAGAACAAATAAAGAAAATGTGGTACATTTACATAACGGAGTATTACTCAGCTGTAAGAAACAATGACATCATGACATTTTCAGGCAAATGATAGAAGTAGAAAAAACCATACTGAGTGAGGTAATCCAGATTCAGAAAGACAAACATGGTATGCACTCACTCATAAGTGGATATCAGATGTAAAGCAAAGGATAACCAGACTATAATCAACAGCTCCAGAGAAGCTAGGGACACATAGATCCCCCTGGGAAGGGAAATTAGATGAGATCTCCTGGAACCTTCATCCAGATATCTGTCTGTCTGTCTGTCTGTCTGTCTGTCTGTCTGTCTGTCTGTCTATCTGTCTATATCCAGATACAGAGATCCACATCCAAGCACCAGACCAAGCTCTGGGAATCCAGTCAAAAAGAGAGCAAGGGAGGTCAAGATCATGACGGAGAAATCCACAGAAAGAGCTGAACCAAGCTTGTGAAAACTCATGAACTCTAGACCAACAGCAGTAAAGCTCCCATGGGACAGAACTATGTCCTCCTAATGTGGGAGACTGTTGTGAAGCTTGGACTAACTGAGGGGCCTCTGGCAGTAGGACCAGTATCTATGCCTGGTTCATGAGCTAGTTTGTTTGAGCCCATTTCCTATGGTGGGATGCCATGCTTAGCCTTAATACAAGTGGGAGGGACTTGGTCCTGCCAGATTTTGTTGACTTCTTATGGGATCCCTTACCCATTGGGAGGCTGTGGTGGGGGTGGGAGATCTGTAGTTGGAATGTAAAATGAAATAAATACATAAATTAATTAATTAATTAAATAATAAACCAAAGTTAAGGGAAAGACCACTAAAATTACAAGAGACCAGGACTGATTCTTTTTAAAAATTTATTAAAAATTTTAATAATTTAAATTTACATTTGTATTTCCTAAATATATCTTGGTTTGCATTGGAATCAATAAATGATGGAATATTCTGCATTTAATAGTAAACAATTTCATGAATGCTGATTTCTGAATTACATAATTTCTGACAATTTCCTTACTCCAGTGAATTTCTTATTTTATTTCCGTTAGTAGAGAATAAAACAAAAACATCAGAAAATGTTTAAGCCTAAAAGAATGTGAATCAAAGATGTAGGATAAGTGGAAGCAGTATAAAACCTATTGTTGTCTAATGAGGGCCAGGACAAAGGAGCTAAAACATGGCACCTACTATTTCACTAATTTTAGGCCTTTAACATCATCTGTTATGCCAGCTACCATTTATTAAAAATATTTTAATGCTGGATCAGGAGACTATTATGTAACAAAAAAAGAATGTAAGTCTTAACACTTTATTCCTATTCCTTTTCTGCTTTTGAGTCTGAATTTTGGGGCAGAAATATTAGGATATTGTATAGTTATTTTCTATGTTCATTTCAGTTTAATTACGTCAGTTTTAAGATTCCAGGAATAAAACTCTTTACTTGGACAATTATTCTGTGTGTGAATGTGCACGTGTGTCTGGAGGCATGAGGATAACCTTAGGTGATATTCCTTAGATGCCATCCATGTTGTTTTTGAGACAAGGTTGCTCATGAGGACATGAAGTTCACCAAATAGGGTAAGGTAGATGGCAAGTGAGTCTCAGGGATCCAAGAGTCTCCATCTCCCCAACACTGGGTTTACAAGCACATGCTAACATGCTTGACTTCTTATGTGAGTGCTGGGAATTGAATGCATACCCTCATGCTTGTACAGTAAGCACTTTACTGATGGAGCTATCACCCAAAACCTAAATTAATTATTTTGTGTTGTTTCTATCTTCATAACAATAACTAAGAACTATATTTCATTTATAATATGTCAAGTACAACTTTTGGGGAGGTAGGGTTTGATCACAAGTATTATTAACTAGAAGTGCTCAGGAGCTTACTGTGCTGGAACTCAATGTCAAAATACAAATTCTCAGGTTATTAAAAATGGAGATTGATTAAAAAATTATTACAGTGGGGAAGCAATACTGCTTTAGTGTTAATGCTGAGTGTTTCCAAAAGGTCCAAGTGAACCCAGGGTGGCACTGCCTTCCAGGGCAGAGGCCTTGCAGGTTACTTCAGTCACTGGGGAGGGTATTTTCATGAGGGGATTGTAGGACTCTGGTCTCTTCCTTTTCTTCCTACTTTTTGTTTACTGGATCATGAGGTAAGTTGTTCTGTCATTAACTCTTGCCATGAGATGATGCCTCATTAAAGGCTCAAGGTCACAGGACCACTTACTTGATTATGAACTAGAATTTCTTACAGAAAGATAGCTGGGGCATGCTGGTGCATACCTTTAATCCCAGCACTCAGGAAGCAGAGGCAGGTGCTCTCTGTGAGTTCAAGGTCAGCCTGGTCTCCAAAGTGAGTTCCAGTCCAGCCAGGTATACACAGTGAGACCCTGTTTCAAAAAACCACCACTATGACCAATAACACAACAATGACAAAAAACAAAAAAACACCAAGTAGACATTTTTAATTATGTCAGGTATTATAGTGACCAAAAGCTAAAACAATTACATTTCCATTATCTTTCAAACTTTTCTGAATACACTAGTAGATTAAGAGCAAAAACAACAACAACAAAAAAATCAAGAAGCAAGGTAGAACACAAAAGATCAGAGTGATATTTAATAACCCAAGGACAAATTAGGTTATTTTTAGCTACAGATATTTCTTAACTTACGCTATATCCTAATAAACATTGTAAGTTGAAAATATCATTAACTGAAAAGATGCATTTAAATGGGGCATGGTAGCATATGCCTGTAATATTGTCACCTGGGGGGCTACTGCTGGAGAATCCCAATTGACAGGCAGCCTAGGACACATAGTGAGATCTTATGAAAGAAAGACAGGAGTGGGGGGGGGGGACAGGGAGACAGATACACACACACACACACACACACACACACACACACACACACGGGGGGGGGGAGAGAATTTTATATGTAATCTAATCCAGTCTAGTGTACATATAGCTCAGTCATATGATAAATGGTTACCCTTGCTTTGTGGCTGACTAGGAACTACAGCTTGCTTCTACACTCAGCATTATAAGGCAATGCCATATCACATATCAAAATGTACAATGTAAAATGAAGTTTTCTGGACATGTGTGGTACTTTTGTACCTTTATAAAGCTGGAAAATCAAGTCATAAATGGCCTGTATAAATTTTCTACAATACATGGTTACATGATATTAGTTATTTCCAACTCCTAACAGAAAAGTCATCAGAAGGACTCAGAATTGTCTTATTTATTTATTTTTTTGATTCAGTGCGATAGCACCATCTTTAGGGTAGAATTATGACATTTAGAATACAAAACAGACAGTCCTTTCCCATTTTTATGAAGTGAAAGCTATCTAGTATTTTATTCTGATTATTAAGTCAAGCATAGTTTAATAGAAAATAGGAACAGAAAGGAAGATGCTGATGCTGACAATCGTGAGTAAGCATCCTCCCTTAGGAAATGGTGCATTCATGTTGTATGAGTCTTTCTTGGAAGACAAAGACCACTAGACAGACATGACAGTACCTCGGTAATTGATGATTTCTGTACCAAGCACCGGAGTCATCTCCAGGACTGTGATGAAGGCTTTGTCCATAGATGTCAGAGGAAAAGGAGACATGCGATGTCTTCTAGCCACCTTGGTAATATCTACAGCACTGTGACCTAAACAGGAGACAATTAACTGAGAATAAGACACTGAAACACTAACAAGTAAGAATGACTTTAATATCAAACTTCCAGTCTCTGTGTACTGGTGAGACAGTATTTCTCCTGTTTCTGACACATGCCAAAACTCTGTGAAATTTAATGATAATGGCTGATCACTGAATGTTTACTGTGGGTCAAGTGACTATCATAGGTGAACTCATGCCATAGAAAGGTTCTATCACTATTTCTACAACTGAGGAAAGAAGCTTAGACAGGCCTTATATCTTTGCCCAAGTCACACAGCTGTTAACAAAAGAGCCAGGATTAAACCTAGGTAGTTTTGTACTGCTCTCTAGATATTTAATGAATTAGTTAGCAAAATGAATTTATTTAAGATTCACTGGAATTGTTCTTTTTCCTGTAAAAAGTCATGGAAGATCATAGATAGCTATCTACTCTTATGTAATCTTATTTAGTCCTTTGGCATTAATATCATAATACAGAAAAACTATTGATTTTCTATCTCTGATCTCAACTTCTACCCTCAACTTGATATTTGTATATTATATAAGACCTGGTAGATAATGTAGTTTTTCAGGCTAGTGATTATCTAGCATTTCTTGAATATGCAATCGACAACTCAAACCTAAAATTTGAAAAGTTAAGCTCTTAAACCTCCGACCTCCTTTACCACTCTTAGGATGCTTCAATTCTCTTGCAACCCTCAACTCAGCCATTTATTTTTACCAGTTTAATAACTGAGCAAAACAATGGAGACATCCTTGAGTCTTCTCCTTTTGTCAGAACTATAACTAAAGTGCCTTTAAAATTCATCTAGAATTTGATTGTTACTTACCACTTCTACTGCTACCAGAACAGCTGGAATATCACTTATGTCCTGGTAAACTGTTAAGCCTCTTGACTGTTCTGATTCTATCCTTCTATCCTTGTTTCATTGCAGCTGATTTACCACAGTTGTGTGATCCTAAGTTGCAACATACTAATCTATGCTTACAGCTCCCAAAGACTTTAAATTTCACTTATATTAAAATCTTTGTCACATAAAATCCAACATAACATCACCCTCACCATTCTTGTCTTCTATTTTTGGGTTTATTGTGCCCTAGTCACACTGTTTTCTTTCTTTTCAGTGATCATGCCAGGTGTCTCCCTCTTTGAGGCCTTTGTGCTTGCTGTTTTCTCTCTTGGACCATTTCCTCCAATATTACACTGGTACCTAGGCCTCATTACTTTCAGATTTTTGCTTGTGTCAACTCATCAGAGAAGATTTTGTGAATATTCTCTATAATAATATATGCCATCATTCTTTATTCCTATTTCTCTACTTTACTTCACACATAGCACATAGCTAACAATAGCTGTGTATCTACAGTACATAAAAGTAAATATTTGTTGAGCTAACAAAATGAATCACTTCATGATGGAGAATGTATGTATGTATGTATGTGTGTATGTATGTATGTATTTTCATGTGTGTTCGGATTTATACAGGTAGGTAAGCATGCACATAAGTATGTATGGAGACTAGAGGAGAACCTCAAGTGTTAGTCCTTAGGAGCTATCCATTTTGTTATTTGTTTTTGAGGCAGGATCTTTCATTAGCCTGAGGATCACTAGCAAGCTCCAGCGATTTGCCTGTCTCTGTTTCTCCAGCACTGAAATTAAAAAGGCAACACTGGACCCAGCTTTTACATATGGGTTCTAGGCATCAAACTTAGGTTTGCACAAAAATCTCTTTATCAACTGAACTATCTACTTAGATCCAAAGGCAGACTTCTTGATCACTACATCTTCATGCATGAATAATTTAACCTTACCCTTGAAGTGCCAAAATGTATGTAGAACAAAAATAAACAGAAAAGAGAAATTACACGCCCTACTTCTTGGGTCTCCTAACTGGGCTCATAGTCCCCTTCTTTCTTACCCAAGTCTTGGCTGTGATGTAATTCTGGACAGCATGATGTCAGAAGAAATCACTGGGAGAAGTTATTTAATTACTAATACTAAGATTAAAATAGACAGATACAGATCCTTCCAAAAGGAAGGATATGTTTTCTATCTAGAACAAGATTGGATACTTGGAGGTATTGTGACCATTTTCAACCATGGGGATGTAACTCTGATGACAATGTTAAGCTGCTAGATAAACCTTGCATTGCTTGTCTCTGGACTTCCAATATGTGAAATAAATAAACTCTCATTTCTCTAAACCACTTTGTAATAATTATATATGTCCATCCCTCAGAAGAGTACAGTTTCTGGTTGTTTTATCTTACTAAATTTAGTGCTTCCACCACAACCCAGCAACTCCTCCAAATATGCTCACTGGACTGAATGAAAGGTACTGAATTTCCAACCTATGATTCAAAAGAGTCCCCCCCCCCCCAAACATATAAAATTGCTTATATACCATATACAATTTCACCTCATGGACAATAAAAAAAAATCACAGAAATTTAAAGCTCGAAGAAGTTAGCAATTACTTAGTGATAAATCTGAATAATATGTCATTCACTATTATAGTTCAAGACTTAATATGATTTATCACTCACAGTGGAAATGTAAATTTATTAATAAATCACTTTCATTGAGGTCTGAGCTTAGTCAATCAAATGCCATAAAACCTATTGCCGTAATCAGTATAATTGAAAAAAAAAACAAGAGATAGTGACTTTCTACTTATTCAATCATAGAGATAAGAAGATTTTAATTTTGATCTTTTTATGATACTTTATGGTACATATTATGTATAAACCTATAAAAAGTTGTCCTAAAAAGTTTAGGTTTTAAGAAACTTATTATTTGGTTGTATAGGATTATTTGTTCAACAGAATAAAAATGTTTTAGACAGCAACTCCCATTTATCAAGTGTCCTTTACAAACCAGATACAAGCAAGGAGTTGGGATATACAAAGTAATATGTACCCGGCCATGAAGACATTGTAGCTCAGCAGAAAGGGAAAGTATACAGTTAAGTAAAAGGGTAGTGAACTATACAAAGGGTCTTTACAGAGGTTGGTAGCTTGCGCTCTCTCTCTCTCTCTCTCTCTCTCTCTCTCTCTCTTTCTCTCTCTCTCTCTCTCTCGTAAGTTACTACCACCCATGAGAATTTTTTCCAATTTTGAAAATACTTTTGTATCTTGTTTATAACTTCTGGCACTTACCCTTCTCCATCTTATGCTACATGTATTTAATATCTGCCTTACCATTGTTAGATTATAAACATGAAAGCAATGCTTATCTTATTAATTTCTATATCTTTTGTCACTTTTAGAGTAGTGCATCTATTTAGATACTTTAGATAAGAATGAAAGCCAAATCTTTAAACAAAATTCAAACTTGGCTACAAAGAGAAACACAGTGTCTTCTGCTGATGTTTTACTTCTCTAAATATTGGATATTTAAAAAATGGTTCCAGACATACATGGTCCCCTGGAGAAGGGGAGAGGGTCAAGATCTGCTGAGCAAATTGGGAGCACGGGAAGAGGGGGGAGGGAGCTAGGAGAATGAGAAGGGGAGAAGAAGAGGGATGCAGAGGACATGAGGGAGCAGAAAGGTTGAGTCAGGGGAAGAATAGATGATAACAACAATGGAGATATCATAATAGAGGGAGACATTTTTGGTTTACAGAGAAATCAGGCACTAGGGAAATATCTGGAGATCTACAAAGATGACACCAGCTAACAATCTAAGCAACAGAGGAGAGGCTACCTTAAATGCCCTCCCCTGATGAGATTGATGACTGACTTATACGCCACGGGATAGCCCTCATCCAGCAGCTGGTGGAAGTAGAAGCAGACACTCACAACTAAACACCAAACTGAACTGGAACCCAGATGCAGAGGATGAGTGAAAAGCATAGGGGTCCAGACCAGGCTGGTGAAACCCACAGAAACAGCTGACCTGGACATCGGGGAACTCTTGCTCCCCAGACTGATAGCTGGGATACCAGCATGGGACTGATCCAGACCCCAGAACATGGGTTTCTGTGAGGAAACCTCAGAAATCTACAGGATCTCCTGTAGAAGTTCAGTACTTATCCCTAGCATAGGTGTGGACTTTGGGAGCCCATTCCACATAGAGGGATACTCCCTGAGCCAAGACACACGGGGGTAGGCCTAGGCCATATCCCAAAGGATATGATAGACACTGATGACACCCTATGGAAGGTCTCACCATCCAGGGGGAGCAGAAAGGATATGTGATGTGTAGGGTTTTAGTTGTGGGAACAGTAGGGGAGGACGGGTGGGAGAAGGGAATTGGGATTGTCATGTAAAACGATCCTGTTTCTAATTCAAATAAAAAAAGTTGAAAAAAAAATGGTTCCAGGCTCATGGCCTGCAAGCCCTCTTTGTGACTGAGCCACCTTTCCTGGATAAGTGTAGTTACCGCCTGTCTTGGGGTGTATATTGCTGTGACAAAACACCGTGACCACAAGACATGCGGGGGGGGGGTGTTATTTGGCTTACACTTCCATAATTGCTGTTAATCTCTGGAAGAAGCCAGGACAGGAATTCAAACAGGGCAGGATCCTGAAGGCATGAGCTAATGCAGAGGCCATGGAGGGGAACTGCTTACTGGCTTGTTTCCCATGGCTTGCTCAGTCCACTTTATTATAGAACCCAGGATCAGCAGCCCAGGGCCACCATGGCCTGGGCTCTCCCCCACTGACCACTAAATGAGAAAATCACTTACATCTGGATCTCAAGGAGGCATTTCCTCAGCTGAGGCTCCTTCTTCTGATAACTAGCTTGTGCCAAGTTGACACACAAAATCACCTAGTACACTACCCCTCATCAAAGAAGCCTCTTTTTACAGCAAATGGAGACTATTACAGAAAACAACAACTGAACACAATGCAGACACAAACATCACCAGGAACCCAGACACAATGGACAGATTCTGTATCTAGGAGAACATCACAGAAGAGGGGTGAAAAGATTATGAGTCAGAATACCAGAAAGTCTTCGGTGAAATAGTCATTCTAAAATGGTTGCATAAACAAGACAGGAACAATGGCAATATCAATGGGGATATTAATATGGAAGAGAGAAAATTTAATGGAGGTTCCACCCCAGACAAAAACCCCAGGCAACTAGTGACTACTGGGAGAATACTTAACTTCTCCCAAGGATAAGTCCCCTTGTTGGTCACTCCTTACAAAGGGGTCTGCCTTGAAATCACACACACACACACAGACACCCCCCCCAAATATTGACTCAGCAGGTTGTATTTATATATTTGTGCACACACAATTTTACTTTTAACTAGGGAATTCACTCACAGCCAGGGAAGGAAAGCAGAGACCCTGGCTTGATGGCTCCCTGTTAAGCTCATGCTCATATAGCTCCCTTATACTTCCCAGAAACATGGTCCCACCGAATGGTCAGTGGGCTAGGCCCTTTGATGTCAATTAATAATCAAGAAAACCCTGTACAGACATACCCACAGGCCAATACAACCCTCAATTTAGGCTCTCCTAGTAGGTGTTTTCTATGACAGAGTTAACAAAGACAAACAGAAAAAATAATCTTCTATAAACAAATATTATGGTCTCAAGTGAATTCTGATAGCTACCTTACAAATGAATATTTGTAATTTGGTCTGAAAGAGAATCTCTGAGAAGCTATATTGAATTAATCCCTACTACAAAACAAAATAGACACGAAAAAATACTAGTCTTACTAAAGAAAAAGTATTCAAAAGAATATTTATTGAACTTACCATAGTAAAAGTACTTGGGAATATATCATTATCACTGACAATTTGTAGGTTGGTTAGCTAATTTAGAAAAAGGAAACTACAAAGTACCTTAGGAACTAAGGACAAAACTGGAGGGGAGAGTCTAGACATTCTCTGTACTAGTAGCATCCTGAAGTGAGCTGAGAGTGAGACCTTCAATTGATAAATTGATAAAATTCCTCAGCAATGTGTATAATTTTCTGAAGCAGAGCTACAGGACTCAATTTATTCTAAGGTGGCCACAATTGATGCTATATTTTCTCTAAGAAATCTACTTTTAGATAGGTAAAGTTTAACTGATTTATCCTTTTGTATTTTTAAGTTCTGGCTGGATAAGATATTGATGTTAATTAAGAATTGTTCCTGGGCATTGGTGGCACACACCTTTAATCCCAGCACTTGGGAGGCAAAGGCAAGGAATGAGTCTCAAGAAGAACCAGTCATTGGTTGGACACTCCCATAGTTTTTGCACTACCTTTACCCCAGCATATCTCATAGGCAGGGCAAATTGTAGGTCAAAGGTTACATAGCTTGGCTTGAGGTCCCAATCCTTCCACTGGAAGTCTAGAAAACACAAATTGAGGAATTCTGGAAATTGAGAATCTGGGTACATGAACGGGTAATGCAGGGCATTTAAAAATGTGATTATAAATTCTTAAGCTGTCTTGAATTTCATGGTTGTATAAGTTTCTACAGGTATATTCAGGATAATGTGTATTCCAGCATTACTGACATAACTTAGAAAGCATGGGTGAAAAGGCTGCTTATTTTCTAGGGCTGAATAATAAATACTAAAGGAAAACAATCCTGGGAGGTCTGAGCATCAATATTATAACACCATTGCCATAAAATGTCAGCTCTGTAACTTATATCAATGATTCTCTATCATTCTTAGGATACAGTTTCAATTCTTTATGATAGTATATAAATTCTTCCTTTCTTCTTCCCACTAATTGCTGCATTGCTTATAAAATTGGCAATATTGTGGGTAACACATAGTATCATTTTATATTTTCTTGCTGTAGTATATAATGTTCTGTCTGCCTAGAATAATTTTTTCTCATTATTTTGTTTATTTGTTTCTCTGGGAAATTACTATTTTTCCTCACAACCCTTTTTTTGTAAAGTATTTAAATAGTGATGAGAACATTGGAAAAAGATCTTAGAGCAAGCCTGAAAGCCTCTTTTTACTAAACTTTGTACAAATTTATGGCAAAATAAACAAATTTATTTAATAAAATGAAAATAATTAATGAAAAGACAGTAACATAATGAAAAAATTGCTTAAAAGCTCTTCCTTATAACAATTCCAACTGATAAAATAAGGAATGAGGAAAGCCTACATTAACAATCATTATGCTAATAACCGGTTCAGACAAAAGTCATCAACAGATACTAAAACTAGAAGGGAAAGCCTCAAGAAAAGTAAGGTATTTATACATGCTAAAACATATCTCCATAACGTAGTTATTAAATACAAAGCCAAAATATTATTTCTTAGTGAAAAAATTACTATATACCACCTCTGCCAAGTGATCCTAAGTAGCATCACCAGTAATAGAACAAATTTATATCATGGCCTCACTGACATGATTGCTGTATCGACAAGGACACAACACCTTATTTGAAGTATTGCTAACAAATTGAATAGCAATTAAATCACTAGGAAATATCGGAAAAATTAAATTTGAAGGCCATTATATAAAATAACTGACCTATGTTCTTCAAAAATATTGAGGCCATGAAAGACAAAGAAAAACATGAATAATTTATTGTTCTAGATTAAAGGAGTCTAAGGGGATCTCACTGTTAAATATGATGCATGAATCTGGGTTGAATCCCAGATCAGAACAAAAGAATTATTCTTTTCCCCATTCGATATAAAGAACATTATTCGAAAAACTGGCAAAATTTAATTGGAATCAGATTATATAATAGTATTATGGTACTGTTAATTTTGTGATTTCCATAATTGTTCTGTTATGCAAGAGAATATCTTATTTCTTCCCATTAACCTCATTTTACCCCTAAGTCAAATGCACACTGAAATAGGTATTAAAGAGGCATCATGTCTGCATTTTATTCACAAGCAATTTAGTAAAGCATGTAGATACTATCATGCACAGAAAAATGTACAGTATTTAATTGTGGCAAAATACTGATATCTGGGGAGTCTGGATGAAAAGCACACAGAAATTTTTGACAATATTCTTGTAACATTTTCTTGAGTAGTGCCTCTGTTATGAAGCCAAACATGCCCACACATTTCCTCTGCACTTAGGTACTATAATACATTCTGTTAGTATTTTCTTGGCATATTGCATTAAGCACATATCTCCATTTTATATTTATTTACATGTCTCTTTTCCTAACTAGATTCTCAGGTAGAAAAACTGTCTTAATATCAAGGACAAAAGATGCTGAGCACATAATATAGTTTAGGACCAAAGATGCTGTGCAGCTAGCATAGTCTAGAGTATATCGACTAACAAAAGGATTGCTATATAAACACTATATACAACTTCAAACACTATTGTATTCAATAAATTTGTTGTTCTTTTTTTTTTAACCAGAATTACATAATTTGATTTTTAAAAGTCAGTTGCACTGGGTGTGATGTAATTCTCTCTCTCTCTCTCTCTCTCTCTTTCTCCCCCCCCCTCCCTCTCTCTTCTCTCTCTCTCTCTCTGTGTGTGTGTGTGTGTGTGTGTGTGTGTGTGTGTGTGTGTATGTATGTATGTATGTATGTATGTATGTATGTATGTATGTATATGCAGCCAGTCTGGGCTACATACCATAACTAATTTTGTCTTAAAAAACAACCAACAAGCAACCAACCAACTTAATAATAATAAAATACCAAAAAGCTAACAAAGATTTGCTAACAATAGTCTCAAAACTAGGCTTCTTCTACTCTTATATCTCCTGGATTTTGGTTTTGATAATACATATGACATTTTGATAAGTTTATTCATTAATATATTTTATAGTTATATCTTGTGTTTTTATGTTCAAATTTTTTTGGCCAAAATAAAGTCACTTTAAAAATGTTTTCGTGTACTAGTGTTTTGCCAGCCTGCATGTCTGTGTACCATGTGTGTACCTTGTACTCATAGAGGCCTGAAGATGTCAGATCTCCTGGAACTAGAGTTAATAATGTTTTGGGTTGCCATGTGAATGCTGAGAACTGAGCCTAGGTCCTCTGGAAAGCAGCTAGTGCTCTTAACCACTTAGTCATCTCCATAATCCCCAAGTTAAAAGTGCTTGTAACTCCATCATTAAAGTACTACAGCATTCAATATTAGCCAATATATTAACCTGCGCCCACTAATTATATTTCCATGTATTTTTGGGTTTCTATTTCTGTATGCTTTCATGTTGCAATCTAGTGTCATTTTATTTCAACTTGATGTACTTTCTTTACCATTTCTTGTAAGATCTAGTGTTGCTGACCTCCCTCAACTTTTGTTTATCTGGGGGTCGTCATTTCTCTTTCATTTTTGGAGGACAGATTTACTGGGTAAAATATTCTTGGCTGAAAGATTTTCTTTTTTTTTATGTCACTTTAAAAATAACATGTGAACATGTTCTAGTCTGTAAATCTGTAAAGATCTTCTAACACAACTAAGGACATTCTTTTTTCATCTTTTTTATTTATTTATTTTTTTCTTTTTTTTCCTTCTTTTTTTTTTTTAAAATTTGAATTAGAAACAAGATTGTTTTACATGTCACCCCCAGTTCCCCCTCCCTCCCCTCCTCCCTACCACTCCCTCCAACTAAAACCCTACCTATCACACATCCTTTCTGCTAACTAAGGGCATTCTTATGGGAGCACCTTTGAATGTGACAAATTGTCTATCTGCCTATCAATCGATCTGTCTATCATCTATCATCTATCGATCTATCATTTTTATCAATCTATCAATCGATTTGTCTATATATCTATCATCTATCCATCTTATTCCTTCTCAGATTTTGTGCTGCTTTTGGCTGTGACAATTTGAAAATAGCATGTCTTGATGTGTGCATCTTTGGATTTATCCTACCTGCAGCCCTTTGAGCTTAAGGTATTTGAATGTACATTTCTTTCTTTCTTTTTTTCTTTCTTTCTTTTTTTTTGCTATGCACATTAAATTATTTTATTTGTATAAAACAATAAGAGTAACATTATAGTAATCAATTGCCAAAAATGGAAACATGAGTTGTTTGAAAAGTAATGAAATTGATAGTTTGGAGGAAGTTTAGTGAGCTAAAGGAAAATGCATATAGATAGTGAAATAAAAAAACAATACATAAGCAAATTGAGAAGTGTAACAAGGAAATAGAAATCATAGAAAAAAACTAAGTATGAATTCTGGAACTGAAAAATATAATGAACATAAAACATTCAATAAAGAGAATCAATAAGCAGATTTGATAGAAAAGAGGAATGTTTGAACTACTGATCTTACACATTGTTTACATGTATTTGAGTGTCATACCCCGTTGTTTTGTGTAATTATTATGCATTAAATAAAAGCATGTTAATAAAAATAAGATGTAGTTTTTAGTTAGTTAATTAATTTTTATGTTTTGGTGGTGGTGCTGGGCTCAAACCCAGGACTGTTTATTTTGCTACTGAACAGTATCTTCAAACCTCAAGAATAATTGCTGAACTTTATTTTTTTTTTATTTCTGAACTTTAAGACATGTCATTTGAAAATATCAAAGTTTATACTTCAGTATATTTAAACTGTTATTTCCAAATCCTTGTGCTAGTGTCAACTTGGGCAGAGCACTGGGACAGCACTCCATCTCAGAAAGCAAAGTACACTATGGTAACGGGCTGCCCTGAAATTTGAGGTAGAAAATCATACTAGATTCATCTAACATAATTATGTTGTTTTCATAAGAGTATGTTAGACACATTTGTGTGATCAAAAGCAAATGTCTCAGTGTTATGAAATCCAACTTCCTTCCTGAGCGAAGTAATACTCAAATTCACACAGAACGGCAAGGGCCTCAATAGGCAATGTATTAAAATATTTTAAAATGCATTTATGCTTACATTAAAATATACTCATATATATTTACCTGCACATCCATCAACATGCAAGCACCCATATATATACAACCAGTTTTTTTCCTTGTGACTTATTACAAAGTGACAGAATCTAAACAGGATAGTATTAGCATAAGGATAGACATACCACCCATTAGATATATGCTAAAAATAACTGAAACAAATGTCTTATCCACATCATTATTTTCAAATAGCCCTAAATTGGAAACAACCCAAATGTATATCAATTGATCAATAAATAACCAAAATGTGGTATAAAGTAGAATATTATATAACAATGAATAGAATATATATATTTATATGTTAGCTACAGCATTGATGAAGCTTAAATGAAGATAAGTAAAAATGTCCATATTTGACTCAGAAGAAAAAAAAAACACATTCTCTTTCACATGTGGATTCTAACTTCTGTTTTTTATATATGTGTGAGTATGAGTGTGTAAATCCAGGAAAGTAGGAAAAGGCCCTTGAAAGAGGAAAAGTCTTTTGGGAGTTAAGGACAGTAAAACACAGGTCATGTGAAAGTGAAATGGAGAGTACTAGGGAAGGAAAGATTTGAGTGGGGATGGAGGCATGGAGACGGAGAAGAGGAGCTGGTGTGAGGAGGGCCAACCTAACTAAGAATGCATGGTAAAACTATAAAAACCTGGTATTTTGTAAGCTATCTAAAACAATGCAATAAAAATGAGTTTAAACAGAAGTACTGACTGTATGTGGGATTTACAGCTCTCAGAAGCCATAGATTAAGTGAAAATACCAGTGCAAGGGTTGGATTGCCACCTTAATGAGTTGTTGGTCAAGGAGATCCAACTAAGCTATTGCCACTGCTCTTAACTGCTCTCTAGAACTGGATGATAAGGTCCTATTGCTTAAGACACCGCAGAATTTCCTTATAGGACATGGAGAAATCAGCTTAGAATTGAGCTGGAAGCTTTGTCTCTGATTACTAACTTTTATAGTACCCAAAAATGCTATGAAAGCTACTTGGCAGAAGAAAGTAATCAATAGTCTTAATCAGTTGTGCAACCTTCATACTACTGTTAATATGGAAGGCAAAATATACCCACTTGTGTGATAGTGGCATGACTGTTAAGGAGGGCAGCCAACTGTTTCTGATCAGATTTGAGGCATGTCCCACAGGAAGAAATTCATGCCTGCTACTGTAAGCCTTGTTAAAAGCCCAGGGCCTTGAGGTCATAGTTTTTAGTGAGGAAGCTACTACTGTTGTTTTGCTAAGTGGATATGTTGTGCCTATTAATTTCCTTCTAAATATTTATGTTTATCCTCAAAGATTAGTGCTGCTGTCAGCTTTGATCAGAGAGGCTTCCTTCTGTAGTAGGTGGCAGTTACTGCAGAGATTCTTTGCTGGTCAAAGTGCAAAGAATAAGTGACTGTTGAATGCTCAGACCTAAAATGAATATCTATATTATTTACTCAAAGGCTGAAGGTAAATCTCTGAATACAGGGGGGATGGTAGGGGAGGATGATAGGGAGAAGGGAACTGGGATTGTCATGTAAAACAATCCTGTTTCTAATTCAAATAAAAAAAATCTGAAAAAAAGTAAAATCTGGAAGAATGTATAGAATACTATCTTTTGAGCATGGTATGGCAATTGTACTCATGAACCCATAGCAGATATGATTATTTATACAAGATTTGCACAAGATTGGCCTCATAACATGCTGACACAGGGTGGGAGTGAAAGACTCCTAAAGTCCTATAGTTCTCTGAAGATCTATGGGCAGTTAATGGTTGCTGGAGAGGAAGAATCATTTTCTTTAGGGGCATAGCCACTTATAGTTGCTCATACTCCTGTAAATAACCCCTCATCCATGTTCTTGTAAAACAGCCTAATTAAATTCAATGCCTACTCTGCTCCTACAAAAGACATAGAAGGATGATTAGTTGGAAGAGGAAGAGGATCAGTAGGAGTGTGAGGGGCAAGAAAGGGTGAGGGGGTGTATGTGATTAAATTATATATACATATGAAGATATTATATGAAAGATAACATATGCTAATAAGAATTCAGACAGAAAACACCATGAACACCATGATTTCATATATACAAAATATTCAGAAATAGAGATTGAAATTCCTAGAGATTTAAAGCATATAGTGGCTTCTGGGGACTGATGATAGGGAGAACAGCAAAGAGAAACTGCTTAAAGAATATTAGGTATCCTTTTGGGGTGATAAAAACATTCTTTAGTGTAGAAAACAATGATTGTTGAGAAACGCTGTAAGTTTAAAAAAATTGCTCATTTATTTAATGGAGATAATTTTATATTATGTGAATTTTATATTAAAAGTAAAAGATAAATTTTTACTTTTTTAGAGCCAGCTTTTACTGATCATGGTGTGATAGTACATACCTGTAATCCCAGCAATTGGAAGGCTGAGGCACAAGGAGCACAGGTTCCAGGCAGGCCTGGATTACTTTGTGAGGTCTTGTCTCAAATGAAAAGGGGAACAAAACAATGATCAAAGGAAATGACATGGTTTTCTGGTTGTGTGTGAACTTGGGGAGCCAAAAGAGGTTCATTTGAATCATTACTTAAAGATTTCATTCTTGGGATAGGATGTGGTAGTTGATGCCAAAGGAATTTAGATGGGGGATGGAGAGAGAGAGAGAGAGAGAGAGAGAGAGAGAGAGAGAGAGAGAGAGAGAGAGAGAGAGAGAGAGAGATAAATTGCCTTTTAATTTCAGACTTGGATTGACAATTGCTTATCCTCGTTGAGTTGGTTTGGTTTTTGTTACTTGTAAGCCTTAATTATCTCATGGATACTCATGATGAGTGACACTTAAAGACAGTACCAAAATAAAGTAAAACACAAACAAACCCAAACCAAACCTACAAACCTTCCCCAAATCCACATAAACAAAACTAAAATAAGCCAATCTTAAATACACTGTCTTTATTCTTGGAGATTCCTATATGATCTTCCAGAGTTAGTACCAGCTCTTTGCTCAATCTGACTTCTGCTCAGGTTTTTAAATTTGCTTACATGAAAATCTCATTCTATAGAGCAGAATGGAATAAATAATTAAAAAGAAAGAAAGGAAGGTAGGAAGGAAGAAAGAAAGTCTACTCCTGTAGGAACAATATTTGCCTTGTTATGTCTACAGTTCCTAAGCCATGATATCATAATTTCAAGTATTTCTCAAGCTTGGCTCTGGAAACCAAGATTTTTCAGGCAGGTTTCATCATTGACTGATTTTCTCTGAATAAACCTTGCCCTAAATTATTCTTCAATCTACAAGCTCCCTCCCCCTTCTGAGACAGGATCTTGTAACAGTCTAGGATGGTCTCAAACAAGATCCTCCTGTTTTGGCCTCTTGAAAGCTGATATTACAGACAGATGGCATCATGTACCACTTTTATTTCTTGTTCTTATTTTGTGTGGTTATTAAAAGACTGGCAACATGAGAGTTCTTTAAATCTTTTCACACTAAAGGACTGTAATTTGATGGCCCAGCCAATTAGATTGACTGATAAGTTATATACATAAGAAACATTTAGATCAGCTATTTCTGGGAATATCGTTGGGAAGATAAGACTACTTTTTTTTCTCCTCTTTTTTTTTAAATTTAAATTAGAAAAAAGCTTGTTTTACATGTCAATCCCAGTTTACTCTCCTTCCCCTCCTCCCCTGCCCCCCACCAACCTCCCTATCCCATCTCTTTTCTGTTCCCCAGGGAGGGTGAAACCTTCCATGGAGGATCTTCAAAGTCTGTTACATCATTTGGAGCAGGGCCTAGGCCCTCCCCCGTGGAGACTCCTATTTCTTAAAAATACATATGCTTAACTGAAATCTGTGGATCCTTGAAATTAAATTGCAAAATTTTACCAAGAATAACTGAGAATTACAATGGCCACATATGAAACATTTTGATACAAACAAATATACTTGAGAGACACCTTAGAGCAAAAAGGAAACAAATTCCAAAATATAATGTGCTGGAAGTTTTCTTTTTAATTGCTCTGAAGAAATATCTTAAATAAATTTGTATTACTGGGTGCTATGCTCCATATGTTTACTGCAATACTCTTCTACTCCTTAACAGCCTTCAGTCAGGATCCAAAGGCTTCTATGCTTCCCTGTGATTCTACTCTAGTATTATGGATAATTTGTTGTGGGTTAAAGATGGGATAACTCTTAGATTGAGTCCATATATTTATTGTTTCCCCTTTTTTTTATTTTAGTGTTTGTATGATGTGTGTACGGTATATACACATGGGTGTTCAGTGGTGTGAGTCCATTTACACACATGTGATGCCATAAGAGAACTTTAGGTAACTTTCTCTCTATTGTTACTTGTATCATTTCTTAAAGACAGGGACTATTCACTGGACTAGAAGCTTCCTGTTTTGTCCAGGCTAGCTAGCCAGCCAACCATGGATCTGCCCCCCCCCCCAAATTGAGGGCCATGGCCAGCTTTTTTTTTTTTCTTTAAGGTGGGTGCTGAGTACTTAGACTTAGGTCCTCATGCATGCACAGCAAGTACTCCAATCCACTCATCCACTGTCTCAAAACTCTCCACTGCACTAATACAGTATAAAGTTTTGGTATCACGGTTATAAAATATATAACAAAAGCAACTTGAAGGGAGAAAGATTTATGCTGGCTCCTGGTTTAAGAAGCTATAGTCTATCTTGATAGAGAAGGGACTGTGGCTGGGGAGCCATCCATGGCAATGGGAACTTGCAGCATAGTTTGTTATATCATGGTGTATCAAGAAACAGAGAAAGCTAGGGCTAGAAGCAGTCTTAGCTATAGCCTTTTTAGCTCTTCCCACATCTAGGCCCCACTTCTTAAATGCTTCACAAACAGTGGAATCAAAATACCAGCTGATATATATTCAGATATATCAGCCCACAGGGACATTTCAGACTCAAACAGTTTCCAAAGAGAAGTTATGATTTTGTCTTAAGTAAAATTTATTACCTTATCAAGATTCATTTCAGGGAAGGAAATCTCCCATTACCAATAGACTTTTAAAAAGTTTTAAATCTTTTTCCTGGTAGTAACTGAGAGATAATTAACACAATTCCTGGTTTTAGTAGCTATTGCAGGAAGTAGGGTCACAGATTTGTGAAATTGCCGTTGTCCCACATGACTTAGACAGTTCGTGTGTGACAGGGCAAGACAGTGCAAAGGTTCCTTCATCTTGTTTTCTTGCTGAGGCCATTTTACATTTAACTAGAATTTGATTTCCTTGATGGAGACTACCATGAAAAATCACCCAACTCTATTCTAGGAACCAAAGGTCAAGTTGTCATAGCTAACTTACCTTAGCTTCTGTCAAATTGCCTATTTATATAGAACCTTTCCAGTTAATTGCTCATTTTAGCTTCTGTTAAAACTGCTTAGTTCTGTGAATTTTCCCCCACCCCCTGCAGCCTACCCAGTTGCCTGGATATAATCTGTACTGTTGGCTATTTAATAGCACTAAACTTTTGTTGCAAAACTTTTACAAGAATTATTCATTGCCATTGCTTTGATTGAATGTGTGTCTCTTCTATAATCCACATTAAAATTTAATTACCAAAATAGCAGTATTAACAAGATGGGGGGTATTTTTGGAGGTAAATAAGCAATGAGGTGTTCACTCTCTGGAAACCTAGGATTAGTGCTATGCATATGAGTTGAGCTTTGCCAAGTAAGGTCACAGTGCAAGCAGGTTCACAACAGTTCTGTTGGAAGTAGAGACCAGGCACTCACTAGACACCAAATTTGCCTATAACTTGACCTTGGATTTTCACATTTCCCAAAATGTAACAAATAAATCTTTCCTTTTTGTAAATTATCCATTTATGGTTGTTGGACTTTTAGGGAAGCAGATGAGAGGAGGTTAGGTCTGAGAGAAGCTGAGATAAATTTTCGTTCAGGTGAGAATTTTTACCAGGAAGTCATAACACCTGAGCACACAGTCAGGCGGGGCTTCTCAAGTAAGAGAGGTTTCAGTTTTGTCAGACAGGTTGAAATGTATTAACAGTTTCTGAGGGAGAGGGGGAGATCCCAAGATAGCAGGCTTAATCAGTAGTCTATTTTATGTGCTTCTACTTAGGTTTTATGTGAGTGGGGTAGAGGGTGACCAGGGAAGGGGGAGGATTTAGCCCTTTGTGACTCTGTCACACCGAAGGTAGATTGTTAGCGACGTTAGGAATATGTCAAAGGGAGATTGAGGCTTCAGAGTGTGTATTTGTGGCCTGTCATCTAATAGGTATTTTATTATAGCAGAACAAATGTATTAGGAAATCTGCTGTTTTAATTTTTTTTTTAAGCTTGACCCTTCTGGGAAGAAGGAACTTCAACTAGAAAACGCCATCAGATTGGGCACTGGAAAGTCTACAGCACATGTTCTTTACTAATGGTTGATTAGGGGTACACAAGAAGGATTAGTCACCCAACTAAGGGAAACTCAGATGTGTCACAGAAGAATCCCAGCAAATGGTAGATGGCTTATGCCACATGGTAGGTTGTTTATGCATGGAGGAAGATGTAAACAGAGGCAGTATTTAGTATCGGAGAATGAGTAACCATTAATAGCTTCTATATAATTGCAATATGGTACTACGAGGTAAATAAGAAGATTAGGGAGATAAAAAATAGTCTAAATAAGGAATGGGGATATTGTACTTAAGTTCAGAGAAACAGGCCATCACGATGGCTCAATGGGTAAAGGTGCTTGCTGTCAAGATGGCTGACCTGAGTTTGATCCTTGGGATTGACAAGATGGAACAAGGGAACTGACTCCTGAGAGTTGTTTTCTGACCTCCATACCTGTGCCATGGCATTTATGTTCACACACAGACATGGACAGACATGGACACACACACCCCTTATAATGAAAAATTGAGTCTAGAGGAGGAAGAACAGTACTGAACTTTGGGTCAGGCAATAGGTATGAACATGAGTTATTAGCATGGTATTAAGATGAAATGACATAAACTAACAGAAATCACAAAACTATGAAGTTATAATGTTGCTTGAGCTCCATATAGATCTTAAGAGCCACAAGGCCCATCTATATAACTATTTTATGCAAAGGAAGCTATAAAGAATACTTGGACTACTATGGTGTCTATCTAAACCAATAAGAAGCCACTAATACAGTAAGATAGATAGTAAGTAACTGAAATGTAACACTAATGTCTGTGGTATATAGTAAACAAAGTTCAAGGGCATTTGTCTTCAAAAAGTAACTTTTTTTTTTGTTTCTAATCACCATAATTACTCCCAGTGGTCTATAATTTCAGGACTAGAAATTGGTGGAAATGATGCACTATAGATCATAAAATACAATTTTAAAGTTCATTTGTCTATTTTGTCTTATTTTAGTGAACATTCAACTATTATGTCTCATGCATGGGTTTCTAAAACTTAGATCTTAGTGTTTATAAGATTTTATATCTAATTACTTAAAAAGCTCTCGATGTCACATATTATGGAAAGTTGTGAAGGTATGAAATCTACACATGTCTGTTTAAATTTATTTTTATTTAAAATGTTTTTGACTTTTCTTTTTAAAATTGTTATTTTCATCTTATGCGTACATTATCTATGTGAGGGTGCCAGATTTCCTGCAATGGAGTTAAAAACAGTTGTGAGCTGCTATGTGGGTGCTGGGAATTGAGCCTGGGTACACTGGAAGAGCAGCCAGTGCTCTTAACTGCTGAGCCATCTCTCTAGTTCCCTGTTTAAATGCATTAACTAATTTATTTTGCAGTGCTGGAGACTGAACCTGGGCCTTATGAACACTAGAGAAGCATTCTATCACTGAGCTACAATCTAGCCCTGCATTAAATTTTCATAGTATTGTCTAAAGATCTCTATCAAAACAATACTCAAGGGGTTTGAGTAAAGTTAACAAATTCATAATGTAGACACACACATATTAACTATTTGAAGTTCTTAAATATGCCCTACCCCCCTTTTCAGATTCTACACCCTAGGTTGATTTCTAATTCTCAATTCTTCTGCCTCAGTTTCCCTAGTGCTAGCCTTAATGTTGAACAACTATGGCTTTGTGTATGTGGTGGAGTATATATGTGTGTGTAGCGGTGTGTTCATCCATGTGTGCGCAGAGGTCATTGGTAGACAGTGGGTGTCTTGCTTTAACACTCTCTCTACCTTATTCCCTTGAAACAGGTTCTTTCGTTGAACCTGGTGCTTGCCTTCCTCCCACCTTTTGGCTAGTCTGGGTAGGCACTTGAGCAAGCTCCAGCAATCCTCTAGTCTCCATTCCCCAAATGCTGGGTATAGCTGTGCACATGGCTATGACTCACCCCCCCCCAACCCTGCCTCCCCACTGGGCTGTCTCTCTAGGCCCCCAAGTAGCTTTGATTGTTAAATAACACCGACAGTCTACTAGAGTGTAAACTATCTCATTTACTAAAACTCCCATTATTGTGAGTGTCTAGTCAACCTACTTTATTCTGGTCAACCTGTACATTTATTGAAAACCATTAGGGAGAAGACTGGGTGATGGCATTCAATTATTAAGAGACAGAAAAATAATGTAACAATTGGCCTAAATGGGAAAACTTCCAATAGGATTTCACTTTCATGACACACACACACACACACACACACACACACACACACACACACACACACACACACTAAACCTATTCACAGTTTCATTTTTATAAAATAAGAAAATGAAGTTCATGACTTTCAAGTTAATATTGTAGTGCTCAAACCAAAGGAGAGCATTAAGGATTTTCCATTCTTGGGACCAGAGAACAATGTTCTATAACATTTTGCCTGACAAGGCAAAAAATCTTTTGGAATTTGTATTTACAAAATTATCGTTTATTACCTACCCACCCAACTTCTTTTTGAGACATGGTCTCATGATGTAGCACAGACCGGCAGAAAATTTAAGCTCTTCCTGCTTCATCCTTAAGTGGTGGGACTGCAATCATGCATTACAGATTGCTTGTCTCTCCCTCTCCACCTCCTGCTTTCATGGATTTATATTAGAATTATTTTCATGTAGTCTGTCATTAGATCACTTTTGGCAATGAGACTATTAATGGGGCAGACTCCTCACCTTAAGGTCATAGAGGAGCTCACTTATACCCTAAGTTGAATGCATCAAATTCCACTCAGCTTGTAAAAATAATTAGATTCAGGGAAACATTTATCTGTATTGATAAGAAAATTTTCAAATGGTGGGTTATATAAAATTCATATTCTTGATGTAAACTCATCATTGCTCATCTTCACTCTTTTCATCACATTGCCGTTCTTTAGCTCTCTACTCTGTTGAGCCACAATGGCTATAGTCTGGAAGCCTACCTGAAATGGTGACTACTTACTGGCTCTGAGAATGTTCTCCTTGCTGCTGCACCTGGACTGGACCTGCAGAAAGAGCACAAACTCAGTAATTTAGGGCTTATAACATGGACTGCCAGGTAAGTATGTTTAATGGGCAAGCTCCTGAGGGTTAGGAGAAAAGGTTTTATTTATCTTGGCTATCACAACATGTTAGTTAGTAAAAGTCTATTACATTTCCAGATATATTTAATTCATTTTACTCAAAAAAGAGTGAGTTCCAGAAAAATATTTCAGGTACAATATTATAAATTGGACAAAGATAATACCCAAAGCAATTTATGTGTATTTGAGATCAGTCCAGGTAGCCCTCCATGTCTGTGGGTCTCATATCTGCAGATTCAACACACTGTGGATCAGAAAAGAGGAGGAAAAGAAAAAAAGGAGGAGAAAACCAGCAACACAAAACACCAGCACTAACACCTGTATCTGTACTGCACATGTGATCTTTATTTCCTTGTCATTATCCCTTATGGAATACAATACAGCAATTATTTGCATAGCATTCACATTGCATTAGGTTATACAATAGAGATGAGGGTTGTAAATATAGCTCAATGGTAGAGCACTTGTCTATTAAGCTAGATACAACATAAAGTAAAGTATATGGTTGGATGTATTTAGGCTGCATGTAAGTAGCATATACTATTGTATAATATGAGACTTGAATTTCTTTGGATTTTGTTATCTATGGTGGCTTTGGAATGAACTTGTTACAGATAATGAAGGATGATTATGCATGGAAAAATTCAATACTGTACATTCACTTAGATCCTTAATCTAAAGGTATTTTGTATATGTCTTGACTAGAATAAAAAACAAGTAAAATTAAAATAGAATATTCTATTGTGGTTATTTTTATCATATATATGTTAACAAGGAGAAAAAAAATTTATCTGTAGCATTTACCTTTGATGGTAGTAGCTTTTGTAATTCTGACTGTAATAATTTCTTACAGTACTGGCTATGAAAGATGTTTCTATTGGAAATGAGCTAAATATAACTCCTTTATTAACCAGTTTTAGGTATGGGTATAATTTGTCAATTATGGACTCTTTACGTTCTGATTGAAAAATTTAGGGTAAAGTGGCATATTTCTTTTGAATTTTGCCAAATGGTTATATTCAATAGTCATGCTGAATGGTACTGTTATTAATTTCAGATATAACTTAAAGGTCCACACCTCTTCCTCCCACTCCACAGCAGCTTGCCCCAAATGGATATATACACAACAAAGAACTTTCTGCAGCTTAACACAGTCTAATAATATATGAAACAATTTATGAAAGAAATGTTTTAACTTAGGGTAGGTTATGGCTGTCCTTCCCTGAAAAAAACAAACAAACTGTTAATGTTTAAAGAAATAATAATAAAAATGCCATGAGCAGACAAGGGCAAACAAACAGCAAAACCCAAAGCAAATAAATTGAAAGATGTGCACTCACAGACACATACACACAATACACACAACACACACAACACACACACAACACACACACACACACACACACACACACACACACACACACACACACACACAGAAAAACAAACAAACAATTACAAATGTTAGTTATTCTCTTTTGGCCCAGTTTGCTTAATTAGTTTTAGGTATAATACAATGACACTAATCCATAATAAAAAATTCTTATTTTATTTACAAGTCTTATTGAAGAACAATTCTGGACCAAATGAGAAAGAAATTAGTAACTTAAATAAAATAAGACAAAGAAGAAAGCATGATATCAAAGAAAAGAAAAAGCAAGGAGAGAGAGAGAGAGAGAGAGAGAGAGAGAGAGAAAGAGAGAAAGAGAGAGAGAGAGCAAGAGAGAGACACTGAGGAATTACATCTGGTGGATAAAAAAAGAAAGCATGGGCTTACAGAAGGGGGCAGTGTAAAAATGGAGAATGTCCTATTTCTTATTGAAAATTCATACTCAAGAAGGTAAGTGTAACTAATGAACTTTCTGTAAAATAAGTAATCAATTTGCATACCATGAAATGAAAACAAGTGTAACTCTACCACTACAGTCTTAGCAGAGAAAAGAAACACACACCAACAGAAAAATTAATAGACAAGCTTAATAAAGAGAGAAACAACATCTGAAAAAGTGACTCAAAGAACACATGTGAACACTAAAAGCATGAGAAGAAAATCTGGGAGAAAGAAGGAAAAGAAAGAAAATGTTGAAAGACAAAACAGCTCAAAGAAGTCAAATGGAAGTCAAGAAAGTCTTCAACAAGATGTGAAACAAGATGTGAAGGAGCCAAACCCATCGCGCAAAGCAATGTTTGCGAGTGGAAAGTAGCTCCTTTGGTCAGTAATAGTTACTCTTAAGTCGTAGCCTCTATTCCTCCAGAGTTCATCTTTAAGCCCTTCCAATCTAGAGTGGAGCTAGTGTATGGATAGAAACAAGAAATTTACAATGAACAGTGCAGTTCAGATGAGTAGTTCAAATCGTCTCATAATGTTCCAACAAATTTACACAATGTCTATTATATACATTTGATAATGTATATAATGGGAATGGTAGTAAAGAACTCCCTGGTATTTTCTAACCAAACAAAAGCAAACAAAAACATCCTGCTTTTCTAAATGGCTTAAAAATTAACAAAATCCCCACAATTGTTTATAATACAGATTAAAGAAACCCACATTGCTTTTTTATACCTCAGTATGGAGCCACATATTTCAAACAGCTCCAGAGGAGACATTTGGAGAATGAAAACAATTCTCTGAAATAGGACCATTGCCAAAAGTGGTGTAATTAATGTTTCCCATTTATGTTACATTGGCTGTTGAACCAGATTTGAGAGAAATTATTTTTTGAACCAGTGATTATAAGACTTTATTTAGTGTGTGTATAACTAACAAAAAAAAAAAAAACCCAAGGAAGACAATTTTTAAAACTTTACCGTTAATGTATGTATGGAATGACTCCATTCCATATTTATAGAATTTATTTACTTTCATAAAAATCTTAACATAGAGGCTTTTGCATAACATAACGGAATTTGATTTTAAAGGGTAAGTTAAGAGTATCAAGTTTTATTTCATTTTTTATTTTGTTATTTGTTTAAATGGTGGGGAAAAAGGAACATGTGAAAAACTAAGTAATCTAAGATTATGAGATTACATTAAATTTCTAAGGGAAGAAAATGAATGGTTAAATGAAAGGTATATTAATTAGAATCCCTATTAATTTATTCTGTTGTACCATGTGATTTTATTGCAGTTAACAGCTGACTAATTTTATAGCATAAATGATTCTTCCTTCCACAGGGATCAAAACTAAACCTAAACCAATGCAAGAACAGTGTACTTTATTAAAGTAAGTGGAGGAAATGAAAAAAAAAAAGGACTTGCTGAAAACACAGGTATTCATTTATTAATCAAGATACGAGACTTCAGATAATTTATTTAGACATGTGTTTACATGTGAAATAGAATTTTTGCTTAAGATCACATTGCTAATTAATAAATCTTAAGATATGAAACAGAAACAAAAGGACAACACATAATAAATGGCAAGGAGCAAAAGTAAAAATGTCTTTTAAAAAAGCTGAGATATTTTAAGAAGCAGCCATGATCTTTAGAGACAGATAAATTACTTACCTTATGCTTAGGTCATAACAAGAATAGCACAGTGTTTAAAGTCAGCTCTTCATTATAGGAGGGACAATTGAAAGCCATAGGTTATAATAACATGAAATGCTACATAGAAATGAAGACTCTTCCAGCCCAACATGAAAAGCTAACTCTTTTGGGAGAAAAATTTAACTTGCATTTAATGAAACATGAACAACTGAACATGTAAATGTCAAAACATATCAATAACATACAAAACTCACACCAAAAAGGAAGAAACAGAAACAGGTCAATCACCCAGGACACAGAAGTTAAATATGATTATAATTTGTGATACATAAGGGAAGGCACATCACTCTAACGATGAAAGATGCATGCATAATATATAACCATTCATTTATGTCCCCAGGCCCAAGCCCACTCATCCAGACAAAAAAAGGTCCACTAACAACACGAGGAAAGAATGTAGTGCCAAGCTGTTATGAAGAAAGCAGGACACACGGAAGCACAGCAGTGGTCATGTGATTTGAGAGGTGTTCTTCCCTTAAACCATCCCATCACCATGCTCATTTTAAAGAAGCCAGGAAAAGATTCCCTTTCAATGCTGCAGTAGCTACGAGCCCCCAGCTTGAAGCTAGAGTGTGGAATTTTGATCACCGTTCCCTGCGATGTCAGGGGCTCTCCCATGGAAGCCAGATGTGTACAGCTAATAGTTAGAGGGAGTATAAGTAAACACAAACAACAAACATATCTTTCCTTCTGCATTTCACAGAAGGGAGGACTGAAACAAATCAAACCAAGCCCATGCTAAGGATAGGTTTGTAACAATATTAGGATGCAAAATATTAAAATAGGGATCATATTTGATTGTAGGTGTACACTAATTCAATTTCAAAAAACTACTTCTGTTTTGCTGCTCACTAGGCTCATTCATGCTCTTTCTCTTAGAAATGCTACAAAATATTGTTCACGTGGAAAAAGTCTGAGCAGCTGGTCAGATGGAGTAAAAATCAAGAAGAAACTAAGTCATTTTTCTCTGATGTACATCAAGAAAATTATTTAAAATTTTAGCATGACCAATAACTGGACAGTAAACACACTTTACTGTGTTTTTTTGTTTAAACACAATTAAAATTGTGCATATTTGCTTAGTTATATAATCTGAGAAATTGTCTGGTTTGGAAAGACACAATTTAATTTTTATATTGTTTAAATGCAAAGTTTATTCATTTAAAAATTAAATTTCCTATGGACTTTGCTCTCAATAAATATTACTTAAAATACAAGCTATTCTTGTCAGTAGTAGGGTCACATCAACTCATCAGAAAAAAACCCAAATCCCCCTGTTTTTCTATTATTAATGACATTATTTAACTTCATCTGGTTTGTTCTTTTGGTGTGACGTGAATTTTTAAATCATGGATGACATCCCAACTTAGTCAGCAGAGCTATGACTTCTGAAAGATCATGTACCATACTTTTTCATTTTATTAACAGGCCAGAATAGCTTGACTTTTCCTGCAGCATAGCTATAGCATTTTACGTGGTGGGTTCTCCCACATTCTTAGTTCTCTTTTGGGAAATATAAAGATTTTTGGGGGGCGCAAAGGAAATAAAGAATGTATCGCTAATTTGAAGCTGTAAGAGGGGAATGACTATCAATAGTTGTTATGGTAGTGGATTCACGGACAATTGTAACATGTTCTATGACTATATACCCTTTTTAATTACACTTTCCTCACTAGCTCAGAATGGAAGCAAGTTGTTACTTTTGATCCCTAAAAGTAGGAGGTGGGGGAGAACCAAACAAATAAACCTCTAACAAACATGTACTGTTTTAAGATTTTCAGTAGGGAAGGGCCAGAACTTTCCCCAAGTGTCATAGCCATATGGCCACATGTAAAAATGAGGCCAGATAATCAGGCCTAGGATACTTTGTACATAGTTCTGGGAAACGCTTTGCACTTTTGTCTTTTCAACATGAGACGTGCTTATGATCTAAACTCTCTTCATCCTCTAAACTCTATTCAGTTTAGATTACATCAGCTGTGAAAATATTTCCCAAGTAAGTTCTTTAATTACAAATAATATTTTCTTCCTTTAAATTCCTAACAAAGCTGAGATATAATTTACCTAATAGCAATTACCAAATTCAGCTATATAAAATATATAGCTTGATGATTTTTAATAAATTTATATGATTGTACTGTTATTACCATAATCTAGACTTAGGCTTTCCTAAACTGAAATATCTCCTGATTCTTTATCATAGGATTTAACATAGTTCTTCCTATTGAAAGGAATCCACAAATAAACTATATTGTTGGAGGAACAGGATCATGACTACTTTTTAAATATTTTCCATAATGTCAAATACAGTGTTTTGTACAAAGTCAAAACTTGCAAAATCTGAATGTTTAGTTTGTGGCAATTATTGTTCTTTTCAAACTCAGCAGACAAGGTTTTTTTTTTTTTTTTCCTAGCTTAAGTACAATCACAGTCATATCTGTAGGAGGTAAAACTATTTTATCAGCTTATAAGGCACTTTCACTCTTTTGGTCAGATAGAATTAATAGCAATGATATGAAAATAAGTAGATTCTGGGTTCCCCATGGCATGGTCTCAATAATTTAAAAACTCATTACTATTGAGGTTAATCAAATAATGACATGTATGCACAGTGCAATAAAAGTTCTCTATACTGGGGTGTCAGTCAGATTATGTAGATTTCTTATTTTCTAAGAGAGGAGGATATTCTATTATATCAAGCGGTCTAGTAACTAGAAGAGCAAAAATGGTATTTCTGACATGCTACAGACCTTTTAAACCCTAATTATTAAACTTCCTTAAGAGTAATGTCTCTCTGGAAGTATTGACTTCTTTGAAGACCATTTACTCATAAGAATAACCTTTAAGAGAAAGAGGACATGGCCTATTTGTAGTGACTCAGACTGTGTACTTCTTTAGCTTACCCAGAAACAAAAAGAAAGTTTTGGTTTACATAGCATTAATTTGACAACTTTACATCATTAGAGTCCTAAGTCCTGTTGTCTTCTTAGTTCTTACATAAACATGGAATATTGATCAAAAATGTGGTTTTTCTTCCAAGGTGGCATTCTATTTATTACTTTATTGGAATAAATGAGAACATAAGAATCTTGCTTAACTGAGACTAGTGATTACTTATGTTTAATTAGATTTGTGGAACTATAATACATATAGTTAACTGAAGAACACAAAGTCTTTTTGGTTTGCTTAGGACACTGGAGGCAGCAAAATAAAGAGAAACATTATTGAAATTTAGAGGTTCCTTTCTCAGCTCTTTGACATTGGACATGACATTTATCATTTAGAGCTTTTAACTTCCTAACACGCAAAATGAAAAAAACTAATTAGAATAATGTGTGTAAACATGAAAAGAGAAGCACAAATCAGGTACTGTTCTTATCCATATTTTCAGTTTATAGCTTATATGTAGGCAGAATCTAAGACACATGAGAATTAAAAATTTCCAACAGTTCATGCCATTATCCAAGTGACAAGAGATTGTAAGTTTTTTTTTTAAATTAAAACTTTATAAAAGGTTGAATGAAAGTCTGAGATTAGTTGTGCAAGAATTAATCTAGTTCTCTGTTGGATGTCTTTAGTCAATATCTCCTCTCTATAGGTCTTGATTTCTTTATCTATAAAATTAATATGATTCCAGAGGTTTTAAGTGAAAGCAATGCGATTTTTAAAGAACTCTAAAACATCTTAAAAAGCTAGGGGGTCCACTCCCTGGGATAAAGAAATTATAAATCTTTCTGTTTAGTAACCTCTATCTACTGTTTCCCTTCATTATGAACTCAGGCAACAACCACAAAACATTAAAATAAACTCTTACTTCCTCATAGTGTGGCATCTTAAAATACCATCAATGTTCAAAATAATTTCAAATTATGGCAGTTACTAATTCAACGAACTTAAAGAGGCATTATTATATAACACTTGTTTTAAGAAATATTTTAAGATTTCCATTTATTTGGTCTTCTTTACTATTCTAAATACATTTTTTTTTTTTGCAATGAAATCTGTATGCTTTAACAAGGGAGATGATGACAGAAGCAGGGCAAAACACTAGTGTAGGTAATTTTAAAGCCTTCTTTTATCGGTAAGAGTTTTTGGCTCTAAGAAAATTTCCCACTGTCATTATGTTTAAAGATTTAAAAAACTTATTTATGTGTATATGTGTGTTTGTGGTGTGTATAGTCAATGTGTGCTGTGCCCACAAAAGCCTGGGGAGGCATTGGATGCCCTATAGTGGAGTTACAGTTGGTTGTGAGCCACTGGATGAAGGTGCTGCAAACCAAATTCAGGTCCTCTGGAAGAGCACCAAGTGCTCTTAACTTCTGAGCCAACTTTCCAGTCCCCATTCTTTGCTCCTTATCAGATACTATATTTAACAAAATGTACACACACACATACACACATACATACACACAGGCATGCATGCACATACACAATTGGTCATTGAATTAACCAATTGCCCATTTAACATTCCTAACAAGAAACAAAAAAGAAAACGTTTAAGAAGCTATGAAAAAGTCTCAAAATTAAAAATTTCTGCTTCACATTTTTCTTTCTAATTTAAATGATGAATTAAATGGTATACTCATTTAGCACTCCTCACACTTAAAATTATCTAATCACAGGCAAATCTCTCTCTCTCTCTCTCTCTCTCTCTCTCTCTCTCTCTCTCTCTCTCACACACACACACACACACACACACACACAAATGCAAACATGTGTGTGTACATGCACATGTACAAACTCACATGCATTCATAACTAAGTCCTTGAAGTTTAAGTCCTTTGTTGATTACAGATGAAAAGCAAGAATACTATCTATCAGCAATGTATAACGTAAGTTTCTGTAGCACAGAGTAATTTTTATATGTAAAAATATTTATACGTGCTTTTCAGGGGGCAACCTGTAAATTTCCCAATTTAATATCAATTTTTATCATCTTAAATTCCATTGAAATTGCTTATGTCTCAGGCTTGAATGAAGAGTTTTTTCTTTCAGTATTGACTTCTAAATGAAGCTGGACCTGCTGCAGGCTCCACAATGAAGCGAATTATAATCACCACAGAAAGCCAAAGCTTATTTATATTTGTCGATAAAAATGTGATAAGTTCAAAAAGAACACAACAGTATTACAGCACATATAGAACATCCTTAAGAAGAAAAACTGAATAAGAGAAAGTACACTACTTAAGGAAATATGTATTTAATTAATGGGGAATATTTTAAAGTCTTTCCTAGACACAGCTTTAATTCTAAACTCAAGTATTCTCAATGACTTCTAGAATTTGCAAATCTCAAACTGGTCTTACCTTGCTATCAACATTTATGAACTGTTGTTCTGAGAAATGTATTTCATTTTAATCTTGATATATGTGTGTACATGTTACATAGTGTGCTAAAGAATGTCAGAGGAAAACCTAAGGTGTTGGTCTTTGATTTCCATCTTGTTAGACAGGGTCTCTTGTTGTTTGCTGCTATATATGCCAGGCTAGCTGGCTTGCAACATCTGTCTCTGCCTTCCATGTTGATGTAGGAGTTCTGGAATTAGAGACTTGACAAAGGCTCTGGGGATATGTTTTCCGTTATCCCACAGGTATTTATCCACTGATTTATCTCCAAAGTTTTATTCTTACAATTTAAATGTTGATCATAGTATATAAAAATACTACGTAATTACATCATGCATTATGGCACCATTGAAATTTTTTTAATATATTCTTTTTTTGAAAATTATTGACTACAGATTTCTGAGTATTCATGACATTGTATCTCAATGTTCAGCTTAATAATTATTTTGTAGAGTAACTTGTTTTTATTCTAGTGGTTCAAAGAAGGTATTAGTATTAGTTTGAGGTTACATGATAAAGTAGTAACTGAACTCAGTCCTCTTGACTTCAAAACCCAACAGTATGTACACTAGTAGTTGACCCTTTTTCCAACTTAACAAGGGCAATCATTGCATTTCTAATCAGACCTCCTCAGGTTGCCCTGGCTAGGTTATTCTTAAAATATTTTACTTAGTTATGTGTGTGTGTGTGTGTGTGTGTGTGTGTGTGTGTGTGTGTACCCCGGCACAAATGCATACACATGCCTATGGAGGTCAGAGGGCACCTCCTGGGTATTGGTTCTCTCTTTTGATCATGAAGGATCTGAGGAGTGAACTTAAGTTAGAAAGTGTTTTAAACTACTGAGGCATCTTGCCAGTCTTGCCTCTTTGTTCCTGGCTATTTTTCTTAACAATGAGAACAACAGAAAATAGGAGTGTGTACAGAAGAATGAAAAAAAAAAGTCTAAAAAGCAGTTTAAAGAGAAGCATTATGGGGCCAAATTGATTGCATTTGAATATTGACTTTTTCAATTAAACAACTGACATGACATAAGTCACAATCCCTCTTGGTTTATGTTTTGTCATATATAAAATGATTAGCAATAATAAGATCCATTTATACTCATAGAACACTTATGAAGAACATGATAAATGTATGTAAAACCCTTACTTAGAAAATTTGTTTCAGAGTGAACACTATGCAAGTGTTAGGCATTATTGTGTTGTTACCTACTGTTTGGATGCTATTCTGGATGTATAATAAAAATGTAGATTAATTCTTTTGTGATTTTTGACAGCTTTTGAAATATCAAGTAAGGTTAATTTAAGCAAGTTTAGAGAAAGAAAATGAAAATTAACAAAATCAGGAATGAAAAGGGGGACACTGAGGAAATCCCGAGAATCATCAGGTCATACTTTGAAAATGTGTACTCCACAAAATTGGAAAACTTAAAGGAAATGGACAATTTTCTGGATAAATATCACTTAACCAAAACTAAACCAAGAACAGATAAGCAATTTAAATAAACCTATAAACCCTAATGAAATAGAAGTAGTCATCAAGTCTCCCCACCCCCTCATCCAACATGATCAAGTAGGCTTCATCACAGGGATGCAGAGATGGTTCAACATACGAAAACCCATCAAAGTAATCCACCATATAAACAAACTGAAAAAGAAAAACCCACATGACCATTTCACTAGATGTTGAAAAAAACCTTCGGAAAAAATCCAACACCCCTTCATGATAAAGGTCTTGGAGAGATGAGGGATAACAAGAACATACCTAAACATGATAAAGGCAGTATACAGTAAGCCAACAGCCTACACCAAAATAAATGGAGAAAATTCAAGGCGATTCCTTTCAAATCAGGAACAAGACAAGGTTGTCCACTCTCTCCATATCTCTTCAATATTGTCCTTGAAGTTCCAGATGGAGCAATAAGACAACAAAAGGAGATTAAGGGGAAACAAATTGGAAAGGAAGAAGTCAAACTTTCACTATTTGCAGATGATATGATAGTTTATATAAGTAACCTGAAAAATTCTACCAGGGAACTCCTACAGCTGATAAACACCTTCAGCAAAGTGGCAAAATACAAGATTAACTAAAAACAAAACAAAACAAAACAAAAAACCAGTAGCCCTACGATATATAGACTATAAATGGGCTGAGAAAGAAATCAGAGAAACATTACCCTTAACAATAGCCACAAACAACAGAAAATACCTTGAGGTAACTCTAACCAAACAAGTGCAAGACCTATATGAGAAGAATTTTGAGTCTTTAAAAAAAGAAATTAAAGAAGATACCAGAAAATGGAAAGATCTCCCATACTCTTGGATAGGTAGGATCAACACAGTCAAAATGGCAATCTTGGCAAAAGCTATCTACAGATTCAATGCAATCCCCATCAAAATTCCAGGACAATTCTTCACAGACCATGAAAGAATAATACTCAACTTTATATGGAAAACAACAAACCCAGGATAGCCTGTACAATAATGACCCTGTACAATAAAGGAACTTCAGGAGGCATCACCATCCCTGACTTCAAGCTCTACTCTAGAGCTATAGTAATGAAAACAGCTTGGTATTGCACAAAAAAACGGACAGGTAGACCAATGGAATTGAACTGAAAACCCTGAAATTAATCCACACACCTACAAACATCTGATTTCTGACAAAGAAGCTAAACTTATACAATGGAAAAAAGAAAGCTTTTTCAACATATGGTGGTGGCATAACTGGATGCTGGCATGTAGAAGACTGCAGATAGATCCTTTATTTATCACCATGCATAAAACTTAAGTCCAATGGATCAAAGACCTCAACATAAAAAGTGGGAGGTACCCTTGAACAAATTGGTACAGAAGACCACTTCCTGAACATAAGGCCAGTAGCACAGACACTGAGATTGACAATTAATAAATGGGACCTCCTGAAACTGAGAAGCTTTTGTAAGGCAAAGGACACAGTCAACAAGACAAAATGGTAGCCCACAGAATAGGAAAAGATATTCACCAACCCCACATTTGACAGAGGGCTAATTTCCAAAATATACAAAGAACTCAAAGAAGCTGGTCACTAAAACACCAAATAATTCAATTAAAAAGTGGGATATAGAACTAAATAGAGAATTTTCAATAGAGGAATCTAAAATGGCTGAAAGACACATAAGAAAGTGTTCAACATCCTTAGCCATCAGGAAAATGCAAATCAAAACAACTCTGAGATATCATGTTACTCCTGTCAGAACGGCTAAAATCAAAAACACCAATGACAGTTTATGTTGGAGAGGATGTGGAGAAAGGGAAACACTCCTTCACTGCTGGTGGGAGAGCAAACTTGTGCGACCACTTTGGAAATCAGTATGGCAGTTTCTCAGGAAAATGGGAATCAGTCTACCTCAAGATCCAGCAATTCCACTCTTGGGCATAAACTCAAAAGAAGCACATTCCTACAACAAAGACATCTGTTCAACTATGTTCATAGCAGCGTTGTTTGTAATAGCTAGAACCTGGAAGCAACCTAGATGCCCCTCAACTGAAAAATGGATGAAGAAAATGTGGTACATTTACACAATGGAGTATTATTCAGCAGGAAAAAAAACAATGAAATCTTGAAATTTGTAGGCAAATGGATGGAACTAGAAGAAACCATCCTGAGTGAGGTAACCCAGTCACAGAAAGACGAGCATGGTTTGTACTCACTGATATATGGATATTAGACATGGAGCAAAGGATTACCAGCATACAATCCACACATCCAGAGAAGCTAGGAAATGAGAGACAAGAGAGACATACACAGTTCCCTGAAGAAGGGGAAATGGACAAGAGTGTCTGAGCAAATTTGGAGCATGGGGGAAGGGGAGAGGGAGCTAGAAGAAAGATAGGGGGAGAAGAGGAGTGGGGAGGAGAACATGAGGAATCAGGAAGACTGAGTCAGGGGAAGAAAAGATGATAGCAAGAAAAGAGATACCTTAATAAAGGGAGTCATGATAGGTTTAAAGAGAAATCTGGCACTAGGGAAAAAACCAGAGATCCACAAGGATGACCCCAACTAAGAATCTAAGCAATAGTGGAGAGGCTACCTTAAATGCCCTACAGTATAATGATATTGATGACTACCTTAATGCCTTCCTAGAGCCTTTATCTAGTAGCTGATGAAAGTACAAGCAGACACCCACAGCTAAGCAATGAGCCATACTCTTGGAATTTAGTTGTAGAGAGGGAGGAGGGATGAGCAAAGCGGTGAAGACTGTCCTGGAGAAACCCACAGAAACAGCTGACCTGACCAAGTGAGAGAACATGGACCCCAGTTGCAAAGCTGGAGAACCAGCATTGGACCGAACCACGCCCTCTGAATGTGGGTGCCATATAGGATGCTTGGGCAGACTATGGGACCTCCGACAGTGGAACCACTATTTAACCCTAGTGCACAAATGGACGTTGGGAGCCCATTCCCCATGGAGGGATACTCTATCAGCCCAGATACACGGAGGAGGGACTAGGTCCTCCCCCAAATGATATGAGACTTTGATGAATCCCCCATAGAAGGCCTCACCCTGGGGAGTGGATGGAGGGGTGGAATGTGGGTTGATGGAGGCCATGGGAGTATAGGAGGGACAGGGAACTGGGATTGATATGTAAAATAAGACTGTTTCTAACTTAAAAAAAAGAAATGGATTTTAAAGAGAGATATAGTCAGAAAGGTAAAAACCTCAATTATTGAGCATAAAATCATTATACATTTTCTGGCACTTCTGGAAGAAAGTCATATATGTTTTCATTAAATATGAATTTTAAGATATTCAATTTCTGTTTGGATTTGATATACTTAGTTTCCATTTTTAAGAACTCTTTCATATAACTTATTAATTCATAGAATGGACTAATATACCATGAAAGCTTTTCCCACCAAAGAAATAAGAAGACTATTTCTCCCACCCTTATCATTCCTTTTGTAATTTTCTTTTTTATTCAAGTTCTTTGAAAATTCACTTTGAATAATTAACCATAGCTTAATAAGATTCAGTGAAGGCAAAGTCAGAATGAAAATGAGAATAAATTTCTTATGGGAAATATAAATATGTCCGGCATAATCCAGATATTACACTTTTGGGTGAAGCTTCATTTTAGACATCCTATGTTAGAAAAGGAAAAACTAAATGATCACAAGAAAAGGAACATTCCTTTATAGTATCGTTAAATAAATACAGGTTTGTATGAAGTTTGAGATGTTTCAGCACACTTCTGTTCATTATTTTGCAGAATTGGCATTTATTTCATTTACACTGCTGGTTTTATTCTTATGATTTTGAGAGTTCACATTTATAACTTATTCTCAAGATGAGCAAGATTAGATTATTTTAGATGTAAGTGAATTTCATCTTAGTATTCACTGTTGTTCCAAAGAAATATGCTAATATGACCAGCCTAAGATCTAAATTATAACTTTTAAAGCATTAGTTCACATGGATAATATTCATTTATTGAAAAATATTTTTTGGCAAGGAGTAAAACATGACTAAGACCCATAAAGACCTTGTTATGTTGGAACTTACATCCTATTGAAAGCAAAGAGATCAGAACACTGTAGATGATATAGGCTCACAAATTTGAGTGTTTGGTCACCAGGGAGTGGCACTCTTAGGGTGTGGCTTTCTGGAGTAAGTGTGTCACTGGGGGTGGGCTTTGGGGTTCAGAAGCCCAAGTCAGGCACAGAGTTTCTTGCTCTCTTCCTGCTACCTGCCAGTATAAATGTAGAATTCTCAGCTACCTCTCTGTCCTACCATGATGATACCTCTGAAACTGCAAGCTAGCCCCAACTAAATGTTTTCCTTTATAAGAGTTGCCATGGTCATGGTGTCTTTTCATATGAATAGAACATTTAGTAAGACAGTGGACAAGGATGAGTTTTGAATAAGCATCACTTCAGAGATGAGGCAGTCAGATGAGTATCTAGGGTAAGAACTAACAAGACAGAGGGAACTGCTAGTGTCATATAAGGATCAAGGAGTGTCTTGAATTACCATCTCATGAGATTATTCTGAGAGCTAAACAAACTAAATGAGGCAAAACAGTTGGTACTATCCTTGACATTTAGTAAAGGATAAATATGCATTGTTTTGATGCGCATAACTGGGATAATGATGATGATAGCTATAATATAGTATACCAACTACTAAAATTGAGGCACTAGCACTATACTCAATTCATTCTGGACTAGAACTGTTTATAACCTCTTCCAGGCCAAGTAAGACTTGTAATTGGTCAGAAAGGCCAAAGAGTGGTAACAGAAAGAGGCACAGGTGACAAGAGTTAAAAGTTCCAGCAACGTAAGATTAAACATGTCTCATGGAAAATACTTGGTATTTCAAGAAGATCAAAGAAGAAATTTCTGATAAAAAGGGATATAAGGTCAGATATTAAGTTCAGTTGTAGAGCATAGCATGCAATAAGCTATGAGTTCTACCCTAGTATTGAAGAAATCTAGATGATTATATGGGTGTTTTGTCATATCTGTTCTTTCCATGTATCTAAAATATTTCATTGAAAATGGGAACAGAAAAGGAAGGGGCCAATGAAAGGACATTTAAATAGATTGCCACTATCAATAAACCTTTTAGCTTATATTTTTCTAACAGAATTTGATACCATCTAAATATCTATATATATAGTCTTTATCCTAAGAACAAACACAATGCCAATGTATTCAGCTCATAACTATAAACACCACTGTTAAGTGGTAGTAATAACTGAATAAATAATCTCAGATTATTTTAGTTTGTCTTTGTACCTTGAACTTTTGAAACAGATTTAAACTGATAAGTTGGTGAGATTTGGGGAAATTTAAAATAATCAAGGATATAGAAATAACTGTGAGCTTCTACTCTGTAGTATTTTCTGCTTGTTTCATCAAAGATTGAGGGAACTAAGAGGTATATAGTTTAATAATTACTACACATACCTCGATTTTCTTTAAAACATTTTCTTTTTGGTAAAAATTAAGAATAGCTTAGTAGCTCACAGTCTAGAATAATGATTCAGGTTTACAAAAATTAGCCCTCTAATTCCAAACTATTTTCTTGCTACCCATGTTTTCAAAATTAAAATTACTGTGAAAGAGCAAATAAAAGGTAAGATTTTTTTCCCTTTTCACCTGAAAAAAACGAAATTTGATTTATTTCCTAGTAAGATGAGGTAAGATGAATACTCAATAGAGCTCTAAAGGATGCTAATCATTTGACCATAAGAACAACACTCCTAATAAATGTTTATAATATTGAGGGCAATTATGAGGTTTATTAATTACTTTGGAACTGTCCTGAGTACAGAGTTATATGTTTGATGCATTTTTAATTGTATGGTTTTGATGCAAAATATTAAGGTAATGCAACTAAAATCAGCCTTAATTTGATTCTAATGACTTCAACCAAATATGCCAGTGTATAAATGATTACTGACCCAATGTTTCCTTAGAAACTACTAGCAAGTCTCACTAGTATCTCCTTTTCTCTCTCCTACTCTTCAGCATAAATATATTATTTGACGGAAGGTCTATTTATCACAAACAAATAGTACCAGGGACAAACTTGGCAGTGTCTACCCTTAGATTATTTGTAATGATTTTATTCTTTGAAAATTTCCTTTTTCATCAAGCAGTATAGAAAAACATAATCTGCAGTTCAGTACAAAGTTAAGGGGTTGTATTACTACAGTGTTCTTTACTTTCAGTTCATGTGTACACAGAAGCATCTTTAAAAAGCCATGCTTTAGTCATGTTATACTTTCTCAGCAAGAACCCTTAAACATAGTAGCCCCCTCCCCCCAAAAAAAACACACTTAGGCTTAACTGTTGTTAGTAGCAAGTTGTTAAAGAGAGAAAAAAAATAGCAAGCTGGCCTTAGGCAATACTAAATGTAAACCGGCACGGAAAAATACCAGAAATAATCCTCTTTCTTTCTTTTTTTCCTTCCTTCCTTCCTTCCTTCCTTCCTTCCTTCCTTCCTTCCTTCCTTCCTTCCTTCCTCCCTCCCTCCCTCCCTCCTCCCTCCTCCTCCCTCCCTTCCTTGCTTGCTTCCTTTTTGGTTTTTCCAGACAGGGTTTCTCTGTATTGCTTTGGAGCCTGTCCTGGAACTCACTCTGTAGACCAGGCTAGCCTCAAACTCACAGAGATCTGCCTGCCTCTGCCTCCCGAGTGCTGGGATTAAAGGCATGTACCATCAATGCCCTGCCTTTTTTTGTTTTGATTTGTTTTTTCCAGATAGGGTTTCTCTGTGGCTTTGGAGGCTTCCCTGGAACTAGCTCTTGTAGACCAGGCTGGTCTCAAACTCACAGAGATCCTCCTGCTTCTGCCTCCAGAATCCTTTGTTTTTGTCCTGAGGTAGACTAAGAGAAACAATGAGGAAAATTATTAATATTATTGAAAACTATGGCTTTAAAAAGTTCATATGAGTCTGGATTCCATTCAGCATTTCATGGAATGTCAGTCTATGAATGCCATTAAGGTCTTTTAAAATTCACCCTTGTTCCAGAATTTATCGCTTCTGATTTTTAACTGTGTAAATGTGAGTTTGAACAAGAGACATATTCAAGGATTGAAGCAGTAAAAGGAATAAAAGCTACAGCTAGTTTCCTTCCTTTAATATTTCCATTATATATCCTTTCTTCTTTCTTTTTACAATACTTTCCTTCCCTCATCTTTTTCATTCTTCTTTTCCCCTTGAAATGCAAAACAACTGACGTCAGCATACATAGGGGTTCTCTCTCCTCCAAGTTATATGTGTATGCATATATATTCTTCTCAAGTATAATTTAAATGCAACATTTTATTCATTATAATTTCATATAACTCTTACTACACTAAATAACTTTTTGCTTTCTCTAATGATTGTTACTGCAGTTTAAAAGATAGATTTATAAATGATACTTCAAAGAGTATATATGGTTTCAATATTTTGACCAATTCATAATTACTTATATGGCATTGAAAAGTAGTAAGAGTTTGGTTTACCAAATTACCTAGGCTGAGAAGTGAGTACAATGAAAAAAACACATCCATGAGTTACTCTGGCATCATATACATGTATGATTTCTATGGTAGATTTCTTTCAAAGTTAATGTTTCAGTCATCATCGTACATTTTGTATGCTTATTTCTCCTCTAGTTTGTTTGTGATGAAGATTACTATGTAGAAAAACCTCTTATCTTTCTATTATGGTTTATTAAAGTGAAAAATAAAAATCTAAAATCTTTCCTCAAGTAGATTAACAGCAAATCTTGAATAACAGATAAACTTAGGGATATTAAGACTATGGTATTTAAAATTAAGCCACAGAGGTGAAAGGCACAGTTGTAAAGGACAGTAAGCATTTGTTAGGTTAACAGAAGGGTCTAGGGAAAGATTAAGTATGGTTAAAATGGACCCTCCAGGATCCCAAATATGTACTTAAGATTCAAATGTGTAGACTTTACAAAAAGACAAAATCCATTTTCAAAACTGTATCTCCTGTGCATATGTGAATAATTCTAACTTATGATGCTCTGTGTACTCCCCTCCCCTTTCTTTGGGGTCTCTTATGCTACTCAAATGTATGAAACAGTAATTAAGTGAAATTAAGGAAAGATTACAAAGGCCAAACAGTTGCATTTTCAGTAAGTACTTTTTAAAAAAAGAGTAATAACATGCTTTGCCTTTATCTCTTTTCAAAGCTGTTTATATTTGAAAAATTAATTAAATAAGCATCATTAGTATCTTTTGAAAAACAGATACTTTCTAGATACTATAGATACTATACTAAATAGAAATATGTGCCTTAAAGAAGTATCATGAAATTTTAAGAGTTATACAATAAGCTGAAAACTTTAATCTGTTCCAGGAAAATCTGCATTTAGCAAATACTTTTTTGGGGGTTGAACAATATTTTGATGAATTTTTAAAATATATCCCTCATAACTATTTTATCAACACAAGATCCACAAATGGAGAAGTTTTTACAGACATTAAGGCATATATATTTATTTCATTTTTAATTATGTGTATCTATATGTTAGTATGTTCATGCTACTACAAGTGCCTAGTGGTTAGAGGCATTGGATTTCCCGGAGCTGAAGTTACTGGTGGTTGGGAGTTGCCTAGTAAGGGTGGTGGTAACCAAACCTAGGTCCTCTGGAAGGGCAGCAAGCACTGTTAACTGAGCCATCTCCCCATCACTGAGTTTTAATTTGTTTTTACTCTAACTCAAAGTATGGTTTTTAAAATGACAATAATTTGGAACATTCTTAGGTGGCATTCCATATTTTATCTTTTTGGAGACAAGGTAGCCCTGGCTGTCCTGGAACTCACTCTGTAGAGCAGGCTGACCTTGAATTCACAGAGACTTATCTCTGCTTCCCAAGTGCTGGGGTTAAAGGCATGCACCACCACATCTGGCTCTGTATTCAATTTTTATAACATTCTCTACATATTTAATGGAACAATATCTAAATTATAGGTAATATAATTAATAAATATTTCTGGTTTGTCAATAGCTTTAGCACAACTCAAAGCATAAACAACCAAGTAAAAATGACAATTTTTAGTTTAATGTTCATTTATGAAATAAAAAATCAATTAAGACTTTTAAGCTCAAAATGTTTTTTTTTTCTTTTTGGTTACAGCTTAAAAAATACACCAAAATTTGACACTTTGACATGCTAAGTATTTGGAATTAAATGAAATTGGAATACTTTAGATGCTGCTTTAAAATCAAGGTTTTTCTAATCCTCTCATTTGCCACCCTTAGTGTGGGGCAGAACTTTGACTCTGCAATTCCATACCAGACTGAAAGGTTGTTTTCCAAAACATATAAGCATCGGACCACCCCACACCTCACCCAAACCTCAGTAACTAAGGAGAAATAACTAAGGAAGAAGACTGAAAGTTCTCCAGCTACTTATACTAAGTATACCATCTGAAGAGTGACATCAGATACTTTGTATAAAACAACCTTTATTATTACTTTGCAGTTACTCTCCCCACCTTTACAAATTGTTGCTACTTTCCCTAAGGGCCCAGAGAATCCTGTCCTAGACTTGTTGCTTAGGTGCTAATTATTTACTATTGTCTAAAATTATTTGTAGTTTCCTTCTCCATCACCCCCTGAAGTATATGTAAGATTCAGACATTGGCTGTCTTCCATATTTGTATGTTCCTGTAAATGTTAATAAAATTCTATGCTCTTTCTCCTATTAATCTTTCTTTTGTCAGTTTGATTAAGAGCACTTAAATAATTTCTTGAGTTGGGGAAAGAATTCTGTTTACCACCATATTTTTATCTACATCTGACCCTCTTTTTTTATTTTTTTTGTATGAAGTCTACACAGATGAAAATCATGATCCAACTATTTTGAGTTTTTACCATAATGTTTTAACAAGATTAAAAATCCTGCTTACCATATGAATAATTAATTGATTTTGACATGCATCCCTTCTACTTTCAGTAATTTCATGAGAATAACCTATCTGTATAACTTACAAGTCAGTTCATTTCAATTTTAGAGATGGATAAAAGGGGGCAAAAACAAAGGAAGATATGTTTGACTACATGCTTACAGGACTGGCAGAAATCAGTACTACTTTAAACTGGTCATGTATTTGTTACACTTTTCTCAGCTGACTCCAAGGCTTAAATAAGTCTTGTTTACAAGATACTAATGATATTAGGTATTTAATAAGTAGTACTTGATAAAAGAATACAAAAGGATTTAGAAGAATGAGCATGTACTATGAAGAAACATCAAGAAGTATTATAGGACTAGAATAATGCCACACTATAGAGGCATATTATTAATTATAGGCATAAACTCAATCCAGTTCCTATTTCATCTAACAAAAACTAGTTTGTGTTATGATGGTAGAAATCCTCATTTCATGTTTGGTTTCCTTCTCTCTTTACCTTCTACAATGAATACTGTAAGGACAAGAGAGCTGTCAGAGAAAAAAAAAATATCTATCGTATCACCATTTAAAACTTGAGCAGGCTAGATTCTATAGAAGTTAAAACACATTTCCCCAAGAAATAGCATACAGGTTCCTGCATCAAGTCATGTCCATTTAACCCTTGATTCAGATAAACTATGAGAACATTTCAACTTCCTAAGAGGTATATGAACTTAAAAATAAAACAGTATATGTTATTTATATAAAATAATGGGTTTCAATGACAATACCAGGTGACACGCCATTGTGAATGGGGAAAATCCCACAAGGCTGCACTCATAGATCATGAGCTATAGACAATGATTGCTGAGAAAGGGAGAATCAACATTCCACAGGATGAGCCCTGTAATTGATTATCCAATACCAGGGGGGTCAGTCCTAAAACATAAACATATGAACAACACTAAAAGTACTCAGCATGATGTTTCATATAAATAAATATATATGTATGTATACATGTAATGATGAAAATTAAAGAGATAAAAAGGACATTTAGTTGGTTGTAGGTGGTGTGGTGTGCAGTGACTCTGGGAGAAATTGTGATGAAAATGATCAAAATATATTTTAAGAAATTATCAAAGAATCAATAAAAATATTATATGAAAACTTAAAACCAAGTTTACTCATGACAATTTCACAATACACTTCAATCATAAGCATCCCTCCTCATCAAGAATTGTATAAACTGTTGAAAAGCAGCTTAGAATCTGGTACTATTTTAAAAGTCATCTTCATGACAAACTGTCTTGCTTTATTTATGGTGACTCCCCACAAAGTCTCACATACAATGACATTCAAAGGCAACATAATAATGATAATGAATAGCTCTATTCATATTAGTCATTGTTTGGAAGAAGTTATGTATACATAAATAACCTAAACACTATACCTGAGAGAAATTTTTGGAAAAAAGATAAAAGAGAAAAAACAGATAAGATAGTTAAATGGCAGGATGAAAAGAAAGCCTAGTATTGTAAATAGATGTTCACATATTCATATTTCATTAACAAGTACTGACAATGTTATGCCAGGTTAAGTTGATGAAGCTGAGAACACTTGGTCTTTTCAAATAAACTGAGGGGGGAAAGGGAGCAAAGTGGGATAGAGGCAGAGAGAGAGAGAGAGAGAGAGAGAGAGAGAGAGAGAGAGAGAGAGAGAGAGAGAGAGAGAGAGAGAGAGAGTCCTGTAGCCCAGATTGGTCTCAAATTTGCTATCTAGACAAGGATGGCCTTATGGCCTTATACTTTTGATCTTCCCACCATATTTCATGAGTGCTGGAACTACAGGCACCTCAACACATCTTATTAGGACTGAACTACTCAGGATTTGCAAGATAGGCAAACATTCTACTGACTGAGCTATATCCCCAGACTAACACTTGATCTTTCAATCAGATTCTATTTAATATATATGCATATATTCTAGTTACTATATATAAAACATATTTCACTGTGTGACAAATTATCAGGCAACAAATTTGAATTAATTCATTTGAGTTAAAAATAACTTTAACTTTGTGCCCTTACTATAAATAGATAAGAATGGTTAATTATTGATTAAATTTGAATATTAGTTAACACAGAGAAGTATTAAGCTGTGTTTTAAGTATTAAGGGTTGTTAGATGAGGCTTTCTAAAAGAAGATGAACTTGAGCTATAAAGTGGAGGAGGGCATTTTTGGTATCCAAGTAGTAAAAATTATACAAAAAAAAAAAAAAAGCCAAGAGAGGAACATAAAGATAAGAAGGTTCACCTTCGTTGGAGTAAAAACAAGGAGTAAATGGCTGATTGTTCTGGTTTGACCAGGATTGAAAGAATTCTTCTAAGACATTCAGTATTAAAACTGGATAGTCCAATATCCTATTCAAATGGAGAAGAGTTGGTACTAGAGAACATTAGAAAAATAAATTAGGCAAAGCATGAGTTTGAAGAGGAGCACAGGCATTGACAGTATCACTCTCCCTCATAAGATAAGATAGCTTCAACCATACTTAGAACCTTCCAGTTGCTAGGGCTACTAACATCTGCCCCTTTCTCTAATATCAATTTATATTTCCTAACAAAATTATAGGCCATTAAAATCTTGATTATAATGCTTTACAGCTTTTTTGGTCAAAAGAACTGAGGGTAATTGAAGAAGTGCTCCAAGAGATTAGTTGGCATGAGAAAAAGGTGCTATGACAAGGAAAACTAATTATTTGCTTTGATAACCCAAACCTATTATGATTAGAGCTTAAGCCATCTATTTTAGAGAAGAAACTTATGTTTACTTAATACTTACTAGGTTTCAGGTCATATAGGTAATTTTACATGAATTAAAATTCTCTAAAACATAGGTCAGAAAATTGATATAGTTGTTGATATACATCTTTATTTCTCAAATATTTTTTAGTGTCTCTTAAGTATGGTATGTTTACTATATTACTTGTCTCACCAAAGTCATGAATTGAAATTTACCAAAAAGTAAGACATTTCCTCATTTTCTTTGTTCTCTGGTTATTTGAAGTTCATACTTTTCTTATTTTGACGGAAACAATAAATATCAATTTACTTCCAAAAATTTAAAAGAGAGATAAAATCTATTTAAAGTATTTATGTTCAGAGTAAGAAAAGAAAAAGAAAACAATGACTTACTCAGCTGATTGCTAATTCCTTTAGTTATTGAACAATTACAGATTTCCTCCATTCAATTTGATAAGCCAGTGTAAGTGCTTAAAGCAGAAGGACTTTTGATCATTTTATGTATGTTTTAATAATATGAATTAAAATGATGGAAAAATTAAAATTATAAAATATCAAAGAAACTTTTATAGTACTATGTTTAGTATTTTCAAAAGATAGATACTATTTAAAAGATTCCTTCACAACATATCATACTATCTAGCTTCATTCATTACTATTGGGTAAAAATGTCATAAAAATAATACATCTAAGAATCAACAAGCAGAATACCACAGACTACTGTACTAAAACACATGGGTAAATAAAAATCAATTATAAGATATTTCTTCTAAAAATATCTTATTTATTATAATTGTGTGTTCGTGTGTGTGTGTGTGTGTGTGCATGTATGTGTGTGTGTGTGCGTGAGAGAGAGAGAGAGAGAGAGAGAGAGAGAGAGAGAGAGAGAGAGAGGGAGAGAGAGAGAGAGAGAAAGAGAGAGAGAGAGAGTGCATATGTGCATGCACAGCTGGCAATAAGATGACTTTTAGTCCTACCCCTCTTACTCTCTGAGTTTTGCAGAAGAAACTCAAGTTGTAAGGTTTATAACACAAATGTTTTCACATACTGAGTCATCTCACCCAGACCCATGTAAGATTTTTATGGAGTAGAAAAATCTGAGGCTCTCCACTTGTAGAATACAAACTTTACTTTATGGCTACAGTTCTCTTTACTCTAGAGACAGTTTTTGGTTCTGTGATGATTACAAAATGGTCCTTTAAAATTTTTCTCAAGGAAATACTATAGTATTTAAATAAGAACAGTCTTTTCCACCTTCTACAAAAATTTACTATTTAAGTGTAATTTAACTGAAACTTGTTTGCAAAACCTCACAAACGTTATCCAGTCAAGGTTTAGATCATAACTGTTTTTCTGGGCCATATGGTAGAATTCAAAGAGCAACTGTCATGTTAGGATTTATTTACATAGCTGAAAGTTCTTAAGCATTAAATAGACACATCATTAAATGTCAGTCTTTGTCTACTCAACAAGAAGAAATAACTGAGCTTCAAAGTTTCCAATAAACTAAATCAACTTTGCTATAGACAAATCTGGTACCTTATAGAGGTACCATTCAAATAAGTTGAATGTTTATTTTATTTTTTAGATACTGTGTTATTATGATACAATCATATTATAATTACATCTCTTATATATTCCTTTTTTTGAGATAGCATCTTACTGTGTAGCCCTGGATGTCTTAGAACTCATTATGCAGACTAGGTTGGCTTTGAACTCACAGAAATCCTCTTCCTTCTGACTTCTGAATGCTGGTATTAAAGATGTAAGCCACCACACCTGGTATATTACTGTTTCTTAAATAGAGCGTAATGAATACCATTTCCACCATGAGACTGTTTATTTGGCTTTTGTTTAACATAAGGAAATTCTGAAACAGTATTTTTAAAAATTTTACTATTTTTTTTTTTGTGTGTGTGTGTGTGTGTGTGTGTGTGTGTGTGTGTGTGTGTGTGTGTTGGAAGAAGGTGTTAGATTCTCTGTAGCTTGAGGTACAGGTGGTCTAAATAGTCCAATATAGGTGCTTAGAATCAAATTTATGTCCTCTGAAAGAGTAGCAAGTGCTCTTAACTGTTGAGCTACATCCCTAGATCTGAAGCAATCTTTAAAAAAGTAAAAACTACAAAAGCAATGCTGAAAATTTTGAGTATCAGTTGTAAATTTGGAAGTGAGTTATTCCTTTTTTCGGGTATATTTTATTTGTCTACTTTAAACAAAAAGGTCATGGGGTCATATTTGTAGAGCAGCCTCAGCCACATGAGGTTATGGATTATCTTGTTCTTTACAACTCAGGAATAGGTTCATTTGAGTGACATTTAATATTTTAATCTTATGAACAGCATACAAGATAGCGATATACAACTGGTAAAGTCAATGCGTCATATTAGGAGTTAGAAACTATTTCTTCAGAAGGTGAAGATGAGCTATGGAAGGTCTGGCAACATAGATAATTCTGCTATAATATCCAGTTTACAGTAGTCCTAAAAGAGGCTTCCATTTAAAAATTGAGACATGAGAGTATTCCTTAAAAGTTTAATTAAGGTTTATGAAACAGCTTCCAATTTTAGATTAAAGAAAACAATTATAGAAGATACTTTCTGTACAGATGATTATCATAAATATTAGATCCCTATTTGTTCTTAAATTTATTGGATTGGCTATAAACAAAACCTAGAGAGATTACAGAAGGATGGCAGAGAAGACTAGAGAAACTCTATTACAAATGACAAGTGAGAAACACACTTTATGACAACTAAGGAGAGCCCACATGTCACAATAAAAGAAAAACAAACCCACATGAAGTTCATGTTCCTGTAAGAGCTGAATGTCATGGAGCAAATGCCATTGCATACACAAGTCCCCAAAGCCAGTTCTACATTCAAACCAGAGCCCTCCTGCATACATGCTGTCACAGAGAAAGTTATACCCTGATGGATGCTGTAGGCTGTGATTGGAGATGATGCCAATGGTAGCCTTCTTATACACTCATGAGAAATGGAGAGTTGCCTAGATGAAGTGGTAGAAAGAAATGTGTTATATATTTGTTATACTGGGAATCCTGCCAGTGGTATTAAAAGGGCCTATGAAAATTTAATGATGGTATGATATACACCTATGTTTTCAAAAAGTCCTTGCTGATACCATAAACACTTAATTTGTCTTTCAGTAATTAGTTTTCCATAATGATTTTTCAAAGAGGAACATATTGTTTTTCATCTTCATGGAAGTAAATAATCAAGATTCCCAATAAGGACATCATTTCTGAGATAACGTTGTGGGTCTAAATCTTCCATATATACTGACATGAATGTTTGCTTATAAGAGGTATTTTATATTGCTTGAAGATCTTGATTAAAATTATTGAAGCTTTTGGTGAAACCTCACTTATGATGATGATAGTGTCATAATACATGGCCACAATGTTTATGCTAAAAGTGTCATATTATTTTTCAAGAATTATTTACTCATTAAAAAACTAAAATAACAAAGAAAATGTCAAATGAAGAATATAAATGGCCCTGTAGTTTAGTTGTTCAGCAATCTTTCTTATTGGGAGTTTCAAAGCTTTGCATTATTTTCATGGCACTTTCCCTGAGTTCTTTAAGAGTTATTTATATTCTATTTGCTATATTACAGTATGCTTTTAATATAATTAGGCTTGTGAATAATAGAAGAAATACTTTTTTGGCTGACAAAAATTATCTCTCTACAAAGTCAGTTATAAGAGAAAAAAGTCATTGACAGTTATTACTTAGGAAATAAAAATTGAACAGAATGTTTGTACTTTATCAACCCAATAAATTCAACATTATTAGGATATAGATTTAGTCACATATCTTTTGAAGCTTTCTAAAATTTGAAACCTAAAGATGCTAATTTTTTATTTTTCTGCACAAATTGGTATTTTAGATAGTGCTACTTTTAAAGCAATGGCATCATGTATAATATTTTTGTGATCATAATTATACTGACAATATTGGTCTGCAAATATTTATAGCAACTATATAAAGTAAATATGTTATGATATAAAAACTGATAACTTAAATGTCACATGCTATTAATGTCCCTTTCTTTAGAGTTATATATTTTCTTTACATCTAATCAACCTTTCTCCTGCTTTGGAATCCAGACTTAGCACATTGTATAATCAAAGAATGTCAATAATATTTTTGGGAATTTACACAAATGAGAAAATACACTATGCTGTTGTTTAACACAGCAGGAAGGGGAAATCAAACCTAAGAAGACAAGATCATAGGTCTAATTTTATATTATATATTTTATTAAAAGAACATGATCTTTATAATTAATATAATCTTCTGTAAGATAAGAATCTTAAGAAAAGCACAAGTAACAAAGAAACTAAGTAATCTTATTTTTCTTTTTGTTTTCAAGACAGGGTTTCTCTGTGTAACCCTGGCTGTCCTGGAACTTGCTTTGCAGATGAGCCTGGCCTTGAACTTAAAGATATGCCTGCCTCTGCCTCCTGAATGCTGGGATTAAAGGCATGTGGCACCTACCACCTGGCTAAGTATTTTTAAAGATTTTAAAGAGGGAACAAAGCTTTCATTTTAAATATACATAAATGCAGCAGTTTTCTTTTTCTCAACTTTTCCCCCTTTAATAGTCAATTCTGAAAGGATTTCTATGTGTTTGCATAATGGGAAGGGATCCTCACTAACTGAATTCAAATCTTCAGTATCAGTTACAGACACATATATGGTCACAGTAGCATCTTTTTCTTTAGACAACATAAGCTTAAAAATAAATTACCTGGTTCAGAGAAGTTATTATGGAGTCTGGTAGTAATAACAATTAAGTTAGTGATTTGGTGTTAGCTATTTCAGTGTGATACATGAGTGCTGGAAGCCAAGTCATTTTGATAAGAGTGTCGTACAGAAATTTCCCTTGAAACTGGTGACTTTCCCCCTCTGGTACCCTCATCCCTTTCAGCCAAGGGCAAAGTGCAAGGCAAAATAAATTAAGGCAAAAAAAAAAGAAAAAGAAAAAGAAAAAGGGGTGAGTGCGAGCATGTTATTGACCATGTAAAAAGACACGTGCAAAATATACCTCAGATACACTATAGGTAGATGAGCACGACGGAAGCCGAGCCTGGTTTTGCAGTGGAGAAAAGAAAACACTGTTAAAGAGGAAATGATAGAATAGTAAGGGTCTCAGAAGCTTTACATGGCTTTTATCAACAACAAATTTGCCATATAAATAATAAAACAGCCTGACAAGGGGACGCATCTCAAGACTCAGTTACTTGAAAGAGAACCTCATGATTAAAAAAAAAAAAAAAAAAAAAAGAATCCTCAAAATCCACCCCAGCTAATTTTCTTTTCTTTTCTTTCTTTCTTTTTTTTTTTTTAAAGTACACTTGTAGAGATGGTACCCCCATTCAGACAGGTTGTGATATTAACTTGCTAAGAAGGTGCTCAATTAAGGGAAAAAGCAGAAAACCAAACATTTTTTCCTATGGTGCCACACTGATCTTCAATGGCCTGTGTATCTACTTTATTTACTGTATATCTTTATCTACTGTACATCTTTATATTATTCTGTAAAGAGGGCAGGAAAGCCAGTTTAAGTAATCTGGTATATGTTCTTCTTGTTTGATTTTCAGTATTAACTAACAACTCCCTTCTCTCATAATACATGTCGGCAACATCATAAAAGTCAAATATATACATACACATATTTTTTCTCCATATTTACTTTTAATCACTGTTTTTACTCACTGATTCCTGTGTGTGTGTGTGTGTGTGTGTGTGTGTCTGTGTGTGTGTCTGTGTAGTGTGTTTGTGTTTCTCCCCCTCCCTTATGTTTTGGGATGGAGTCTACCTATCTGGTTCAGTCTGGGCTAGAACTGACTATGTAACCCAGGCTGGCTTCTACATGTAGTTCTTCTTCACCCATGCTAGGATTTCAGGTATGTGCCACCACATATAGTTCAGAAACTTTTTGTAATAGCTATTTTATACCTAAAGCTATGTTTAACCTTCATGATTTCACTGATCAAACCCTGTCCATGGCTGTCACTGAGCTCCAGTGATCTTGCTTCAGGCCAAGTGGCTAATGCTACAGCACTATCATCACTCCAGGCTGACCGTTATGCCTTTGAAGTGGTGATGCTTTGTCTTGCTCTTAACATGTGATGCCAACATGCCAAATTTCGTGGCATTAATTTTCACTATGCCATGTGAGCTGAAACAGTTACCAATGCATTTTCTAGTCACAAATTCTATGTGAAGTTTCAGAATAAAAAGTGAAGAATAGGGGATTGGAAAGGATGACAAAGTGGACAAACCAGAAACAACCTTATCAGATTTGCTATTAACATATTTCTAGCACCACTAACAGCAGAATAGAGTAGGTGTTCACTAAGTATTAAATGAATTAAAGAATACATGAATTCTTTCCACCTATCATTAAAAAACTAAAGTAATTTTCTGAACCTTGTAAGCTTATTCTCTTAAAGATTTAGGATAAAAGGACCATTGTCACTTATGCTTTGAGGTAGTTTCTAACACACAGTTTTATGAAATGAAACATCTTTTCAACTTTGTGCATTAACATTTCCTTAACAAAGAGACAGTTCTAAGGAGATCATGCTTTGCACACTTAATCTATTTAAAACAACTTGAGAATCTCGACTCTTTTTTTTTTTTAACTCAGTTCCTATTTGCTATTACAAAGAAAACTTATTTATCAAGCAGAGGTATCTTATTTTTGTATTAAAGTCAATTTGTTTTTGCCTTTGTTTTTCAAGATGGGGTTTCTCTGTGTATTCCTGGCTGTCCTGCAACTCAGAGATTCACCTGCCTCTGCTTCCCAAGTGCTGTGATTAGAGGCATGTGCCTGTACCACCTGGCTTAAATTTTGAGAGGGGCCATTCTATGATGAGCATTAAAGACCTCACTTCTATTTCAAATGCTTTAGGAATTATAATATTTAAAGTGTTTATCTTTTTATTTAACACAGGATAAATTAGAGCTTTCTTATTTTCTTACAAATGAAATCTCAGGAATAAGTTTTTCACATCAAGAGAATTCTAATAATGTGAAAATGAGTAAATGTGGCCCATTTTGGATAGTATTCCCAAGACTAAATAACTGTCATCATTACTAAAGGCTAGCCATATTTATGACAGATCATCTACCACAAAAGCCAGGATTTTACTATAATTTAATTCCTATAAAAATGCAAAATATTAATGTAAATGTCAGCTTATCAGGCAGCCCAAACAATGTTTTATATAAGGACAGACCCTGATATGTGCCTGAAGAAAGTAACTATATAAACAAATTGTCTAATTAGTAAGGTCTACTGATTGTTTATTCATCTAAGGATTAATGCTCCAGCACTGTGTCCCTGCTCAGTATCAGTTAATTAATCCAATGCAGACTTTTTTTTTTTTTTACTACTAAGAGCTACATATTAAATTATAGTATATTGTCTTATCATATCAGGGTACCTTTCTCATTGATTTAAATTTCATTTCAGATTTTAGGTGAGTACAGAGACTCAACTCAATATAATCTAAAAGGTGATCATATTATCTTTATTAAGATATAATGAGGTAATAAACATAAAAAATACAATGTTTGCAATGAAACACTGTGAAATATGTTTTTTAGAAGTTTAGGAGAAGAATGGACTATAGAACTATATTCCAAATCCTTATACACCCTCAACACAAATTTGCAATCAATACTTTCTATGACAGTTCCCATTATTTGAAGGCTTAACATTAATTCTGTGGGCTTATGTGTGTGCATGTGTATGTGTTGGATATATGTGGAAAGGGTAATTAAATAATGTAAGATTAAGAACAAAAATATAATGATAGGTCATGTCAGGTTACACTGTTTTCCTAAACAATTTTATTTTAATTATCTTTAATCATGTATATGTGCTCATGTGTGGTATGTGAACATGAGTATGGGTATCCATGAAGATGAGTGGCATCCGATTCCAAGGAAATGTAGTTAAAGTTAATTGTGAGAAGCTTAGTGTGAGTTCTGGGAACTTATATGGGTCCTCTGTGAGAGCAATACTAATCTTAACCTCTGAGCCATGACTCCAGTCCCCTCTTTTATTATTTTTTTTTTGGTTTTTGCGAAAATTTTTATTTGGTTACAAATCTTTGAATGTGTTTCCACGCACAATGATCTGAAAACACTCTTTCAGAAATTAAGCAGTTCTTCTTGTCGCAACTCTAAAGTAGTAGAATACATTATAGACACACTATATCTATGCAATTATGACACACTAGCCATTTGCAGAAGGACTCAGCAAGCTTTGGCTGTAAAATGTCTGAGAGTAAACACTAGTTCTTCTGAGTCACATAATCTGCATTTCAACCACTTAAATCTCTGTTGTAGCTCAGAAACAACTGAAGACCATATTCAAATGAATAGCAATTTCAATAAATACTTATTTTAGAACATATTTACTCATGTAATTTTCACAGGAAATTTTAATCGAACCCTCACATTAAAAAATAAGAAATAAAATCCTTAGTGTGTGGCCCTATAAAAAAGTAGGATTTGACCCACAGGATGTGGGTCACAGAACTCAATGGATGTATATGTATAAAATCTACCAATGATAATAGATAATAGTTCATAAAAATATAATAAACTAATTCAGAACTAAGCTGGAATGGAAATACCACAGTAAAAAGCAGAAGAAAATACAGGATTTCAATTCATTACTTATATTGGCTTATTTAATACTAGCTCTATTTAGAATGCAAGCAATTAGATTATTAAAAATTCAAAAATTACTATTTAAAAAGTTTTTTTATGATTTAATTCTGATTTTAAAAATATGTACCAAAACGACTTTCAGTTTTAGTGACATTCTTATGCCTTGACTGATTTTTTTCACTTTAAATATCACTTCTTTATTTACATTAGCATACTAAACAATTACTATCATTATATTCCTTTTATTTTTGACATCTTTATCTTAGTTAATTTATATTCTAATAATCTTTCTTTATGAGTCATATTCCATGTTACTGTTTTCCAAAACCTTTAAAAATGAACGAATTTAGTTGAACACTTATCATGATCCTATACTGAGTATATACTAGGTAAAAACACACAATTCTGGATGATGAGAATATTAGTATTTATTTCCTTGTTTCTTTTCCATATTTTTGTTTCATAACCATGTCTCTACTATTCTTTCTGAATACTTTAATATTCAGATTCACCTTGATTTGACTATTTTTTAACAAAATAAGTTCATTGTAAATTTACTTGGATTTATATTATGTACACAAAGCATAGCTTTTAGTTATTATATCCTGTGTTTTTATTTGCAAAACTGTCTGGCCAGGTGGTGGTGGTGGTGGTGCATACCTTTAGTCCTAGTACTCAAGAGGCAGAGGCAGGCAGATTTCTATGAGTTCGAGGCCAGTCTGTCTACAGAGTGAGTTCCAGGATAGCCAGTTTCCACAGAGAAACCCTGTCTTGGAAAAACAAAAACCAAAACTAAACTAAACCAAACCAAAGCAAACCAAAGCAAACCAAACCAACCAACCAACCAACCAACCAACCAACCAACCAAACAAACAAACAAACAAAAAACCCAAACTGTCTGTACTGGGGTTCAATCTTGGAATATTACTTTTAATACTGTCCATACTAGATTCACACATTTGATTAACTGCAAATTAATTTTTCCTCATGTAGTTTTATTTATTCATTTTTTGGTCACTATTCTCAGTACATTATAAATCTAAGGATATATAGCATATTTTGCAATGATTTAACTAAGAAAGTTCTAATTTCATTTTAATAGTAGTTGTACTATTTCAATTGTTAAAAACCCATTTTAGAGTTTGTAATGCTACTGCTTCATTCAATGTATTAACAATACATTCTGCTTCTTCTAAGGAACAGTTAATATAATGGAGGAAAAGAACAGACATTCACTTAAGAGATAAATAAAATTTAGTATTACTTGAAAAATTCCAGGCTTTATACAGGGGTCTACTCTTCTGTATGTGTCATGATTATTGTAGCATCTATGATTTAATTGTATCCCTAACCTACATTTCTTAAATACATGTCACCAACCTTTCAGCTACCAAATAAATACATATTTGGAAACGAAAATCATTAGCCTTTCACTTTACTTAAATATTCTTCATGTGTTTCAGAGAATTAAAAGGTTTCAAATTTAAACCATATTCTGGTGCACACTTGTAATAAATTTGCACAAAACGGAATGGTCTTTGTTTGCCAATTCAGTTTAGGACCAAAATCTGTTTAACTTTATCTGATGTTTTAAGTGACAATTTGTTATTTGTAAGGCATATTTTATGATGTGCATAGACAATTGGTATTAAAGGGGATGCAGAGAACAGGAATACACAGCTAAACATTTCATCTGCATATTTTATCCATTGAATTTACTATAAAAGGTACTATTTGCTTTTACTAGTTTTTTTCCTTTAGGCAACTGGAATTTAATAGTTCTTTATCTTTAAAAAATTATCTGGTAGTTTATAATCTTTCAAATATGTAAACTATATTTAAAAAATAGGTAATCAGGACAATGTGTTTTAAAGTAAAATTATAAAAAAATGAAGACAGTGAAATTAATGATTATGCAGCAGTGTAATGTTGAAAATAGAAAAGTGACATGATGTAAAACAATTTGGAATGTACCAAACTTTATTTAATCATGTACTTACAATTAATTCCTTAGTATATATATAGATCTTAACAAATTTCAACTTTTTAGAGTTAGTTTGGTTGAAAGAAAAATATTTTTCATGATTGATATGCAAAGAATATGACACTAAATATATACTATTTAATATTCATTATTTTGTTAATAATATATTTAGTATGGTTTCTATTATTCAGTAATGTTCAGATTGGTATAAGCATAAAAGTTATACTGATATTTTTATGTTAGTGATATTATTTTGGATTCTAGGAGTGACTATAGAAGAGCTTTTTAATTCTGATAATACACATAGAAAAGAAGGTCTTGCTCAAAGAAAGAAGAAGAACAATGAGACATTGTATTAATTTTTTCTGCTTAGTTTTCAAAACTTAGTGAATGCTATTAATAAAATGCTTTTTACTTTAATAATCAGAAATGTAATACACATATGTATATAGCACACTACTAAAAGTAAGCTGAGATAAGTTAATTAACTTTTAATCTATTTTTATGACAAAATAAACACAGCAGTATGAATTAAATGAAAGGCAACAATCTCAAGAGAAATAAATTCAAGGCCTAGAGTCCTGGAACCTTTTTAGAAGCTCTAGGAATGAGAAGCCAGAGATAAGCATAAGTTATGTAGCACAATAATTTAATTTTATTGTCATATTTATGTATTTGTTTTAGAATTACCTTTTGAAAATATGTATTTAGAGGGAAGGCCAAGTATTGTAAAACTTTGAACCATGTTACAAAAATAGTTGCTATTTACTAGCTATAATGCACATACGATGTGGAGTGGCTCTAAGTTGGTGTTCTCTTCCAAAAAATGTCCTGTATAATTGGCTTTTACACAAGCATTTAAAAGACATTACATGAAACCATTCTTGGTAAAGCTGCTTGCTGATAAACTTCTTTCTAATCAAATATGACATAATTATTCCCAAAGTATCTGAATTTAGAGAAGTCTATTAACTCTGAACATGTGTATCTATTGGTCAGATTATCTATAACCATTTAACTTTCATAATTTTCCTGGAAAACTAAAATTGAATAAACATGTCTTTTCTCCTTTAGGCCTGGTCAGTAATTTATAATCTTCCTGACACATTCCATAAGAGCAAAAATACAAAGTCAAGTGGATAAGCACTAAATGGATGTCACACGAAGAGATCTTTAGAAAATTACATCATTATATTTGTATTGATTTTTGAAAAGTTCTTTATTTATATCAGGGAAAATGTTACTAAACATTTAATTTAGCTGTAATGTTAGCTGTGTGACTTACAGGTCTTTTATACTTGCAATTTAATCTTTATTTTATAAACTTGAGCATGAAGCCACAGCTAAAAAAGAAAGGGGTAAGAGACAGGAGAAAAGTTGGAGATGAGAGGACAAACCAGTCGGATTTGGAGTACCTGTCAGCAGAAATATTGAGGGGAAACAACAAGGGAAATCATGCATTTACTGAGAGAGCACCCTGTCCCACTGACGACTAGGTGATTTCTGAGCTCCTCCAGCTTCTGATGGAGCTACATGTAAATGTCAGAACATGAATTGAAAAGGCAACTTGTTTTCTTTTCAGTTTTCCTTTTAAAAGTAAGATTATGCATTATATTTTTTTCACTGCCTTTGGCAAACATTTCAAAACACTACAGATTTTCTATAACATAAGAATATAACATTTTCAACAAACTTTGACTAGGAAGCAAACATTATATTTCTTAAAACACATTTTTCAACCAAAACTAGTTAAGTGCATACTACAACTATTTTTATAATGTCCTGGAGATTCATTCTAAGGATTTTCTACTTGACAGATAGATAGCATAAACATATTTAAAAACCAGGAAATTTATCTTTTTCTCCAAGCACAGTGTTGTTCAATCTAAGGCTGCATCCATATTGGAACAAACTAACTGAACTATAAAGTAAGTGTTTTATTCTTAAGCATGTATCAAAAGTTTTAAAGATACATACAGTATAACTTTAAACTCTATATAACCCAAAACTGAACTTCAGTTACACACACATTCACTCATACATGCAAATTATTTTATAACAGGTATTACAGTTATAGATGCCATTTTTAAGTTCAGTTAACTATCAGTTATTTTTAGAACTTTATATTGTGTTGTATCTTCTTAGCTGAACCTGTGTCATAATCAACTGTGTAAACCACAATAGAATTATTGTCTCTTTAAGACAAAGGTAAAGTTTGATAAAGTGAGGAATGCTATTGGCATATCACTACATTTTATTGACTGAATACTACTAAGTATCCTAATTTTGATATAGGCATACATCACCATGTCCCATCCTTTACAGAGGTAACTTTTAAATGTAAAATCTATCTACTATTAGGCAATGTTAAGGAACAGAGAGGATGGCTTTTCTTAATAAAAAACACAGACATACAAACACAGGTTCATCCATGTGCATTCATGTTTGCACATACTCACAAACAACAAAAAGGTAAAACTAAGAAGGCAGAAGAATCAAGGGGGAGGAAAGAGTACAGAAATTTGTCTTATTTAAACTGTTAAGTGGAAGTAAATTAAAATCATGGAAAGATTAGAAATGACTGAATTAATTAGACTTTAATATACTTAGTGAATTTTGTGACATTCCCAAGTGCACTGAATTATCTGGCATTTTCACTAATTTAATAGTTGCTACTGCTGTGAGGATATTTGGGATTAAGATATAAAACAATGGTTAACTTTAATTTTGCCTATTTTTATAGTTAACAATTTTCTAATTTGTATTTATGGTGGCATCGTTAAAAGTAGTCAGTGATAATTTTGTTTTTTAGCTTTTCAATGTGATTAAATAAATGATAAGAGTATCAAGAGTCCAATATATATGGACCAAGAGGCATTCTGCAATTAACAAATAGGATCATAAATTAGAACCTTAACTGTATATTAGTAGATTATGTAGAAATTGGGAAATATTTAGATATATGTTTTTGCCTAATAATACATTGACTTTTAAAGTTAAATAAAAAAAATCAAAGGTACTAAGAGTGTTTTAACACTAAAAGCTGTATATGGGTCTCTTATACTGGCATCATAAAGCATTCCTTTCTAGTTCTTAACATGATGTATAGCCAATATATGTTATTAATTCACAATAATTTTTATTCTGGAATGAATTAAGCTGGTATTGACACTAAAATAAAATTCAATGACCTTTATAAAATAGGCTAAAGGGGGAGGTGACATTCTGAAAACTTATTAGTTTTCTGTTGAGGAGGAATTTTAACACATAACCGGTGACATCAGTCAGAGGAACGGTTTACTCTAGAGCCCCAAATTGCAGGCACATGTAATGAATGAGGCAGTTGCCCTTTCTCGTTTGTGGTGCCTTTCAAAGCTAGTTATTTGGCAGCTTGCCTTCAGCTGGTTGCTCTATGTGTAGCTGAAAACAAAACAACAAAAAAAATATGACCCAACAGCCAATAAAAATATTCAAATAAAAAATGGGATGGTGAAAAATGGAAAAAGCCCCCTTCCCCCCTCCACCCTCCAAAAAGGAAGAAGTGTAGGCTATAGACAAAATCTTGCCAAAAAATGTTAGAAACATATTTACTTTGAGGGATCCAACTCTACTAGCAACTCCTTTGCTTTCATCCGGCCGTCTAATTTGCTACAATGAGGGAAGATGGGTAAAAAAGACAGAATAAAGAAAAAGTGAACTTAAATTTTTTTCTACACATTAGTAAGCAGTACATGCAATACATCAATTGACTTAGGCTCCTCTTATAAGATAAAGGAGTTAACTAACCCAGATGCTATATGACATGCTCTGCAAATAGATCTCTAGAATTCAGTTTCTGGTACGGCACTATTCCTGAGAGGAGGAAATTGGCACTTACTTTTGGTTATCTTGGGGACTTCTGATGAAGCAGTATCTGGAGTAGTGTTACATTTGCATTTAGCTTACAAAAAACAAAGAATTACAAATATACCTATGCATGTTTTCTCTTTCAGTGTTTAAATGTCTATTCTATTGTAATATCAGAAAACATCAATGGTATGACAAGAAACATGAGTGTTCTTTAAGTGGAAAGATCAGTCCCAACAAGCATCATTCTTACTGGTGACAGTGAGGTTCCTCTGCTTGCCAACTCAAGCATGGAGGTTGTTCACCTGTCATTATGATTCTCAATTAAACATTTATGCTGCCAATCAGAAAATTTTAATGCCAGACCAATGCTAGATATATTTACTACTTCAAAGCTTTTTCTTATTTCATCTGAATTTTTCTTTCAGATAAAACATGAGAAATAAAGCCTGGTGTGGTGGTGTGTACATATAATCCTAGTTCTAAGGAGTTTGTGGTAAGCAAGATAATCTCAAATTCAAGGTCTCCTCTCTCTCTCTCTCTCTCTCTCTCTCTCTCTCTCTCTCTCTCTCTCTCTCTCTCTCCCTCCCTCCCTCCCTCCCTCCCTCCCTCCTTCTCTCTGTCTCTTTGTAAGCAAGATTCAGACCAACTGATTTTATACTTAGTCCTGTACCTCACTTGGAAGTAGTCTCAATTCTAATCAGCATGGGTCAAGTTAATTGTGAGGCTCATCTCTGTGTTGGCAGATAGTATGAGGTGCATGATGACATATCCCAGGTGTTAAAGTTCTTAGAAAAATAATATACCTGACTATACTACAAATTTTATTCCCTGGAAGTAGGGTATAGATTCTTATTAAGGTGTCTCAGAATATTATATGTAGGTTACTGGGAAATACTGAGATAATGAAATTCCTAGTTTGAAAAAACAAAAATAGGCAAACCCCCACAAAACCCAAAACAAACCTACAAGCATCTTTATACACAAGAATTATATCAACATTTGAAATGAATAGTTTTTACAAATTATTCAGCTTCATCTGTTTTGGTAAAAAGATAATCAAGTCTCACTTTTCTTTGTGAAAGATAATTGGAAAATTTAGAAACAACTGAAAAGAACTCCCAATGGAGAATGAATTCAGTTCTCAACATCTCCTCATTCTCTTATTTCCCTTCTTTCACCTTGAAGAACATCTTACACCAAAGGCTGTTTTCCACATCAAATGGAAATTAACAGTAACTGGATTATAAAGATACTTTTTGTAGTATCCTGTAAAAATATAGAACATAATGACTTATATTGCTTTCTAGAGACATTTAGAAGCTCAAGTGATTACAATTTTCTTTATTGTCTCTTTTTGTCTAAAAATATTAAAATTACATTAAGTCAAATAACATGAGGTGTCTTCAAGGTTCCAGTAGTTCTTGATTGTTGTTGGTTGATAGCTTAAAGTTATAGTCCCTTAATAGGCCTGGAAGGAAATACAGAGAACTGGAAAAAGATGCTTATAAAAGAATGGATATGTATGAGTTTATATATCTTCCTATTTATGATATGATTGCTTGAGACAGAATCCAGTTGTGTAACCCAGTTTGGGTTGGAACCTCCTGTATAGCCTACTCTGGTTTTCAACATACAACTCTTCCTGCATCAACTTCCTGAATGCTAGCATTATAGGTATATGATATGACACCCTGCTTTATGGAACAAACCTTACCTTCTACTATATTTATAGTAGTGGCATTGCCATTGTAATATACTGACAACAACAATTTAAAACAATAATGAGCCTGATGGCAATATTTGCATTGCCTCAAGTTTTTAGATTTCTAGTGAGGATACGCTTTTTGTTTTGTTAGATTTCTAGTGAGGATATGTGTCTTTACTGCATGAATTTGTTTTTGAAATGTCTCTTCTTGATTTTCAGTCACCTTATTTTCTTTTGCATGATTAGAAAGGCTCTAGCAAAAATATTAAACATGTTTGTTGTGAAAGTTTTATTTTCAAATCATCTGTATTATCGCTATATCTCCAGCTTGAAATGTGGTGAATGATACATGACATGCACTAAAATTTTCAGTGAATGAATTTCACAATGAATCTGTGTCTTCTCTTCAATTAAAATAGAATGAATAGTTAATAATTCTGAAATTTGGGCCAGAAAATATCCAATTTTAGAATATCTATCATTTTATTATATGAAGTTCTAAGAATGGTTTCACTGAGATACACTATATTAAAATAACCAATGGAACCTGGTATTGATTCACAATGAACTGCAATATTAGTGCTGCACAGGCCATTTTAAATTCTATGTTTTCTGACAATATGCATGTACCACAATGCCTAATTGTATGGAACAATTTTTGTTACTGTATTCAAAATTCCATTGAGCAAATACAAACTTAACCTAAACGAAAAAGAACTTAAGTGAAGCAAATATATTTTCAGTTAAAAATCTGAAATTTTGTTATTAGTATAGAGAACAAAAGTTTAAATAAATAAACCTAAGTTTCATTATATTACCTGGAAATTAAGAAGAATTAAAAGAGTATTAGCACTTTTATTCAGTTGGAATAAGAACTAGGCTGAAGGAATATGATCAACAGATGAGGAGGACCTGAAAAGGCAATCCCATTTAAAATCTTCATGCTAAAGATACAGAAATTGCACTCTACTAATTCTCAGAAAGATAGTTTCAGACTATGATTTACTTCTAATATTTGGTGTCTCAGTGCAATCATTTTGCATATTCAATATTATCTTTTCATACAACATTGAGTCCATAATTTTTAAATGGTGTTAATGACTCATTTAAATGCAAATACTAAATAAACAGCTTTTCTAATATTTCATTAAACTGAATTCATAAAGATGTAATGAACTATTCTGGGCATCAGTGTGAATTATTGGAATCATGTTTAAAGGTTCTGCATATTCTTTCAATATACCTAGAACTAGTCAAGTTCCTAAGTTAAATTAAGAGAAATCTTGAAACAATTTTCAGGAGATTACACAGAACATTTTTTTTATATAATTGGAAAATCAAAAACAAATGAAATATCTAAAGTAGAGACTGGTAAAAAACTGTGTTACATATATTAATTAAAATATGAACCAATAATCAAAATTGTATATAATATGTATCATAAACTATTCACGACAGAAATATGTTCACATTACTAAGTGAACAACATGTTATAGTTTATTAATAAAAGCTAGCATATTTCAAACATTGTGCTAAGAATTTTATATTCAGTTTTAAAGTTCATTCTTCAAATGATCTTATGAGGCAAATATCATTATAAGACTCATTTTATATATTATGAAAGTTGCAGAAATTAAGCAATTTCTGAAGACTATATGCATGACTATGGAGAAAAAAAATCTGGTACTAAGATACCAGGAAAGGAGCTAAGGTCAAGACCTCACCCATTAAAGGCTCCACTGCATAGAAATATGAACTCATTCAAATCCTTCATTTTAAAGTGACATGCAAGAGTTGATATTGGCCACTTAAGGTATGTCAGATTCCAGAATTTGTACTATTCATACCTATATAAGATATTTTATAAGAATTATTTTTCTATGAATTTCCCATTTTCTAAAGTGAACATGAATATTACTTTATTTGCTTGTTTGTTTACAGAGACAGTCTTACCATGTAGGTCAGAAACTAGGTAGCTGTATTGCAATTACTTATATAATTCAGGTTGGTCTCAAACTCAGGGTACTCATGTGTTTGTCTCCCAAATATTGGGATTTTATGTATGGGCCACAATAACCACCATATATTCCTTCTTTAAAGCTAAAAAGAAAGGCAGACAGTGACATTTATTCCCTTATACTATGAGTCAGAACAAACCCTTTGTTAGTTAAATGGCTTCCATCTGGTGTTTGGTACTGTGGACCAGAGGCCACAGCTATGATAAACACACCCATGTTGTTTATATGACTTTGAAACTGTTGCAGGAGGTAGCATGGTTGGAGTAGATGGAACTGTGAGACAGAGAACTCTTGAATGCTATAAACAAAACTCAATAGGCCATTCTGGTGGAAAACAGGATGACCAGAATACCAACAGAAATGTGGACAGTGACACTAGGCTCATGAAGTATCAAAGGAACAAAGCTTCCATAGGAAATTTTGTTAGAATCCATTTAATCTGGTATTATAAAAACAGGAAAGGTGCCCTACCTTTAAAACACAACCCATCAAAGGCTCCAGTGTGTAAATGTGTAAATTTCTTTAAAAATTCATTTCAAAGACAAGTCCTTGAGAAGACAGAGCATCCAAAGTATTATGCATAAATGGAATCATATGGGAAAAAAATCTCAGGTTCAGCTATGCCAGTGCTCTGAAGCCACTGCTGCTGTGACAAGAGGGTGACTGATGCCACCTTTCACATTTTCAGCAGAACTTGACATTGGTGATTCAATATTGGTTTTGCAGAGATTAAGCATGTTAAGAGTTATGGCGTTCTAGAATGCTGTTTCAACATTCCAAAAACAGGCTGATGAGAGCTGATAATGTGTAGCACAGTTGGAATCCCTACACAGAGGCCCTGAGGGGCCAATACAATAAGCTGGGAATGTGAGGCATAATTCAGTGAAGTTCCCGTGTTTCTAGAGATGCTAGGGACTGTCAGGCATTTTATCACAGTGAAAAGAAAACCGACATGTGTGGAAGTATACAACACACAATTAAAACATCTAGGGATTGAGGAAGGAGGACCTCAATTTCAAGCCCAGCCTGGGATGCCTGGCAAGATCTTGTTCAAAACAAAACAAAACTAAAAACAATTTGAAAATACGCCTGTCAGCTGAGCTTGGATTGGTATTTAGTATGATTGATACTAGGCTTTAGCGATAAGTGTAGTTCTATGAGCATTAAATATTACAAGGAAATGCAAGGTACTGTCAAGCTGACAATTAAGAATAACTATCAGAGAGGATATTTCATTTCATTATAATCACATATAAAGTATAGCAGAAGTTGAAATGAAGAAATAAATTAATGTAAAATTCTGTGAAACAGAAGATCTGAAAATGACACAAACAAAAAAAGATAAAATATATTATTTATTACAGCCAGGCATGGTATCTCATGCCTCTAATCCCAGCACTCAGGAGTAGAGGCAGGTGGATCTCTTGAGTTTGAGGCTAACCTGGTGTACAGTCTGGTCTAGGGTTACACAGAGAAACCCCGTCTTGGAAAAACAAAACACACACACACACACACACACACACACACACACACACACACACAGAGTTATTTATATGTAACATATGTATGTATATGTATGCTACATTGTTAACTGACTTATCAAAGCATACCTAAATCTACTAACTGGATAATGTCTAACTTATTAGAAAGATAATAAGAGACCATCTTTCAAATCTCAAAATTCTGCTTTGCTATAAAACCAGAGTAAATAGCAAAAACAAATCAAAGTAAACAACAACAATAACAATGAAAAACTTAACAAAAATAAAATAAAAAGAACCAACCTATGTCTTTACAAAGATGGAAAAGCTGGGCAATAAGAAACCAAAAAATTAACTACAATCATATCCAGAGAGGGGGCTGGAGAGACTGCTCGGTGGTTAAGAGCACTTGTCGCTTTTCCAGAGGACCTGGGTTTAGTACTCAGCACTATGTGGTGGCTCCTAAATGCCCATGATTCCAGATCCAGGGAACCTGATATACTCTTCTGACCTCTGTGGGCACCAGGCAATAAGGTGCAATACATATATACATACATCATACATACATACATACATTCAGGCAAAACATGCACACATATAAATTAAAAATAAGTCTTAAAATGTCTACAGATATCAGGCATCTAATATGAATTATTAAAATAGTCTGGAGTATTAAAGACTATCAGCTGAACAATGATATGCATATGTGATAGTCCAGCAATATTAATATGATTTATTTTGTAAGAAATTTTGCATTTTTTATTTGAAGTTTCTCAATATTTTTCTTTTGCCCTTTTCCTTCCCTCATTTTGATTCTTTTCAATCTGTAGTGCGAGGGAGTCAACCTGTGCTTGCTAAGTGTTCAATAACTGAGCTATACACTTCAGTCATGAAACCATTTGAGACTTGAATGTTCCAAACTAATTTTAAAAAGAAGCCATCTCCAGTCAAGCCATAATAATATTATTTAACTACTGTTAGGTTATTACTTAAAAGAGGGTTTGGTGGATGCCAATAAATTTTCAGGATATCTTGGGAAGCACTATTTATTTTTTTTACTCAATTGCTGTAGTAGTATCACACTAAAAATAAAAGAACTGCTGTTTTTTGAAAATTATTATTGGGGTTATTATCTTTAAAAGTTATGAAGTCTGCTCTCATTTTGAATTACAGAGAAGTAATTGTTCCTTGCCCAATAATCAGCCTAAAATTCAGTCAGGTTGAATTATTTTACAGAAGTAAGCACTTATAGTCATTTACAAAAAAGTACAAAAATTAGAACTCTTTGGGTGAGGATACCACTGTAGTATTGTCTCAATGAAAAATATGGAAGAAATAATACTCAACATACATCATTTCACCCCAGAGTATTTTCTAACAACATGCCAATTTAGCTGTTAGACTATACCATTGCTACAACTAGTATGGATCCAAGGAGATTTCCTGAAATCCTTTTAGTAGTTCACAAGGCCAATTTTACTAACAATATTAAAACATTATTTGCCTTCCCCACTACAATGCCATTTTCATTGATGGTATAAAAGCAATGAAGGATTAACAGTATAAACTTTGCAAATGAATCCAAATAGGCTAGTCATTGCATATCATTTACTAATATGTGCAGCGTTTCCAAAGCTAGTTTCATTAAATATTGTCCTCAATGAAACAGCTAATATTAATTTACTTAAATAAATTAAGCCCTCATTCTTGATTTTGATAAAATGGGAGGTACAAATGAAATGCTTTTGTTATATAGCAAAGGATGCTGTTGTCTCAAAACAAAACACCCAAACAAAGAAACAAGATCACAACCAGCTATTTTTAACAGAGAACATAATTTTTTACTAGAAAGGATCAAGGGGCATTTGACGAAGTAATATTATTCAGATTTTGAAATTTAATACTTATTTACAAATGTAACAGTAAACCTTGGAAATATTTGCTGCCTTCCCCTCTTTTTGTAAACAGAATCCAGAATTTCAGAAAATTGTATTTCTGCAATTCTGAGCTAGAGATCTTCAGTTGCTTCTAAGACTTTAGGATGAGCTGAGTGGTCATATTAACAAAGATAACTTCTTGATAATGATGAACTATATCAACCTTCGGAAGAATGTATAACCAAATGACCAATGCACATGTTTCTAAATTATTCCTAGGTAAAAGATCTATTCAAGTTGCAAGACACACAAATGTATCAGGATATGGAATGGTAACAAACATGGTTTTAGAGTTTTACATTTCAAGAGACCTTTAAAAATTATATGGTATAATTTTTTCATTATATATGAAATTCTTATGCAGTACCATGTATCTGTACACTACATGGTTATAGTATATATTTTAAAAATGAGATCTGCTAAGAATCAGCATGTTTGTTGATTTCTCTTTCTTTAGAATATTTTTTGAAACTTCTAATATCATGTATACAGCAATCTGAGATAGGCTAGCAATTCTTTCTGCTTTAAATCCAGCAAGTGAAATTTCTACAATTTAATCAAACCCCTAAATTTTTGGTGTGATATTTTAAAAATCCAGAATTATCAGATATACTAATATTGTAATTTTTTCTTTTTTCTTTTTTTTTTTTTGAGACAGGGTTTTTCTATGTTGCTTTGGAGCCTATCCTGGCATACTGTAATTCTTTTACTAACTACATAGTTGTATGAGTTGGATTTGCTCCTTCATATTCTTCAACTAAATTAACATTACAACAGAGTGAATACACTCTAAGAATTCATGTCTTCTATTTAGCCAGCCATCAGTGGTAATTTGAAAAAAGTATATAATGCCAAACATTTTATGTCTGAAGTATATATATTGGTTTCTGAAAATTTTTTTCTCATAAAAATGATTTATGTTAACATGTAAATGATTATTTTGATTTCACAGCCATTAAGAAAAAAGTACAAAAAAAGTCTTAGTTTTAACTTCTAGGAGAGTAAATACCGCTAGTCACAGAACATATTAGCAATATTTATTTGGAGTTTTCACTAATTTTTAAAAATAGTATGAGATCAATAAGGTTAGAGAACTGCTGCATTTGAGCAGTCATGTGAGAATGTTCTGTTTAATATCTCTCAAGTGGGTAGGAAACTATCAACCTAAAAACTATTTTGTTGTTTAGGTGACATTTTAAAAATCTAATTAATTCAGTAGTTTTCAGTCTTTGGGCTGTTTGTTGATTCTACATATAGACCCCAAATTTGTTTGTCACAAATGGCTAAACAAATATTAATACACTAATGTTGCAATAATTTCAGACAAAAATTAAGTAAAACTGGTGGTGTAGGAGAATTTTCTGATTTATTTGGGCTCTTAAAAACAAGAACTTTTTTGGCGCCAATCAGTGTTGATTTAGACTAGCATGTAAGCAAGTAAGTAAGATCAAACATACTTCTCATTCTTAGATTTTATTAGCTGGCTAGCTATAACACATAACCAACTGTAATTCAAAGAAAAAAATGGTAACAAATATGGAAGAATGTATAAAAAAATAACATTACCAGGGACAATCTCACAGGGAATAAAATACAGTATTGGATTAATATTTTAATTTTTATAGGTTAACAAGATCACTCGGCCTCTCAGACTAATATAATGGAGACCCTGAGTAATACAAATTGTGTGTGGTGCATACAAGGGCATGCACACATATGTGGCATGCGTATAGAGCTTTGATGGACTTTCAATTTATACTGAAATAAGAATGCTCACTTGAACCCAGAGCTCATTGATTCAGCTAGTCTAGTCTGCAGGCCATTCTGGAGATCCCGTGTCTGTTTCCTGTATGCTGGGATTAGAGGTGGGCTGCTATACCCTCCAGGTTTTATTTGGATGCTAGGATGTGAGAAATCAGAACTTTTCTGCTAATGATTGCAAGGAAATCACTTTACCCAGTGAGCCATCTCCCTAGCTTGGCTAATGTAAATTATTTTGCTCAAATAACAGAAATGGGGGGGAGGCCCTAGGCCCTATCCCAAAGGATATGACAGACTCTGAAGACTCCCCCCATGGAAGACCTCACTCTCCCTGGGAAGCAGAAATGGTATGGGATAGGTAGGGTGTTAGTAGGGGGCAGGGGAGGAGGGGAGGGAGAGGGAACTGGGTATGGCATGTAAAACAATCTTGTTTCTAATTTAAATAAAAAAATGGAGGAAAAAAATAACAGAAATGATGGGGATGTCCTTCTGTATGCTGTGAATATATGTTTCTCTTATTGTTTGATGAAAAATGCTGATTAGCCACTAGCCAGGCAGAATATATGGGTGCGCCTACCAGACTAGGAGAATTCTGGGAAGAGGAAGGGAAGGAAGCAGACCAGAGGGAGATGCCATGTAGCTACGGGGAAGGTAGGACACCCAAGCATTCTCTGATAAGATAAGGTTATATGAAGATACACAGATTAATAATTATGGGTTAATAATTAAAAGAGAGCTAGCCAATAAGAAGCCTGAGCCATTCATTGGCCAAACAATTTATAATTAATATGAGCCTCTGTGTGTTTATTTGGGACTAAACAGCTGCGGGACCAGGGAGGATAGCAACTAAGTCTACACATGGCACCCAAACGTTTGGCAAGAATTTCCACATAAAATAGAGCCACTAGTCTTGCAGTCTCATGCAGGCCATGGAGCAGAGAGGCTGTGATATTTGGGCTTGAGCACAGCATAGTGGATTCCCACCTATATTAGTCTTGGAGACAGAGGCCGTCTCCAAGCCGCACAGTATGCTGCATGGCAGATTTAGCTTTTACTCATACGGATAAAAAGGTTTATGGCCAATGTGCTGCAAGCTGCTTGATGGTGGCATAGATCAGATTCGAGGCAGTGAGCACAGTTCCCAGAGCTGGCTATAAACAGTTTAAAAATATATGTAGGCTTGGGAAAGAAAAGAAAAAGGATAAAGTCCTTTAAAAAAATAGAATAGTTGGGCATGGTGACACATGTCTTTAATTCCAGCACTTGGGAGGCAGAGGCAGGCAGATCTCTGTGAGTTCAAGGCCAGCCTGGTCTACAGAGTGAGTTCCAGGCAGGCCAAAGATACACAGAGAAACCCTGTCTCAAAAAACCAAAAAATAAAAGTAAAAGAAAGAGAGTAAACAGCCTACAATACACACTGCCAGAGAAACTAGTAAAGAAGGAGGACCCTAAAAGAGATAAACTTTGTCCCCTGGAGAAGGGGAAAGGGTCACGATCCCCTGAGCAAACTGAGAGCATGGGAAGAGCGCAGAGCGAGCTATGAGAATGAGAAGGGAAGAAGAGGAAGGATGCAGAGGGCATGAGGGAGCAGAAAGGTTGAATCAGGTATAGATTAGAAGAAAGGATATTTGATAGGTAGGGTTTTAGTTGGGGGGGATGGTAGGGGAGGAGGAGAGGGAGAAGTGAACTGGGATTGTCATGTAATTCAATCATGTTTGTAACTCAAAAAAATTAAAAAAATAAAATCCAACTATGCTAAAAAAATAAATAGGTATAAAAAATAAAAAAAGAAAGAGAGTAAAAAACAAAACTAAACAAAAAGCCATGTGAAGATAGAAAATACACAGAGAGTCTGGATATTGTGTGTTACTGTGTTTTCTTTGAATTGTTTGACTCTTGAGAAAGGAGCAACAGCTGCTAAAAGACATTTGATGATAAATGCTGCTGATTAATCCTACCTATATATTTTGAAAATGCCTTGACTTCAAAATTTAAGTATAAGGACATGTTACTTTGGAAAAGAGGTTCTGCTTTTGTTTCCACAGAAGATGAAAAGCTGTGGATTTCTTCCAGACTAATATGAATTGAAGAGGCAAGACCCCCTGAAGCAGTGGCCCAGGTGATCCAACATCCAAAACAGCTGGGATGATGCAGCCTTGCAGACTAATACAGCCAGGATTTGGCCAGGTTTCTGGGTATTCTCAGGGTCCCCTTGGGATTGACAGTGCTCCCACACAGCAGGAGGCAGTTTGGAGAGAAGTACACCCACATTCCCAAATACTGTTTATAAAGGTTTGCTTTAATTTAAACGGGGTTGGCTAGAAACAGTTAATAATCACGGTCAATTTCTTTCTAAAGAAAAAGGATTATGATATAGAAATATATATTTTGCATTAGTATGGATTTTGGTTTATTGATACAAATTTAACATCAATTTTTTATATGTATATTTCTACTCTTGTTTAGGCACTGTATTTATACAGCTCTTTTAAAAATGTAATCTATAATTAAATATAGATTAGTCACCTATAATAATCAAAACTTATGTTAGTTAGATTTCCTAGATATACAGAGATGTATTTCAAATGGATAGATATTCTTCAAAACCTTTCAAAGACCTACAGAATATGGTATTTAAAATAGTTTATTATGGTTTTTCATGACAATGAGACACAACTGCTCTTTATAACACCAATTATGTCAGAGATGAAGATGGGCATTGAAGAAACTCAATATAGAGTTTGCTTTCAACATGACAAGACTAGCCATTTGGGGAAGAAACTGCTCTTGCCTGGACTGTTTGACTGTGTGCTATTCAAGCTGGACATGCAGGACCCATAGGAAAGTGACTGCTGAACTTGCCAAAACAAGATGGGACAGTCCTTCAGGGTTCTTGCTTCATGAAAGAGTCTGCCCAACATTTTGCCAGGAAACAGAGAAAAATGACTGACAAACTGCCAATACAGTTTCAAATTTCCTGCTTTGCTGAGAAGTCTGCCCAACACTGTAGGCCTATAGGATGAAGACAATGCCACAACGTTTCAGAAAAACTTTGGGTGTCTGTCCAGGCAGTGAGATGTCTCTTTCAGTTCTAGAGTTTACATATTATCCTTCTGAGGTCTTTGATGGAGTTGAAGACAGATAATTATGGTTATGGTTTTTCTTAGTTATGATAGAAGATAAGTTACATATAAAACTTTAGACTCACAAAGATAGGATAGATGACAGAATATATTCTTTATATTATGCCAAATGTTAATGGACTAAATATTGTTAACTATAGTTTTTGCTTGATAACTGTTTTGTATATATATAATTTTACTATGTTAAATTTAAAACCTCCCTTTTATTTAGACAAAAAAGAGATGACGGGGGATATCTTTCTGTATGCTGTGAATGTATTTCTCTTATTGGTTGATGAATAAATGCTGATTGGCAAGCCAGGCAGGATATATAAGCAGGGCTACCAGACTAGGAGAGTTCTGGGAAGAGGAAAGGCAGGAAGAAGACAAGAGGGAGATGCCATGTAGCCACCAGGAAGGTAGGACTGATACTAAGTCTACACAGAAACCTAAAAGAAGTCCTAATTCTGCATTTTGTTTGAATGTAAGTTTAGGTACTAATATATTAAAATAAGGGCTTTTGCAAAAAGATTTCAATAATATTCTTTTAAACAACTGCATAAATTATTCAGTTAGATATTAAGGATTTACATTTTACTTCTAAGCATAATAAAACAATTAACTGATAAATTTATGTATAAATTTTTTCTTCCTATGAGTCATAAAATTATCTTTTAATTTTTATGGCACAGGGAATAGGTGACCTACCATCTACATTACCTTGTAAAAATGTTAAAATTCAGATGCTTGGAAAAACAAAAGATAACAAAATCAGTCCTTAAAATACTCTCTTGTGAACACATTGCATTTTTTGATTTTCCCCAACTTTTAGTTTTGTCATTATTTTCTACTTCATCCATTTTTTTTCTTCTTCTTTTGGTTTCTACAGACTTTGCTGTTTGTCATAACTAAAAATAAACAATTAGCTTAGTTATAAATCATGTTCATTTAAGAAGAAAAGTTCTCTGCTACAGACTTATTCTTTTATTAAACCCTTTTTGGAAGACCATCATCATGGTAGAACTTGACTGCTCTGTACATTGGACATATTTCTTTAGAATCAATTTACCATTTCATTTCTTTGACTTATGTACTAATTTATTTATGGGCAATAAAAGACAAAAACTCCAAATTGTTATTAAAATTTCTGCATTAACACAAAATAAAAGGAGTGGCATTCATTCCAGTAAGAATTCATTGTAAGAAAATATATGATACAAAAGAAAATATTTTCCTGATGAAAATAAAATATTAAGCTGGGCGGTGGTGGCACACGCCTTTAATCCCAGTACTCGAGAGGCAAAGGCAGGCAAACTCACAGATCTCTGTGAGTTCAAGGCTAGCCTGGTCAACAAGGCTACACAGAAAAACCCTGTCTCGAAAAAATATTTAAATTTTCCACTCAATAAATATCTGCTAGAGGGTATTACACTCAATGAACAATTGTTATATTTTAATATTTGACTGTCATCATTAGATTGTGAAGAGTGAACAACTATAACAAAAACAAAACAGTATATTTTACCTAATAAATTTGTTCTTATAGATGGAAGAACCCTAAAGGATCAAAACTCAGACAAAGATATAATTAATATGCAACACACACACACATACACACACACACACACACAATGTTAAACTTTGATACTGCCATTACTTAGGGAAATGAGTGTTCCTATAACTGGACAGAAAGAATTTCATCTTAAATATTATTCAGTATTAAAATTTAGAGAAACAACCCAAAACCCCACAGAATAAAATCATTAGGTTTCTGTTGTTCATTGCCATTTTTATTTTTATTTAATATTTTGAGATGGTATTGCTATGTAGCCTAGGTTGGTCTTGAACTCAAAATCCTCCTGTCATACCCCCTTAGTATGGATTACAGATATGTGTACTACGGCCTTTTTTTTTTTTTTAAATCTGGTGCTGGGGGTGGACCTGAAAGTCTTGAACATCTTAGGCAAATTTACCTCTGAGGTTTATCCCAAATCTTTCATTTAGTTTCCATAAACAATCACTTGAATGAATCTGAAGATACTTCTCCTCCAATTATTTTATACTCCTGTTAAGGAATCATAACATTTAATTGCACTTTATTATAATTTGTAGTAGCCGCTTTTGTTTTCAAAGGCAGTAAATACTGCCTACTGGCTCATTCCTTTCTTACAACTAGGCAAAGCCAGTATCAAATAGACATAAAACTCACAAATATTAAGCATCTTGCTTAATGTTAGTGAGACTGTTAAAGAGACAAGTACGTATTGGAATCCGTATCTCTTACCAGAGTCAAATGCTCTTTCTAAAGATCATTCAAGATTATATGGTATTTCTGATACAAAGAAAATTCATTTGCACACACATTTTTTATATGACACATTTCATGCTTAGTCTGAAACATAGAAAGGTGATTTCTAGAGTTGACTAATACACACAAAATTATAAAAGGCAGTATATAACAAAATTATAAAACACAGGAATGGCAAATTTAAAATGTACTTTCAGTTCTACACAGAATAGCACTCCTTGCATACTTCACAAATACCTCTTATTGAACACATCAAATCAAAATGTAATATCTTTCCTTAAAAACCTTGAAAATTAGTTATTTTTCTTTTATGTCCTAATACAGTTAATACTACCATGCACCCTATACCTTAAATTAAAAACTTGAGAATCAATCTTTTTTCACCTTCCTTTCTGTATTAGATTATTATGATGCAGAATTAAAAGAAATACTTCATTTAAAACAGAGTTAAGTGCTAAAATCTATCTATGATCTTGAAACTTAACTCAGGGTAAAAGAGGATAAATATTGGGAACCCATGCTTAAGAATCAGCATGTTTGAAAACAGATGCTGAATACCAAATTAAGGAAACTCATGTAATAATGAAAACATTTACAGAGAGTTGTGGATGGTGACAAATGCTGTTAAATTGGTCATTATTGATGAACATGACTTTTAGAATGCCTATGCAAGAAAAAAATTAGTTTTTGGCTTTCACTCATTCTTCATGTCCCTATTGAAATATTAGTCTTAGGGAGCTCTTATTAGAATCTTTATTCTTTTTCAATATTAACATCCCAAATAGTTTATTATATTAGTATTTTAGCCCCACATTTGAATTTTATTTAAAAAATTAGACAAAGGCAAAATTTTATTTTCTGATTTCCTTCCTTCTGCCTCTTCCCTCTGGCTCACCTCTACCCCCTGTGTTTTTGAGACATGTTCTCACGTTGTATCCCAGGTTGTTATAGAACTTACTATATATAGCCCATATTAGCTTCAAACTCCTGTGATCCTCCTGCCTCATCTCTTGAGTGCTGGCATTACAGGCAAAAGATACTAGGCCAAGCTAATAAATGAAACTTTAAGGCATGTATTCTAGTACTGGGAAAATTTTATAAAACAGTATCTTTTTCTCAGATTGAAAAGATAGTGCTTTATTTGAATTGATGATCAGTTTGAACATGTAAACATCAACTAATAATATCAAAAGAAGCCACTTGCTTTATTAAAGTCTTTGAATAAGCATATTCATTTCATAAATTAAATACATAATTTGAATTTTACTTTGGTGAAATTAGAAGTATAAGTGATTATTAAAATTATATTTGCTATCCTATTTGTAGAAAAATGTTTTGAGGCTTAAGAAAAATTTCATGTAAATATATTTAGCCTAGACTATTTTTCAAACATATTTATGGTATAATGCATTTATAATAATAGAAAAAATATTGTGTCTTTAGTAGTTTTGTATATTTAGCTGTTAGGTCTTAATATGTGATAGATCAAAACATCTTACAGCCAACCTAAATTTTAATTTTATATACTTTCTGGAATTTACAAAAAATTCTAGCTTCTACACTGAGAATTTAATGTAGTCAAAATCATACATTATTTTATTTAGTTAATATAATAAAATGAATAAGATTTTTTTATATAAAATTCAGGTCTAACTTCATGTGTACATGAAGTTTATTATGTGGCTGGTACTCAAGTGCACTAATATATATTTTATGTCTAGAATGTTTTCATAGTTTTTTTCTTTTAAGATTTACAACCTCAATTTTTAAATAACATTATTTGTCATTTTTTGACACCTATCTAAATACAATGCTATACACATGATGAAGATTTTCCTCAGAGTATTCTATCATCTGCTGTAAGATGTTAAAAAAACATACATTATAACATCAATAATTTTGAGATAATCTCTAGTCAAATAAAATTATAACTCATAAAAGTGATAGAAAAGTTGTACTTGAGGGAGAAAGTATACTTGCTTTTAAATCTGATGATGAGGAAAAATGCCAGTTTGAAAAATTATCACATCCTTAGGACAAATTTAGTATATGGCTTGATATCTAACAATGTCTCATTAAGTAAGAAAGTAATCTTTGATAACAATATTGGTTTCTTCCCAAATGGAAGTTGAAAGAACAAGTGAGTGATTTTTCCACAGAGGAGATATTCTAGACGGTAGGCAAACAGTACTCAAGCTTGCTCATTACTTTATCTTACACACAAAATATGAGGCAGCAAATAGTGCTTACTTTCTTCCACCACAATTCAGGGACAGACTATAAAAAATAAAAACTAAGAAACTCCCACCCTCTCTCAAAAGGTTGGCATTAAAACTTTCTTTCTAACAAATTTAGTTTTGTTTCCAAATAAGAGGCAGCAACATTCCAAGTTGAGTCTGTTTGAAAATTTTTTCGGAATGATATTAGAGCACGTAGGTATCCAAGCCTGAAGTTAAAAGAAAGAAAAAAAAGATCCCATTTGTCATAGTATTTTGTTAATATTGCTGATTATTGGCCAAAAATACATTCATCTTCAGAATAATATATTTTTATACCCACATTGATAATTTTCCTAAAAAATAATCAGTCTATCACAAAAAAATAACTTATAGAAAGTGGTATCTTTACCTGTGATGTAGGAGCAGGCATACTGCATATGTCTACTATCCTAATAATATAATCTATAAAACAATGGGTGGTAGCTATCATATATCCCATTCATTTTTTACCACGATTTGCATGCAATCCAACCTTGAACCTTGACAAGCAGGGGAACATTTGTTAGTTTTCTCAGAATTCATAATAGAGAAACATAAGATGCAAGGATCTGCACTTACTTTTGGTGTTGGACAAGAAGCTGTAGAGAGGCGAGATGTAGCCTGAGCACGGGGCGATTCTGAAGGAGTAGTGCTGAGGGAGGCTGTGTCTCGTGGGAGCACCTGAACACCACGAGAAATGATGGAATCTGGAATCTAAACAACAATGACTATAGTTTAACATTATGAAAAGGCCACAGCACATAAAATTAGCAGTCACATCTTCGTTTTTGATTTTTTTTGTCATTCTTTGCTGTTAAGCTCTCATACAGTTGGTGTCACTTATATATAAGCAGATGTAATATTTGATTCAGACATTTTTAGCTTTGCAATGTTTTTTTCTGACAAATAATATATTATGAAACACTTTAGTGACAAGTAGTCCAGCACTGTGGTTAGGAAGAAATATATGTTACTCAATAACTGATTTTGCCATTTAGTAGTTTGAATTCTAGATTTTTAAATTTCATTTTCTCTGCTTCTAACTGACCTTTCTTGACATCATCAACTAGCTATTTTGTGCTCCTTGACTTCCAGTTGGGTTATTCCAGATGCCAGGGCCTGGCATGAGACCAGGGGTTAGAGGAGAATAAGGTTTGGTATTTATTTCCATCACTTCATCTCAGTTCATCAGAGGTTAGTTGTGTCTCTCAACTACTGACCCTAGTTCTGCTCTTACATATGTCGATCTTTCTTTTTATGGCAATAGAGTTCCTGGAATTCTCAGGTTCCCTTTTTATCAAAATTCATCTCATAACCGTAAGGGTTCTTTTGCTTATTAATCCCACAGAAATTCACATTGCCTTCCTGCTTCTCTCTACATTCAGTATAAATATGTTTGCCTTTATTAAAAACCTCAACTACTTATTTAAAGTGCTATCTCAGTTTTGCTAGGATAATGATGAATATATTATTCCCAGCAACATTTTCTTCATCTGAAAAATGAGGATAATTATAGCATCTGGCTTCTTGGGCTATTTTGATGGTTAAGTAAAATAATGTACATTAGTTACTTAGAAGTTTGAAATAGTAAATGTTTAATAAAGGTTTTGGATATTAGGTTATATCTATGAATTCATATGTTGAAGACTGATGACTTATCACTATTCTAAAAAATATAAACAAAATGAGAAACAGTGTAGATAATTTTAAATATAAATATTTGTTTTATTAAATTTATTACTTTAGACTATGAATAATATAGTTATCTTGTGCTAGAGTATTAGAGATAGATTACCAGTTTAAGAATGGAAACTTGAGGCTGTAAATATCTAGAAATGCTTTCTACCTGGGATCTTGATAGGCCACACCAGGCTGTTAGTCAGGCAGTCAGTTTTCACTATCCTTCCTGCCCTTCATTAGGTCCCTCTACTACCAGCTTGTTTTCATATGCCCCTCCTCTAACCACACCTCCATTCCCTGGGCACTCCTTCCTCTTAGTGGGTATCCAGCTTAGCTCTTTCCTTTGAACTCTCTCAACCCTCTATTCTAGCCCATCTCTATTCCTTGGTGTCAGCTGTTGACACCTAGAAACACTCTCTCACAGGGTCATCTGGTGGCAACACCTGACTGGGATTCAGGTAGGCAATTCTTACTTTCCTTTCTGTCTTCCATTATGATCTCTTCATCTACCCTGCTTGCATGTGCCCTTCCTCCTACTTCAACACCATTCAATAGAGACTCTAACTTTTGGTACAGATCCAAGATCTACCCAGTGCTTTTATTGCAGTCTCTCCAGATGCATCCTTTACCCTACTGCACATCTCTATTCCATGTCATCCAACAACTTGCAGAAGTACTTTATACCAGGGACCACACAGACAACACATGTGTAAGATCCTGAGAGAACAACAGCAAACAAAGAACAAAACACCCACACAATAAAGACAAAAGCAGATAATAGCATCAGAAACACCCCAATCACCATTACACCAGATTCCTAGACACTAGTGCAAAAATGCACATTAACATGATTTGGTCAAACATGATTTGACCAGAGACCAGTAACCACATTACAGTAGGCCCTGAAATATAGCTGAAGCATAAGACAATTGTTTCAAATTAGTACTAGAGAGGAATATAAGGTGGGAGGATACAGGAGCTCAGTGCAGTCTGCAGTCACTCTGAGGACAGAATCGCACCCCTTTAGTCTGATCACTGGTAGAGGTAAGAACTCTCTAGTGGTTTGGCTGCTTGCTTTTCTGACCTTCAGCTTGAACCTCAATATCTGTCTCTGGACTTATATTATTTGTGCTACAATTATCCTTTAATAAATTCAAACATTATATGAAATAAGAAAGAAAAAAAGAGGTCAGGGATTTTAAGTTTGAAGGGGAGCAAGTGGTGGGAGTGCATGCGAGCGTTTGCAGGGAGGACAAAGTAAATATAATCTGAAAAAAAAAATTTAGAAGAATAATGTAAGTCCCCAGCAGGAGAGTTTTGGCTAAGATACAAATGTTGTAAAGTAGAAAAGCAGAAGTCTGTAGGATCAACAGCTGCAAACAACAAAACCATTAGATAAGAGGAGGAGTTGAACAAATTAGGTATCGATCTAACTCAAGGCATGGAAGACTTCAGGAAAGTAATTTAAAGACCTCCCACGTTATGGATTAATGTAATTAATTTTAAAATGGTTATATTACCAAAAGCAAACTTAAGTGAAATCTCCACCAAAATTCTTAAAACATTCTTCCTGGAGAGTGAAAAAAATAATCAGAAGTTTAGATGGAAAACAAAAGACTCAGACTAGCAATAGTAAAAGCATCAAAATACTTAACTCATTATTATAGAGCCATAGTCATGAAACAATCTGGTATTCTCTCAAAAACAGACACACTGACCAAAGCAAGAGGAAAAGCCACCTGATTCTACACAAGTCTGGCAAAAACACACTGGAGAAACAGCATTCTCTTTAACAAGTAAAGCAGGATGCTATATGGGGTGAAACTAGATTTCTGTCTCATCTTGCACAAAAACCAAAACAAAATATATTAGGGATCTTAAGGTATAAACTGAAACTGTGAAATTATTAGGAAAAAATATTTCAAGATATAAACATAGGAAATGACTTTCGGAATAGGACAACTCAGGAAATAAGAGAAACAAATAAGGAGCTTCTTCATAGTACTGAAGATAATTACCAGAAAAAGCTTACAGAATGGAAGAACAATTTTGCCAGCTACTTACCTGGCATAGGGTTAATATACATTAGATAGAACAAAAAGATAAAACATTAAAGGGTCAAATAAAAAGTACAGATAAAATGAATACTTTTCTAAAAGGGAATACAGATGGCCAACAAATCCATGAAAATATGCATAATATGTTTAGTCATCAGAGAAATGCAAGCCAAACTATAATGAGATTTTATTTCACTACAGTCAGAATGATATCAGAGAGAAAATAAACAAACCCCACAAATGTAATTAAGAATGAAAGAAGCCCTTATACACTGCTCATGGGAATATATATTAGTCCAAATTAGTGTGTAAGTTTCTCAAAAATTAAAAATGTAACTATCATATGATCAAGCTATATAACTCTGGCTCGCTACCTACAAGAATCAGAAAATATCTCTGTTACAAACACTCATGTTTCCATGTTTATCATGGCAGTGTCCACAGCAGCCACTTCCTGGGTGCCCATCAGCAGATGTAATGATAAATTAAATGAGGTACTTACATACATACATATACAATATATATAGTCAAGTTTGTTAAGACATAGAGCCCATCATGTCATTTGCAAGAAAATGGATGGAAAAGCAGATTAGTGTATTAAGTAAATTGTTTCAAGACTAAAAAAAATGAATCAAACAAGCATCATATTTTCTACAAATGTAGAATTCAAGATATAAATGTAAAAGGTATAGAAAGATACAGGGGGTAGCAGAGACTGTGATAAGAGATGCAGGTGGGGTAAATATTCTCAAAGTACATCATCCATATTCATGAAAATGTCTCTAAACCTAAGAACTTCTACAGGTAACATACCCTAATAGCAAAACAAAATGAAACATAAAAAATCATACTCATTGCCTAACTCTTTTTCACTTTCTATTCTAGTTTTCAACAGAAACCCTTCCTTTTTAATTTATACTCCCCTATCTAAATTATATGGAAATTATTCCCCTATAACATGTTTCCTTAATATCCTTCATATGTATTTATTTTCTGTCCTGATGTATATATTTGTTTTTGTGTACATGTAGCCTCAGATAAATTAAGAGAGTTTAGAGGCATCATCATTTTTCTGAACTTCTCTAGAAGATTTAATTTTCACTAGTGAGATGAAATTTCCTCTTATATATCTCCAAGGAAATTTTCCTTTTTTGTTGTAAAATCATAGCTTACTTGTCCTTATAAATTAGACTATCAAACCTATCAGATATTTTTCAGTATATAACACAAGCTATCATCTCTGGGTTGAACATAGAAGAGCAGGATTTAATTACTTTTGTTTCTCCCCTATTTCACATTCCTTACACTCTAGCCTCTTGAATCAGGGTTCTCACCAAAGTGTGAAACTTTAGGGAATCCTACTACATATACTTTAGCCAATAAAAAAATAATTTTATCTTTGTTTCATTTTCATTTTTATTATTTTTAAAATTTTATCTTAAGCTGGGCGTTGGTGGCATATGCCTTTAATTTCAGCACTCTGGAGGCAGATTTCTGTGAGTTCAAGCGAGTGCCAGGATAGGCTTCAAAGCTACATAGAGAAACCCTGTCTCAAAACCCCCTCTCCCCCAAAAAACCTTATTTTAATGAGATTTTTACATTACTGTATATTGATAAAAATTTCTTTTTGGTTATAGAGAATAGTATTTCACCTTTACTTCAACTGGTTTTAAGAAAAATTAACTTATCTAATAAAATTGAGAGGTACCTATGGTTTAAAAGGATGACATAAGGGAGTGGTAAAAATAATATGGTGAGAACCTGATATCTCTATCTTCAATTTTTTTATAATTTATTCTTTACATTCCATTTCATTATGGCAGGACTTGTTTTCATATTCCCAAGATGGCACTTCTCGGGATATATGTTGCTGCATTCATATTCATATTTAAAGAGAATTTGTGCCCCAACACTTCAAATAAAGTCAGAGCTGAGAACCATGAGCTCTGATAGGCTGGATTTATGAGTTATCTGAAGTAATAACTGTGGTCAGATAAAATTAAAATGGTGATTATATTAAGCCAGCCACTCAAACTATGTGATGGGAATGTATGTGGTGCAGTATTACGAAGAGGAAGTGGGAAATGCCTGCTGGGCAGGCAGCCAAAAAATTTTGGCAGTAAACAGTAATCAGATCACTAGTAACTGCTGAAAAGTCAGTACATTTCATTGATCAAGTTTCTCTTTTTGGTTGGTGATAAGAACAACATTACTTGGGAAAGGAAAGTAGTGCAACTCTACCTAGGTTTCAAATTCTTTATGGTCTGGAACAGTCTATTGGTGTTTGTATAAAGAAGCACCAAGAACACTAAAGGTGTTTTATTGACTGCTACCTCTTTCTTCCTTTTTCCACTCTTTCCTATGGAGGCTTAGTATAAAGAAGAACATTAGATACTTTGATAAATGACTCATCATTTAGCAAAGGAATAAAAATTAAGTCTAGCTAAAAAAATAAGTATCTGTTAAAATGACAAAATGACTAATACTACTACTACTTACAAAGGAATATTAAATCCTAGCCAATATATAAGTTTCTGGGTCCTATCATGATGACATGCACTTATAGCATTTTGAAACTATTTTCAAAGTAGTTTCTCTAGAAAATTAAGTCACAATAACTTACATCTATTGTATGTGATAATTATCTTCTCTTATATGTACCTGAAATGATAGTAATATGTAAATCATTGGGAGAACTGAAGATAGATGTTATTCAAATAATTCTTAAGAGATTGTATTTTATTATCTTTTAAAGATTTATTTTTATTATTTTTTCACTTCATGTATGTTTGTATCTGTTTCTAGACATGTGCACATGAGTTTAAGTGCCCACAGGGGTCAGAAGACTTGGATCCACCTGGAGCTGGAGTTAAAGGATGTTGTAACCTACCTAACGTTGGTATTGGGAATCAAACTTGGGCACCCTGGAAGGGCAGCACATGCTCTTAACTGCTTATCCATTTCTACAGTCTTCAAATAATTTTTGAGGGTTTAATCTGGTATTATTATAATATAATAATAGCCTATAATCTTGGTTATTAATGCAGAATGTTGCAATCACTTTAAAAGCTCAGAATGTTTTCTAAAATGGTTATAACAGCATTGTAAGATGTGAATACAAAAAAACCATTCACTAATATATATATTAACCACAATTTAAACTTGCTATTTGTCTTTTGACTAACCCAATTTTATTTTCAACCAGATATGCATTATGGAATGTAAGTGTTAAATTATACATTTGATAGTGTTATCTTCCAAAAACTATTATATACATATATGTAATTCCTAAGTACATAAAGCCTAATTTACCTGATGAATTAGTTTTTTCTCTTTTTATTTCATTTTATTTCATATGCACAGAATGGATTGAAATGGATTTTTGTTTATATCCATGGTGTAAATTATTATTATAAAATGATTTATATTTAAGAATTTTAATTTTAAATCTACCTTTTTTTTTTTGCTTTTCATGAGTAAAAAAGTTAATATGTATCCTTAGGTGCCTGTTTCTAAAGATTAATGATCATTTAAGTTGCAGATTGAGCTCTCAGTGGTTGAAATGAAAACACACTGAAGGAAAACAAAATGAGATGCAAGCTCATGAAAGTAAAAAGTCTTTATGAATTATTAGTTTGATTAAACTTTCTAGGTATTAAGACACAATGTAATCCTCCTAAGATACTATCTTAATTAAGTGAGGCAATTTAAAGGTATTCAATAAAAATGTAAAACGAACAAAGAAAAACCAAAAAACTCCAGACTTCTTGAGCAATGAACTTCCTGAAAGTCATGTGATGAAAGTTCACTGCTATAAATGACAGAATTTTAATGATTGCAGCAAAATTTAGGTACAAAAGATAGTATTAAATTCCTTGATATGATATGTTCAATAACCTTGAAGATCTTTTACAATAAAATAACTCATCTCCTATATGTTATAGCCTACCTTTCCAAATAAAGGAAGTATGATATATATTTGCAAAATTATTATTCAAAACTCATTGTCTTACCCGTTTATCTGCACTGCCTGTTCCATGATGGGAATAACTGATGATACCAGGGATGGGCTGTCCATGTGCCATGAAAACAGGACTGGTGTAGAATGGATGCTTCTAACATATAACATATAACAATTATGAATACAATGAGAGCAGAGCATGAAATTACAACATAAGCAAAGTGACTAAAAGAAAAAAGTAAACACAAATGGAATGATGAAATGACAAATTTTTCTAAATTCAAAGTGACAGAATCAGCTTTGATCTTATATATTGTATTTTCCTTTACAACCAAAATTGATGTTGTAAAGAAACATCAATTACTTATAATTAAAAGGGCTTCCCCTTTTAATTAAGGGAAAAATGAAACGACGTACAATGATTTTAAAATGAACCTACATTATTAACTTGTTCCAATAAAAAAAAAAACTTTAGTACTTAATAGTATGGTTAGGATTTAATGGATTATTGAATGGTATACAGACAGAATCGGGTAGTGTTTAATGAGGGAACTATGTACTGATTAGCTAATGGACCTGAAAAGGACTTCTATGTGATTCTAATCTGTTTATTTTCAATAAGGAATTCAGAACTAAGCCATATGAAAAGTCTTTATAGACTTGGAAACTGCTATTGGTAGCATTTACTAATATATCTATAAAGCAGTGTCAAGAAATAATGTAGCTGAAAAAGATTTGATTAAATATTTTCAGACCTTGACTTTATCAAAGTTCCCACAGCACTATAACTCCAGATTATTGTTCAGAACTATTGAAAAACTTTATTTCCTGAAATGCTAGCAAAATAGAAACAAGGTAATGCATTGTCTTATACTGTTCTTTTAATCAAAGAAAAATAATTTTTAAAAATTAAAAAAAAAGATTTTCCTATGGCCATTACTCTAATAGCTCATGGTACTATATTTATTTCTAGATCCATCTGAAGAAAATTTGTAAACTTTGATGTTATCCTAACATTTAAATTACTTTATTAAATTCAAAGGAAAACATATTAATTTCTTCTCTATACCATTAAGATAAATTGTGTTTGGCAATAAGTAAATAAACATTTTTTTGTATGGTAATGTGATCCTCTTGTCCCTGGAATAGTTAGGGTTTCCTATACCTTTACCCCACGCCAAAAAAAAAAAAAAAAAAAAAAAAAAAATGTTAACAAACATTCAGCCTTCATTAGTAATTAGAATAAGTTTTAAAAGACATGAGATATCATTTTTTTTAACATAGAAAAGGCTGGCAGATATCTTAAATACTGATACATCATTGGACATGATAAAATAATATAGGCCTTCTGAAATCAATCAACATCCATATGAACATCCCAACCTTTCACCCAGGAAGCTCAGCCATACAGGATCCATTCATTCACCCATTCATTCATTCATTCATTCATTCACTCACTCACTCATTCATTCACTAATCCATTCATCTATCCTCTCATCTGCCTGCCAACCGCTCAATGACTCTGCCACTCATATCTATCTGCCCTTCCACACACACCCAGCAAACAACCATATACATCCTACAAGAAATACAGGTCAGCCCCACAAGCTCCTTGCCCTGAATGGGTTCACAGTTTAGCAGAAGGATGCAACGTGAAAAGACAGAGGCCATGGTAAGAACTACGTGTAGGAAAGTTCTTGGAAAGGCTGGAAAAGCTGGTCATGCAAAGCCATTAGTTGTGATGTCATTTGTAATATTAAGAAAAAAAAGATGACCATGCACCAGCAATAGTCAGATGGGTAGACCATGATGTCATAGCCATTTGGTGGACCCCCAAGCAGGGAGGTGAGAGAGACTATGGTGCAAAGAAAACATGGACAACAAGATGTTCATTGTAACAGACAGGAAACAACTAAAAAGTAAGTAATGCCAATGAGGCTTTTAAAAATTGATGTTCAAAAATTTTTTAAGTTACTCTTTTCCAACTAATTTCAAGAGTCATCTGAGGCCTTTTTAGCTTTTGTTTTCTGTTTATTTTAAAACCTGTGGAGTTTTGATGTTCTAAATATATAATCATTATAAATTTAATAAAAATGACAACTTTAAAGAGTTCTTAAATATCACATTATTTATCACTATAGCTATAACTTCATTAGGTCCTTGGCATATCATTACCTAATTACAAACTAACTTCATTGCTTACAAAGAATCTGTAGCAGGACAGAGAACACAGTGACAGAATTTAATAGATGTTCCAGTTCAATTTCAAGATGCTATCAAGAAGTATTCTAAACTCATGAAGGATGAAGTGCAAAGAGGGATGAAATCAGTAATTTCCCCATGGGTGCTTCAGAACTCTGTCTCTCTTGGCAGACTTACCTTTGCAGCAATAGCTGCTGCAGTTATATGTGACGAGGAACTATCTTCTGTTGAAGCTACACCACTGTCTTTCTTTTCTTCTTCCTCTTCTTCACACTGAACCCCTTTGTCTTCTGTCTGTTTATGGGGGCTAGTTGTAGGAGGTGGAGAAAGAGGAGGTGGTGGTGAAGGTAAATCTTCAAGTTCATCATGCACCTCCTTTACTTTTACAATGGCATCACGTAAAAGATCGATGGCATGAGGTAGAGCTGGCAGTATGAACTGAAAGCATTCCTGCCCGCAAAGACAAAAAACAAATACAAGTTAAGCTTTTTAATAGACATAAAATAGTGGCAGTCAAATTGATTCTAGTTTTGGACTTGTATTTCCAGCCATTTCAAGAATGAGTCATATTTGATACACCTTTTTAATGTGAAATATGAAACAATCACAGCATATGGTATTTTCTATATGTTAGAGGTTATGGTCCAGAGTGAATGTACACTATGATTTTAAAGTACAATTTTGGCACAACTTTGGATTTATTTATGCCTTATATAGAAAGGATACAAAAGGCAGAAGTTTTCAAAATGTTTGTTAACGCAAGAATTGGATCTTAAAAAGCCACATTATGGATCAGGTTTCTGTTGTTGTTCAGATTGGAAATTCTATCACCATAAAGTATACCAGTATAGATATCACAAAACCACTAAGGAATAAGTAAAAGTAGAAATAAAATTGAAGAAAGTTCTAAATAGAAGTCAATATAATATTTTCTTCACATGCCATTATTATCTATAATGCATCCTCAAAAGACAAGAGGTAAGAACTTATAACCAAATACAGAGATAATTATGTCCGAGGAATAGACTAAAGTCTTTTTTTTTTTTTTTTAAGTTAAAGCAGCACCTCAATGAAGTCTAAGAGGTGAAGAAATATCTTTTAAAAATTAGCAGCATTAATGGCATAATTTGAAGAATGCCTAATCTTTGACACTTTTAGTAGGGCTCAACTGTTTATTGTTTAAACAGTATATTAAAGAATGCAATCTTGATGAAAGGTTTGATATTTTCCTTTGACTTCTGGGAGGTTAGAACCACACATTAGGATGTCATGCCTGATAAAAATGTCTTTATTTGTTAAGATCTTTGACTACTAGATGACCTGAAAAACTATGGATATCAAAGGCTCAGGTTGGCACTCTTCATTGGCAATGGTCTGCATATATATTGTCACGTGTCTAGGAGAGGATGGTAACATGTACATGGTCCAAAGTGAGAGAAGGCAATAAAAGCTTTTTGTTTGGTAGGTACCTCTTATATTCTGCCCTATGCACTTTTCCCTTCTTAATTTTAATCCTTATCACCTTCCTATGTAAATAATAACCATAACACCTATCAGTGAGTTCTGTGACTCCTAGTGAACTACTATGTAGTTTTAGGAATTACCTTAAGTTGTCACTAGTGAAGCTCATCTTTTGGAACACTCCAACTTTGCTGGTGACCAAAGAAGATGAAAACAAGTAATTTGTATGTTTGGACTACATGATTTTCCTAGGGCCTTTGATTTGAGCACAACCTATACCTCTATGCTGTATCTCAGCTATATTTACATATTTATTTTTCTAACTCAGGGGTAGTGTTAAATGTCATATGGCTACATGTTGAGGAAAAAAAGTTATGTAAAACTGATCTATTGAGGATATAGATACACAGGGCATATTGAAATCATTCTGGGAACTTAAGGGCGTGTATTAAAGTAAAATATGTCAATGTCCATCCAAAGAACTTCCTCCTAGGATTAGAAATTGACTGGACTCACATCCATTTGGCTGCTTAAATTGACTGCATGAGTCCAAGAGGTAAGTGCACACTAGATAACTGCCGCAAAGCAAGATGGGCTGAGTAAAGTTATATTCATCTTGTGCCCTCTGAGGCATAAAATGTCAACAATAACTGTCTATCTGCCAACAACTAAGTCAGAAACCACAGAAAGCTATGGGAATATTCTGAGTAGGAAAAGTTCTGCATATAATTGTCAAATTAAAATTGATGCTGATAATTCCTGAGGATACAAAGAAGTTTTTAGCATTCTCATCCTTGGAGAATAAAATGGGTGCTTCAAACTTGTCTTCACATAGGGGAAAAAATGTATGAAGGGCTCTTATGTGCCTTCATGAGTGTCTCATCACATTCAATAGAGGCAGGCAGATGAAGAAGGAAGGTTCCTACTAGTTGGATTTCTTCACTTTCCAGGAAAGGGACACTTGGACACAGATATTCATAACTTAATTTTTTTTACAAGTGTACCCTTTCTCCTATAACACTTAAACTTTTTTTTTCTTTCCAATCAGAAACCGTGGCCACAGCAATAATACAACTGTGGGTGCCAAAATAGGGAGCAATTTCTAAGAAGATGTTAAATATATCTTTAATTTTTTTTTTGTCAGAATTCCTGATGTTTGCTTTTGCCCTTACCACAACTGGGTAAGTTAGATTTGGCAGTGAATGATACTATATTGCCTAACTGGGAGGGCAGTTCACTAGCTCTGTACCTGTGTAACCATAACATATGACTTGGGAATGGACTCAATGGGAGATTCTATGAGGCACTTAACCTATGACCTGCAAGCCCTATACAGTTGAGGATAGCTATATATGTAGCTAAATACAAAGCCAAAACAACCTGAAAAAAATTTTTTAAAGTATTTAGGTAGTTCTTGAACATGAATTTTGTAGATGACAATCTCCTGTTGAAAAAGAAACGGTCATCCCGATACTACTAATGGCAATGTGAATCAGCATAGTGGTTGGACTTCATATCTCTTTAAAGTTGGGAGAGGCTCAAACAGGACAGGCAATGACTCATAACACAAGTATAATGAACGCCTGACTTTCTTTCTTTCTTTCTTTCTTTCTTTCTTTCTTTCTTTCTTTCTTTCTTTCTTTCTTTCTTTCTGGTTTTTTGACACAAGGTTTCTCTGTGTAGCTTTAGAACCTGTCCTGGAACTCACTCTGCAGACCAGGCTGGCTTTGAACTCACAGAGATCCTCCTGCCTCTGCCTCCCAAGTGCTGGGATTAAAGGCGTGTGACATCACCACCTGGATGCCTGGCTTCATTTTAATGTACTATCTTTGGATTTTATTTTTTTCAGTTGTACTATTCCTACATATAGATATGTTGTAATATTGGCATTGTTATTACTATAGTAGTAGTGATATTGTTGGCCAGATATATTTGGAAAGTGAATTCAAGCCTCCTTAAAGTGTAATACAGATAGAAAATGATTGTCCAGCAAATGACTGGGAATTGTTTCAGCTAATTTCTGTTACACAGTACTACATGAATATATCACACACTACAAAGAACAAGAAATCAAGGTTGGGAATTCTAAATTACAATTAAAATATGAAACAATACATAGTGTCTTTAAAGGGGAGATTACTTGTTTCTCTAAATCTAACCATATTTCATGCTGCTGCTTGCAAATGAGGGATATTCTCACTGGTGATATTGCTGTGTATGGATATAAGTTAAAGCGAACATAATTCTTTGAGTAATGTTAATTGTTTGGTACATACCATACCATATGTAGTGCAGAATTAATTACCACACAGGAAGAGTATAGACTTGCCTTTAGCTACTAGAAGGGGGACTTCTAGGACACTAGACTGCCATGACTGAGAGTGTTCTTGTTTGTCAGAGGGCTTTGGCAACCAGATCGCCTAACAATGTGAATTACAATGCAGGCTTGGACCTACTTTGGTATTGCTTTGCCTCTGAAAGATACTGGAGATTAAAGGGGTAAGAACTAAAGCCATTTGGACATGGTATGATGAGCTAGAATGAACAAACAAACAGAAACACAACAAACATAGCAGCTCAAATGAGATTCTCTGATTGGCAATGTTCCAAGTAGATTGTCACAATGCCAGGAGAGTAGCAAATTCATGAGGACACAGTAACAGGACAATGGAAGCTCTGCGTCTGGTATGTCTACTGGACTCTGATGTGTATCTCTTGGCTCACCTTAATCCATATTTTTTCCTTCTAAAACAATAATTGTAAATACATAAAGTAAGAGTGAATTCTCTGATTCTTCCTAATGAATTACGGAATTTGAGAGTACTTTTTGGGAATCTCTTGAACTTCAGATTAGTGTCAGCAGTGAGGAACTTTGGTGTGTTCAGCTTGTGGATTGTCTATTCTCATAGTTGGTTAAAATTGCATTTATTGAATCATATAAAGAATAATTACCTGAGATCCTTTCTTGCTACCAGGCAGGTTGATTATCAGAGTCTTCCCCCTTATTCCACACACTGGTCTGAAAACAAAGAGAAAATTCATTGAATAATGAATTCCAACAAATAGTCAATGAAGGCCAATCATACTGTTTTACCCGAGAACATCTATTATAGGAATAAAATGCTACAGTAAGAAAACACCAAGTTTTATATAAATTGGATATTCTGACTGATGTTTTAATAATTGTGGTTAATACAGTGGATTAGAAAAATGGAATGAAAATGGAATCAGAATAAACTAGCTGTTTTAAAGTAAGCTGAACCTTATACAATGGAGTTTTTGTTTAATTTTAGGTTTTAGAAATTGTAAGGGTTCAAGGACATAGAACCTTAATATATCTAATGTAGTAATAGTGATGTTCAAAAGTCTAAATTAGAAAGCATTCAAGAGTTGAGTGAAGGTTAGGTTTGTGTTTTAACTTTCAACAATGTAGAAATTAAAGCAAATCAGGGATTTATAAAAATGAATTGTTGTGAGGGAAAAGGCAAAAGAGCTTACTTATAAAAAGAATCATTGACAGTTACAGGTGTTTTAATATAGAAAGGTCTTTGAGATATCCTTGTCAATTTCTTTTTAAAAATATTTATTTTTGGTATTATAGTTTAATGATAATACTTCTCCCTTCCTTCCCTTCCCTCTAGTCTTTTCTCCATACCCCCCTCCCCACTCTTCTTCAAATTCATGGTCCCTGTTTTCCTCGGTCAACTTCAATTCCATGTATAAATCAGCTGGCTAGAAACAATATTTAAAAATAGAAGGCACTAGAAAAATTGAGCCAAGAATGGAAGGCCTGAGTTATTTTTTTCTTTTAAAAGTTTTCTTTAAAATTGTTCATACATGTACGGAGTATATTTTAATTACTATAAGAATTACAATTCTGCTATCTCACTAATTGCATTTTTGATGTAGTCACATTTTATTTTATAATTGAAAAAGAAATTATGCTATTTAAAAACATTTATAAGTAAGAATATTTGTCACAGGACAAATGTTCTTGTGATGGAGTTTATTCTGTGACACTGATTTTTTTTTAAAAAAACAACCTACAAATGTCCAACAATCTGAATGGAAAAATTTATTAGCATCTATTTAAAGCCTTCCATATATTTAAAAATGTTTGCTAATCATCCTTTAATTATCTTCATTTTGGGATTCATTCTTTTATTAAAAACTGTATTTCCTAAAAAAAAAAAACTGTATTTCCTAACCTTTGCATTAGTTCTTTGAGATTTCTTACAATGTACTTTGATCACAAATACATGCCAATACTTCCAAAACCCATTTCCCCATCCAACTTTGTGTCCTTTTAAAGACAAAACAAAACTCTTCAAGACTCCATATTTGGATGTATGGTCTTCCAATGGAGCATATACAACTTACTAGGGGATAAACGTAAAAGGAATAAAAGAAATCCTTCCTTAAGATCCTATTGCTGCTGGGTGAGATGGCAAACATCTTTAATTCCAGCAGTGGGGCTCAAAGGCACAGGAGTATCTCTTTGAATTCAAGGTGGACCTGGCCTCAAAAGTACAAAATAAAAGCATAGCATCGTTAAGTGAGGGCATAAGTAAAAAAATTTATAGAAGAAACAGACTTGAGTGGTTTTTAATGAAGGAAATATTTCAACAGATAAAAAGGGTTTGGGGAAGAGGCAAGAAAAAGAGCAGTTTAGTGGGAAATAGGAACCAACACAGGAAAATTTTAGTTTGAAGATCAGTATTTTTCAATGTGTAGTCTCTGGACCAGCATTATATATGTCATTTGGGTACTTAGAAATGCAAACTCTCACCTACAAGGATGACATGATCTGACAATCCAGGCAATGGTGGAGAGGATAACCTAAAAGCCCTTCACCTAAAATGAGATTGATGACTACTCTTTATGCCATCCTAGAGCCCTCATTCAGTGGCTGATGGAAGCAGAGACAGACATCTACAGATACACACTGAGTTGAAATGGAGAATTTAGTTGAAGAGAGGGAGGAATGAAGAGCGAAGGGGTCTGTACCAGGTTGGAGAAACCCACAGGAACAATTGGCCTGAACAAGGGAGAGCACATCGACCCCAGATGCTGTCGGGGAGGCCAGTACAAGACTGATCCAGACCCCTGAACATGGATGTCAATAAGGAGGCCTCTGCACTCCAGGGAGCCTCTGGTGGTGGATTAGTATTTTTCCCTGGTGCAAGAAGGGACTTTGAGAGCCCATCCCATGTGAAGGGTTACACTCTGGCCCTGGACACATGGGGAAGGGCCCAGGACCAGCACAGGAAGATTTAGTGGACTTTGCAGAGCCCCCATTGAGGGCCCTACCCTGCCTGGGGAGTGGTGGGTGGATGGGATGGTGGGTAGGCTGGGGGTGGGGGAGGAGGGATGGGGGTGAGGAGAAGGAGAAGGGACTTACATGTGAAACAAGCTTGTTCCCTAACTAGAACAAAAACAAAACAAACAAACAAACAAAAAAAAACCAGAAATGCAAACTCTCCCAAGTGTCCCTTCCCTCATTCACTGATTTAAGAAATGATGGGGATTGGATCCAGTAGTCTGGATGTTTATGAGTGTTAATGGATTTGGATGAGGATTCCTGGAGACAGGATCACCCATTTGGTATGAGATAGAGGTAGAACTAGTGGCTGGATGCTTTGCTTCTCTGATCTTTCAGCTCTCCCCCACCCTAATATCTGACTCTGAGTTTTTTTTTATTAAGACTAAAGAGAATTCGTTCTACAGGCACATGTGTGTACAGGTGAATGTGGAGGCCCAAAGTTAAAGTCACATCACTTCCTTGATTGTTTTCCATTTTATTTATTGATAGTTTCATAAACTATATACTTCTAGTACACATACGTGTATAGATATGATTAAATACACATATATTCATCTCTTCATACCATGTACAAAGACATGACAGTGTGTGGTGTGCACACTCAGGATTACAGTATAAAGTGTTTTTCTTACTACTAAGTATACCTTAGAAGTTCAAAAACTGATCAATATATATATCATTATATATTATATATATTGACTGTTCATCAATATATATCATTATATCAGTATATATATATATATATATATATATATATATATATACCCAATTGAAACATAAGAAAAAGACCTTGAAATCAATTTTATGAACATTATAGAGATCCTTAAAGAAGTGAATAAAACTCTTAAACTGAGGAAAAGACTAACAAAAAATTGGAGAAAATGAGTAAATCCATTAAAGAAAGCCAAGAAAACCAAGGGAGGAAAATCCAATGAACAATTAAAAGAAACAAATAAAAATGTTCAAGACCTAAAAATTGGAAATAGAAGCAATACAAAAAACACAAACTGAGGAAATTCTGGAAATGGAAAATCTAGGTAAGTGAACAGAAACTATAGACACAAGCATCACCAACATAATACTAGAGATGGAAGAGAGAATCTCAAGTGTTTAAGATACTATAGCAGAAAAAGATACCTAGGTCAAAGAAAAATATTAAGTCTAAAAAATTCCTGACATAAAACATCCATGAAATCTGAGACACTGTGAAAAGATCAAACCTAAGAATAATAGGTAAATAAGACAAAATGATAGCCTACAGAATGGAAAAAAGATCTTTACCAACCCCACATCTGACAGAGTACTGATCTCCAAAATTTATAAAGAACTCAAGAAACTAGACATCAAAATCAAAATGACCCAATTGAAGAATGGAGTACAGAGCTAAACTGAGAATTCTCACCAAAAGAATCTCAAATGGCTAAAAGACATTTAAGGAAGTGCTCAACAGCCTTAATCATCAGGGAAATGCAAATCAAAATGACTCTGACATACCATCTTACAACTGCCAAAATGGCTAATATCAAAGATACTGAGGATGACTTATGTTGGAGAGAATATGGAATCAGAGGAGCACTCCTCTATTGCTGGTGGGGGTGCAAACTTGTACAGCCATTTTGGAAATCAGTATGTTGGTTTCTCAGAAAATTGGGAATCAATCTACCTCAAGAACCACTCTTGGGCATTTACCCAAAGGATGCTCAATCATACCACACGGATATATGCTCAACAATGTTCGTTGCAGCATTATTCATAATAGCCAGAACCTTGAAACAACCTAGATATCCCTCAACCAAAGAATGGACAAGGAAAATGTGTTAATGTTTACACAATGGAGTATTACTTAGCAGTAAAAAAATGATGACCTCATGAAATTTACAGGCAAACGGATGGAAATAGGAAAAAAACACTGAGTGAGCTAACCCAAACTCAGAAAGACAAACATGGTATATACTCACCTATAAGTGATATTAGATGTAAAGCAAAGGATAACCAGATAACAATCCACAGGTAACAAAGGGGGACTCTAGAGGGACACATGGATCCCCCTGGGAAGGGAAGTTAGATGAGATCTATGGGGCAAAGTGGGGTAAAGGGGATGGTAAAGGGGATGGGGATGAGAACAAGAGGGAATGAGATGGCCAAGGCAGGGAGGGATACAGTGGAAGAGCAATGAAAGAGATTATCTTAATAGAGAGACACTATGGGCTTAGGGAGAAACCTGGTTCTAATGTAACTCCCAAGAAACTACAAGGAGTACCCCAGCTAAGACTCCTATCAATAGCAGAGAGGAAGCCTGAACTGGCCTACCCTGTAATCTGATTGATGAATACCCTTAACTATCATCTTAGAGCCCTTATCCAGTAATTGATGGAACCAGATGCAGAGATCCACAACCAAGAACCAGGTCAAGCTCCAGGAACCTAGGTGAAGAGAGGGAGGAGGGAATATATGAGGAAGAAAGGTCAGGATCATGATGGAGAAATCTCCAGAGACAGCTGAACCAAGCTCGTGGAGACTCATGAACCTACAGTTTTGGAGACTTCAGGGGACTGAACTAGGCCCTCGTTATGTGGGAGACAGCTGTGAAGCTTGGACTAGGTGAGGGGCCCCTAGCAGTAGGACCACTATTCAAACCTGGTACATGAGCTAGCTTGTTGGAGCCCAGTCCCTGTGGTGGGGTGCCATGCTCAGTCTTAATGCATGGGAGAGGGGCCTGACCCTGCCTAACCTATTGTGACAGATTATGTTAATTCCTCATTGGAGCCCTAACCCATGAGGAGAAATGGTCTGGGAGTGGGCTAGGGGGCGTTTTGGGAGTGGGAGGATGTGAGGGTGCTGGGAGGAGGAATGGGAGAGAGAACTGTGGTTGGAATGCAAAATGAAATAAGAAAATAAGACAAAATGGAAAAAGAGACCCAGACTATTATAACCCAGCAAAACTTTTCAATCACCATAGATGGAGAAAAAAGATATTCTATGATAATGTCAAATCACACACACACACACACACACACACACACACACACACACACACACACACACACACACACACACACATACAGCCCTATAGAAGGTACTAGAAGGAAGATTCCAATCCAAGGAGGTTAAATATATCCACAAAAAAAGGCAATAATCTCTTACCAGCAAAACTATAATAAGGGAAATACCACCACCAACACAAATGTAGTAACAGGAATTACCAATCATTGGTCATTGATATCTCTCAGTACCAATGGACTCAATTACCTAATAAAAAGATACAGACTAACAGAATGGATGTGAAAACAAGATCCTTCCTTCAGTTGTATACAAGAAAACAAACAAACAACAAAAAAAAACAAAAAACAAACCTCAATGTCAGATAGACATTATCTCAAAGTAAAGGTTGGGAAAAGATTTTCCAAGAAAATGGACCCAAGAAACAAGCTGGTGTAGCCATTCTAATATCTAACAAAATAGTCTTTAAACCAAAATTAATCAAAAGAGACGGGGAGGGACACTTAGTACTCAAAAAAGAAAAAAAAAAATTCTTAACATCTATATGCCAAAAGCAAGGACACCCACATTTGCAAAAGTAACATTACTGATGCTTAAACCACATGTCACACCTCACATATGAATAGTGGGAGGCTTCAATACTTCCCTCTCACTAATGGCATCCTGTCAGACCACCACAGATTAAACCTGGATTTCGACAACAATAATAACAACAACAACAACAAAAAAAAAAAAACATAGAAAGTCTATAATCTCATGGAATCTGAATGACTCTCTACAAAATGAACACTGGATCAAGACAGAAATAAAGAAAGCAATTAAAGCTTTCCTAGAATTCAACAAAAATGATTGCACAGCATACTCAAACTTATGGGACACAATGAAAGTAACGCTAAGAGGATAGTTCATGGCACGAAGTTCCTACATAAAAAAAACAAAACAAAAAAAACTGGAGAGATCCCATACTAGCATCTTAACAGCATACCCAAAAGATCAAGACAAAAAGAAGCAAGTACACCCACGAAGAGTAGATGGCAGGAAATAATCGAACTGAGGGTTGAAATCAATCAACTAGAAACAAACAAAGAACAATATAAGAATCAATGAAGCAAAGAGTTGGTTCTTGAGAAAAATCAACAAGATAGACAAACTCTTATCCAAACTAACTAAACAATGGAGAAAGAATATCAAAATAAACAAACCAGAAATGAAAATGGGGACACAACACCAGACACGCCAAAGAATCATTAGGTCATACTTCAAAAATGTAAGAGCAGCAGTTCTAAGGGAGAGGGGAGGTGGTTAGGGGGATTCTGAAGAAGGGAGGCTGTGATTAGGATGCATTGTATGAGATTAAAAAAAAGTCAACAAACTAAACAGATGCATAACAAATGAAGGTACTGAAACAGCAACAAAAAAGCCTTCTAGCTAAAAAAAAATCCAGGATCAGACAGAGTCACAGCAGAATTCTACCAGACATTCAAAGGTCTATAGCCAGTCATTCTTAAACTATTTAAAAAAAGATAAATAAAAACAAAGTCAGTACCACTCTAATACCCAAACCAGTGTATTAGACACAGAGAAAACTACAGAGCAAATAACCAATGAATACACACTCAAAAATACTCAATAGAATACTTGCAAATAGAAAAGACACACATAAAAAAGATTATACATCATGACCAAGTTGGTTTTATCCATGAAATGCAGGGTTGGTTTCACTACACAAGTCAATAAATATAATGAACCTCATAAATGCACATAAAAATCACATAATTATCAGGATACGGAATCAATATGCACAAATCAATAGCTTTTCTATACACTACCAACAAACACACAGAGGAGAAGATCATGGATACACTCTAATTAACAATAGTCTCCAGAAAAAAAAATCTAGGAATAAACCAAACCAAGGAACTGAAGGACCTCTAAAATGAAAACTCTATGCCTCTAAAGAAAGAGATAGACACTAGGCTACTATTAATAAAACTTTATAAGCATCAATATGCGGATTATACAAGGACATGTTTTCTAATTGACAGATAAATATACAGGATTTCCTTGTACAATTCAGATAAATGACATCTTTATGTATGAAATACAACAATTAGAAAGTAAAACAAAAGGATATAGAACTCAGCATCATGACCTCTTAAGTGAAGCAAGTGGGCATCAATGAAATACTCCACTGTGAAGAAATCATTCTAATCCAAGGCATATGGCATAGTCACCAAGAAAAAATCTACACTGGACCACAATGACTTCAAAAGACTCATGTGTTTCTCTTATTATGGTGAAATCAACTTATAAGTTAAAAGCAGAAACACATAGGTAAATTCCTATATACTGGGAAACTAAACAACAAATTTAAGGATAATTCATAAATCAAAGAGTAAAGCTCAAAGGAAACAAAGACATAAAAACATAAAACCAAAATAACAGGCTAAATGATGTTTTTCATGTTTACATCAGAAAACTCTAAAATCAATATAAACTTCCACTTCAAGAATACAAATGGAGAACAAAGCAAACCCAAACCAAGAAGAAAGGAAATAGTATAAAATCAAAATAAAACTTTAAGTTTTAAAACAGAAAAACAGATAAAAGTTAAAAATTCTGGTTTTTTAAACCATCAAACTGAAAAAGTAAGGCTGGAAAATATAGAAACTACCAATATCAAGAGTATAAGCAGAGGCTAGAACAACGGCTCAGTTGGTAACAAACATGGGGATCTGGGTCCAAATCCCAACAAACTACATAAAAAGAAAGAAAGAAAGAAGTCCAGCATGGCAGCATGCACTTGTGCAATGCCAAGGCTGGGGAGAATAAGATAGATTCTGTGGCTTGCTAGTTCCAGGCCAGTAACAGATCATATCTCACCAAAAAGATTACAATGCCTGAGGAACGACAATTATGGTTATCATCTGGCTTCCACATATGAACTTGTGCACACACACACACACACACACACACACACACACACACACACACACACACACACAGGATATTAGTACTGATCTTGATCTTGAAGACAAAATAAAGAATACTTCACAAGCATAAATCAGAAAACTCAGATGAACTGTACAAATTTCTGTGAATTACAAATGTCATAATTACAAGAAATAAGGGTATACACTCCTAAAAGTTTCCAGAAAGCCTATGGCCTGCCTAGTTAATTACTAACTTGCAAAAGTCAGAGTTATTTGGGAAGAGGGATTATCCACTGAGAAAATGCCTCCAGACAAATCTATATTACATTTCCTTAATTAGTGATTGATGTGAGAGGGCAATGCAACTCCTGGGCAGGTGGTCCTGCATTCTAGAAGAACACACGCAGAGCAAGTTACTGGTAGCGACCCAATAAACTGCACTCCTCTGTGGTCTCCATATCAATTTCTGCCTTGAGTTTCTGTTCTGATTTCCTTCAGCAATGAAGTCTGACACGAGTTGTTTTTTTTTTTATTTATAGAATACTTTATTAGTTTTTGTAATCAAACCCACGTAGATAAGACCTTACATATTTAATATAGTGCATTACTCTTGTACAAATATAAAAAATTAAGTTCAACATTTCCAGACCAATATGGCTGTTAATTTCTGTACAATGCTGACCCAAGAGTTGTAAGGTTAAATAAACCCTTTGCTTCCTACTTGTTTTTGGTCATGGTGTTTTACCTTAGTAACAGAAACCCTAACTAAGATAGTATGATTCTATGACAGTTCTATGATTCTAAGAGGCTGGAGAGATAGATAACTCTGTGGTTAAGATCATTTACTGGTCTTCTAGAAATCCCAAACTCAGTTCCTAGTAGTTTTAAAAAATTTAACATGTGGTTAACATAAAGTCATGCAGGTCACTGAAAAGGAAAGAATATCTCACAATTCAGTTTAGAAAGTCAGCGTTAATTTGACATTAAAATCAGATAAATATTATAAAAATGAAAATCAAATATACATTTTTTATGAATACAAATATACAAATATTTATTGTGTATAAATTTATCACATCTTCTTCACTGTCCTCCCCTTCTTAACTAGTCATCTATTCCACTTTCAGGTCTTTTTCAGGAGGGAGAAGGAAGGCTCCTTTCAGCATTTAATTGCTATCATAAGCATGTATAGGGATGTTATTTACTTACTTACGTAGAGACAACTTATGAATTGCTATGCCACTAAGAAATATGACTCTCCTTCTTGCAGCAAGTTAATTGCTTCTAACTCCTCATGTAGTGCTGGGAATTCATGAAAACATTCCCATCAATGATGGAATTATACCCTTTTTCTGAATGCCATAGGTCTGGTGTGTGTTAAAATTTTTAAAATGAAAAATTTTCCTGTTTTATTTATTTTTAAATTTCCCTTACAACTTTCTACTTTTTGTATTTTGCTGTTGGGTCCAATATTCTACTGATATGCATTGTATCTAGTTGGTCTGTTGTGTTTCTCAATGTGTATAATTCTTTGTTATTTCCTGGTTGTTCTTTCTGTAATTGAATGTGTGGTATGAATTTTTGACTAGTTTTGCAGAAATATTCCTTCAAGTTTTTCAATTTTTATTCATTTACTTAGATGGTCAGTTATTAAGTAAATAATGGTTTTTTGATTTTAGTTTTAATTACGTATCCATTGGACGCAAGGAGAAGGAGAAGGCGTCAGATCCCCTGGAGCTGAAGTCACAAGCAGCTATAAGCCAGCTGACACTGGGAACTGAATTCAGGTACTCTGAATGAGCAGCAACTGTTCTTAACCCCATCTTTCCAGCTTCCTGAATTTTTTAGTCTATCACAGAATCAGGTTACATAGAAAATTTCAGTAACATACAGTTGTTTCTTGTAAAAATTTCTGGATATATGTATAAGTGTTTTACTTTAACTTTTTGAAAATTCTTATTAAAAAAAAGAAACACAAAACACAGACTTTTTTCAGTTGAGTATGTGGCATGTTGCATTTTCCAGTTTGTTTCATGGTTTAAAGCTCAAGGATGCCTCACTTTGAATTGTACACAGGCCTGAAGCATCCTGGCTTTTGGCAAGCAAGGAGGAGACTCAACAACAACAACAAAATCAAAATAGGAACAAAGCACTAAATGTAGAGCACATCTGTACTATACATTTGACAATTACAATATCAGTAAAAGTGGTACAGTTTACAGGTGAAATGAAACTTTTGGGGATACTCTAATGATGCTGCCTCCGGGCTGGCTGTAGGTGTACCTGGCCACGCCCCCTAGGGCGTGGTCAGGGTGACATGAGGGAGGTTTAAGAGTGAGGGGCACACACTCTGGAGCCCCTTCTTCCCTTTCATGATCGGCTTGCTCTACTTACCTTGTTCCGTTCTGGCTGGCTAAGTTGCTCTGAGTAAGTAAGGCACTCCCTAATAAATTTCCTAATATCTTTACCTGACTCTGTATTGGTATTTCACCTTTTAGAGACTATCTGAAACTGGCCTACTACAAGTTTCTGAACCTGAACTGATACAATAAGGTATGTATGTATGTATGTATGTATGTATGTATGTCCTTAAAAAAAGAAGAAAATCCCTGTCAGTATTATTGTCTTTTTTAGTATTCAGTTGTTTCTTTTCAAAGAAGCATTTAAAATCCCTTCTCACTCTCTTTTATGTATGTTCTACAGACATTTCCTAAGTGATTACTATGGGAATTCCATTCAATATCCTAAAGATATAATGTTATAATTTGTTTATATAACCTTATTTTCAATAACATGCAAAGACTTTGCCACAATCTTTTTCAGTTAGGGAGTTCATAAATTGTATTTTAATTTACTATGTACCCCAATAGGATTAATATTTTATACATATCTAAGAAGAATTGATACATAATCCTATCCTTGCTCTTCATAGGTAGTTGTTTTTCTAATCCCCCCCCCCCCGAGAGTTTTTTCAGTTTTGTTTTTCTTTAGTGCGTGTGCTTGGGTGGTGTGGGAAGGGTGAACCTAGATGACTGGTTCAGAATGGCCTGCAGTGAATCTCCAGGAATTTCTCAGTTCCACTTCATGCTCTACTAGCCTGATCAAAGCCCTCACTGTGGGTTGTTTCTGAGTCTTTGCTCCAGTCTGAAAAGACTCCCAGTGTAAGCTTTTTCAGTCTGAAGTTCTAAATGAGCTTTCTTTTTTTATTGTTCACTTCAATAGTGTATTTTCATTCACTCATATTCTTTAAAATTTATTTATCATTAATGTATGTGTAGGGGGACACATATAAATGACATGTGTGTGAATGTCAGGATAACTCTTGGAATTTGCTTTGTCCTTCCACTTGGGTTGTGGTGACTAAGCTCAGGTTAGGCTTCAGGTCAAGTGCTTCACTTCATGTGCCATGTGATGGACTGAAAATTTAAATTAAACAATCAGTTTTTTTAGGGGGGGTTTGAGACAATTAAACAATCAGTTTTTTAGGGGGGTTTCTTTGTGTGGCTTTGGAGCCTGTTATGGCACTTGCTCTGTAGACCAGGATTGCTGTGAAATCACAAAGATCCACATGCCTCTGCCTCCTGTGCTGGAACTAAAAGCATGCGCCACCACTGCCTGGCTTATCCTTTCATTATTTTTGAAGGAGCATCACTTACCTTCACTGGGGAGCAGGTATGGTAACAATATGTTTTCTTTGCTTTTGTTTATCTGAGACTGTGTGGAGTTTTCTGTCATCTTGGAAGCAGTTTTTAAATTTAACTCTTCTCTTTTATTATTATTTCTTTTTCTCTCTGGGCCTGCGCCTGCTGGGGGTAGACACGCCCAGGCAGGGAGGAGCTCCCTAAATCTGGAAACACCCCACTCTTTCTTCCTGTTCCGCCGACCTAATCTATAACGAGGTGAGTGACCCTCTGCTCTTACCCAATTCTCATCCAAAGCCCCATTCACCCGACCTCTCTGGTCCTGGGCCCGCTTGGAGTAGACCTGCCCAGGTAGGGAGGAACTCCCTGAGTCTGGACACACCAAACTCTTCCTTCCACATTCCACCGACCTGACCCCTACAGAGGCCTAACTCCTTCAGAGTGAGGAGACTGCCAGGAGAGGCAAGACAATCCAGAGCTGTGGACATTGAATCCCTGGCCCACACACACCACTGGGTCACAAGAGGAGATAGAGAGACCCCACCTGCACCCACTGGAAGAAGATAATGTAAGAAGGCAGAATAAGAACCCACTCAACAACAGAAAGACCAATATGACACCACCAGAATCTAGGGACTCCACACTAACAAGATCTGAAAAGCCCAACACAGAGCATGAGGAAGAGATGAACCTCAAAAATAATCTCGGCAAGTTGATAGAGACCTTTAAAGAGGAAACAAGAAAATCCCTTAAAGAAATAGAAGAAAAAGCAAGCAAAAAATTACATGAAATGGAGGAAAAGACAAACCAAAAAATTCAAGAAATAAACAAATCTCTTAAAGAATTTAAAGAAACCCAAGAAAAAAACAACCAAACAAGTGAAGGAAGCTCTTGAAACAGTTCAAACCATGAAAACTGAAATAGACACAATAAAGAAAACACAGAATGAGGCGATGCTGGAAATGGAAAGGCTGGATAAATGAGTAGGAACTAAAGATGTGAGTATAACTAATAGAATTCAAGAGATGGAAGACAGAATCTTAGTTATTGAAGACTCGCTAGAGGATATACATTCATTGACTAAAGAAAATCTCAACTCCAACAAATCCCTAACACAAAATATCCAGGAAATATGGGACACCGTGAAAAGACCAAACCTAAGAATAATAGGCATAGAAGGTGAAGAAACACTGCTCAATGGTACAGAAAACATATTCAACAAAATCACAGAAGAAAACTTCCCCAACCTACAGAAGGATATGCCTATGAAAGTACAAGAAGCTTACAGAACACCAAACAGACTGGACCTCAGAAAGAAGTTCCCCTGACACATAATAATCAAAACACCAAATCTACAGGATAAAGAGAAAATATAAAGAGCAGAAAAGGAAAAAGGCCAAGTAATATATAAAGGCAAACCAATCAGAATCACACCCAACTTCTCAATGGAAACTCTGAAAGCCAGAAGGTCTTGCATAGATAACCTACAAGCACTAAGGGAGCATGGATGTCAACCCAGACTACTGTACTCAGCAATACTTTCAATGACTATAGATGGAGAAAACAAGATATTGCATGACAAAAACAGATTTAAACAATACATATCCACAAATCCAGCACTACAGAAGGTTCTGGAAGGAAAACTCCAACCCAACAAACATAACAACACTCACAAAAACACAGGCAATAGATAATCTAATTTTACTAAACACAAAAAGAAACAGGAGGGCGAAATCCAAACACAATGACACCACCAACAATAAATCCAAAACAAACATGAACCAACAAACAGTGGACATTAATATCCCTAAATGTCAATGGACTTAACTTACCCATAAAAAGATATAGGCTAACAGAATGGATACGAAGACAGAATCCATCCTTCTGCTGTTTACAAGAAACACACCCCAACTTCAAAGACAGGCGTTACCTCAGAGTAAAAGGATGGGAAAAGATTTTCCAATCAAATGTGCCCAAGAAACAAGCTGGTGTAGCAATCCTAATATCCAACAAATTAGACTTCAAACTAAAATCAATCAAAAGAGATGAAGAAGGGCATTTCATACTCATCACAGGAAAAGTCCATCAAGATGACGTCTCAATCCTGAACATCTATGCCCAAATACAAAGGCACCCACATTTGTTAAAGAAACATTACTAAAGCTCAAAACACACATAAAACCACACAAACTTATAGTAGAAGACTTCAACACCCCCCTTACACCACTAGACAGGACCACCAGACAGAAACTTAACAAAGAAACAAAGGATCTGACAAAAGTTATGACCCTACTGGGTTTATTAGATATCTATAGAACATTCCATCCAAACACAAAAGAATATACCTTCTTCTCAGTACCACATGGAACCTTCTCTAAAATTGACCACATAGTTGGCAGCAAAGCAAACCTCCACAGTTATAAAAGAATTGAAATAACTCCCTGTATCTTATGAGATCACCATGCATTAAAGCTAGAATTCAACAGCAATAAGAATTGCAGAAAACCTACATTTGCGTGGAAAATGAATAACACCCAATTGCACCATTCCTGGGTTGAGGAAGAAATAAAAAAAGAAATTAAAGACTTCCTAGAATTTAATGAGAATGTAGACACAACATACCCGAACTTATGGGACACCCTGAAAGCAGTGCTAAGAGGGAAGTTCATAGCACTAAGTGCTCACATGAAGAAACTGGAGGAAAGTCACATTAGAGAATTGACAGAACAACTGAAAGCTTTAGAGCAAAAAGAAGCAAACACATCAAGGAGGAGTAGACGCCAGGAAATAATCAACCTGAGAGCCGAAATCAACAAAGTAGAAACTAGGAAAACAGTACAAAGAATCAATGAAACAAAGTTGGTTCTTTGAGAAGATCAACAAGATAGACAAACCTCTAGCCAAACTAACCAAAAGGCAGAGAGAGAGCATGCTAATTAACAAAATCAGAAATGAAAAGGGGGCTATAACAACAGACACTGAGGAAATCCAGAGAATCTTTAGGTCATACTTTGAAAACCTGTATTCCACAAAATTGGAAAATCTAAAGGAAATGGACAGCTTTCTGGATAAATATCATTTACCAAAATTAAATCAAGATCAGATAAACAGTTTAAATCGACCTATAACACCTAATGAGATAGAAGCAGTAATCAAAAGCCTCCCAACCAAAAAAAGCCCAGGGCCAGATGGCTTCACTGTAGAATTCTACCAGAAATTCAAAAAAGAGCTAATTCCAGTACTACTCAAACTGTTCTGCACAATAGAAGCAGATGGGATTTTGCCAAACTCTTTCTACAATCACTTTGATACCCAAGCCACACAAAGATATGACTAAGAAAGAGAACTATAGACCGATATCCCTCATGAACATCGATGCTAAAATACTCAATAAAATATTGGCCAACTGAATCCAAGAACATATCAGAAAAATTATCCACCATGATCAAGTAGGCTTCATCCCAGGGATGCAAGGATGGTTCAACATACGAAAATCCATCAATGTAATCCACCATATAAACAAACTGAAAAAGAAAAACCACATGATCATCTCACTGGATACTGAAAAAGCCTTTGACAAAATCCAACATCCCTGCATGATAAAGATCTTGGAGAGAACAGGAATAACAGGAACATATCTAAACAGGAACATATCTAAACATATCTAAACGCAATATACACCAAACCAATAGCCAACATCAAAGTAAATGGAGAGAAACTCAAAGCATTTCCTCTAAAATCAGAAACAAGACAAGGCTGTCCACTCTCTCCATATCTCTTCAATATTGTACTTGAAGTTCTGGCTATAGCAATAAGACAAGAAAAGGGGATCAAAGGGATACAAATTGGAAAGGAAGAAGTCAAACTTTCACTATTTGCAGATGACATGATAGTCTACATTAGTGACCCGAAAAAGTCTACCAGGGAACTCCTATAGTAGATAAACACCTTCAGCAAGGTAGCAGGATACAAAATTAACTCAAAAAAATCAGTAGCCCTACTATATACAGATGATAAATCCAATGAGAAAGAAATCAGGGAAACATCACCTTTCACAATATCCACAAGCAACATAAAATATCTTGGGGTAACATTAACCAAAAAAGTGAAAGACCTGTACAATAAGAACTTTGAGACTTTAAAAAACGTAATTAAAGAAGATACCAGAAAATGGAAAGATCTCCCATGCTCTTGGATAGGCAGATTTAACATAGTAAAAATGGCAATCCTGCCAAAAGTAATCTACAAATTCAACGCAATCCCCATCAAATTCCAACACAGTTTTTCACAGACATTGAAAGACCAATACTCAACTTTATATGGAAAAATAAAAAAAAAAACAGGATAGCCAAAACAACTCTTTACAATAAAGGACCTTCTGGAGGCATTGCCATCCCCTTGGTATTGGCACAAAAATAGACAGATAGACTGATGGAATCCAATTGAAAACCCTGATATTAACCCAAGCACCTACGAACACCTTATTTTTGACAAAGATGCTAAATCTATACAATGGAAAAAAGATAGCATCTTCAACAAATGGTGCTGGCACAATTGGATTCGGACATGCAGAAGATTGCAGATAGATCCATACCTGTCACCATGCACAAAACTTAAGTGCAAATGGATCAAAGATCTCATCATAAATCCAGCCACACTGAATCTTCTAGAAGAGAAAGTGGGAATTACCCTTGAACAAATTGGCACAGGAGACAGGTTCCTGATCATTACACTAGTAGTAGACATTAAGGTCTGCAATTAATAAATGGGACCTCCTGAAATTGAGAAGCTTCTGCAAGTCAAAGGACACAGTCAGTAAGACAAAACAACCACCCACAGAATGGGAAAAGATCTTCACCGATCCCACATCTGACAGAGGACTGATTTCCAAAATATATAAGGAGCTCAAGAAGCTAGCCACCAAAACACCAAACAATGAAATTAAAAAGTGGGGTGCAGAACTAAATAGAGAATTCTCAACAGAGGAATCTGAAATGGCTGAAAGACACTTAAGAAAGTGCTCAAAATCCTTGGCCATCAGAGAAATGCAACTCAAAACAACTCTGAGATACCACCTCACACCTGTCAGAATGGCTAAAATCAAAAATAACAATGACAATCTATGCCGGAGAGGATGTGGAGAAAAAGGAACACTTCTCCATTGCTAGTGGGAGTGCAAACTTGTAAGACCACTCTGGAAATCAGTATGGCGGTTGCTCAGAAAAATGGGAATCAGTCTACCTCAAGATCCAGCCATTCCTCTCTTGGGTATATACCCAAATAGGGCATGTACATACAACAAGGACATATGTTCAACCATGTTCATAGCAGCATTGTTTGCAATAGCCAGAACCTGGAAACAACCTAGATGCCCCTCAACTGAAGAATGGATAGAGAAAATGTGGGTACATTTATACAATGGAGTACTACTCAGCAGAAAAAGGCAATGGAATCTTGAAATTCACATGCAAATGGATGGAACTAGAAGAAACCATCCTGAGTGAGGTAACCCAGTCACAAAGAGACAAACATGGTGTATGTACTCACCCATATATGAATTTTAGACATAGAACAAAGGATTACCAGCCTATAATCCTCTTCACCAAAGAAACTAGGAAACATGAAGGACTCTAAGGGATAAATGGACCCCAGGAATGGGAAGTGGCATGAACTCCTGAGCTAATTGGGAGCATGAGGGTAGGGAAGAGGGAGCTGCCACAATAAGAGCAGGAGAAGAGGAGTAGAGGAGAGGAAATGGAGTAGCAGAAATATTGAGTCAGGGGAAGAATAGAGGAGAGAGAGCAGGATGAGTGATACCATATTAGAGGGAGCCACTATAGGTCTGAGAAGAGATCAGGAACTACGGAGATCTCTAGAGACCTACAAGGATGGCATGATCTGACAATCCAGGCAATGGTGGAGAGGATAACCTAAAAGCCCTTCCCCTAAAATGAGATTGATGACTACTCTTTATGCCATCCTAGAGCCCTCATCCAGTGGCTGATGAAAGCAGAGACAGACATCTACAGATATACACTGAGCTGAAATTTGGAATTTAATTGAAGAGAGGGAGGAATGAAGATCGAAGGGTTCTGTACCAGGTTGGAGAAACCCACAGAAATAGTTGGCCTGAACAAGGAAGGAGGAGCACATCGACCCCAGATGCTGTCAGGGAGGCCAGTACAAGACTGATCCAGACCCCTGAACATGGATGTCAATAAGGAGGCCTCTGCACTCCAGGGGAGCCTCTAGTAGTGGATTAGTATTTTTTCCTGGTGTAAGAAGGGACTTTGAACGCCCATCCCACGTGAAGGGATACACTCTGGCCCTGGACACATGGGGAAGGGCCCAGGCCCAGCACAGGAAGATTTGGTGGACTTTGCAGAGCCCCCATTGAGGGCCTTACCCTGCCTGGGGAGTGGTGGGTGGATGGGGTGGGGGAGGTATGGGGTGAGGGGAGGGATGAGGGTGAGGGGAGGGAGAGGGAGAAGGGACTTACATGTGAAACAAGCTTGTTCCCTAACTTGAACTAAAAAAAAAAAAAAAAAAACCTAAAGACTTAAATGCTACAATGTGGTAATTTTAGAAATAAGAGAATCATCTCTTTCCTCAAGATTGCTATTTTAAAAATATATTATAAGGCAGTTTCTATGCTGAAGAACAGCCTAAGGTACAAGCAAGGGTTGTTCAGTCCATCTCTGAGCTTACATTTTCCTCTGGGTTTACATGGTGATTTCACGAACAAGGCGTGTACAGTTGCTTTTGAAAATTTCAATACTAAAACACCTGGCTCCCAAAAGGTCAATAAAAGAAAAACATCAAGGAAAACACAGCTTCCGTCATTATAAACCTCTTGAAGGCATAACAGTCAATTTGAGTTGTGGCTTTGGGAAGTCAATGTTTGTACCTATACTTCTATTATCTAAAGCAGTAATTCATAAGCAGTATATAGAACAACAAATATTTGGAGGCTTAAGTATTATTGCTTACTTCTACAACCTGTTCTAGTATGTAGGTAATCAAAATTAGTTATAACCTTTATCAGTTAAAACTTACTGATAGCTGCAAACTTTTGAAAAGGCTTATAAATTACAAAGCAGTTCTATCAGCGTCTGCTACCTTTTGCTTCCTTTATACTGCTTTTTATAAGCTAAATATATATAGTTTAGTTAAGAGAAAATTAAAGCTCTTCAAGATGGTAGTACTAGTAATGTAAATTACTTAAAATGCCCCATGCTACTTTAATATTATAAAAGGGATATTAAGGCAATTTGATTCACTGATATGAAAATGTTAAGTTTAGTTCATTTTATCGACTTTTTTTTGTGTTCTGTTTTTTGAGACAGGGTTTTTCTATGTAGCCCTGGGAGTCCAGTCTGTAGAACAGGATGGTCTCAAAGTCACAGAGATCAGCCTGTCTCTACCTCCCAAGTACTGGGACTAAAGGTTTATGCCTTCAATAAACAAGTTCCAATCATGAAGAAAAGAGTCAGCAATTTTTTTGGCTAGTGAAAACAGAAAAGGACTCCATTCAGGTTGAAGAGTTGAAGTGGGAACAATATCTTGTCCTTAAATCTTTTGCTCCATTGCCCCAAGAGTTGTAAAAAAAACACATAAAGCAAAGAGAATTAACACTTTGTAAGAAATGTACTTTTCTTTCACATATGTTTAATTGGGAATGAGGGCCCCTGAAAATTGGAGACTGGAAAAACTCCTCAAACACATAGCTGGAGAAAGTGTAATGTTTAATAATATGTATGAACTAGAAGAATTCTGGGTTCAACTGTACACTGTAAATCTCTCTCTCTCTTTCTCTCTCTCTCCCCCCCCCCCACACACACGGCTTGAAGAAGTATATTAGACTTTTAAAACATAAGTACGATGTAGATGTTCACACACACACACACACACAAATACCTCTGCTTGAACATTATGCTAATTCATGAGGACTTCTGGCAGAACTTGACAGTATAAGTCTTAGTTATTTTCCCATCACAACTGTAATAAATAATGCATCATGAGCAGGCAAGTTATATAAAAAAAAAGGATTTATTTGGATTGATGGTTCCAGAGAAGTAAGCGTCAGTCCATCACCATCATGGTATGAAAGTGTGGCACCAGGCAGGTATGACAACTGGAGTAAGACCCCACATGACAACTGAACTCTCCCACAGTCTCCCCTTCCTTGCCATGTGCCTACCCCTACAAGGGCAGACATCCATTGCTCAGGTGCAGACCATGCTGGTCAGAACAGGTAAGAGTCCCACCTGCCCTTGGAATACGCCCCTGCTCCCTCAGTTCAGAGATGAAAGATCCAAGTTGCTGACACCCACCACTACCTGCACCCACTGCCTTGCCACTGCCCCTACGTGGGGGTGAGGTGGAGGCTACTCATTGCTCAAGTGCAGGCCATACCAGTTAGAAGAACAGAAATTCCCCTGCTGGACCAAAGGCCACACTAGCTACCAGAAGCACAGCCCCCAATTCTGGCAGACTACCAGTAGGACCAGAGGTCACGCAGGCTGCCAGAAATATAGGCCACAAAGACCAAAAGACAAAAGAGGAAACAGAAACCAAAGAATAAAACACCCATCCAACAACAACAACAAACCCTCAGAATTTGGCTTCTAGATCTATATTCATTCCTAACCCAGATGCCTAGATGGCAGTGTAAGAACACAATCAACAACAACCAGGGCAAAATGGCAACACCACAGCCCAACTATCCTACTAGAGCAAGCGTGAATATTCCAATACAGTTGAAGCACAAAGAAACTACCATAAGAAGTTTTAAGAAGACAACAGAGGTCCTTAAACAGGAAATGAATAAAGCAGAAAGGGACTAAAGAGATGGCACAGTGGTTCAGAGCACTGGCTGCTCTTCCAGAGGTCCCAGCTCACAGCTCTCTTTAGCTCCAGTTCCAGGGGATCCCATACCCTCACACAGACATACAGGCAGGCAAAACACCAATGGACAATGAAGAGATAGATAGATAGATAGATAGATAGATAGATAGATAGACAGACAGACAGAGACACTGAGAGAGAGGAGAAATCCAGGAAAACACAAACAAACAATGGGAGGAAATAAATTCCTTAAAATCAAACAGGTGAAAGAAATGACTAAAACTATTTAAGAACTGAAAATGGAAATAGAAGCAATAAGGAAAACACAAGCTGAGGAAAACCTGGAGATGGAAAATCTAGGTAAGAGAAGAGAACTACAGACCCAAGCATTACCAACAGAATACAAGAGATGGAAGAAAGAATCTCAGGTGGAAAAGACAGCATAAACTTCAATAGTTCACCCATAGTCCCATACTTCCTCCAACAAGTCACATCTTCTAAATTTCCCCAGACAGTGCTATCTGAGAATCATGTATTTAAATGCCCAAGAATATGGAGGACATTTTATTCAAAACACCACAGTATAGCAAAGCCATCTGGATTAATACTCAAACAGGTTAGTTGTTAAAACTAAAAAACATTATCCAGACATTTAAACTGAGATAAATATTTACTTAGAATACAATTTTCAGGGCTAGTGAGATGCCTCAGCAGTTAAGAGCACTGGCTGATGTAGCAGAGGTTCTGAGTTCAATACCCAGCAAGTACATGGTGGCTCACAACCATCTACAATGAGATCTGGTGCCCTCTTCTGGTGTGCAGGCATGCATGCAGGGAAATCACTGTATACATAATAAATAAATAAGTCTTAAAAAAAGGAATACAATATTCAAAATGCCCAGGATACTATCCAAAATAATGAAGCATTGGAAGAACCAGAAAAATGTATTTATTTTTTGTGGGAAAAAATCAGAACTGTTAGAAAAAATAATTTTTACATAGCTAATATAATCACCCTCAAATGACATTAATAAAATAGTAAAAAAAAGGTCAAGAAACACAAACCATGAAAAGATCTACATAGAAACTTTACAATTAAAAGATAAAAGATTTGAAATGATAACATCGCTGAAAAAGATCAAAGGCAGAATGGAACTGAAAGAGGGTAACCTCCATTAATATAATGATGTGTCATAGAAATATTATGAGAAATAGATTAAGAATAGATCCTAAGGAACCTTGGAATATTAATTATTAACAGATTAAATTTTCATGTCTGAAGTCATAATGGAGAAGAGATTGAAAATGGTACAAGGAAAACAATCCCTAAAATAATAGCTAACAGATTCCAATCAGACTAGCCTAAATTTGGAGGTTCAAGAACCTCAGTGAACCTAAAAAGAAAATCCTGACAAAACTACATGCAGGTACAGTATATCAAATAGTGAAAACTAAAAATAAAGAAAAAAATCTTTAAAGTAAGCAGAGAAAGGAAGTAGCTATTACATATAAGGGACAAATAACACTAAATAGTTTTTAAAAATATGGGCACCTATGACTGTAGAAGTTACCCTATAATGGTGGATGAGACTAACATAAAAATTCAAATCCCAGGGATGGGATACTTTTTTTGGAGTTATTGGCCAGTGAGGTCACAAAGACTCCCAAGTATCACAGACCATTGCCATAACCATATTCATGGTTACTTCCAGAACTTGATCATATATACCCCTACTGTTGAAGATATCACATGCTATTCATGGTTACTTCCAGAACTTGATCATATATACCCCTACTGTTGAAGATATCACATGCTTGAGTCACAGAACATGATGAAATCAAGCTGGCACAGACCTGGAAGCTTCAGTACTACTAAATAGTTTTTATAGTGCTAGGTGGTGCTATACAAGCTACTGGAGGAGAGAAGTAACCATCAATTTTCTTGAGCTGTGACCCCTATGATCTACAATAATGCCTGCCAGAAAAACTACTGCCCACTTCTGCAACAGTGGCATGAATGTCATGGGAGTAACTAACCACTTTCTGATAGGATTTAAGGCCTGATACACAAGATAAAATGATCGGGATGTTCTTCTGTATATATGTTTCTCTTATTGGTTGATGAATAAAACACTGATTGGCCAGTAGTAAGGCAGGCAGTTTAGGCAGGGCTACCAGATGAGGAATGCTGGAGAGAGGAAGGTAGAGAGAAGCTGCCAGGGAGACACCATGTAGCCGATGAAGGAGTACCATACCAGATTACAAGTAAGCCACAGCCGCGTTGCAATAAATAGATTAATAGAAATGGATTAATAATTAAGAGAGAGCTATCTAATAAGAAGCCTGAGATATTGGTCAAACAGTTTACAATTAATATAAGTCTCTTTGTTTATTTGGGGCTAAACAGCCGTGGGACCAGGAGGGAAAGAAACTCCGGCTCTAATAAAATCCATACCTGGCCAAGAACCTATAGCAAGATAGATGACAAAATGCTAGGAGAGAAACTACTGGATTGATTTGTTAAGTGGACATAGTATTAAACTAACTCGAAATGATATATCATTATATCCATAGGTTAAGGAATCTCTCAAACTTCATCATGTATATTTTCAATGGATGATGATCAACACAGATCCACAACTGGCCAAAAAGCAGAGAACAAGAGACAGAAGACTGTTCAGCCTGCTCAGGGATCATTGACAAAGACAGAATGGAGAGAATGTTCAAGGCAGAGGCAGTGGATAACTACAAGGAAACAGTGTCTTCTGGACAGAGCAGGGCATCTTGCACATATAAACTCATGGTAGTAAGACAGCTCCAGAATACCTGTAAAAATCTGAGCCAAACCAAACCCAAATGTGGAAAGAGGAGTTGGACATGAAATTTCAACCCTAGTTGAAGAGCTATTTGCACTTTTTGGATATTGGAAAGGGAATATTTCGCTTTTTTTCCTAAGAATGTAACCCCTGATAAATCTAGACTGTTCCAGTGGTAGTCCATATACCTAAGAATATTTATGCAGTATACATTGGCCTGGATGAGGGTGAAAAAAAGGATCCAAGGTCTGGAGGGAAGAGTTGGTGGAAAGGAGAATATGATCAAAGCATGAATAAAATTCTCAAAGAATTTTATATATATAAAATCTCTCATATTATTTTAATTTCCTTTTCATGTATTAAACATTATAATACTGAGTAAAACATACATACACACATATATATACACACATATATATATATATCAAAAAAGAAAATATAGTAATCATTGATTCATTCATAGCTATATCTCCAATGACTGCCAATAATGAAATAAAAATGTAATCCAAGTAACAGAAAAGCCATTTTGAATAACACTTACATATAAACTAAATAGACCCCTTAGCTTTTATATTCATATTTCACACAGAATATCAGTGGCTATGCTGATTACAAAGTTATGAACTTACAAAATTGTATATTATGAGATTAAATGTCTATTATTCAAAGGTCACTAAAAGAGATCCTGACAAAATTAAGTTTTATTTTAAATAATGTATACTATTTTCATTTATAGGATTATAAATAATTTATAGGCTAAAATAGTAAGAAACCACCAGATTAAATATAGACGCCACCATGTATGCCAATAAAAATATAGTTTTAAGACACTAATTTAATATAATATACTGATTTAATAGTGCAATTTAAATATACTAAATTATTCAGAGATTATCTCTTTTTATGACTACACATAAACATGCCTCTTTATAAATTCAAATCAAAGTTTCTACATATGAGAATAAGTGATTTTAATAAATTTTGCTGGTTCATTGCATTAAACTAGCATCTAGTTATATTTAATGAACATCAATTGGTGATTATAAACAATCACAAAAAGAAAACTTTACATTTTGATGAACTCACCTCTTATGCATTAGTACTTATGGCTTTTAGCAGTGATAAATTAGTCTCTAAAAGTTAATATAAACAAAAACAAAACTAAGAAGAAAAAAAAGTGGGGACTGGTTAAGATTTAGCTACAGTGGGCACTAAGACACTTGACTCTGGATAAAAAGGGATGAACTTAAGCCTTGTGACAAAACTCTCTTAGAGTTGTTCTTAGATTTACTGTTCTTGTTATTGATTTGTAGTCAGGAGTGCACTTTCTTTGCAACTTGTGGGTGGCTTTCTTACCTAGAGAGCATGCCCAGAGGTGTAACATTAAGTGATCCCATCAGCATAGCCAGGGCCATCCCTGGCGCTTCCCGTTCTATTACTTCTTTTGTGGCCTGTAATTAAAGATTAAATAGCAGACTGAGTGAATTAGCCAAAAAAGAAGAAGGCAGAGTAGTAAATTTCACTTCAAGATAAACGATATTTTGTAGTTCCTTAATCATTTTGATTTTTAAAGTCAGCCAGCTCAGTTTTTCAGGATCACTGAACATAAGCTAATGATTAGGAAAATCCAAGAGAATGTTACCAGTTCCATCTTTTCCTCGAAGTTTCAAAGTATTTGATAGAAAACTCATCTTATCTGATAACCTGAATTTGAAAAAAATGAAACCTCAGATTGCTGTGGCAGTTCAAAAGACTTCAGAGGTGTAAGAAAGCTGGGCATTAGTTTTGGTGGCTCTTAGGGTTTTTATTTTGTGGTATTAAGGGTGGAAGTTAAGGCCCTGTGCATGCTCAGTAAGAGCTCCAGTGTGAGCTATGGCACTGTGCTATATCCACAGTTTGCCAATTGTTATTGAAATAAAAATGGTTTCTAAAATATATTCCTCCTAGTTCTATGATATTATAACATGGTTAAAGGAACAAAAAAATCAACTTCCCCATAAATTAGAAGAAAAAATTTACATTTTCTAGTTTCAGTACAAATTAGTCATTGGATTTGATAAAAGAATAAAGTGATAAGATTTGCTATACTAAGAGTTATGATCCAACATTCTTATGATGAAGGGTTGTTTAACCAGGACTAAGTTAATGAAGGAGAGAGAAAAAGCACATTTTCTAATGGTCAGAGTATAAGCATACCTTGCAGGTATTCCAGGTTTAGTTTTAGACCACTGTTAAACCAATAAAACAATAAAGCATATCATATGAACTTTTTGGTTTCTGAATGCATATTATCCTGTAGTGTATTAAGCATATCATATCATTGTATCTAAAAAGTTACAATAGTGAAATACAGTGTTGCAAACGTATGATAGTGTTCATCTGAACCTTCAGGCAGTCATAACTGCATTCCAAGTGGAAGCTCTAGCCTTGAGCTTGTTTCCTGTTGACTGATCAACAGAAATAAAAATAATGAGTAATTTTAGACCATTGGGAGATTTACCAAATGCAACATAGAGCTATGAGGTGAACATGGAATTAATATTCTTGGTTTGCACAGGGTTGCCTCAAACCTTTAATTTGTAAAACATTGGTATTTGTGAAGGGCTATACACTGAAATTATAGAATATGAGCTTTGATTGTACATTGTATTTAATGGTACAGGTAAATTTTAGGTTAAAATTAGGAACAAAACCCATGACTTAATACATTTCTAGCAATGTTCCTATAAATGAAGGAAGTTACAATACCTAGAAGTGACCAAGAAGTAAAATTTGCAAAATACAGTATTCCAATATGAGGAAAAGCAAGGAAAATATAAACAATGATAGAATACAGAGACAGGTTTTGCTGCACAAGTTCAACAGCAGTGAGTGATAGCTATAAATAAGGCTGCATCTATTGCTAATTGTCCTCAGATAAAAGTTGAAGACAAAACAGTTAAAGAAAATCAAGTATGTATCAGATGCTGATCATGTAATTCTTAGGATATATATAAATGGTCAATTTGTCCCTAATAGGTATACAAAATACAGGATTCCTGGAACTGATAAATCTCCTGGTCCACTGTGCCCAGTATAGTGTAATCTTTAACAACAACAATTGCTTCTTAATGAACTACTTTAATCAGAGGGCACCACAGGCAAGTAGAAAAGAAAATCTTAACTTGAAAGTTTTTAAATGAGTCGCTACTATTTAAGTACCAAGTTGAAAAATGATGTGCTGTCAACTTCACTCTTCATCATCTGAAGCCAACATATCCAATTTAAGCTTGAGGCCTCATGATATTAGACATTACTTCAGCCATAAACTTCCCAGGAAACTAAAAATCTGAATCCTAATAGTCAAACAAAGGGAAGGTGAGCATAATATAAAATATATAAAATATAATATAAAAATTCATAATATAATATGAATTAACACTTCATAACCCGCTTTAAACAGTCACCATATAAGCAGTACTTAACATTAATGGATTTGAACACAGTTTATCTCGAAAAGATTCAGGCCAGTAGCTTGGACCTTGGTGTGGCCATGTTAAAAGGATGAGTTGTTATCACTACAAGTTTTAATGTTGGTCTTCTGGACTCAGTTCCCGAGGGAACAAATTATGTAAAGAGTGAACTTTGCCAAATGATGTCTTCTGTATATAGCTATTTTCCTTTCTGCCTCTCTTCTATGTTGTGGATGCACCTCCAGGACCCTTGCTAGAGGCCAACACATAGAATCCCTCTATTTTGGATTTTCAGTTCCCAAAACTGAAATAAATAAACTTCCTTTTCTTTAAAAATATTCAATCACCAGTATTTACTTCTAGCAACTGAAAAAAAATGAGGGGATACACATAAAGATTATGTACCCCAAGAAGAATAGTACATTTTAAGGACAAGTAGAGAAGTACCAATGAATAGCCAAGAGGGCAAATTTAATCTAAAATAGAGAAACGAAAGTATAATACTTATCTACTTGAAAAAAATTACTTATTAGGAGTCCTCAAGGTGTTTGGCAGTATTAAAAGGATAAGATGATCCAGTTATGAATTAAATAAACAGTGTAAAAGCTGTGACCTAGAGTTTACAAAAAATATAAAAATTGCATGGGAGAGATAAAGTCCATCATTTTTTCTAGATTCTCTAAAATGTATCATGAATTGTTGCCAGAACATTGGATTCTAACTGAAATGTCTCACTTCAGCTTCCAGAGAATTATCTTATTAGAAATTGCTTTTGTGGTCCACCATTAAACATAAACAAAACTCAATGAAATTTCCTATATGATGGGGGATCTGAGATATGTTTTCATTATATTGTGGTTTTCTTTAAGAGATCCTGCAGGGGAAATTTCTGATCTTAAGTAAGAATGGATATTTCTGCATTGTTAGTTTGTTTTTACATTATTATGGTATGAAACATGGTGAGTTGGTAGGAGGCTGGGAGCAGACCATGGGATTCTTATGGGTCAAGACATGATGATGTGTTTCTAGTAGGGCATTCTTAAACAAATCACTAACATAATCTTTCTTACATCTGTAACTGACGCATTTTTTCATTAAATGCTATAATCTATTTTGAGTTATTTTTCTCTTATTAAAATGAATGGTATGGAAAACATTACTACCTGTGAAATTAGACTGGAAGCTATACTGTCCAAGAGAAGATCTACTGCATCACATGGTACAGTGGGTAACACCTAGCATATGCTGAATAGATGTTAGTGGAAAGCAGAAATAAATACATGCACTTATCTAGACTTGTGAATAAAATACTTAAGCTTTCTGAGATGCGGTGTATTCAAGAATAAAACATACCTAGATCTCATAAGAGGATGGTGAGAAGGTACAAATACATTATCTAATATACAAGAGGTACTCAAGAAAAGTAATTGTTTTCTATTTTCCAGTTGAACTTGTACCCTTATAGTTTTGATTGTATCAGATAAATTAACAGAGATAATAGAAAAACATACAAACTTATAAGTGGTAGTTGAGAAGCAGAGATAAAAATAGACAATTTATAACAATAACCCAAATGTAAGAGCATTGGCTAGTGAAGAAAGGGAGAATGCTGAAATTCTCTTATCTTTAGAGAGCAAAAAGCCAAGCAAGGTGAGGATTGGAAAGACAAAATATAAGGAAAGAGCTGAGTACAAAGCTTTATAGCCTTAAATGGAAAAGTACAACAAAAATGCATAAAGTAAAAGAATAAAAACTAACAGAATAAAACAAGACAAAGTACTCTAAGCCATTGGAAAACCCAAATAGAAGAGTAGTTGTAAGAAAACACCTTTGTCACTTTAATCACATGTATTAGTAAAACACAGATAAGAACCATCTGTACCGCTAATTGTATATATAAAATGTTCTTAGTGCTAAAAATATGTCATTAAAATTTTGGCTTTGTTTTACATAATTACATTATGGGACTATTTCAAACTTTGGTAACCATATCCTCTTATTTGATTAGCAAATTCCTTTCCCTTGAAAGAAACATACGTATATAAGTTTGATTTGTAAATATTTTATATTTTCTTTTGTTTGAATGGTTTTAGACAAGGTTTTGTTATGTAGCTCAGGTTAGCTTGGAACACACTATATGATCCAAGCAGGTCTTAAAATCTAATCATCTGCCACAGCCTTGTAAGTGCTGGGCTGTAGGCATGTGGCATCATGTTCAGCCTCTAAATACATTCTTAATGCTGAAATTTTAACTTCCCATAAAAAACTGACCATTTCCTTTATTCTTTATGTGTTGGTGGTACAGTAGAGAGCATAGCTGCATTCCTTTATTCTTTGACGACAACAATAAAGTCAAAGACACCTTTCTCAGATTGCTGTTTTTTATAAGCTGAGAAACTGTGTCATAAACAATTGAGAGTTCTTAATGAAATTCATGCTAACTTTTAAACTTCACTGTAAAAGTACCTTAAAAAGTTATTGATAAAAAATATGACTTTTAATATTATTACAATAGTACATAATACCTAAATCCAAATTTGTGCAAATGTAAAGCGACTCCATGAAAAATCTCCTAGTTTAGTGCTTTTAGTGGTTTATGTAAACACACTTTTATTAAAAGTGTGAAAGAATTTTATTGGTATTCACACCCTTTTTACTTGACTAGGTAGATTTAGTACAATTTCCTGCTAACAATTACTACAATGCCATGTGGTGAGTAAATAACCATAAACAACAAAGAAACACCAGATAATGACTGCTGATAACTCTGTTATGTTATCAAGGCAAGGTATGGTTAGGACAACAGTTCTCAAACTTTAATGTACATCAGATCCTTCCAGAAACCTTACTATACTATAGATTTCTTGGGCATCACTCTCATATACTTCAATTCATAATGTCTGGATAGGGCATCAGAACTGCTACTTCAAACAATTTTCAGATGATCGTATAAAACTTAGGGAGCATATTTGAAGATCACTGTTGATAAAAGGATTGTGTGATACCCTGATTTGATTGACCACATCATATTTAACTTTATAAATAATATCAATGTGAGAATCCTTCATTAGAATTAAATATAAACCTAGTGAGGAGATAAACTAGGTAAAAATAGGTAGTTTAATAATAAACCAGGTATATTTTCCTGATGCCTCCACATTGAGACAAATATACTATTTGGATTTCTAATGTTTAAAGTTGGTCATAATGAAAGGACAGTTCTGTGGCTGCCAGCCTAACTATCTGGTGGCATACTAAAGATCTGACTTAGCAATATGATTTTGTCTCAAGTAAAACTGGGGTGATATTGTTTGTATCTTCTCTTTCTAGCTGCAGTTTTGAAACTTTCAGTCACTATATACACTGGTAGAGTAATAATTGATGAAAGAGAATACAGAAGCTAACATAAACATAACAAAATCTAAAAATGAATGTTTTTAATGAATTAGGAGTAATTCAACACTATTGTTAAAATGATCTGCTATTTCTTGAATGACAGAAGAACAGCTCTATTCCTTTACTATCCCTAAAGGATGACTTTTTATAGTTTTTAAAAATTTGTAATTTATTGATCCCCCTCCCTCCTCTCTTTCTGTCCCCCCCCCACTTCTCCCCCACTCCACCTCCTGTCTGCTCCTCAGAGAGGGTAAGGCCTCCCTTAGGAAGTTTACTAAGTCTGTCCCATCATTTCTTTGAGGCAGGACCAAGGCATCATCCCCCTTCCCCAAGCCTGCGTCTATGCTGAGCAAGGTATTTCTGCATATAGGATGGACTCTATTAAGTCAGTTTGTGCATTACAGTTAGATCTTGGACCCACTGCCAGTGGCCTCATATATTGCGCCAGCTGCACCTTTGCTACCTATATTTAGGGAGTCTAGTTCAGTCTTATACAGGTTGCCCAGTTGTCAGAGTGGAGTCAGTGATCTCTCACTAGCTCAGTCCAGCTGATTCTGTGGGTTTCCCCACCATGGTCTTGACTCCTTTGTTCATATTATCGCTCCTCCCTCACTTCAATTGTACTCCAGGAGCTTGGCCCAATGGTTAGTTGTGGATTTCTTCATCTGCTTCCATCTGTTTCTGGAAGAGAGTTCTAGCTTCTCTGAGGTAGTGGATTGTAGACTGGGTATCCTTTGCTTTATGTTTGGTATCCACTTATAAGTGAATACATACTATATTTGTCTTCCTGGCTAAAATAAAATCACCAACAACAGTTTATGCTGGAGAGGATGTGGAGAAAGGGGAATACTCCTCCATTGCTGGTTAGAGTGCAAACTTGTATAGCCATTTTGGAAATCAGTATGGCAATTTCTCAGGAAAATGGGAATCAGTCTACCTCAAGATCCAGGAATTCCACTCTTGGGCATATACCCAAAGGATCACATTCATACCACAAGGACATCTGTTCAACTATGTTCACAGCAACATTATTTGTAATAGCCAGAACCTGGAAGCAACCTAGATGCTCCTCAACTGAAGAATAGATAAAGAAAATGTGATACATTTATACAACAGAGTACTATTCACCCGGAAAAAAAAAAAAACAATGAAATCTTGAAATTCAAAGGAAAATGGGTGGAACTAGAAGAAACCACACTGAGTAAGGTAACCCAGATCCAGAAAGACAAACATGGTATGTACCCACTCATAAGTGGATATTAGACATACAGCAAAGGATTACCAGCCTACAATTTACAACCCCAAAGAATCTAGGAAGCAAGGAGGACCCTAAGAGAGACAGATACACATCAACACATGGAGAGGGGGAAAGAGACAAGATCTCCTGAGCAAATTAGGAGCATGGGGAGAGGAGGGACGGAAGTAGAAGGGAGGAGAGGGGAGAAGAGGAGGGGGGAGGAGAACATGAAGGATCAGGAAGAGAGAGGCAAGGGAACAATGGAGAAAGAGAGAAAAAAAAGAGATACCTTAATAGAGGGAGCCATTATAAGTTTAAAGAGAAATCTGGCATTAGGGAAATGTTCAGGGATCCACAAGGATGACCCCAACTAAGAATCTAGGCAATAGTGGAGAGGCTACCTCAAATGCCCTTCCTCTATAATGAGATTGATGATTACTTTAAATGCCATCCTAGAGCCTTCACCCAGTAGCTGATGGAAGCAGAAACAGAGATCTACAGCTAAACACACTGAGCTGAACTCCTGGAATCCAGTTGTAGAGAGGGAGAAGTGATGAGCAAAGGGGTCAAGACCATGCTGGGGAAACCCACAATAACAGGTGACATGAGCAAGTGGGAGACCACAGACACCAGTCTGACATCTGGAGAACAAACATAGGTCCCAACTAGGCTCCCTGAAGATGGGTGTCAGTTGGGAGACCAGGGATGTCTATGGGACCTCAGGCAGTGGAACCAGTATTTATCCCTAGTGCATAAATTTGGGAGCCTATTTCCTATGGAGGTGTACTCTCTCAGCCTAGATGTACGGGGGAGCGCCTAGGCCCTGCACTAAATGATGTAATAGACTTTGATGATCCTCCATGGGAGGCCTCACCCTCCCTGAAGAGTAGGTGGGGGGTGGGATAGGGCTTGGTGGGGGGGGCATGGGAGGACAGACGGGAGAAGGAACTGGGATTGCTATGTACAATAAGATGTTTTTTAATTTGAATAAAAAATGATTTTAATTTGTCACTATTGGGGGGTAAGTGTGGTTGAGGAGAGTATGCTATTACAACACACACATGGAGGTCAGAGAATAGCTTGAGAGTCTCTAAACATTGGAACAATTTACAGTTAAATCACATTTAATACCTATTTCACAATGAGAACTGTGTAATGTGTAAGATGCTGTGCCCCTTGCATGAAAAAAAGAAAAAGAAAAAGAAAAGAAGTAAAAGGAGGACATGATGACTGCTCCTAAGGGCTTGACTTTTAATATATATATATATATATATATATATATATATATATATAATATATTATATATTATGATATATATTATATATATATGAATACAGACAGAAACAAAGACATGTCCAGAGTGAACATGCCCAGCAAACTGAGTCGAGCCATGTGAGGATAGGGAAAGGGCAGAATGGACAACCTGGAATGGTGCCCATAGACCAAAGGACCACATAACCAACATGATTGGGTTATATGCATATCAGAAAAGCCAGGGGAATGGAAGGCCCAGCGCAGTCCTTGGGATAGAGTTTGGGGTCGGCATGAGAGACAGGAGGACACTGTAACAGGTAGGGATCGAGGGTAAGAGGCCTGACAGAGTCTGCTTTGATAAGTTGAGGCACCTCACTTAGCCTTTTGTCCTGGGTTTGAGATCTAACACCCCTAATACTCTGATATCAACACAGAAATAAATTTAACAACAGACTTGTTTATAAAATAGGAGTTTCCTACAGGTGGTCAGTCACTTTTTTAACTTTGTGGTTAACTAATATTTTTGAGAAGCAGGATATCTAAATGATTTGTACCTCTCTAACAAAATGTCTTAATTTTGATCAGAAGGCAGTACAGGGGGAAAAAAAAACAGAGGAAAATCTCTTTTAGTTTCATAGGATCTTTTAAAGAAGACTGCTCCCTCTAATGTGTAAGTACTTATGCATGCAATACAGCATATGGCTCTTAACCAACCAGAGAAAATTTGATTACAGAGCATTTGAAGAATCAGATTTCAGGAGTGTTGGTTATAGCTGACATTAACAGAAAATAATCATAATTTCTTTATAAGTATTCAATATTATATTATATCAAAAAGCATTCTAGAGAGAGGTGGGGGAGTCATTGTCATCTTGTACCCACTGGCAAGGTCACCAACCCATGGTCACACAAATGGCACTGGTTAAATGTAGTGGATCACAAAGCAAAACAAAACAAGAATGTGAGACAGGGATCTAAACTGATGAGAGGGGTTGGTAGGGTAAGGAGGGATATAAGGTGGGTGTTGAAAATATTAGAAGGCATTATATACTCTGTGAAATTATAATTACAAACTTAATTACTAAAACAGCATTCTAAAGCAAAATAAAGTTTGGTGTTACCTTGCATTTATAAATAACCCAATACCTTTGGAGCAAACTTGCATCAATTTAAAACCTGCTAAATATAAATACAGTAGCCTTGTGTCAATTCTTCAATTTGAGGAAATTGACTATCTTTTAAAAGTTATTATTCCATTCACTTGTGCACACATTTCATGGCATCCACGGACAACTTTTGGGAGCGGATTCTTTCCTTCCATTATGTCATTCCCCAGAACCCTGGGATCACAAGCTTGGTGGCAAATATCTTTATCTGCTGAGACATCTTGCTGTCCTGATTTACTATCTTTTAATGGTCTATTACCAACCTGATTTTTTTTTTTTTTTTGCCACAGTTACTTCAAAAGAGAATGGCCAAACTTGTAATATGAATGTTCATGGAAGGAAGGCTACATTGTAATCATACAGTCTGCAAAATACTGAATATCCTGAAATACACTGGGTAGAGAAATGGGGAGGGTGAAAAATTAGATAATAACTAGTTTGTCTGAGAATAGTTATTTATAAAGAATATCCCAATTTTAAAGAAATTTAGAGGATTATTTTGAAATTATAAAAGGATTTGATACTTTATAAGGAGTAGATATTAGCATAGACTGACTATCACACAAAGAAAACATACAACTGTGTTTTCAGTTTCTTTGAAAGTAAAATATGAGTTAAAAGGACACAAGGAAACAGGATATTCATTACAAATAAAATTGTTAGTCCTTTATCTTAGATCTCTACATTATCTATATAACCTCTCTGTGTCTTTTTTGTAAAATAATTTTTCAGAGTGAATACAAGAGTAATCTTTTAAACTAATACATTAATATTAAAATATGCCAACTATGAATATAAGTTCTATTTAGTGTTTTTCTCTTGACAAGGAAACTCTGATCTCTCCATACCTATATTACTACAATAAAACATTAGTAGAACAATCAGGAAGAGGAAAAAAACAAGCTATTAAAAATTACCCTACTGGAATTTTAAAAGAATCAGGACTCAAGTTTGAGTACAAATTAATACAGAGAGGAGAAATAAATTCCAAATTCAGATGACTGGTTTATTAAATATATAATAAAAGCTAATGAATATGTCTGAACTTTTTCACATCGGAAATTCAAATAAGTTTTAAATGATAAGAGAAACTCTTGAAAAGTATCACCAAATAACACCAAAGTAAAAACTTTCTTATTGTGTTTGCAATTATATTTAAACACAAATTCCTGAACATTTGTTATCCATTTTTCTACTAATTATTCTTCCACTATCCAGTTAATGTCTCACTTCAATATGTCACTGAATTTAGTAGGCTTTATAATTTAAGAAACTTCCTCTAGGCAGTGGTGGCATACATCTTTAATCCCAGGACTCTAGAGACAAAGGTAGGTAAGTGGATCTCTATGAGTTCAAGGCCAGTCTGATCTACAAAGTGAGTTAGTTCCAGGACAGCCAGAGCTGTTACACAGACAAACTATGTCACAATAAACCAAAGAGAGAGGGAAATAAACGCACACACACACACACACACACACACACACACACACACACACACACACACACGGGAAGGAGGGAGAGAAGGAGAGAGGGAGGGAGAGAATTAAAGACTTCCAAAGTATCTTTATTTGCAGGTGATATGATAATATACATAAGTGAACCTAAAAATTCTAGCTTGAAACTTCTATAGCTGATAAACACTTTAAGCAAACTGTCACATTACAAAATTAATAATCAGGGCATATTTTTATTTTTTATTCTTACAGATCCTTTGAGTAAATGTTATGGCTTCTTGCTTTGTGATTTTATGGGATTCTTGTATATGTGAACCTGTATATCTTTGTGTCTAATATGTGCTTCTCCTGCCTTTTCTTTGGCTCTTGTTCATCTGTTTGCTTGTTTTCACCTATTCTGAGTTTTGATTCTGTTTTATCTTATCTAATTTTATTTTATTCCTCAGGTATCTGTTTGTTTTCTAAGGAGAGACAGAAAGGATGTGAATCCAGATAGAGGGGAGATGGGCAGGAACTGGGAGGAATTGGACAATAGGAAACTGTAATCAGAATAAAGTACATGAACAAAAAGGTCAACTGTTAATAAAAGAAAAAATTAAATTAAACAGACTTCAAACAGAATGCAAATTACTGTTACTATCCGAAGGCTGGTATGAGCTTTAATTAAGAGGACATTCTTTTGAAATGTATGTGCATATAGTATATGAATGCATGTACATATATGTGGGTAGGCTTACCTATATGAGCAAGGTCTCTTACTGAACCTGCAACATTCCCTTTAGGATAGACTGGCTAGCCAGCAAGCCACAGTTGTCAACAGCTCTGGCCCCTCATCACTGGGACAATAGTAAAACAGCATTTATTACATCAAGCTTTTATGTAGGTGTTGATGATTCAAATTCACGTCCTTTGCCTACTGATCCATCTCCTCAGCCCAGAAGGCATTCATTTTTCTGAATCAGTGAGGCTGAGAGAAGTGAAATGATTATATGCAAACATTTTGACTTTGAACATTTCTCTTCAAGAATCAGAATTAGTAGAAAAAATTCAAAATATGGTAGATGATACTAAAAATGCATTTAGTTGTTGTTAAATTTTATTCCTCCCCTGGATTCCAATCTGTGTTCTGTGTTAGTTTAGTAAGAAGACTCAGTTGATAAAGAGTAGATAGAGTAAACAAAATTCACACCAACAAAGGCTGAATATGGGTGAAACATATTATTGTGTATTCAATAATTCAAAGTATTTTTATCCTTATCAATTATTATTTTAAATATTTCAGTTCTAAACATTTGGAAACAAAAACTATCCCTAACTTCATTTCTTTAAATCTTGGCAGTGTGGTATAAAATTAGATTTAGCAGCAACAGAATTAACACACATAAGAATTCATAGAGACTGAGGCAGCATGTTCAGAGTATGCACAGGGCTACTGCAGGTCCTAGAGCTGAAAGGAAAAGTGGACACATGCCCCCATCTTTAACCCAGAATTAATCTCTGATTGACACCCACTTGCAGATGAAAATTTACTTCAAGGGAGTCTCAATGGGGAAACAAACTGCTCCTAAGGAAAGGCTACATGCCCAGCAGCAGTTGAGGGCTGACAGAAAACAAACTCAATGGGATCATGGAAGATTCCTTGTCTCATAATGTCACATGGATCTCTGCATCTTATCTGTTACTTGTGCCTTTTCTTGGGTTCCTTTCCTTCTGTTTGTTTTGTCCTATTCCAATGTGTTAGTTTTGTTCTACCTTATTTAATTTTATTATTATCTTTTAGAAGCATGTTTGTTTTCTAGTAACAGACAGAATGGGGGCAGATCCAGATGGTAGGGAAGGCGGGGAGAAACTGAGAGAAGTAGAGGGAGGGGAAATTGTAATCAAGATATATTATGTTTGAAAAAATATTTTCAATAAAAGAAAAAAATTATATTTTCCTCACACTGTGAGATATATATATATATATATATATTGTTGAAATCCATAGTCGTAGAACCTGTTTTAGGAGAGTCTTTGTAAGTACACTTGGTGCCCAGGATGAAAGACCATTGAATCAAAATGATGGGTCCTCTAAATACTACTGTGTTTCAAATCTTAGTCACCTTCACTGAAACCTTGCCTTTCAAATACCTCTCTTCTCTTAAATGTTTATTTGATTTGAAAGAAACCATTCTCTTCTTTAAAAATTTTTAAATTGTCTTGAGAATTGTTTTGCTGTATCTAAAACATTCAAGACCTGTGCAACTTCATCCTTTCATTGACAGAATATAAAATCTTTAAAAACTTAAAAGTTAGTCTTTTATAACTTGTCCAAAAGTTTATTATTTTTTCTTTTCATGCTATAGCATCTTGGACTTATCTACTTTTCATGCTTGTTACACAATTTCCCTGAACTCTTTGCTATTAATTAATTCCGACACATACTTCTGTTGGTAGAGCCAAAGGAACTGAGTAAAAAATAGCTGTACACCAATATTCACAGAAGCACTGCTGCTAGTAGTCAGAAGGCAGAAACAACTCAAGTGCTTACTCAACAATTGAACAGTATACAAAGGATGGAAAAGTGGAATGGACTTCTGATACATGCTACTTCATGGAAGCTTAAGAACCTTATGTTAAGTGAAACAAGACAGAAGACAAAACGATTTGTGTTTCCATTTTGAAGTACTTAGAATAGGCAAATTGATAAAACAGAAAATAAAATTTGCCAGGGGCTAGAGATGGAATATCAGAAATATATATCTTATTTTGTGTGATTCTGTAACAGTGGTAATGATTATATAAATGCAACTGAAAATACTAATACTAATGATTTTTATACTTAAATGGTAAATTTCAAGCAATACATTTCTTCCCTGCCCCCCTTTCTGAGACAGGTTCTCATTGTGTAGCTCTCTCTTGGCCTGGTCTAGAACTCAGTATGTAGACCAGACTGACTTCAAACACAGATAATCTGCCTCTGCCTCCCAAAAGCTAGGATTAAGGACATGCACCAGAAGGCTAGGAAATTATTTTGGCATTCCTAATATAACCTTTTTCTTCATACTAATTTTCTTTATTATGACAGAATTCTTAAAAATATCCTGTCAATACTTATTCCCAACAGTTTCAAGGTTTTTCCCTATCTCACTTGCTTTAATGGCATAAAATAAAATTGAATATGGATACTTATCATTTGTCACATTTCAAGCAAAAAGATATTGTAAATGTAAAGGACATTTAAAATTTATACATACACATGTGCATGCACTTGTAAACATCCCACTTTACATATTTTCTTAGACTTGCAAATTCTACAAAATTCTCTGCTTCTCCTATTTGGTTTTTCTTGTCAACATAAGACTACAAACTATTTTCAAATAGTTCAAAATATTTTTTAGATGCCAAGCATTCTGTAAACAATTGAAAACGTAAATTTCAAAACTCTACTCAAAGAAAAGGTATAAAGGAGGGAAAGATGGATACATCAAAAGGATCTCTAAATTGCTGGTTCTAAGTAGGTTTTGGGGAGGCTAAGAAATTATATTCTCCAAGGAAAAAGTGGAGCAGAGCTGAAAGCTACTCTAATCTGAACTATAAAGAAACAGAAAATAATACATTTAATATTTTTAAAGTTTTAAAAAATTCTTCTGACCTAACTTAAAAGATAAAATTGAAATGTTATGTTGCAATCTTTGAGAAATTAAGCAAAATAAATTAAATAAATTTTGAATATGGAAAATTACTGAAAGATCCCACACACAAGAAAACAATATGTCTAACATGTGATGTTGAAAGGTAACTGAGGCAAGGATGATGCATGTTTTAAAAATATCTTTAAAAAAGAGACAAATGATGATTCTATTAAAAAGAAAAAATAACAGGTGGTAGTTGAGTTTTGAATCAGTTTAGGAGTAAACTGAACTGGGCTGTTAAATAACAAAGCATTTTCCTATTTTTAAGACATGTTTGGACAATACATAGGCAAAATTTTCCTTGGAAGTAACATCTGATCAGGGTTAGAGATAACAGGAGAACAATGGCAGTGATTCATTAGATGCAGAGAAATATAAAGGAGGCAGTATGAGCAAACCAGCAAGTCACAAATTCACTGGAGATGAAAGCCATGACTCAAATAAAATAATGGTACAGCCAATGGGAGAAAATAGGAAGATGAGGCAATAGTCAGGCAAAGTAATCAGCAGTCCAATCCAGTGGCACAAGGCAATTGGAGTAGAAGTTCTAAAAAAAAAAAAAAAATTGTACCTAAGTAACAATATTATAAGCATACTGAAAAGGGTAAAACAGGCAGGCAGATGGAGAACTTAGTAGGCCACTGTATAAGGAAACGGGGAAACGGCAGGGGGGCAGATAGACAATGCTGGGCAGTCTAAAATGCTAAAATAGCAGATGGATATGAAGGTACCAGGGCATTTGCTGATGAGTAAAGCACCAATGACTGAAGAACACAAATTGTTCAGCAGATGAAATTAGGCAAAAAGTAGAGAAAATCCAAAGGCAATCAAGCAGGAAGACAGGACAGAAGAGAAGCAATGGCAGACCATCAGAAGCAATAGAGTAAGGTAATGACAAGCTGTCAGCAGGGGAACAAAACACCATTCAGGAAAAGATGCAACCTAGGAGTGAAAACAGTCCCTGAATTGGGTGTCTTCCATCTAGGAAATAATTCATAAACTGCGTATGAGAATCCACAAGAGAATAGCACACAAATGGAAACAGCAGATGGATCTGAACTTTATTGCCAGGGATACAGAATGACCCTAGAACATAGATACATAACAATCCACAAGGAAATTAAATAGATGGGAAAAATGGGTCCAAGCATTTTTTTATGATGGTAAAATAAACCAAAACACTAAAAAGTATTAATCTGGAAATGATTGGCTGGGATTGAAGTCTTCGCTTACCCCTTTCTGGAGCCCACAAAATGGGAATGTTGGGAATTTCTGCAGCAGAAAAACAGAAGAGAAAAGGGATTTCTGATTCCCAGTTTGAGGAAAGCAGGTCAAATTTAGGGCTCTATGAACTGGTTCAGGGAAAGAAGAACCAGCCTGAACCTTCTCTTCCTCAGAATCAAACCATTTCTGAGGTCTGAGAAAGGTTTAGGAAGCCCTCACCCCATCATTCCCCACAACCTCCCCTTTCACACTTACCTCCAGTGCAAACAGTTTCCAGCAAGGAGGTACTTGGGAAAATTCACATCAAGGCAAAATTTGAGGATGATGAACTAATAGTATTTTCCTGTTCAAGATTCTGACTCAGTGGGATTCCTTCCATTCTTTCTGAGTAAGCAGAGGGGATAATTTCTAGAAACTACCTACCTTTTAAAAAGTGGATTAGGAAAAAATAACATCAGGGGGCAGTAATATGAATAATACACATTGATTCTAGCTAATACCTTGGTTATCTCACCAATTGTCATGGATTTTAATTTATATCAAAGATTCAAAAATTTTGCAGACATTTGCTTTGAGCTCCAAGGCAGTTCATATTTCTGTGACTGAAGTAAAGGCCCAATTTAATTCCCCAGATCTACCTTTCCTTCAATGTACTTCATTTGAATTGTGAAATTAAATGGAATTTCACAATTCATTCCTCAAAACATGAAAGTCAAATTCTGCCTCTTCCTCTTGACTTCTCTCACTCTTACTCCATTTGTTACTTCTTTCAAAGTATATCAACTAGCTCAGCATGGTGGCTGATGCTTTTAATTCTAGCACTTGAGAGGGAGGCCAAGGCAGGAGAATCATGTGTTTATGGAGAGTCAGGGCAACACTTGTCTCAAAACTAACTCCTCTCTCATCCTCTCCCCTCTTTTCCTCTCCTCTCCAGTCCTTTGATACCTTTCTTCTTCCTTCCTTTTTACTACAATTTGAACCATTCTCATTTTTTCACCTACACTATGTTAATTGCCTCCCAAGTGGTTTCTTGTTAACATACAAGGGAGTCATCCTATACCTCTATTCTATTACACTAAAGAGACATAATCATTTTACATGTTTCATTCCTCTTTCCTTCTTTAGGTCACTGCTTAAACATCATCTTCCTTAATGAATGGTCTATTTTAATTACAATGATTTTTCCTGTCCAGACTAACAATCATCTTTCCTGGGTTTATTTTGAACTATAGAACTTATCTCTAATATTATACACTACTTATTTTCTTAGGTTTACGCTTCATCTTTAAGAGTCTTTATATAAGATATTTTGATAAATTTATTGTAAAATTTTTGTATCTTTATGGTAAATTTCATGGAGAACTTTAACCAACTTTAAAATATTTATTTATGTTGGATGTGTGTGTGTGTGTGTGTGTGTGTGTGTGTGTGTGTGTGTGTGTGTGTGTGTACATGTGTGCCTTTTCCCTCTGAGCCACTTAACTGGCCCAACATAGAGAACATCTGTTCTGGATCCTCAACATCTTGAACAGCACATGAATATATAATGTATATTATACACTCAAGTTGAAGAAGCATAAATTACTTGGAGGGTTGTTTTTCTTTGTTTTATTTTGTTTGAGACAGTGTGTCTCTGTGTAACAGCCCTGGATAGCCTTGAACTCACAGAGATCCTCCTGCCTCTGCCTCCCCAGTGCTGGGATTCAAGGTGTATGATACCATTGCCCAGCAGGATTCTTTTTCTTTAATCTCAAAATCTGAGAGTATTCTGAAAGCTCACACATATTTTGAGCTTGTAGATTAGCAGATAAGGATACTAGTACCAACTAAGATAGGACAGCTCTAACATAAGCCTAGTAAATTATAGTCCAAAACCCAGACTCTGCCTATTGTCTGTTTTCTCAGATTATTGGCAATCTGAGAATCATCTTTAGATTTTGATATGATTCATACAAACCAATAGAACAGGCTTTCAGTCAAGTAAAATTTATACATGGAAGTTCAATTTTAGTGTTTACAGTAATTTTTTTTAACAATAGCCTCAATCAGTCATTTGTAAACATCTTTTGATTAGCTGTTCTCAAATTGTTCTTTTATTTCATGTGCCATCTTGGGGTTATTTTTCTGACCCAAGTTTTACTTTCAGTAGTCTCTGTAAAGTTAGATTAGTGATCACAAATTACTTAAACTGTTTTTGTCATGTAAAATGTTTCTTTCTCCTTTGCTTAGAACTGGTATCCTTTCTTGGTACAGTAGTTTGGTCTGGCATCTGTGCCCTTTCTGAATTTGTAGAACATCAGTTCTCATAGGTCTGCCTTTATGTGTGACTTGACCTTACTCTGCTGCAGCTTTCAAGATCCTTTGTTGTTGTTTTGTACATTTAGTATTTTGATTATCATGTGACATGGGACGTTCCTTTCTGGTCTGGTGTATTTGGTGTTCTGCATGCCTCTTGTACCTGGATAAATATCTCTTGCCTTAGATTTGGGGATTTTCAATCATTTATAATGCCTATGGATGTTTTTGTGCTAGAGAGATGTCAGAACTGGGCAGTTATGATGTAAACTATATAGTTTCTGCAAATGTTTTCCATCTGTTTCTTAAAAAGTAAGTTTGATATCTAAAGATATTTTATATTTATAAGACAAAAGATAATAACATAATCTGAGTAAAGATACATGAAATTGTTAATGATGTCAGTGATTCACCTCTGAGTGAAGTTATATTTAGACAAGATTTGCTTTGATTATTATATAAAAGAAGCCTCTCATTCTTCTAAATATTACTTATTTCTTATGGTGATATTCATTTTCCACAAAGAAGAATCTCACCTTAAGGAAGTACAGTATCAGTAAGCTTTAAAAATGGCCAAAGTCAGTAATGAAAAGGAGTAAATAGGACCTATACAGGTTCACATGTGTTACATGATTACGCAAACTTCTAACTATACTGTTAAAGAATAATGTATGTGATGTGAATCTCTTTTAAATATCACCAGTGGGGTTGTTATTAAACGATCCCATTATAAAAGGGCTAACTATAAAATGGAGTCCTGAATAGCAAGTAAGAGATACATTACAGTAAGAATGATACATTTTAATAATGCTAAAAATTAACAACTGTTTTTTATATAATTTACAATTTTTGGAACCTATTTCACCTGAGTTCAAATACTTAAACTTCATGCCCAAGTATTCCATTCTTTGCAAAACTCTGTATAGAATCACTTCTTAATAGTGGCCTATCTTATTCCTCCATAGTCTCATCCTGAGGATTATTACATGCAAGATTATTATGTTATTTGAGGCAAACTGATGGAAGGAAGTGAAGAATATAAGGGGCAGACAAAGAAATTGTGACATCCACCACTACAATGTCTTCATTCTTTTAAGATAATTTATTTTTTATGTAAATTAGATTCCTAAATCATTAACTGATTTTTGTGTACTTTTGTTTTTATATTTGGCTAATCATTCCCAGTGAAATTAAACAGATAACAGTATACTACCACAGTTTATTGCTTTCTTCTAAGCATCCTTTGAACCAATATCCCTCTTTTTTTTTTTTTTTTTTTTTTTTTTTTTTGAGACAGGGTTTCTCTGTGTAGCTTTGGAGCCTATCCTGGCACTTGCTCTGGAGGCCAGGCTGCCCTTGAACTCACAGAGATCCACCTGCCTCTGCTTCTGCCTCGGCCTCCCATGTGCTGGGATTAAAGGCGTGCGCCACCAACGCCCGGCCTGGCAATTCTTAACTATGTGACATTAATAGTATTGGAAATTGAAAATTCTAGCATATTGGATAACTTCATTTTTATAAAGATTTATTTTAATTTTAGTTATGTGTATGTATGTGTGTCTGTGCACAAGAGTGCAGGTGCCAGTAGTAGTGGCCAGATGTACCTGATTCTCCTGGAGTTGGAGTCACAGGCAGCTGTGACTGGCCCAATATGGAAAGAACTAAACATGGGCCCTTTGCAAGAGCACTGAGCCATTTCTCTAGCCCTCTCCTTCATATTTAATAGCGGTTATGTTTTGCCATATTCTATTATAAGGAAATAACACTGACTAAATTATCAGAATCATCCCAAATAATATTGTCTTTGAATCCATTTGATTAATTTCTATCAGGTTTCTATTATGTAATAAAAAAATCACAAATACACTGTCACTTTAAAAAAGTGATACTATTTGAGTTCATGGTAATATATGTGTATATATATTTGTTGAAACTCTAATAAGCATTGTGTAAAAAGCAGTATCTAATATCTATCTAATATAGAGATTAATTCACATTATTGATTTCAGTTTGTAATGAAGAAAAGAATAATCTCAAATCTTTATACTCTAGTATATGTCTCTAGTCAAATCTGTGTTTAGTATTAATATCAATAAAAAGTTTATTGCTATTTTGTTTTCAATTATACTAACATGTATCTTTTGAGACTATTTGGTTATTATAGCCTGTGTTCATTAGTAACAACATACATGCAAGTATCAGTTGGAAAGTAATTTCATCCACTAGTAAACTCTAATAAATTCAAATAAAATGAGCATTTAACAGGTTCACTCTGTTGTTTCCTTTGCCTCTTCTACAACTACACTATTGTGTTTAGCATGCTTACTCCCCACTCCCCCACCCCCCACCCCTGCTCCACAGGGAAATCTTTTCAGTATTTAACAAACCAATATTCACTTATGTTTTAAGCTAAAGATTTGTTTTTAGTGAATGATATTAAAAGGAATGTATACATGCAGACATGTATAGTTGTACATGTCTGCAGTCCAAGTGGGAGGCTAAAAGAGGAAGATTGATTTAGCTGAAGAGTCTTAAGCCAGTTTGCATGACACAGTGAAGGAAACACTACTTTGGGAGCTGTTGTTTAGATATGGTTTCTTCTCCCAAGAGTTCATATGTTATAGGCTTTTCACCAGTGGGTGACAATGGGTAATGATATGAAACTTCAAAAAAGTGGACCTAGTTGGTGAGGTCCTTAGACTACGGATGTAGCTGCCCATGGAAGGGCTTAAAAATGCCTGTATATCCTTTTGGGTTCTCCCAAGATCATGTTGTTCAATAAGCGTAAATTGCTTCCTGCCAGGTAATATGAACTCTTAATCTCATTTACATTCCTGCAAAGATTGTATCCATCATTAGACCCACATTAGAGGCCAAACCAATAAGGATACCCAACATTTACTTTCAGCCTTGTACACTGAATATTTAAATGAGTTAAATATTTCTTTAATAAGTTACAAAATCCAGGTGTTCTTTTTATATTAGCAAAATATGAATGAAAATGGCTTGTTTATATTAACTAGCATAATCATTCTATGAGTTAAACATTCAGAGTTCATCTTGAACATAATAAAGCTAGGTATAAAAGTATATTTTGCATAAACTGTGTAAAGTCACATACTAGTAAAAAGTGACTCTAAGACTTAAACCCAGAAAGTCTGTTTTGTTCACATTGTTTTATAAATAGCTACAAGGGCAACACTACAATTCTAGTAAGAAGTCCAATTAGAAAGCAAGCATCCCATAATTTGCATGATCTTTCTTCCCTATGAGGGCATTATGAAAGCTTAAAACACATTCTCCCAAAGAAAAGGTATGCCATTTAATCATGTATTTAGGAAAACTGAAGATATTATTTTATTTGTGGATTGTTTAACATATAAAATGAGATTACCTCATTTTTAAAATTCTGATGGAAGAGGCAATGCATATTTTCATTTTAAATTATATGTATGAACCAGTATATTTTAAACATGTTCTCTTCCAATTTGTCTAACTCCTCCCAGATCCACTCCCACCTCTACCTTCTGTCCCTCCCAACTTTAAGTCTCTTTATTAAATTCAATAACCTAACAAATCCAATTTATGTTGTTCACATACTTCTAGGTGTTTCCCATTCACTAAAGCATCAACTTATCAAGGTCCATACCCTTAAAGACAACTAGTTCCCCTCTCTCAGAAGCCATTAAGTGTCCATATTTCCTTAGTTAAGGACTGGGACTCATGAACCCCTCCCTAAACCATGCTACAATGTTAATAAGCTTGATTTTGTACAGGTCTTGTGAAGAGAATCATATACACCTGCTGCAGATTCATAGGTGCAGTATTCCTGTCATTTTTGGAAGATACTGTCTAGAAATAATGTATTTTTCTATCTTTAATGCTGTTAAGTAGAATAGAAGCCTTTCATTTTCATGTTTTTAAATGGAAACTCACCTCTAATTAATGTATTTAAGTGATTCTATGCCTTTAAAGGTACAGAATTAAAGGAAAATTCTATGCCTTTAATTTTTCCACTGGCCTTATTTTCCAATTGCGTTTTTCCTTTTGATGTATAGGCCGAGGAAAGGGCATCAATTTAGTGAAAGTTTGTGGCTGGAGGGAAAGATTAATGAAAAATTACAAAAGTATGAAGACTTAGGGACAGAAAATGTAGTATTCGTCAACCTATGCCATTGTACAAAATTATTTTTTCTCATGCATAGTCAAGAGAGGAAAAAAAAAACTAGTGGGTAAGTCATAATGTAGCAAATTTATCTTAATATGTTTGGGCTTTCAATCAACTAGGATTGTTCCAGCAGTGAAAGTTTAGGAAGAAATACTGATTGAGATGTCCAAGTAAAAGTTGGGGAATGACAGAATGAACACACTCAGCCTTTAAAACCAAAGGCCCTTAGTTTCCTGAAACTATGATGCTGTGATTTCTTCATAATTACAAACAGCAATTTTATAGAAAATGGTAGATATATAGAAGTCTGAAAAAAATCAGTATTTATTGATTGTCTTGATTCTGAAAAGTACTGGCTGAAGTTCACAAACAAATCAACAAAATTGAAATGTACTTCCCAGCAGCTTAAATTTTGTACACTAATAATTGCAAGAACAGTTACTAGGCTGTTGGACTAAATCAGGACTCTTCTTTCTTCTTTCCTTACCTCTTTGTCCATCTGTCCCTCCCCGCTGTGTCAGAACTCATGCTTAGGCCTTCATTCACACTAGGCAAGCACTTTACTTCTGAGTTACAATCACACACATGTGCCCCTGGCCTTAAAATGAGGGCATAAAACTCTGTCTCTAAAATAAACAATTAGACTTATTTGTTTATATAAACTTGAGAAATGCGAAATTAGACAGGTCTATGTTGTGTGTACATGTGTGGTATTTGCATGTGCATGAGTGCATGGAGTTCAATGTTTGGTATCAATCCCTACTGCTCTCCACCTTATTTTACAAGAATGGCTTCTCAACGAATCTTGGCTTTGTTGACTGAGGAAGAGTTTCTAGATGGCCAGCACATGCTAGAGATCCTGTTTGTGCCTTAACAGATTAGGATTTCGAGTGTGAGCCATTATAACTAGCTCTTTATGGGGTTCTGGAGATCTTAACTCAGGCTGTCATGCTTTATGAAGCAAGAACTTTACCAATTAGGCCATCTCTGCATCTCCAAAGGTACATTTTAAGTTTTGATGGCATGATTTTAATGTCTTACTTGGTGATAGTGCATTTACAAGTTGTTGTTTCTAAGGAATCTCTCAATTATAACCACTGTGCTACTGTAAGCATTCTAAAACACCTAAGTCTAGAATATCCATCCTTGTACATAATGGTATATCCTATCCTCTAAGCAAGATTTTAAATTTATATCCATAGACAGTCCTCATAAATTTAACTTCTTCCTTACTCACATCCCTCTCTCCACATTTGAAACCAATTTCTCTTCTATCACTTTAAATTATAAAATACTCAACTGTTTGGCTTGAATTGGGAGCATATTTCTGGCATTGATTTATATTGTTATGATTTGTCATGTGACCATATACTTTAGCAATACACATAGTTTAGCACTAAGCTCAGCAGTGCTCAAGGTGTTTCATAAATACTTGTTAAGTTCACGAAAGTCAAGGAATGAAGTTGTTAGCAGTGTGGAAGCTCATAAATACGTTTGTGTTCTGAAATAGATGCTGTTTTTCAAAATTAATTAGCAACTCTAACCAATAAAGAGGGCCACTACTGTTTATGCCAGTGTAAGATAGTTATGCATCAATACATCATATGTTATGTAATACTCATGCATAATTTTTGACTTGTGTATATGTGTACATATATGCATTATGTATGCTCATGAATATGGGTACACTAGCCAAGGAATGCACATGTGGAGGCCAAAGGTCAGTATCAGGTATCTTCCTCTATTGCTCTCCACCTCATTTTTTTGAGACACACTTTCAGTGAAACTGGAGCTACTCATTTAGGCTACACTGCCTAACTAGTGGGCTCCCAATATCTGGCTGTCTACACCACTGCCAACCCCAATGCTGAGTTTATAGGAACACACTGTTGTATCCATCTTTTATACAGATGCTAGGGATCTGAACTCAGGTCCTCATGCTTCAGCATCAAGTTCATCATTCACTGAGTCTTTTACCCAGCCCAGTGTTTGTGTTTTCATATAATAGTCAATGATATATTTAATTTAGTTGGTAGCTATTGCTAAAAAGCTATCTTTTTAAACACCTGAGCCATATCAAACCAAGCTATAGAAACTTAGACTAATAATGGAGTTAAAGACCTAAGAAAAATAGGTGAAACTAAAATAAATAAATAAATAAATAAATAAATAAATAACTTTGTAAACTTTAGAGGCAGGTTATCAGAAGCTAGCTAAACCAGGTACACAAATAACTCTCACATTGTGTAGAATATTGTTTTTCTGTGCCATGCCTTAAAACACTATGTGGGAAATGTCAACTGACATCCGTATTTTGTAGACATACTCAAAAGAGTCTATCATGGACTATTTTCATTATTTATTGTTACAAGCAACAAATTTGAGAGAAAGACATTAGTGAAGTCAGTAGAAAGGAAAATTTAGGCTTAAATAGCTTAACTTGTCTTAAATTTTTATACAAAGTAGGAGAGACAGTGCTCAAATCCGGGTATTTCTGACAACAATATAAAAGATTTTACCTGCACTGTATTGTTTCTTCACATGCTTAGTAAAAAATTAGGCATGGGAACATATTTTGTAAGTCTCAAGCCATTGCATGAAAATTATAGGATAGCTCCTTAAAATGATCTCAACTGTAGCTACCAAATCTCTACACAGAGATTTTCAGATCAGTTTAAAATATTTCAAGGTTAAAGTTTTTGAGTATTTTGCTTTGTAGACATTTTCATATTGTTACACGATTCTACATAAAAAGAACAGATTTGAGGTATTCCTTATGGTTGCTTTTAATTTTACTATGTTTAACAGTTATTTATGTTTATTTTTTACTAAATATAATCAGTAGTATAAAAGAATATTCATAGCATGTATATTTTTATTGTGTGTCTGTGTGTATGTGGGGGAGGCCAGGGATCATAACATATATTAGAGGTTGAATATCCTAAAGTTCCAATACATGATAGATGCAGTGAAATAATCAGTGTCTTCTATAGAAAAACTGATATGCAGCTAAAAGTAAATGAATATTTCAAACAATTTATGTTAAAAATAAAATTATCTTTATAAGACAAATTAATTAAGATGTTAGCTTCCCTATGCTTTTACCTTAAAAAAAAGTGTTTCTGTCTTTAAAATGATAGATGTTAACTTTCAGGTGAAATTATTAAATACAAATTCTTACATTCAATAGAATATTGAATCATTAAAAGGCAATTAGTAACTAAAGTCAATTTTGTCTTCTTTACAATAACTCACTGTATTCTTGTTTTCTAAGAATTATGAGAAAGGAGATTAATGATTGAATAAGAAAAACATGGCTTATAGTATACATGATTACAATTTGAAAAATATGAACTTCAAGATTTTGAGACAAAACAAATGCTTATATAATAAATAGCACTAATTTTTGATTTACAAAGTGGATATTTCATGGAAAAGATACCTAACTACCTGAGTTGAACAAACTGTAGAAGCTTAGATAATAATCTTTTCCAAAGAAATGTAAAGTAGGCTGTAAATATGTTTTTTTTTTTTGGAAATTCACATTACTTTGACCTAAACTTTGAGTTTCTTTTGTATTAGATCTGAATATTCTACTTCATTCAACATTAGTCATGTTGGGAGATTCTTCTTTACTGTCAAAATAAACTGTTGGTCAAAAGAACACATTCCATCATACACAAATGTATTGTCCATTTGTACTTCAAATACTATGTAAAAAATGGTTAAGTTTAGATTTAGGTTATAGCTACTCAAAATTATACTGAAAGCTTAACTATTTGTCCTTTCTAATGATTACTTCATCATGATTAATACACTGTTTCAAGAGACTTTGCAAAAAATATTAGTGTTTTTAAAGTAAGATTTTATATAATGATTAAGAAGTCTATTTCATCAAGTTTAAAATTTAAAAATCTTATTATTTAGAACACAAGACATGTTTTTCTTTATAGATTTTGTATTGGTACAATAAATGATTACAGACATTTCAAAGGGGCAGAAAAAAGTTTGTTACTTATAAATGACAAAATATAGAAAGGAAACCTAAAAGATTCAGGTTAATACACAGCATAGATGAAAGTCATGAACACTTGAAAGCTGGGCATGATTTATGTCATTTAGCAGGCTAGGGGTTGACAAGTTTGTGTAAGAGATGGGTGGTAGTGGTACATTTGGGAGACAGAGGCAGGCGGATCTCAGTGACCTCAAGACCAGCCTGGTCTACAAAGTGAGTTCCAAGACAGCCAGGGTTACACAAAGAAATCCTATCTGGGGGGAGAGGCGAGAGGCGGAGAGAGAGAGAGGGGGAGAAGGGAGAGAGAGAGAGAGACAGAAAGACAGACAGCACAGAGAGAGACAGAGACAGAGAGAGAGACAGACAGATAAAGAGAGAATTTCACTCAGGCTTACAAACTATACAGTTTCAGTTACAACTACTCAATTCATCCATTGCAGTCATAGATGGCATGTGAATTAAGTTGTGTGTTCCAAATATGTGGATAATAAAAATTTAAATTCTAAATTACAAACACATGTCAAATAATACCTTTAAATTTTTTTCACTCATGTGAAGATGTTATTCCCTTTTGTACTTAACACCATATGCAAAGATGTGCCAGGCAGTACTTAGCCTATGTCAGATTTTGAGTCCTGTGATAGATCATCAACTTTTTGAATACAGACATCATGTTTTAATAATTTTTAAAATCTGGAACACAGCGTGGCATTGGGTACATAAAGAATTCTAAAAATACAAACTTGAAGAATATAGATGTACATAAATCATAGGTGTAACTAGTGGATTATGATCAAAGTTATAAATCTGCGTATAAACTTTAATTCTATTTTAGCCTAACCTCAAAAAGTTCTGAGAGATGATTTTTTGAGAATTAAGCAGCTTAATATTTTTTAACTTGATAAAAATATTATCAAATACTTTAATAATTATAAAGATACTCTTTGTATACTTCTGAATCTTTTAGTCTGGGCTAGAATCAAGCATCTATAATTAAACTAGTTTCTAAGGATAACATAAGATTCTTTTTGGACACACATGATTAAAGCAATAAGTGAACATAAAGAGTTAAGAAATAGCAGTGATGCCTTATGTCCATAAAATTTTATAATTCTTAGCATTTTATAGTGCAAATTAATTACCCAACCATGAGATCAAAGAAACACAATACATCTGAAAATATAAAAATTTCATGTTAAAATAAGGCTAATAAGTGAAATACATTGACCATGCTATCATATATAAGTAGAAACAAAGCCATAGTTTAGAGAAAATAAATGCTGACAGCCTTAAGGCTGCAACATAAACAACCTTATAGACTTTTCTGTTTATACTTTCCTTTTGAAACAGAATTAGAAAGAAATCTAAGCTGATTAGAATTTATTTGATTTACAATTCATAACCATTGGTAATGTTTGGTTTGCTTTATTTCCTTTATTGTATTTACCATTTTGACTTTTCATGTGTTTTCTGTGAGAGAGCAAACATCTGACCAAAAATTGTCCCTTGTGTTTGTATACCAAACTAATTGACAATTAATAATTATAAAATAGTAGTCCCATAGAAGAGGAACTGTGCATTATTTTTTAATTGTCAAATGAGTAATTGTATCAGGTAAGCTCTAGCACTATTTAAAAAGTTTGTTACATTTGTATATAGATAAATGTGCCTACCAACACACTATACTCTGTTGGGTATAAATACATAAGACAATGATTATATAAACAAATAGTTGCATAGTTTAAGTCCAAAATTAAATTTAATTTTTATTGAACATGCTGCTACATTTTAAATAGTATACAAATTGTGCCCTTAACGGTATAAAGAAAAAATCAATTGCTTTAGAGGCCCCATTATGTAAAAAAGGCTTATTTATTAAAGCTTTTAAACAGCTTTTGTCATAGATATTCATATCAGAATAAAATGCTGTTCAATTCTGATATGTGAAACATAAAAAGTCATAGCACGAGTCCTATAAATAAATAGTAGCAAATAAGAAAATAAAAATAAAATATAAAAGTATTAGAATAGCATAAATATCAGAAGTAAAAGATGGGAGAGGATCAAATATGATGACTAGATAGAAATCAACCAATTTCTCAAGATTTTGAAGATTTCATGGGTGGACTCTGAATTAGTTATTAAGACTATAAATTTGTTTGTTTAATTACATTAAAAATAAATCCTCCTCAACAACTCGGGAATTATATAGCAAATAAAAGAAAATTTTGAGGCACTTTAAGCAAACTCATACAAAATATTAAGAGTGGTTTCCACCAAATGCACACGGCTTAAGTTTTAAATACGTATAATTATGTGAAAGTGAGTATGGACATAGTTCATCAACACAGAATAGAGTGGGGGACGAATTGAAGTAAAAGGGATGAATAGGATAAGAGAAAATAACTCAATGCATAAACTGTAAAGGGGACCACTTGAGGCAGGCGGTTGGGGGCAGATGAGATGGGAGTGCAAATAATAGAGGATAAACAAAAACAAAGTATTATCAAAATTCCATAATGAAACCTGTCACCTTTTATGTTAATTTTTAAAAAGTTAAATGAAAGCTGGGAATAGAGACATGACTTATGGCTGGTCCCAACACCCATATCACATATCTCACAACCACCGGTAACTCTAGATCCAGGAGATCTATAGCCTCTCCTGAATTCTGTGCGCAACTGCACTAATATTTGTATGTATACATACATGTATATACATATGTGTATATATGCATATAAGTATATATACATATACAAGTGAAATATACACATACTGCCATAAGTATACATGCATGTAAATAGACGTATACTTACTGAAGTATATGTATATATATTTATATACATGTATATATGCACACATATATACTTAAATACTTATGTGTATCCCACCCCCACATATCTATCTACACATAAATATTAAAAAAAAAACTTTAAAAATGAATGTCACAGAACCCCAGGAGCATGTATAATTCCATCTCATTGATTTTAAGGAAACTAAACAAGAGAGTGATTAAATGACTAACCCCTGCTTCTATATCCAGAATCCCCCAAACTCCTGAAATAACCTTAGCAATAGGAGTGAGTACCTTTTGCTGTCATTACAAAGAGGATCGCCATAGCCTCTGGAGAGTGTTGGTCATCAGAAACACTGAATACTAAGATGTTGAAACTTTCCATCTCACTCATAGATGGGGTGGAGTTTGAGTGCTATGAAATCCATTGAGCATCAAGATTCCCATTGCCCAAAAATTGGTGAATGCATTTGGGTGTTGTAAATGTACTACATCTGAACAAAGCATGGGATTTCTGTTATTGGTCCCTCCTACATACTGAATTATGCCTCCCTTCAAAAAAGCTGCTTCTGAGTTGTCTACCTATAAATAAACTTTGTGTGACATTATAGCTAATAATCTTTTGGCCGGGAAAAAGTGAGTGACTCTACAGACTTTTAAGAAAAACAAGATAAAGAATACATAATCTGGGGAACTCAAGATTTATTGATGACATTAGATGTAAAGACAGTCTTGTGGTACTGAGCTTTAAACTTGGACAGTCCGAACAACTTCAAGTCAAAACTGAATTTAATTGAAATGAAAGGCAACCAGTGTATAAAGAACTGAAGAACTAATTAGTGTGAGAAAATAACTTCCACACATGTATCATTAACGTAAATGAATGCAGCACATTTATGGTTACCTTGATGGTCAGTGGAAGAGAGAGAATTAATGGATAACAAGATTATAGTAAACAAGATACTTAATGGTATAAACTATTTCCTTTTAATTAAAATAACACCATATTTGGTTATGAATGAATTTTATGGTATTTTTCTGATGTAAAAATAAATAGTAAAGTGAACATAACAAACCATCATACAAAAACTATGGGTTCATTATAGAAGCTTAATATGATTTAAATAATATCCAAATTCTAAAAAATCAGTAACTTCATATAAAATGTAACCACAACTCTGCAAAGACAGTTTCCAGGTCAATTGCATTCTTTTCAGTTAGTCTCATATTATAAATTGGTCAGATGACCACTTTATGTTAGGTGTCAAGTTATGACACAGAAACTAAATAGATTCATAAGGATGACCTTTTGATTTATACAGTTGAAGTTAACACTATGACAAAACAACTCTTCAGAATGCTTTAAAATGTATTTTATTTATAATCCCAATTATACTACCAATATCAAAAAGGATATTAAAATAGGAAAGCAGTCAATTAAAATATTTTAGGACTTGTTTTAGAAAATTACATTTTCAAAAAGTATACAGTAGTTTTCAGAATTTAGAAATATAGTCTATGGATTAGAAACTTGGCCAAATAAGGATTTGTTTGAAAAATTCTGGGGATATACTGAAGACAAAGCAGCAGCCCACTTTCAATTAGCAACTGTAGAGGAGGGCCCCAGCAATCTGTATTTGTGCAGGGATTCTTGTGTACTCTATTGTGGACCAAAATTTAAAAATGTATAGAGACAATAATGAATGAAGAAAAGAAAAACCCTGAAAATAATAAGGTAATAGATACAACAGTATACTGGTTTGGAAATAGATGTACATAGTTAATATGAAATACAAATTGAGCCAGAAACATTTATTTGAAAAGGAAAGGAAACCAACTCATAATGATAATATAAGTTTCCACTATATGAGAGCAGTAACTTACATTTGCATTTTTTTAAAACAAATTAAAGGCCCTTTCCCTGTATTCCTCTTGTATTATTTCCCTATTTTTTTTCTGCCTGTGTTAAAGATACTTCTGAGCCATAAACCATGACTATTTCTTACATTGTTTAGATAATTAAATTCTGCATTAAATTTGTCCACATTTAAAATATGGAAAATATGGTGCCTTTTCATCAATTTAGTATAAATATATAGTAATTATTTACTGTACTTTGAGACAAATGACAAAGGTACTTCAAGAAGAGGGAAACAAATCCAATTTTGAGTTGCAATGGCAACAATTTGCTATAACCTCCTGAAGTGTAGCTGCCACCAAACAAATGAAGTACTATTTTCTAGAGCAGAAAAAAGTTCCTCATATTCACCAATTTCAAGATTAAATTTTTTAAAAAGTCAAGAAATATTTTTCAAAAGGTTCTTCTACAACCAAATATTGGTACTGTCATAGCCATGAGTAATAGTTTTGCTTAGAAAAGGCAAAGAAATAATATGAAAATAGTAAACAGAATATAAAATAATGTAACCAGTTTATTCCTTGAATATGAAAAAGACACTCTATCTCACCTCTGGAGTGACATCTCGTGGTGCAAACCCTGTTCCTCCAGTTGTTAATATCAAATTAAGTTCCTTCTCATCACACCAGTCTATGAGAGTTTCCTAAAAGAAAAAAAACACACACACACACACAAAAGAACTTACTTGCTTGCTCAAAAACCTAAGTAATCATTACACAGACAGCATGAAAACAGGTAAAGACTTTTAAAGGACAATTTCTGAAAAGTTTCATACTTGATCAATACACAATTCAGTTGGGGATATTTATTTTGTTAATTATAGAAAAGTCGGACACAAGCACCAATCTGACGATAAAGTATCATCAGCAAGGAGTGGCATAGTTTATAATTTGTGTTTGTTATGTACTCATATGGATTAGCTAAAGGTCTTTTTGACATTACACAATATTTTCAAGTTTAAAAGGTTGATAACTATATGCTAATCACAAAATCTTATTACTTGACAACATGAATCCTAGCACCTAAATATTCATACCTTAATTAAAAATTCAAGAAAATAGTCTCATACTTTTTTCTATTATGAATTCAAAGAGAGGAAAAATGTTCATAGGTTCATGAACTAGAAAGAAAAGAACTGGAATTCAAATTACACTTTGTAGAATCTCAATTATGTTTATATTCTACCCATTAAAGAACAAATATTTTATGGTCAATTGGAGGTAAGAAAAGTTTTGCACTTTTCAATATTAATTTTACAAGAATTTCTTAAAAAGTAGAGATTAAATAATACTTGGGTCTCACTTCTAGAGTACAATATGTGTTAGAATAAACCCAGGACAGGAAAAAAATCCTGAATAATAAAAGAACTATTGGATACATTACCATCCCTGACTTCAAATTGTACTACAGAGCTATAGTAATAAAAACAGCATGGTAATGGCACAAAGACAGACATATTGACCAAGAGAACAGAGTTAAGAAGAAGCAGATACGAAACCACAAACCTATTGTTTCATGGAATGCATTTGTTCAGTCTCATCACTAGAAAACAGTGCAAAGACTTAAATAAAAGTCTTTGTCTAAAATGTCTATTCAAAATGGATAACCTATAAGTATGTTGTTTTCTAGAATTACTATTGAAAGTATCATTGTAATATTTGTATGACTATGATCTGGGATCTTGTTTGGAATAAAGAATTTCTCTGTTCTTTACAAATTCCTATGGAATTAGAACTTTTAGAGATTCCTTAAAGTGTTGTATATGTCTACTTAAGTATATGAAGTATACCTTCCGACTATATATTACCATATATTTTCAGTTACTTTTCTATCATGCTTAAGAATAAATTTAAGTAATCATTTATCTTAACAATTTATCATATTTAACTTAGTAATTTGTGGTATCTTAGAAAGTAATTTATCCTGCTACATTCTCTTTTTGCACCTGTAAAATACCTTTCATTCTTAAACAGGCATTAGTAATTTGATGTTTCAAATTTTCAATTTTTATTCCTGAAGTTATAAGAAGAAAGCAGATAGCCTCTTCTTTTTTTCTTCTCATTCCATTTTATTTCAGCGGTTTTACTCTCTGAACTATTTGGTCACTCAGTATAAAACATAGATCAATTTACATAATACAGTGGGAATTGGAAGTAGCTAATGCAAAAAAAGAATGTAATAATGCAAACTATGAAATAATTGTACATGTATTCAATTGATGCATTTATGTATACCAGAAAACCTACTGGATAAGAAAACAAAGCAATAACACCAAAAACAGTGACTTATTATGTCTCACAAACTTTTTGTTTTCTGGCTCAGCCTGGTACGTTTGCCTTAGAATTGGGGGGGGGGTCACCTCTGTGACTGAAATAATACAGGTTGAACTGCAGCAGAAGGAGTTTAGGTAGTCTGAACTAAATGTCTGAGGGTTTGGTGTAAATCCCTAGGCTTTTTATCTCCATGTGGTTTCTGACAATTCTTTACCTAGCCTATATTTCCTAACATTATGGTACAAGGTTTTGAAAAAAGAGAAAACTGATACCTAGCCATTGGAACTTACATTTTATGAATTTCTGCTTCATTCTACTAGATAAAGGAAGATATAATGGTAAGGTTCTGAGAACAGAGTTTACCTGTTAATTGGAGTAGTTATTGAGAGTTTATGGTTATTTAAGCTGCCATACCATATATATTTTGCATATATATATATATATATAATATATATATATATATATATATATCAAACATTTTTCTGAACTTTCTGAATATGAAGAGGAAAGAAGAATTAAACTACTCACTATCAAAAGAATACAGTATGAACACCAAACACTTTGTTGCTTAAAATCTACTTACTTTTTAAAAACAATACCTATAAATTATAAAGAAATGAAACAATAAAAAATAATGAAAAGGAGAAAGGGGAAAGACCACAAGGCCTAAACCCTACAAAAAGAACTACAGGAAATACAGGAATGCTGAGAATGGGAGAAAGAGTCATTTCCAAGAAAGAATACACTAAATGTTTATCCAATACCAAATGGTCAGCCATGAAAACTAATACACGAGTGATATATTATACTGACTGAGCAGGTTATATTTAGGGATATCCATGCAGTAACAGTTAATGACAAAAACATAGGTCATGAATTTGAAAGAAAGCAAGGAGGGATACATGGTTAGTTTGGAAGGAGGAAGGGGAAGAAGGAGGGGAGAAGTGATATAATTATATTATAGTCTCAAAAATAAAATTAAAACTCTCCTATTTTGTTCTCTATGCCTAAGTAATCTGTCAGTGTTTGATACTAGTTTTTCTCTTCTAACAGTCTTTTGTTTTACTCAAAATACCTTTATGTTTTTGTTAGATAATTCTTATCATTTACTTATTTAATTTGTGTGGGTGTTTTGTCAACATGTATACTTTAGTAAAATGGGTTTTGTTTGTTGTAGTGGTATAGTTTCAAATACTTATTGCTTTGGGTATCATATGTTTTAAGACACTGAAAAGTTCAAAACCACAAAAAGCCAATAGATAATAATTGGAAACTAATCAGTATTAAAGTGACAATATCTTTACTATTAGTGTGACAATATCTTACTCTACTTAAAATAGGATCTTGATCTCTCTTCTGGGACACTAGTAGAGTGGGAATGTTAATTATTCTATTGTACTATTTTTCTTATATATGCTCAGAAAAAATTCAAGTTTATTTTGCATCAATTATGTCATACCACTACTCTTATTATTAAAGTCCTAAAATGACTTTCAAGTCAATCAAACAGTAATGATTAAAATAGACAATATTTTTTAGTTTTTATATTTCCATGGATAGTATTTTCTAGTAATACTTCCTATATTGTGAAAATTCTACCCAATAAATTATTTCCTATAGCTTAGGGCATTATTTAAGATTATTACTAAATATATTAAGAAAAATTTGTTTACTATTCTTCAAGTTCAACAAGTAAATTACTTTAGTAACCTTCTCCTATTGTTACAGCTAGAATTAACAATTCTCTTATGCAACTAGAACAGGTATCTTAGATTTCTTCACTATCATATATTATGTTGTAATATCATATCAGAAGCTCTGTGAGAAAAGAAACACCCAGTAGACTATTTTATGTATTCTAAGGCTTCTGTCTTACATGCATAGTAAATATCTCAAGGGGGGGGAGCAGGCTCACTGCAAGTAATACAGACTGAGAGGACCAAGACACACCTTCTGGTTTGGGGCAAGGGAAGTCAATATGGGACTGACTATTAATGTTTCTTGTTTTTAATGTTTCCATTTCCCACATTGAGTCCAAATTTTTAACCATACTATAGGCACTCTTATGGAATTTATTATGCTCCACACAATAAATTTCTTCTGAGAAAACAAAAGGAGAATCACAAAAAGAGAGTTAGGAGTTCTGTATCAAGAACTGTAATCAAAGAGCAAAACAAAACATTTCCCCAGAACCCCTATATATAAGGATTTTAGACTGCTATGCCAAGGGCCTAGGCATAGAATTGGCCTCTCTCTGTGTCTCTCAGTTCTTCTAATTATGTATTTGTATGTATCCTACAATATAACGATATCATAATTTTTGTCTCAATATACAGGTTAAACAAAGTGGCATTTGCTTTACTACATTCCTAGCTCCCAGCAAGATACATAGCACAAAGTAATCATAGACTTTAAATAGTTGCGTCAAAGAAGCCAAGATTAATAAATAGTTATTGAAAAAGTCAATATGCCATAAAAAGACATTAATTTCAACAGTTGGACTCTGAAACAGAAATGGAAGAGACTCTGAGGTAGCTTTTCCTATCAGTGGGAAAATAAAGATAAAACTTAAAAATGATGCTGGGGCAATTGGAAAAAAATGCTAAAATTATATCTTTAATTTGCCTAGCAGAAAATACACAAATGAACAAAAGTTTAAATGAAAAAAGTGAAAATGCTATGAAAACAAAAATTTTAATATAATGTTTAAATAGTAGTTGGTAAGTATTTCTGCTCTTTGAGTAGCACACCCTCCTGAATTTACTACTTACTCTATTGTAAAAATTATGAACATTACTAATTTCCTTTTGTAACAGGCATTACTTCAAAGAATACATAGAATTTGATTAAGTATAGCACCACTACCTAATGTCATTGTATCACAGTATTATTGTTTTAAATAACATACTCTACCAAAAAGAAATTTCCTAAGATAAAATACTTTACTAAGGTTTTTCCCTTATACTCAAAGATGATTATCCAGATTTATGAATTCACAGGATTTCCTCTAAAAAGTACTTAATACAAAAATTGTATTACTTGATGCAATACGATTTTCTCTTCATCTTGACAACTGAACTCTTTTAGAATCATTCATTCAAGTGAGAAATATTTATCTACTAACTGTAACTAAGAGTTAAAGGGTTAACTCATTAAAATTAGGAATGTTGCTCAGTAAAGACACTTTTCAGAGAGTAAAAAAGGAAGGACGGTGGAGATACATTTGTATAGTACATGTATCAGAGGACTTGTATTCAGGACTAGGTACACCTGCTAATAAATGAGGACAGGACAGATAAATCTATTGTTTATGAAAAGCACTAAACACAGGTACATCACAAATGAAGATAAGTAAATGGCCAAGAAGAATTATACAATGATACTCAACAGGCTTACTCACTACTGTTAGAATGTAAAGCAAACTAAAATTGCAAGAAAAGATTTAAGAGAATACAAATTGTAGTATTCACCTGGGAAAATTCAGGTTCCAGTAAGTAAATTCATTTGTTTGAAATATCCCTTTACACTGTGTGAATATATGTCACTATCCATTGGTTTAATAAAGAAGCCGACTGGCCAATAGCTGAACAGGATAAATTAGGGAGGGGAGCCAAAGTAGGGCTTCTTATGGGAAGAAGATGGGAAGAGTCAGAGGAGTCACTAACACACGCAGAGAGAAGCAAGATGAGCATGTCATACTGAGAAAAAGTACCAAGGCACATGTCTAATCACAGATAAGAAATATGGGTTAATCCAGAATGTGAGAATTAGACACTAACAAGCCTAAGCTATTGTGTGAACATTTGTAATTAATATATGCCTCAGTGTGTTTATTTGGGAGCAGCTGTCTAGATCGAGTTTCTTGTTCTACAACTTTGAGGCATGTTTTTTTGTTGCAGGGTATTGTAGTCCAAACAGCAAGCAAACTTCTGGCCAATTCTCCTGAGTCTGTCTCTCATTATACTGTGTATGGGCCTAGATTATAGATTTGCACTACTACATCTGGCTTTTTAAACTCAGGCTTGCATAGGAAGCATCTTTACTATTAAGCCATCCCACTGGCCATATCACTTTGCTTAGTAACTGCCCTTCTGATGATTATTAGCCTTGATTTCTATCTCAGCCTCTTTATTGGTATACAGGCAGGTTACTAATTTTGTGTACTAATACAAGCGTGCTAATTTTGTGATCTCAGTCTTTATTAATCATGTTTATCAGTACGAGGAGTTTCCTGGTGGAGTCTTAGAAACTCATATACATAATAATATCATCTGGAAATAAAAATACTTTGACCTTTTTCCTTTCCTATTTATATCCTTTTTATTTCATTGATATTTTTCTTCCTTCTACTTCCAATCTGTTGAACCCTTGTTAGTGAACCTTCTATTTCAGTTATACTTTCTATACCTGCAGTGAATTTTTATTTTTCAAATTAAAATTATTTTCAAACCGATATTCTCTATTTGTAGGAGTTCAAACACCTAATCAATTACAAAATCTCTCTTCTCCATGGCCCTCACTTAAGCTTAGACATCAGTCTTCTCCATTTGGACATTTGGGTTTGAGGCCATGGAATCTTGCAACTTAAAGCAGCAATTACTGGTTTTCAAGTATTTCAAGTGTGAGTTATGTCATCAGCTCTATTGTTCTTAGACTTTTGGCCCTAGATTGATGGATTTTTTTTTCTCTGTCTTTCAACATCAGATTGTATAACACGTGAATTCCTGGTTTTCATTATCACATGAATTCCTTCTCAAAAGAAATCTCCTTTTATGTATCTATAAGTCTCCTATTGATTCTGTCTCTAGAGAATTAAGACTAACATAACATTTGATGATATGTGGTCATAAAGAGTTTTGAGTTTTCGAAACTATTTCCTATATTTTTCATCTGAATATATTTAGATGGGCTGCCATCAGCAGTTTCACTTTCATGCTTTTTTCTGTTTGTGTCATATTCTCCTACTCTATTAATGTACATTTTGTCAAAAACTATATGGTTTATATAAAACACTGAAGCAACTATGCATATTGACTCCACTTCCCCATCCCCAAGGCTTCTTGTGAATGTTCCTTATTGGCTTATTGAAGTCACTAGGCTAATTCAGTAAACTTTACATCTACTTGTGGTAAAGCTTCTGATATCTAACTTGTTGGGGAAAGGGGTTCAGCTTGGACATGCACACAGATTATCATGGGAAGACTGGTAGAGTTGCCTTTATTTCTTGTCTTTGTATAACAACTCTGTTTAGCTATTTGTCTACTTCTCACACACCAACATAGGTTTTTAGACTTCTCTAATTTGCAAGGAACTGAACTATTTTTAATTTATTTCTATTGTTTTTTTTTTTTTAAAGGCTATGTGACAAAGTTGTGGAGGGAGACATGGAGCCCAGGAGAGGGTATCACATCCTCTACAGGCAGTTGTGAGCACTGTACTTGGGTGCTATGAACTGAATTTTGGTCCTCTGTAAGAAGAATAAGTGCTCTGACAAGTGAGCCATCTCTCTGTCTGAACTATCCTTGCCATAGGACAAAAATTACTCTTACCGTCTGATACAATTCAAGTAGGGCTAGTTTATCAGTCATGTTTGTGAGATTTGTTCAAATTCCAAGGGGATTCTTTTTAGTTACTTGTATTTTAGGTTCTTTCCAGTAAGCCGGCTGGTTTAATTTCTTGTGTAAATAAAATGATAATCAACATCCTTTTGTTTGATTATGACCAAAACCACCATTGTTTCAGCGAATATGCTCAGACTTGATTTCTCCAATATTCAAGATGTCAGTTCTGTGCCAAGACCATTGGAGCAAGACATAGTAATGGACTGTTTCTCTATCTGGACAAACACCTTTCTTCTCTCCTAAATACTAATTAGGGACCGAAGTTCTTTGTCTTCTGGGCTAACCTTTTTTTTTTTTTTTTTTTTTTTTTTTTTTTTTTTTTTATCTTGATGCTCTTACCCTGTGAAAAGGCTGTTTTAGGTGTGACTGGGGAATGTAAGATTGTAGCATTACTATTTCAAAACCAGGGCTATAATCTTATGAATGAGGGATATGTAGAGGAAGAGAAACTTCTTTTTTATTATCACACTAATCAGAAATATAGCCACCAAATGATAGAGTTGAAGACACAAGAATCTATGAAAGAACGTCTACCTTAGAAAAATAAATAACCTTCAAATGGAGAGAGAAATTCCCATACTCATTAGACTGAATCAGGGCGAGTGAAGGGTTAGGCTGTAGTTGAAGTGTTAGAAAGTCTGTTTTATCTTATATATAGTTCCTTTACATGAATATAATTATTATTTTGCAATACTCTTAAGGTAATAAGGAGATACTTGAAATCGTTCTTTTTGAATAACTTACATCAATTATGATTATTTTTGAGGAATGAATAGTTTCTGAGAGTTCCTCATGTTTCAATTGCTAAAAAAACATTATTAGTAATTCATTTTAAATTATCTTACACTTCTACTATATTAAATAAAGAGAATATAAATTAGAGAGAAATCTGTGCATATAAATAAAAGCTATTCCATTTATTGCAGGAAACTAAAATAGGCAATGACTAAAAACATTTATAAAAGAAATTAGAAAGAACAAGAAAAATTAAATGGTTTTATGAACAAATGACATTTCTAAAGGTAAACTTATTAACAATGATTTTTGTTTCTCAAATTATATATAAATTTAATGTATGGTTATATGAATTTGAGATTAAGTATTAAAACTATTTCAGGCAGTTATAGATGTTCAGGTAATTATAAAAAATAGAGAAACCACATATGTACCTTTCACCCAGTGTACATAATTTGTATAATTCTAATAGGCAATAACAAACAAAAGTAAATAATTATATATTCTACCAACTTTATATAGACCATATTGATTTTTATGTATATGTGTATTTACTTCTATACTAGATTGGAGTGACCATAACCACAGTCAAGATATGTAACAGTTACACAAAAAATTTTTGTCATACTATTTTAGAAACAATTTTGTGTTTTTGTATATCAGTGTGTGGGTATGTGTATATGAATGCAAATGCCTGATGAGGTCAAAAGAGGTCATTGAGTTCCATGGGCCATAAGTTAAAAATGGTTGTAAATGTTGGTGTTGGGAAACAAACTTGGGTCTTTTGCAAGACCAATTCACTATATCCAGTCACTTTTGCAAGACATTACATACACAGTAACCCCCTTTCCTTCTCCTATTCGTGCTGTTCTATCTCAAGACTAGACTTTTTTCATTTCATGAATTTCAAACACAACTTGTGAAACAAAGTTATCCTCCACCACCCATTCAGTTTGATTCTTGAGATCAATTCTTCAGTAGTTCATTATTTCTCCTTTGGATATGTCAATATTATTTCACAGTATGAATATAAAAATAGTTTTCTTAGTTATTCACCTATTAAAGAGCATTTCCTTTCCTGTTTTGGACTTTTGCAAAGAAAGACACTGGAAAAAAATCACGTACAACTTATGCATGAGCATAGGGTTTCATTCCGTGGGATAAATGCCAAATAAACAATGCAACATGATAGTTCAGAACATAGTGACTTTGGAAGGAAATGATCCATAATTTAAATAGCAGTTCCACAATTATATTACCTAACAATATCTGAGTGTCTGGTTTAATCCAATCCTTCCCAGTAAGAAGTGCTATCATTTTATGATATTCATCTACCAAAAAATATATGTTTTTATGTATTTTGACTACTTTCTAACTATTTTGTTAATTCAGAATTTAAGAGTTTGTTTATTCTGGTAAAAAAAAAACTATACTAAGATGTGGTTTACAAATAATTTCTTCAGGGATGCATCTTATCTTTCCATTTTCTCACAGGTTCTTTGTAGAAAAGAATTTAACTATAGATGCTTTTCAATGTATAAAATTTTCACTTTGTGGATACTTTGGGTGCTGAGTCCAAGAAAACTTCATTTAGGCCTAGCTATTAATGGTTCTTTTCTGTCTGGATGACACTTTTTATAGGCACATATTTAAGTCAATTGTGTATTTTGAGTTCATTTTGTTGTAAAGTTTAAAGTCAGGATAAATATTTGGTTTTATGATGTGTTGGTCATGGTTATCCAATGACTCAATTTTCCTTTTTTAAGAAAAAATTTAATTATTATACAAAGTGTTATGTTTCATTATAGTATATTTAAGTATTGTTTTTGTTAATCCTCTTCTCTAAATCTGCTACCCTATCTATCCCTCTGATGCCTTGTAGCCTTGCACCTCCAATAGCTTCATTTCTGTTTATATGTCATATGTATCCTACTGTCCCCTCCCACTACCTCCACACCTTTTTCCTTTTCATGGTCCTGTAATTTGATGCAAGCATCACTTATTAATAAAAACATTTAAAAATATTTTATTTTTATTAGTGTTCGTGTGTGTGTGTGTGTGTGTGTGTGTGTGTGTGTGTGTGTGTGTGACACATGTGCCTATGGAGGCCAGAAGAGGTCAATGATCGCCCAGAACTAGAGTTGAATGTTGTAGTAGGCCAACTGACACTGGGGCTGGAAACTGAACTCAGGTCTTCTTCATGAGCAGCAAGAATTCTGAAGTGCTAAGCTATTTCTCCAGGCTCAAAATACTTTGCTGAATTTGAAGAACCAATTATTAAGATCATGGATATCAGTTATAACTTACAGATTATGAGTATAGTTTTTCTACTTATGGCCTAGTATACCCCCTCAAAATAACTCCAAAAACTCAGATTGTCATAGTATATTTCAAATGAAGCTTACACAAAATGAAGTGAACACAATAAGTCTCTTCATGGATTCTCTATTCTACTCTTTGATCTACATGCCTAGTATTATTTTAACTTTATAATCTTGGATACTGTACTTACACAGTATATATCATTGGGTAAAGGTAGTCAGCTCAATTCATTTTTCCCAAAAGTTCTATCCCTTTACATATAATTTTACAAAGAATTCATATAATTTTAAAACCATGCTAAAAATTCTAAAGAAAATATGTGAAAGATATAAGTTGAAAGTTTTAGGAAATTAACATTACTATGTTGAATCTTTCCGTCTCTAGACATGGTATATCTTTTTATATGTATTTATTTTTATTTCGTGGGAATGAGTGTTTTGCCTTTATGTGTGACTGTGTACCATGTGCTTTCCTGTTGTGCACAGAGGCCAGAAGAGGACATCAGATTCCCTGAAACTGGAGTTAAAGATTATAGATGCTTGAGCCTCCTCATGAGTGCTGGTAACTGAACATGGGTCCTCTGCAAGAACAATACATGCTGTTAATGACTGAGTCATCTCTCCTGCCCCTATTAGCTCTCCATTTCTTTAAATACGCTGTGAATTTAGCATTTTGTGGTTTTCAGCATATGTGTAATCTTAAGTAAACACTAGCCATTTTATTCTCTGGGGAAATTGTAGTTTGTTCTGTTTTCAATATCAAATTTCAACATTTGTTGCTGGAACTACATGCAAGATAATCCCTTTTATCCTCTGGTGCTACTGTTCACAAATGGACTAAAATTATTTATTAGTACACTTTTATATACACACAGTTGAGTAATATGCAAACAGGGACTACTTTTCTTCTTAATGTCTAATATATCAGCCTTTTAATTCTTCTTCTTGCCTTACCATGCTATCTTAGAGTTTCTAGTATTGAACTGAATAAAGATAATAAGAGATGAAATGCTTGCTTTATTCCTAACCAAAGGATAAAAATAGTCATCCTTTCACAATAAAATGGTACCTAAAGATTCGTGGTTTGTCTCCTTCCTCTTTCTCTCTTTGTACTCTCTTAATAGGTGAAGAAATTTCTCTGTGTACCTAATTTGCTTAGAGTTCTCATCCAGAAAGTGTTTGGGATTAGGTCAAGTACTTTGTCTTCAAAAACTCTGTGACTTAATTTTGTCAGTTACAGCTTGCTGGTACGGCAGATTATATAGTTATTATTTTTCTAAAGGTAGTTTAGCATACTTCAAACTTAAGTGGTATTGGTGTATAAATGTTTTCATACATTGTTAGATTTTATTAATAAACTTTTATCAATGAATTTTAAGGAGAGATAGTAGTGATCTACTTTATTTGTTTTATGTTTATTTCTCTGGCTTTATCAGCAATATAGTAGATTTATAACATGGAATGAGAACTGTTTTCATTTGATATCTCTTTGATATAATTTGAGGGTGTTTCCAATGGGTTCAGTTGTTGGTGTCTTGCTCCTCAGTATGGTGAACATTCAAGATGTAGGGTACTGGGGATAATCATTAGGTAATAGGATGTATTGGCCATAAAGGGGTTTAAAGTAGTTCTCAGGGGATTAAATAGGACATGGACACTAAAAGAAAAATCTACTATTATTATTCTTCTAAAGGAACATAGCAATAAAATGACCCCTAATGCCACACTGATAAACCAATAGGACAGGCCTTGTGGGAGAAGCTTCTTCTTGCAGTAGACAGTGATTAATACAGACCTACAATTGGACATTATGCAGAGAATGAGAGACTCTGAAGCATTCAAGCCTAAATGGAATGAATGTCTTTACTAAACTCCTCCACTAAAGGCTCAGGTATTTATGAGGAAGAAGAGATAGAAAGATTGTAAGAGCTAGAAAGTGGATGACTCCAAGGCAAGAGGGAGATAACATGAAGTCAAAGAGACTATGACAACACACAGAAGACCTATACAAGTTCAAACCAGACAAATTCCCATCATGGAGGAATAAATGGACATAAAGTCCCACCCACAACCAGGACACTATTTACAATTGATACCTGCTGAGAAAGGAAAACATGATGTTTCTCCAAAGGAGTGTTACTGGATATATCAATCACATTCCAGAGTAGGCCCAATGCCAGCGTGGCATGGACCAACACAAAACAGACTCCCATGGTTGTATGTTTGTGAGCACATTCACCTTTTGTATTATTTTGTTATTTTATTTTATTGGTTTTTATTTTTATTTTTTGTTCCAGAGAGTGAAGGTAAGGAGAATGTATATAAAGTTGAGTGCATAGTGAGGCGAAGAGGATATCACAATATCATCAAAATATTCTTTTTCTAATTTATTTTTTATATCCCAACCCCAGTTCCTCCTCCCTCTTCTCCTCCCACTCCCCCCCCACCTCCCTTCTGCTCCACAGACAGGGTAAGGCTTACCCTAAGAAGTCAGTAGCAGAGTGTTTATACAATTGTTTATAAAAAAAAGTTATTAGGGGATATGAGTTATTTTTTACAAGAGTCAGTCTATTAGGTCTGTCAATGCCAGCAGGATTTTTTAAGAAACAAGCATTTTATTTCGTGGATTTGTCTCTACTGTTTTCAGTTTTTAACTTATTACTTGATTTCTTCCGCTTTATTTAAATATATCTTGTTCTCTACTTTTATTGTTTCTAGAAAGAGGAACTTGGGTTATTGATATGAGAACTTTTTTTTTCTGTTTTTTTTTTTTGGTTTTCGAGACAGGGTTTCTCTGTGTAGCTTTGGAGCCTATTCTGGCACTTGCTCTGGAGACCAGGCTGGCCTCGAACTCACAGAGATCCACCTGCCTCCCAAGTGCCTGGCAAAGATATTTCTTTTTTAAGTGCATGAGTGCTTTGAATGCATTATGTATGTGGATCACACATTTGCCTGGTGACTGAGAAAGCCAAAAGAGGTTGCAGATCCTCTGGAACTAGAGTTAGAAATAGTTGTTGGCTATCATATTAATGCTATGAACCAAACCCAGGTCGTCTGAAAAAGTGGTACATTATCTGAACTGCAGTACCATCTCTTTAGTCCCTTTCTTCTTCTTCATGTAATCATTTAGGATTATAGATTGTCTTCTCATGGCCAGGTTGGTGGTACAGGCCTGAGATTCCAGCTACTAGAGAGGCTGACTTAGAAGTATCTCTAGTATAAAGCCATCCCTGATAACTTAGTGAGACTTTGTCGAAAACAAAAACATTCTCATTCATGGCAAATACACACTAACATAGATACAAATAAAACTAAAATTTGTAACTTGTCCTCTCAGTCATTCTTTAGCTACCTTACAGATTTCACTGTAATGATTATCTAAAATTTCCTTTGAGTTATCCACTTTGATATATGGTTTATTTAAAAGTGTCTTTTAATCCCCATATGTTGACATTTTCCTTTATTTTTATTATTCATTTCAATGTTTATTCTATTAGGATGTAAGGACATATGCTGTATATTTCTGTGCCTCAATGCTCAAACTCCATTCAGTTATAACTCATACACTTTAAGGAATCTCCTAATAAACCTCATAATTCTAAAATCAGATAAAATGAAATAAACACCTCAAAAAATTAAAACCCCTTACAAGAAGAGTCAACATTTCTGTAAATTAGTTAAATACAAATCTATGGCTTCTAGTGCATATCTGCTCTAGGATATTTAGCCCACTTAATGTTATTGCCTGCTAGAACTTTTCAAGTTGATTCTATTCACTAGCATGGCCTCAAATAACTGCTATGTGATTACAAATCCTAATGTCAATCATAGGATTCTTCTTTCTGAAGATTTTAGGATGACTTATCCAATGAATCATGACACTCTTGAAATTCTTCTTTCTTTTTTGTTTTGGTTTTTGAGACAGTGTTTCTCTATGTTACAGTCCTGTCTGTCATGGAACTCACTTTGAAGACCAGGATGACCTGGAACTCATAGAGATTCTCCTGCCTCTGCCTCCTAAGTGCTGGGATTAAAGGTGTACAACCATCACACACAGCTAAATCTTTCTTGTTCTTTCTCCCCCATTGAGATGGTCAGATCTCATTATATAGTCCAGTTGGCTTAGAACTTGATGTGTAGACCAGGCTGGCCCCAAAGCGTGATGATCCTCTTGACTCTAATTGCTAATACTGAGATTACAGGCTTGCCTCGATTACCATATCAGTTTTATGTGGTGGTACAGACTGGATCTAGGTCTTTGTGCATGATAGGCAAGCACTCTCCAAAGTGAACTCCATCCAAGCCTTCTTTTTCCTTTTTAATGCTATAATATAAGTATAGCATTATTTCCTGAAGAGATCATACAGCAGAAAAGATGACACATTGAAATGAATAGTTTTGCACATAATAATGAGTTTAAATGTTTTAAAATAAACAAATTAAAGAATTATTTAGAAAAATTTCAATTTATTGAATTTGATATTGAAAAGTTTAATCAAATTAAGCATTATAATTTGAGATATTTATATATCAGACACAAGACTGGTAAATACTTACAGAGAGAAGAATATTAAAAAGATAAACCATCATATATACTAAAGCTTAAAAACAATACAGTCTTATATTTTCAGTAAATCACATAAAGATTTTTTATATTTTTTACTTAAAATTTTCAGAGAGTGTATTACAAACAGTTGATAAAATTTGATGGTGATTCTGTAATATGCATGTATTTTTAACTTGAGAAACTAAGAATTTAATCATGTATTAACATATCGAAAGATTCAATGACATTTAAGAAGTAACAATTTTCCCTCAGTTCCTAAATAAAATTAAAATCTCTGCAGGCATGAAAATTTCATACTATACCTTGATTTCTTCTATTTCATCTGGTACTATCTTGTATGCTGATATAGTCCCACCCAACCTGAAATTAGAAGAAAATATTTTTAAAACCAGCAACAGTGTAAAAGCATATGAATGATATATGCCATTAGCATTAGAGTGCCACCAGAAATCTCCCAAAACCTACCTCAATAGCCATGGGGGAAAACATTTTGTTTCATTTTCCAATGTATTAGTTTAGAAGAGACAGACAATAAATGACTCCCAAAGACAAAATCATTATATTGGATTTTTATTCTGAATTAAACTTTCATTATTGATGGTTTCAATAATGCTGAAGCTGCCACGTTTATTGCTAGATTCTGTCACAACATATATCAAGAACCAAGAGGAAACCTGTTTTTATTTGTTTAATTAATAAACTTGATTTCTTGGAATAGTTTAAGGTTTCTGAAAACTGAACACAAAGTGAAGTTAACATATCTAGCTCTAAGAGCATTTCCTAGTTTCCCAATAATTATCATCTCATACTTGTGTAGTGCAATTGTCACAATTAATGAACCAATATTGATTTTGCTTAATCTTTGCTAAAAACACAGAGTCTGAGAGATGAGTATGTCCAGCACTATCAAAGAGAAAGCGAAAATGAATTGTGAGTTATAGTTTGAGTCCTAATATTTAATTTTAAATTATTTCAAAACAGAAAGTTTTAAAAGCATTAGCATTATAAAAGTAGATTTTTACCGTTTTTTCCTTGTTAACAACTCTTTATAGTTAAATAGTTAGTTAAAATTAACATATGAGACAATTATTATATAATTGGGATAGAATAAAGAAACAGTTCCAATTTGTTATAAATGGATTCAAAGATGCCATGGTGAAAATAGTTGATAAGGGAAGAAAAATAAAAAGCTTCATTGTAATCAATCTGAATCCTATATTCAAAAACAATTCATTTTTCTCATGATTACTGTTAAAAGCACCTTAGGTACCTCAATCTGCTCTTAGAAAGATAGAGGAAGGTAACTTTCCAGATAAGTATATATGTAACTTCAAACCAAGGGGAATGGTTTTGATCATTAAAAAGGTGACATGGCTGTCACAGTCTGTTCTACAAAGTAAGTGCCAGGTCAGTCAGGTACGTGAGACAGAGAAAATGTGTCTCAAAAAAGCAAATTAATAAATAATAATAATAATAATAATAATAATAATAGAATAAAAAAGAAGCAATTCAGAAAACCCAAGTAAACAACTAAGTAATAAGCAACTCTTTCTGAGGGAAAAATAGTCAAAACTTACAATTATGTTAGTTAGGTTTTCTAGATACACAGAGATATATTTGAGATGGAATGTCTTCAAAACTTTCAAAGACCTACAGAATGTGGCATTTAAAATGATTTAGCGTTTTTCATAACAGTGAGACACAACTGCTCTTGGCAACACCAATTACTTCAGAGAGGAAGATGGGCAGTGAAGAAACTTGTTATGGAGTTTGCCTTCATACTAGCCATTTGGGCAAGAAACCACTCTTGCCTGGACTGTTTGACTATGTGCTGTCCAAACTGGACATACAGGACCCACAGAAAAGTGATTGCTGGATTTGCCAAAACAAGATGGGTTTCTGCTTCATGGAAGAGTCTGCCAGATATTCTGCAAGACACAGAGAAAAATGACTGACAAACTGCCAATACAGGCAGAACAGTTTAAAATTTCCTACTTCAATGAGAAGTCTGCCAGACACACTATGGCCTATCAACTGAAGATGGATGCTCCAACATTACAGAGGAACTTTGGGTGACTGTTCAGGCAGCAAGATGTCTCTGTCAATTCTAGAGTTTATATATTATCCTTCTGAGGTCGCTGATGAAGTTGAAGACAGATAGTTATGGTTATGGTTTTCCTTACTTAAAAGATAACATTACATATAAAATTTTGGACCCACAAAGATAGGATAGATGATAGAATACTTTCTTTAAATTTTGCCAAATGTTAACGACTAAATATTGTTAACTATAGATCTTACTTGATAATTGTTTTGTTATATATAATTTTACTATGTTAAAGTTAAAACCCTTCTTTTTCTTTAGACAGAAAAGAGGGGATGTATTTCTGTATATATGTTTCTTGTATTGGTTGATGAATAAAACACTGATTGGCCAATAGCTGTGCAGAAAGCACAGGTGGGGCTATGAGACCAGGAGAAGCCTGGTGACAGGAAGGCAGAGAGAGGCAGTGCGGGAGACACACCATGATCCCCAAGGAGTAACATGCTGGATTACGGGTAAGCCACATCCTTGTGGCAATACATAGATTAATAGAAATGGGTTAATAAGTAAGACAGAGATTGTCAGTAAGAAGCCCTAGCCATAGGCTAACAGTTTAATAATTAATATGTCTCTGTGTGCTTATTTGGGGCTGAAGGGTGGCAGGTCCTGGTGGGGCAGAAACTTGCATCTTCAAAGGATAAACTTACTTCAACTATTCCCCCCCTCCATTTTTTGAATACAAACAAAAATAGTGGTTTTAATTTCTGCATTAATTTCTGAAAATGGCATTTTCATGGCATCATTAAACACAGATACAGTCTAAATACCCACAGCTTTAACATGTTATCAATATAAGTTTCTTTACTGAGACCAGGTTGTAAAATGACTTACTTCAGATTTTATTACACAAACTGTCCACATTACTGATGAAGAAAGAATAAACTCTGGAATAAGTATGTAAAAAGTATTATACATTGGCAATCACACTGATAATAGCTTCAATACTACATGCAGTACAGAAGTCTCCCTTATCTGGAGTATACAAAACTACAAGGATTTCAGCTGTCTTCTTTTTGGATGTTGTAATATTCCATATATATAACTTACAGATGGGACCCAATTCTAAACAAAATAATTGATATTAAAAGTACATTTATTTATTTATAGGGGTATGCGTCACCATGGACCAAAGGGCATATAGAGGTCAAAGGACAAGTTGCCAGTGTCAGTTCTATTCTTCCAGTATGTGGGTTCCAAGGTGAAACTTGGGTTGTCAGACATGGTGGCAAATACCTTTACTAGCTGAGTCATTTCACTGATCCTGTGATTTATACACACGGCCTTTGGGTGATTTTTTAAAACACATGTTTAGTGTGCCTGCAAGAAGTCATGTGGAATTTTCACTTAAGGCATCATGTTGATGTTCAAATCGCTTCAGATTTTATAGCATATCAGGTTTCAGGATTTCAGATTAGAAATGCTCAACTTGTATTCATTTAAAATGTGCAAAGCATTATATAATAGTTTAAATGTATTTCATCATTTAATTCTTAGTATTTACAGTTGCTATAATTAAAGCAATATTTTTTCACAAACTTAATTTGAGCATGTAAAATAATGGGTTTCATCATGAAATTGTCATATATGAACATACAGATATAAAATAATAAGCTGCATTGCCATATATTAAATTTATTATAATTAGGTGACCCACTGCCTATTGGGCCCCCATTCCCTGGGATCACTTCCTGTTTGCAAAGAGCACCTCTTCTATTTTCATGCCTTATTGCTTTATATCTAGATTCTCCATGGCAGAAAACAGACTTAAACAACTCTCTCTTGCTTCTGCCTCTCTTGTGGGTTGTAGGATTTCCCTACACCCCATCTCCACAGGCTGCCACTCTCAGCTCATGGCTACACACAAGCAGCTGCAGGTGTCCACATTCAGGCCTGTGTTCTCCGATCAGATGTGGTACACAGTCTTAAGCCCCACCATCTTTGTTGGCAGATTTGGTGAGACAATGTGGGAATTCTTAAAGGGGGGAAAATAGTTTAAAAATATGAGTTTTTCCCACATTAAAACATGGGAAACACTATTACAATAGAGAGATTTAGGTCTCTGTATGATAATATGCTGGACAGTTTGAAAATGGAACAATTAAATGAGAAGACAATGAAATTTCAATTAAAAACTACCAGTAATATCATTTATGTTTTACCACTAAGAAAGCTGGTTAATATGAATGCTAAGATACAAATTTTAGAAAAACATAATAAAACAGATCATAGAGATATTCAGGCCCAAACAGAGGAATTTAATGGATAACCAATTTCAGCATGGCATTATAGACAGGAATAGTCTAAGGCTTTCAACCAACTTTAATATATATAGTCACTTTACAGGAACAACTGTCAAATGACAAACATTCCCAAGGCTGTACAAGTGTTAAATGGGACTCCTATGGAAATGTCAGATTTAAGGAGATTCAAGGAAGCAATAGTCTCATGTGGCATGCATTCATCTTTTGTGAAGCAGATGTTAAACTCGTGGTTAACTTGTAACAGAATAATCCCTAGAGACTGGAGATACTTAAAGCAGTCTTAGAGCCTCGTCCTCAATTACAATGGAAGACCTGGTAGAAAGCCTCATCCTCAATTACAATGGAAGACCTGGTAGAAAGACGAGGCTAAGACCAATGAACATCAAAGTAGGGCTATGGATATTATCTCTAAAAACCAACTTCTTGCAGAGGAAGATCATGTTGACGTACAAAGGCAATCTCTATATGATGACCATACTTTGGCTTTATGTTACACAGCAGCTTTGAATGCTTGGGGCAGAATTGAGAACATACATAAGAAAATTTCCTAAAGTTATACAGTGTCCAAAGGAAGCCTTCAAGAACTGCTTACACAGACTGATATGATATATATAGTAGAATGATATGAAACTGAGAAGCAAAACAAATATAATTGAACCTCTGTCTTTTGAAAATGCTAAGGCACAATAGAAAAGGGTAATCATTGGGCTGTTAAAGGCAAGATCAGCCCCTTGGTGTAATGGATCAAAGATACAACTAATATTGAATTTCATTACCATGATATTCATGGATAGGTGATTTTGAGGGGTTTGAAGAAAAGCAGAAATAGCAAGGGCACAACAGCCCTACCTTTAAAATAGAGAAAATTTTGCCTTCACAATGCCTACTTATAATAATTCCCAGTCTGCTAACAGATGTCAATGGAAGGTTCTCACACAGGGAATATTAAATAGCCCCACTTGTGGCAATATTTTGTATGGTAGCTGTTGGAAATAATCTGTAAGCAATTTCCACTACATGGATAACATTTTACTATCAGATTCAAATGTAAATGCTTTAGAAAGAATGTTTGAAGAAGAAAAGAAAAATTTGTCTTGTTGGGGATTACAAATTGCTCCAGAAAAAATACAAAGGGGGAGAGTCTATTAATTGTTTCATCTATAAAATAGGTTTACAAAAAATATACCCAAAACATGCAAATAACGAGAGATTGATTGTAGACTATTAATAACTTTCAAAGATTGCCAGGAGACATTGCCCATCTGTGGCACACAACTGGGATAAAACCTGATGAAGTCATTAATTTAAACAAAACCTTAGATGGTGGCAAGGACTTAAATAGTCCCAGGGAGTTATCAGCTGAAGATGAGAGAGAATTGGATTTGGTGGAAGAGAAAATACAGATTGCACCATGTGGCTCTGAAGCTTAACTGCATTCTAGTTATAATACTCTCTAAGCATTCCCCTACAGAAATTTTAATGCAGAGGGAAGATATTATCATAGAATGGAACTTTTTACCATATAAACTGAGTAAAAACATAATAATTTATGTGGAAAAGGTCTGTGAGTTGATTCTAAAAAGAAAACTGAGACTTCTCAATTAACAGGAATAGACCCAGCAGAAATTATAGTACCTTTTACTAATGATGAAGTTGACAAATTATGGGTAGAAAGTGAATCCTGGCAAAGAGCTTCTAATAATTTTTTTGGGAGAGGTTAACAATTATTCCAAAAGCAAGAGAATGCAACTTATAAAGAAAACTGGATACTTCCTCGCATTGTACAAGAATCACCAATAACTGGAGCTCCGACAATCTACATGATGCAAATAAATGAGGAAAGGCAGGCTACAAATCAGAAAACTTAAATTGATCTAAGTCTTATAATTCTGTCCAAAAGTCATAACTATAGGCCATTCTCATGGTGTTAATGGATTTCAACATAGTTACTAATTTGCAATATTGCAGAATGAGTTGTTTTAATATTGAAACCACTGAATTTATGCCAGATGCCACAAAATTGCCTTTATTATTTATTCAGTTACAAGACATAATCAGAAATAGGAATCATCCCATATTTATAACACACATCTGATCCCATATGGGTCTGCCAGGTCCTCTAGCACAAGATAATGATAAAATTGATGAAATATTGATAGGAAATGTGTTGGAGGCCTCAGAATTTCATTTAAAAAAAGTCAGTAGCAAAGATTTGAAAAAGATTTTTCCATTACTTGGCAACAAACCAAGGAAATTGTAAGGAAATGTCCTACATGTTCATTATACAACCAAACCCCACTACTGGCAGAAATAACTCAAAGGAATAAAACCTGGCAGAAGAATGTGTTCCATTTTGTAGAATTAGGAAAATTAAAATATGTACACCACAACATTGATACCTATTCAGGATTTCAATGGGCAATTACTTTGAGTGGTGAAAAGGCTGATTCTGTAATAACACATTTGTTAAAAGTAATGGCCATCATGGGAAGACCTGTACAAATTAAGACTGACAATGCTCCAGCATATGTCTCTGGTAAAATGAAACAGTTTTTTGTTTACTAAAATATAAAGCATATTACAGGTATGCCACATAATCCTACAGGGCAAGCAGTTATAGAAAGACTAAATTGAACTCTAAAGGATATGCTAAATAAACAGAAACGGGATAATAAAGACCACAGAAATAGACTGCATAATGCTTTATTAACTTTGAATTTTCTGAATGCTAATGAGAAAGGAACAGTAGCTGCAGAGTGACACTGGATAATGGGGAAAAAAAAACTACGGAATTAAATCAGCCTGTATAGTTTAAAAATGTGCTGACCTTTGAATGAAAACCAGAATATGTGTTATGCTGGGGAAGGGGTTTTGCTTTTGTTTCCACAGGAGAAGAAAAGATATAGATACCATCAAAATTGATAAAGAATAGATTTAAACAAGAAACAACAGTCGTGATAGTTAATCAAACAGCATGGCCATTCAATCTAAACTAACTTGAAAACTAACAAATGTTTTTCATTTGATCAAATATAACTTGCCATAAGGGAACCTTCCCAAAATTAGGGTTGGGGAAGGGCTTTGCTTTTTATCTTTTCAGAAGAATGAAGGCATCCAGTTAAGGAATCAAAAGACTACTAGACAAGTAAGACACGTGAAGAAAAGGGACATATTCAGAAAAATGCCTCAAAGAAAGAGGAATTTGGCCTATTTAGTATATCACATCTCCAACTGGATATAATTTCATATACCATCACAAATATTCATTTCTGCTTTATTATGCAGACATATAGTATAATTGGTCTTTTTGTAGTCCCAGTTCAACCAAGAATTACAGCTGGATTTGTAATTGGAGTGTGGTCTTCTCCTTCTCTAAGCCCAAGCATGTTTGTTAAAGTAAAATCCAAAATCTCTGTCTCGTGTCAGAAGAGCCACCTGATACGGGACAGAAGAAAAACAAAAATTAAGGGACTATTTTTGTTGCCACAATCCTCAGAATCATTTGGTTCTATTTTGAGTCTTTGAAGCTTTTCTTGAGTTATAGATATTATCTAAAAATTTATAAGAATTATATATATTAAAATTTTGTCATGATATTAATGATCATATAGACTATTAACTAATTCTAGCTTCCTGTACATGATTTCTGAATTGAATCTCTATTGTGTAACAAGGAATTAAGTTTTTGTACTCTGGATGTACATAACAAATATTCATCCTTTAACCACTTTGAGATCTGCTACATATGCTATTTAAAATGTTTAAATTTTCTGCAGTAAACCATGACCACATCTAACAGGAACCTTTGAAATCTCCAAAAGAATAATGGGACCCCACAACACTGATTCTACGAGGACTATAATACCACTAAACTGAAAAACACCGATGAAAGATAAGTTTTGGTCCATAAACTGCTCAGGGCAGTTCTGACGTGGCTAGCTGAGATGATTCAGCCTCACAGACTACTCTAGCCAGTACTTGAGACAAGCTCTGTATTTTCCCATTACGCAGAGACTGGACAACAAATAATATAGCTATGTTTCCCAGGACTTGATAATTAATCTAAAGTTTTCATTCCAGGATCCCCTAAAGATGCTGTCGCCCCCAGACAGCGGGAAGGAAATTTAAAAATACTATGCCCATTCCCAAGAGGTGAGGTAGGCAGTTTTTGGCCATTCCATGGGTTATGGATGTCTGTCATTGTTTAGAGGAGTTGCTTATAAGTTGTTATTGGTAATGGTCAGAAAAAAACTTGAACAAAGAAAATTAGAGTCAGAGTTCTTGTTTTGAAAAGAAAAAGGGAGCTATAAGGGAAGAATCTTGAATCTACTCTGAAAAGAAAAAAAAAACAGGGATATAGAAATAGGATAAAAAGGTAGATAATTGAATTTACTTTTTTTTTGAGTGTGAGTGGTTTTTTTTATTAGTTCAAATTAGGAACAAGCTTGCTTCACATGTCAATCCCCTCTCCCACTCCCCCCCCCAGCCTCCCACTGCCCACCACCCCATCCACCCTTCACTCCCCAGGCAGCGTAGGGCCTTCGATGGGAGTTTCCCAGAGTCCATCCACCACATCATCCTGGGCCTGGCCTAGGCCTTCCCCATGTGTCCAGGGCAAGAATGCATCCCTTCACATGGGATGGGCTCTCAAAGCCCCTTCTTACACCAGGGAAAAATACTAATCCACTACCAGGGGCCTCCTAGAGTGTGAAGGCCTCCTAATTGACATCCATGTTCATGGGTCTGGATCAGTTCTGTGTTGACCCCCCAGATAACAGTCTAGGGTCCATGTGCTCCCCCTTGTTCAGGCCAGCTGTTTCTGTGGGTTTTACCAGCCTGGTACCGACCCCTTTGATCTTCATACCTCCCTCTCTGCAACTAGGTTCCAGAATTCAGTTCAGTGTATATCTGTGGGAGTCTGCCTCTGCTTCTATCAGGCACTGGATGAGGGCTCTAGGATGGCATAAAAGGTAGTCATCAGTCTCATTATAGGGGAAGGGCATTTAGGTTATCCTCTCCACCACTGCCTAGATTATCAGTTCGTGTCATCCTTTTAGACCTCTGGAAATCTCCCTAGTGCCAGATCTCTCCTCAGACCTATAATGGCTCCCTCTAACATGGTATCTTTCATCCTACTTTTAAGCAAAAACAGCAACTATTAGTTTTAAATAATTTACATTGGCTTGGATTTCTTATATATTGATAACAAGTAGAGATTAATTTTGTTAGACCATACCGTACATACATTTCTAATGTTCAAGGTATGGTACCTATGCAACTCATTTAACAATGCAATGCAAATTTTTAGCCCTTGAAAGTTATTATTACCAACTATTTAGTGTAATAAGGAAATGCAGATTAGCAATTAGTGACCTACTACAAACTTGTAGTCATAGTAGATATGTTTTCAAGGTGAAACATATTTTAGATAGGTCATCTTCAAACACCTCAGAGATCTGCAGAATATGGCATTTAAGATGTAATAATAACATAGGTTCTTTTTTTAAAAAAATTACAATGAGACATAACTGTTCCTGGCAGTGCAAATCTACTTTAGAGAAGATGGTGGGCATAAAAAAAAAAAAAAAAAAACTCCACATGGAGTTTACTTTCTTTGTGGCAAAAGTTAGCCACTGGGCAAGAAAGTGCTCTTGCCTCAACTAACAGTATGATACCAAATTGGACTAGCAGGACACAAAAGAAAGAAGTGCCCAACATAGACAAGACAAGGTAGGGTAGCCTTTCAGAATATCCTGCTTTACAGAAAAGTCTGTCAGACCTGTAGGCCAAAGATGGATGTCCCAATGTTACAGAGGAACATTTTGTGACTGTCCAGGCAGCCAGCTATTTCTGTCATTTCTCACATTTTTGGGGAGTCACTTGCTTGCACTTCCTGCCTACTTAGGTGATATTATTTCCTTCTCAGGTCTCTGATGAGGTTGAAGACTTTATAGATATAGTTTTCCTTTTTACCAGATTCAGAAAAGAAATTCACTAAAGAAATGTAAAGTTGAGAGACATTAAAAAATAGTGATGGTAATAAAAGAAGAAAATGAATTAGGTGGAACATTTTGGACTCATTAAGATAGGATAGATATGGAGTATTTTCTCTGAATTTGCAAATTGTTAACAGACTAGACATTGTTGATGCATTTATTGCCTATATATTGTATATAGTTATTGTACTTACTGTATATAGTTTTTCTTATATTAGTTATAAACTTTTATTTTTAGACAAAAAAGGGGAAATGTGGTGATATTTTGTTTGCACTCTAACAAATAAAGTTTGTCTGAAGATCAGAAGGTGAAGCTAGCCTCTAGCTAGCTGGAGGTCTGCTCAGACAGACAGGAAGTGGCAGATAGGAATATAGGTGGGAGGAGACAGGAACTCAGTCTCTTCAGTCTAAGGATTTCATACAGGTAAGAGCTCTAGTGGCTGGCTGCTCTGCTTCTTTGACCTTTCAGCTTTCACCCCCTAATATCTGTCTCTGGGCTTTTAATATTAAGACCTATTAGAACCCGTGTTACATCGCCTGTCTGCACTAGTCCACATTCCTTCTAAACTAATGAAGTGCTTAGTTTCCTGCATTCTTTCCAACTGTGGCTTCTTTTTTTTTTGTTTCATAAATGTAGTTTGAACATATTCACATTCACCTCTCGCCAACTCCTCTGATTGGCACCCTTTACACAACTCACTCCATTCCCCAAAATTCTGAGTTTTCTTCTCTCTACCTTCCTTCCTGCCAAGTTCTTGATGACTGCCACTCTAACCAGATCAATATGAAGCATCAAGATACTTTTGTCTGGTTGTTTTTTTGGACTTTTTGAGAAAGGGTCTCACACTGGCCCTGAATTTTTGTCAATCTGTCTGTGTCAGATGGGATTATAAACTTGAGGCACCAAAGTCTGGTTCTCCTTCTGGTTTTGTTTGCATTTCTTTGACTGCAAGATACTGATCGCTTTTTCATGTATTTACTCACATTTGTACTCCTCTTTTGAAACTACAGTCTTCAGTTCATTTGTCAACTTACTGATTAGAGGATTTGTTCTTTTGCTATTTGATTTTTGAGTTCTTTATATGTTCTGAATATTAATACCCAGTCAGGTGACAATATTTTCTTCCATTTTGTAGGCTGTTTCTTACTCTGGCTATTCTCTCCTTTACTGTGTAGAAGCTTGGTGACCTGATTCAATACCATCTGTCAATTTTGGAGTAAATGATTTTTCAATGGGCTCATAACTGGAATAACAGCTAGAATTAAGAATTTAATTCCAAAAACTATGGAAGGGGGTCATAAAAATTCATAACGAAACTTATAGGTACAGAACAGACAAACAATCCTAAAAAAATATTTGGGAGTTCTACTTTGTTTTTTTATAAAAGTGGAGTAATCAACACAATGTGATACTATTATTTCCTGCACTATGACTCTAATAGTTCCAATTTCTATGGATTTACCAATGTTACTAAGCAGAAAGTGTTCAAGGTTCACATAGGATAGCAGTATGTAGCAGAACTTTATTTTGCTTTTATGGCTGAATTTTATGTTTAAATCACACTTGTTTACTTATCTGTTTATAGATGGCTTGAGTTTGCTTTCTCCTGAAAAAAATGGCTGAATTATATTATAAAGAACAGGAAAATTCAAGTTTCTATTTAAGTCATTCCTTCCAAATATTTTCGGTAGATTGCTTGGCTAGAGTTGTTTGATCATTCTATGATAAGAGCCAGGCCTTGAGGAAATCCTGATGTATGGAAAAGGAATGTAGTATCCTGTTTAAAATAGGAACATGCTTAACAAAGCCAGTTTATAGCCTAGGGTCAGGGCTGGGGAGAGAACCCCGACCAAAAACACACAAGAACCTGATATGTGGAAAAGGAACATTATGCTTGGTAAGGCCAGGAATGGCTTGGGACCAGGACCTTGGGAGAGCTGGGACTTCAGATCCTGAGAAGTCAACAATTTCCCCCTACAGGGCTATGGCTATCAGTCCCAGGGACAGTCATCATTCTGTGATGCCCTTATGATAACCTGTGCTCTCTTTTTGTAACTTTCCTTGATTAGCTTCCTGCTGGATTTCATCCCACTGTATGATACCTTTCTACTGATTCTGTCTCATTTCCCCTTGCAAATTATATATAGTAGATGCTGTAGTATATAAACTTGCTTGGTATGAGCCATCAGCTTCTGCAAAACCTCGATTCCAAACTTTCCTGTCTTTTTACTATTTTCTCAACTTTTGGTCCACCCTCTCAGGAACCTATTACTGAAGAACAACTGACTGGTGCAGGCCAGTTCTTTATTTAACCAAACCATTCTTGATAATGACTAGCCCCTTACATATTTTTTACCAAAAAAATGTTGAGGAATTATAATTTAAATAAGGAAAACTTTACAAAGATGTTTAAATACAGATCTAAAAGAGGCAGCAGTATCCACATTGACTTGGAAATAATCATTCCAAGCAAAAACTATGAACTGAAGTTCTGAGAAAGAAGTTGTACCTACAAGGAGCATTCTTCAAAAGGTAATTGACTAATTAGAATTTTGATGGTTGTAGAAAAATTGGAGCTGCAGTTTCAGAGGAAGGTAGTCTTGTACTATTTTACCACCTCTATGTGTGACCAAACATCCAGGTGATTGGTAAATCCTGTAAGAATGCTTGAAAAGAACCCAAACTTTCACCTACCCAAAATTTAAAACACCTCATGCCTACAGGAGAGGTTTCTTAACTTTGCTAAAATCATCTGCTTAAGATATTCACTAATGTATTTTAAAAGAGTATTGCTTCATTACTTTTTTTGTTGTTACTATAAAAACTTTATGAAGGTAATACCATGTTGGAACACTGATTTTAGGGTATCTCAAATCTGTCTGGGCCTTGGTCACTCACATTTGGCTCCAGAATAAACTATCGTTTGAGGTGTTTTACACACTGACAACAGTAGAGTAAGTAAAAAGGTACTAACAAACAAATGTGCCTGGTATGCTTGAGAAACAACAAAAGAGCCAAGGCATAATGAAGAAGGGGCAGAATTCTAAGGAACAGCAGGACCTAAGAACACAAAAGGACTTTAAGCCATGATGATAATCATGATTATTAATTACACTATGCTATGAGAAACAGACTAGTGGATTTTGAGCATACATACTTTGATTTTTCATCTATTTCAAAAGGTTATGGTGGTGCATGATGTTAGGATTTGCTGAAGGAGGCAGAGGCAGGCAGATCTCTGAGTTCGAGGCCAGACTGATCTACAGAGTGAGTTCCAGATCAGCCAGGACTACACAGAGAAACCCTGTCACAGCCCCCCCCCCACCCCAAGGAAGGAAGAAAGGGAGGAAGGAAGGAAGGAAGGAAGGAAGGAAGGAAGGAAGGAAGGAAGGAAGGAAGGACAAACAGACCAATCAAGTAGGCCAGGTTATAGCAGACAATTAGTAAGTTACTATAAAAGGCAATACAAGAAATTATGGTAGCCTAATATCTGATAGCACTAGACATGGTGAAAAATTAATTCTAAACACAGAATACAAAGTTAAAAAAGATTTTCTGGCATAATAAATATGAGTACAGAAAAAGATGATTTCAAGATGTTTCACCTAAACAACTGATTTGATAATATTTTAATCAACTGAGAAAATCAAGTGGATTTAGAAGAATAAAAGGAGAGACTTTATTTAGAAATGTGTAATTTGGGGTTGACATTATATATCCAAGACATAGCAAATAAGTTACTGGGTATATAAATGTAGAGTTCATTGGAACAGCAAATTTGAGAGGAATTTCTATATAGGTAAAATTTAAAGCAATTAACAATGAAATAAAAGAGAGGGGGCGGGGAACAAGTGGTGGGAGGGGAGAAGGAGAGAAGGGGGGAACCTAAATAAGAAGACCAGAGTACTTGAATATTCAGAAAAACTATAAATAGGCCTGAATGCAACCAGTAAGATAGGAATTATTCTAGCTGAGTATGGTGGTTTAAATCTATAATCTCAGCACACAGAAGACAGAGGTATGAGAATATCAAGAGTTGAAGCCCAGATTGTACCAGACCAATTGGGGCTACAAATTGACAGTGATAAGTCAGGTAAGAACAACAGTTTTGGTGGAATGATGGGAACTTGACTATAGTTTGATGCAGATCTAAAAAGAATATGAGTTCTCCAAATGAGGCAAAATAATGAATAGTCACTAGGGACAAGACATCATTGCCTCTAGACATAAATACACACTTCACAACTAAAAGACAAAAAAAAAAAAAAAATCAAGGCTAAATCTCATTAACTATACAGCAAATAGAAGACTCTGATAAAGGTGTTATACATGTTGGCAAGCAGTAAATTTCAGAAAGAAATTCAACAATGAAAAAAAAAAAGGCCAAGTATTTTCAGCAAATACATTTTAAGATTGGAAAAAACATCAAAGTAAACTAAAACTGAAGAGACTAGCCAGCCCAAGCATAGCAAACACAGCTCTGTTAGGCCTTGCCCTTCTCCACCATTCCTTCTGCCTTGATAAAAACCATTGGTTTACATTCCTAAATCTAGTCACCAAGGTCTATTCCCTTATTCTGCCACTTTCTCCTCCTGAGGCTGACTATCATGGTCCAGCTATCAAAGCATTGAAGTCTAGCAATCAAAAGCACCCTTCTGCTGTAATAATTAACATGCCAATCAAAATTAAACACCTACTCCTAACATGAGGTTTCAAAATGCCATTTAACTATGGGCTATGTCTGTCTCCTCTCTATCCAAAAGCAGTTCTTTGTCCCTTCAGTGACAATTATCCTTACCCCTGCTCCCTTGTCTTCTTTCCCTTCTCCCTTGTTCTCTATCTCTTGTCTTTGTCTATTATTCCCAGCCCTGTCTCTCTGGGGCAAATAAATTTCCTTTGTGCTGAAAACTTGGGCTTGGAGTATCTTATACCCACACAGGTCTCTTCAAAAACAAAGAACTGCATGATAGTATTAAGCAAAAGAAGCTAGATTTAAGAACAATAAAGGGACAAAACAGAAGTTGGGGAATTAGCTCAGTCATGTCACAATTGCCTGGTAACTTCAAGGCTCTGAGTTCCGACACTAACACTTAAGAAAAAAGGGGGGGGGGAGAGTTTCAGGGTAGGGAGGAAAACAGTAACAATTCAAATATAAACAATGTCTAACAAAGCAATATTAAAACCACCAGTTGGGGAAATAGGTCAGGTGGTATAGTGCTTACCTAACAAGAATGAAGCCATGGGTTTAATCTGTAGGCAGGAAGTTTGATCCCTAGATCCAATGAATACAAATGTGATAGAGCACAGCTATACTCCAATCTTCATTTAGAATTCAAGGTTTGTCTAGGATACATGATATTCAGGAGAACAAAACAGGAAAGCTTGAGAAACTGAATATTAATTGGACATCTGATATTAAAAAATATGAGATCAGCAAAATGGTTCAGCAGATAAATGCCTTTTGTAAAAGCCTAGCAATTGAGTTCTGTCTTCAGGACCCTTGTAGAGATAAAAGAACAGAATTGACAACACAAAGTTGTCAAGTTTGAGCTCTACAGCACAACATGGCATACATACCCACATACATTATATGTATACACACACACACACACACACACACACACACACACACACACACACACACACACACTATAGGTGGAGGGAACAACTGGTGGGACAGAAACTTCTGCCTACACACACCATAAGTAAATGTAAAGTGCTAATTTTAAGTATACAATGCTAATGAATACTTGTCTAGAAAGCCAAGGCCACTCCAACTTTTACACTGAAGTGTCTGTGAATAAAATTACATGGTGCCAAATGTGTGCTAGAAAATAATCTGGAGACATATTTGGAAAGAATGAGAATTGCCCAAGAATTACAAATTGTTGTTGGGTGGTGGTGGTGCACGCCTTTAATCCCAGCACTCGGGAGGCAGAGGCAGGCGGATCTCTGTGAGTTCAAGACCAGCCTGGCCTACAAGAGCTAGTTCCAGGACAGCCTCCAAAGCCACAGAGAAACCTGGTCTTGAAAAAACGAAGGAGGAGGAGGAGGAGAGGAGAGGAGGAAGGAGGAGGAGGAGGAGGAGGAGGAAGGAAGAAGAAGGAAGAAGAAGAAGAAGAAGGAAGAAGAAGAAGAAGAAGAAAGAAGAAGGAAGAAGAAGAAAGAAGGAAGAAGAAGGAAGAAGGAAGAAGAAAGAAGGAAGAAGAAGAAGAAGAAGAAGAAGAAGAAGAAGAAGAAGAAGAAAGAAAGAAAGAAAGAAAGAAAGAAAGAAAGAAAGAAAGAAACTTAATACTATTATCCTGACTTTTATATATGCTTGAAGTTTTGTATTAAACAATGAAAATGGTAGAAGAATATTTAGGTAGAGAGAATAGACCTTATTGTGCTACCAGGTCAATCCCTTCAGAATTGGAACATTCTGTTGTTTCCTTATTTAAATCCATAGATAGATAGATAGATAGATAGATAGATAGATATCATAAATACTGAAAAAAAAAGTCAACTTGACTTCAGAATCTCATACTGGAAGAGAAATTTTGTGACCTAGTAAAAATTACAGTGATAATAGATTATTTCATACCCTTCCTCTTAGGGTTACATACTTATGCTGAATAGCTCAATAAAATAAATAATGTAAATAGATTCAACAAACATCTATCTTGATTTTCCATAGCTGCCTATAATATGAAAGATTACATCATAAATGAAATTGTCTTAAAACATTTTTTACGAAATAGATACATTTGTATCTGATAACTATTTATTCCACCCTAAAATTCAGAAGCTTAAAACAAATATAACATTATTTATCTTAAACTTGCAGACTGTTGAAGAAACATGCACTAGGCTGGACTTCTTAGACCCCACATTAATCTGTAAGCCCTACTGATGTAATACAGAATAAAAGAAGAATTTGGGGACTGTCTTTGTCTTTTCTTGGATCTTTCTCTCAAGGTGTACACCCTTTCATAATTGTTATGCTCTCATGGTTGCATTCCCTAGCATGTGTACATACACAAGCAAACATTTCTCTGCTAACTGTTCATGTTTGAGTCCCACACAGCCAATGAAGACCTGCCTGACAGCAATCCCTGGACACCCTGGAAAGAAAATGGGCCACAGCTCCTCGACTGCACTGGATCCAACTTGCTCCATTTCAGCTGACACTCCGGCCAGAGGTTCGGGTACTGACTTCAATCAAGTTGAGGATTTCAAGCGAGATCTTCAATCAAGTGAATCCCATCTAACATGGACTGGATACTAACATTTTCTTTCTACAGGACCCCACATGACTATCATCGTCCCATTTCAGCAGGAAGTAACTTGGAAAATGCTACGCCCCCTTTCCCCATTGTTGTCACTTAGGATAGTGTATATACCTAGTTAGGAATAGCTTCCTATTGTTTATGACTTTAGGGTTTATTTAAAATAGATAGTTATCTTCTTATATTTTACCTTTATACTGTTAAGTTTTAATCCTCTTTTAGACTAAAAGGGGAATTGTAGGGGAAGCAAGCCAGCCCCTAAGAAGGCGTGGCTACAGCTTCCCCTACACTCTACCAAGTAGTTTCCTGGGATTCTGGGAGTTGTAGTTATTGAAAAAAAATAATTCTTCAAGCACCAAGCAACTTACTGGAATTCTTGGAAGGACAGTTTTGGAAAATAACAACAAATACTCATGGAAAACTATGGTAGCCTATATATTTTGTCCATATATGCCCTGTCATCATGTGTCTGGAGGTCACAAAACTAGAATGTTTCCAGGTGGCGGTCCTGACCAAATTCCATCTTGGTCAGTATTTAAAATTTTTATAAAAGTTTGCTTAAATTTGGCCAAAATGATGGAACTGGTTTTTCTGGTGAATTTCAGGATGAACAGACTTAATTGGATTCACTCACGAATACCAAGCTCTATTAGTTTCAACTCTTTCTAGCCATTATTCATTTTGTTATCAGAGTAAATTTCCAAAACTGGGATATTTTGCCAGTTCTTTTTAATCATGTGACCTCCTTTACAAGCAAATACAAGATTCATCTCTCTCTAGAGATATGTTTATGGATCTTAATTTCATTAAGATATTAAATTTCTAGCAAAATTAAATTATTTTCAGAAAACAAATGACTGTGTTCAAACACTTAGGAAATGGTACAGAAGTGATTTACATGTAGATCTTGGTTTGCTCCAAAACAATGTCTTTCAATATATAGGCAAGGTAGAGCCATAACATTTGATGAATTAAAAGGGCATTTGGTACTGGATTGAAAAATACTGGACAATGAAGAACAGTTCCATCATTCATGTAAATATTGAATAAATGGTAAAATAATGATAATGATCAAAATTTTTACCATTCATATTACTTATATTTAATATCTAGAATACTTTTCATCATGTTGTAAAATCTGAAAATTCACACTCCTGTTTCAAGAGTCATGCCAACTGTTATCTCTTTTAGCAAACTTCCTGTCTACAGAAATCCTCAGGTGTACTTAGGTACTCCTCTATATATCACTGTACTTTATACATACCTTTTTTTTCCTGCACAGTGAATAATGGTTATTTATATGCTACTAATGAAGGTGTCTAAAACAACTGACAAAGGTAGCAATTCTGAGTTTTCATTACCAAGACACAGTATCATAAAATGGGCTCTCCCTCAATGAACAAATCCAAGCTTTGAAGGAGTATAGTCAACTCAAATCACAGTTATTGCTATTAGCCCTGAGTAACCATGGGGAGTTTTTGCTACATGCCTTCCAAACAAATCATAAATAGATAAAACCATTAAAGTTTACTTAGGGTTTTATAAACAGGACCTGACCACTAAGATATATCAGCCAGGTATATTCTAGCCTAAAGAAAGTTATTTTATACTGATAAATGAATAGTTTCTTGTTATATAAATTATGTGGATCTAACTGATGCTGCTGATACCTGGTACCAACCTTGTCTAAGTATCCAATATATTGTATTTTGTATGATCCTAAATATGCTCGTTCTCTCTCTTTTTAGCTTAGGGCACTTTGGAGAAGATCATAAACTTGAACTAGCTTGTTTTCATACACTGAACAAATCAAACTTAGGTTACTACTTGGTAAGGATATAACAAAAATAATATCCATAATCTGGCATGTTCTCTTTGGAAAGAATTAAAAGTTCATAATGGAAAGAAATTAAGAAGCAATTGAATAATTTAAGACAAAAAGAAAAGTAAAAAATTAAAACATACAAATGAGATGATACTTAAGAGTACAAGTTACTGAAACTCAAGGAAAGATGGGTCATTCATATGTTAACTCATTTGATTTGTGTATATATAGTATATTTTTTAAGATAATGCAGTTAAACCATTATGACACTCAAGGAATGAGAATTTTTTTTTCAGTAGTTATGGCTTTGTGGGCACAAAGACATGATGGTGCTTGGTGATTCTAATTACAAAACCCAATTATTTTGGGTGCTAACTAAAAATTACTTTTAAAATTATAATTATTGCTAAGTAGTAAAAATGTTTTAAAAACTAAAATACACACCAACCTCCATTAGAAAGGGAATCCACTGAACCTCAGAGCAAATCCACCTTTGCTACTTCTCATGGACCCTCTCAGCCCTATGCTATTCCTTTGTGTTATCTTCTGATACCTAGAAACAAGATGTCCCTGAGAACCCCAGTGACCAAACCAGCTGGAACTCAGATAAGCATTCACACCATGCTTCCTGACTTCCATTATGACATTTCCATTCTCATCCTCAGCCATATAGAAAGCAGCCTGCAGATGCCCCACTTCCCACCCCAAATCAGTAACCTTCTATACACAACAAACTAAACAAGAACCAGGAGTACATTATCTTTTGCTGTGGCCTCAAAACAAACAAACAAACAAACAAACAAACAAGATAAAAATGTGGCAATTTACACAATGGAATATCATTCGCCTACTAAAAATGAAATTTGAAAATAAATAGATGAAGCTAGAAAAAAATCACAGAGGTAACTAAGACAAATATTGTATGTTTTCTCTTACATATGTCATCTATTAAGCCTTGGACAGGAGTGCTACAATTCATATAACTACAGAGGTTAGGTGTAGAGTAAGGGTCTAGGCAGGAGAGGAGATCCCAAGGAAAACAGAATATGTACTTATGGAAAGTCATGCAGGATACTAGTATGGTAGGATTAAAGAAGGAAGAGGTTGGAGGAGGTAGCAAAGGAAGAGAACACAGGGAGCAAAACCTAAGACTAAGGGCCTTTGAGGGTCATATGGAAACCTACTATTATAGAAGTTTCTAAAAATATATACACATACAAAAGAACCTAAATGCAGTCACCAAATAATATGGGAGATAATGTTCTAAGTTGCCACCAAGTGAAATCTTCATGGCCAGTAATGGGTTACATCTGGTTGAGATAGGCCAAAGGTACCCCCTAAAACTCATGCAATGCTAAGTCTACTGCCTATTCTTCACAAACTAACAGTAAAGACCTATTGCTGAAGATTACTCTTATATATCTCATTGCACATGGAAAAGTGGAGCAGGTGGCAAACTAGAGCCTTGTCCACTACTGACTAGTGTTCCTGGTATGGTTAGGTACTCTGAACACCACCAAAGGAGAAACTAACTACCAACCCAGCTACAAATCCTGCAATCTAAAGAGAGAGAAAGAAAGGACATGTATTCGGGTGAGTATCCAAGTGGGGAGAACATGGAAGCAGTTGGTGGAAGAGAAATAATCAGAATATTTTTATAAATACAATTTTTTAATAAAATTATTTAAAAACCCTAAAACACAGTAATATGGACTTACTACTTTTAAAAGGTGTGTAGGCTTCAGATAATGTTTTAGAACTATGTATACAATGTTAAATAAACTCTTTCAAAACTGCTAAGTTTAATAATGTCAACTTATATCTTCCCTAATCTAGAGGTCAACAGACTGAAAATATCCAAGTTTTACACTTTATAAAATTTCCAGTTTTATTATTCATCTCCTTTAAAAAGTACACAAAGAATCTACAAGTTCTATAAACTAGCTTTATAAAAGCATCAGGTAGACTGGGAATTTGAGAGATGGCTCAGTGTTTAAGAGCACTGAGTGCTTTTCCAGAGGACCTAGGTTTAGTTCCCAACACCCACAGAGCAGCTCCCAACTGTCTGCAACTCCTGTTCCAGGGGATCCAACACACTCATACAGACATACATGCAGGCAAAACAACAATGTGTGTTAAATAAAAGTAAATTATTTTAAAAATCTCATAGTCAACTATCAAAAAGAGAGCACAGACAGTTCTAGTTGTGAGTTGGGGGCAGGCTCTAGCTGTGTAGCACAGGCAAGATGTGACTTGTGAGCCCTGGGACCCTGTCAATGACTTCTTCATAGCTGCTGACACTATAGGTATGAAACCATACCTGACAGTGATATCTGAGCTAACAATTTAAAATGATTGATACATTCTGGTAATAGGATCTCTTTAAAGTCTAAAGAATTGACATATTTTATTTTACCAACAGACATAGTAAATAGTTTAGCTTTATTCTCACTTAGAGTAGTAATTGGCCATTTGAATCAACTCATTTTATTCAGAGTATTTTGTCTAAGAGGGTTTAAAACTCTTGTTTTTAAATGAACCTAATGCAATATTTCACAAACAAGAATCTGTATCATTCTATTTTTGCTAAAAGGAAGACACATACTGTTTAAAAAATCAAGAGTCAGTTATGCTAAGACTTTCAAGTATTTCCATTTTTAAGATTTCAGGCTAGAATTCTTCTGGTTACTTAGCTGAGCAGATGGCTCAGAAGGATAAATATTTGTAGCTTAACATTTTAAATAAAGACTATATCCTTTATAGTAGACTTACTTTACGGGGAAAAAAAGTCTCCTGTGACAACAAACTGTTCTTATGTAACTATTTTAGGAACAGAAGTCTGTTTTAGTTTAACACATTAAACTGAAACAAACAAAAAAAGATATGTTTGAATTAACAGTGCTTTACTTTCTAATTTGAATTTTGGGTTACTCTTTGGGATAATATTAAAGAATGAATTTTAAAAACTTAACAATTATTTTCCAATCACTCATGATTTGACTCATGATTTGCTATTATTGTCTTATAATAATCAGCCTTATGTTTTAGGAAATTTTCACCATTTTAAATGTGTCCTAGAATACTAGTAGTCATTTGGAAGTGGTCTGAATAGCCAAAGAGTTCTAACTCCACTTTAGGCAAATAACAGCCAATGTATAGAAGACTTCTGTGATAGTCAGTGTTGTCATTTGACAGAATATAGAATCACCAGGAAATGGGCCCAAGGACATACTCAAGAGACTATCTTGAATATGTTCATATGTTAATTAATGTAGGAAGATTCATCTTCACTGTAGGTGGAGCCACTCATTGGATAGGGAATCATGGTCTACATTAAATGAAAACTGGAGAAAGCAAACAGCACTAGCATGGATTCATTGCTGCCTTAACTTCTCCACCATGAACTATGAACTAAATAAAACTACAACCTACCTACTTTCCTTCCTTCCTTTAATTGTTTTTGTCAGGATATTTTATCATAGTAAGGAGAAACTAATTAACACAATTTCTCTGGTTTATAACTTGCTTCTGACTATTCTACACAAACACCTGCCAAAATCTTACAGAGAAATAGCTCAATTATTGTTTACACACAAGGATATCTGATTAACAGTCCTATTATTGCATCTAGGGGTGTGTGTGTGGGGGGTATGCATGCACATACACAAATATGTTTTTGAGACAAGCTGCAGATGACCTGAACATCCAATCCTCCTGTCTCCACTCTCAGTGCTGGGATTACAGACCATAATACCCACTTTATGGTTATCAGAATTGAAGCTTGTGTGTCTTGCATGCTATACCAACAGAACTATATCCCCAGCTCTATTTTGGTTTATTTATGCCTCCATTATACTCAGTTCAAACCCTAAAAACTCAACTACTTTTGGCTATTATTCTCTTAGTACACACAGAACTCTTCTCAGAGTGCTGATGAAGACCAGATATCCAGGAAATACCATAAAACTGAAATTATCTTTAAAAAAATACTTTAATGATTTATGAAAAGTTTCCCATCTTTACAACTTCAAAGTATTTCATAGTGCCCCTAAATCTAGAGATGCTATGGATAGTTCTATCTACTAAGTTTATATTCTAATAACTAAGTAATTGCTTGAACAAAAGATCAACATTCAATTTCAAAGAATTATTATTATTTTATTGTATTCCTAGCCACAATCAGTAATGAGATGGACATACCTCCTGGACTACATACAGATCTAAAAGTTTGGAATCACATTGGACACCACAACTACTCATTCACTGATTTTCTTACATTACTTGCTTTTTTGTTTTATGTCAGTTTACTATGGGAAATCCAGATTCACAAAGATATTGTGTCATCATGTGGTGCAATACAATGTCAAAACTTAATTAACATAGGCCACAGCTTTGTCTGATAGTTGTGATGATTTTCCTCATAAACTACACTGTGCTGCCCATGGTAATATTTTAAGGTTTGGTAGGCTGGATACCACTGTGCGGGAAATGTGGCTCTAAATGATGGTTTCTTGTAGAAAACTGCTAAAATTAGCTTTATAAAATGAGTTTCATGCAATTTCTACTCCATTTCATTTCATTCATGGATCATACTAGAAATAGATTGAAAACTGTTACTATTCTTTAATTTAGATTGCTTGAATAATGTATCACCAAATGCACTCACTCAGTAAACACTGAGTAACTGAGATATATTAGTGACAACTTTAGACATTAACAGGTATATTAATTTATACCTTTTATATTGTCCACAAATTAAAGTTTTGTTCATTTATAATCTAAAATGTTGACATATTTAGAACTATGGAATGTAATTTTTTAAAATCATCAGTTATCAATATATTTCACCATTTGATATGCTTGTAATCCTGAAGTAACAGCTCAGAAAACTGGGAAAATGTTCATATCAAGCATAAATTTATAGTAGGTAAGTATCAAGTATTTTATTATCTGAGGCAAATAATAAATTAACAACTTTCACAGCACTTAGGAAGATTAAAAACTACACAGCAATGAATAATACTATAATTAAGGCCAACCACACAGTTATAGAGATAGGCCATAATACAGGAAGTGTAATTACAGAAGACCTACTGGAATAGGTAGATGGAGACACATAAACTCAGTCATATGAAAAGGTTGAAAGAAAAAATATTCCAGGTATAGGAGGCAAAATTCAATAAATAAATGCTAATTAAAAAAGATAGAATAGATTTGGCTTCATTAATTCAGTAGAAGGAAGCTAATGTAACTTGTATAAATAGAATGAAAGAAAAATGTTAGTAAGATTGCAGAGAAGGTAACAAACCATGTACTAACTAGTCTAGCGTTAATAAATTAGAAAATTACTAAATGGTTTAAAAAATAAATGTCATGGTTTGATTTCCTGTTAATAAAGGTTTCTCTGGCTGTGCTATATGAAGACTAGCTTAGCAGATAATAACAGAAAGAAATATTTAGTTCTATAACAGTTTAAGCTAGAGGTGATGGTTATCTGAACCAAGGAAGTAGTAGATGACATGATGTAGGTAAGTGCAATATAATTTTGGAGATGCATCTGATATGATTTGGTAATGTTTTCTACTGAGTAGTTACGATAGTAAAAGAAAGAGACTAAGAATATTTTTATAGGTTTGAATTTGAGTTTTTGAGAATGTTGTTTTTCCATTGTTTTTAATTCTGTAAGCTATGGAGAAAGATCTAGTAAATACCTAGGACTGAAGAAATCACTGTTGTTAAATAATCAAAAGAAACTGAAAAATGTAACTGTCTACTTGAAAATAATTTAATATACACTTTAACATATTTTTTAAAGTATACTCATTGTTTACAAAGATGTTGCTATACTATTTTTGGTATTTGTGTTAAACTATGTCTATTATATACTTGAGAATTAATTGACTTCAGCATTAATGAAAGTTAATTTTAATACACTTATCTATTTTAATAGAAACTACCATTATTATTTAATTAATATATGATTTTTCCCATTACTACCTAGGCTATAAGAGATGAAGAATCATGTTATTCTTTGATCACTAAAATGCTCAAGATCTTTAGTAAATGTCTTAGTTAAGGATTCTACGGCCGAGATTAAACATCATTACCAAAAAACTTAAGGAAGTAAAGGTTTACTTCATCTTAAAACTCTCAGATCACACTCCATCACTGAGGGAAGTCAGAGCAGGAACTCAAGGAAGGATCCTGGAGGCAGGAACTGAAACAGAGGCCATGGAGGAATGCCTTTTACTGGCTTGTTCCTTGTGGCTTGCTCAGCTGCTTTCTTGTACCATCCAGGTCGACCTGTCCTGGAATAGAACTATTCACCAATGACCTGGGCCTTCCCACAAAAATTACTAATCAAAAAAAAAAAAAAAAAAAAAAGCCCTGAAGATATGCCTAAAGGCCAGTCAGCATTTCCTCAATTAAAATACTCTCTTCCTGTCTTAATACAAGGAAAGATGTTAGTCTTACTGCAACTTGATATACCATGTTTTGTTGATATCCTTGGGAGGCATGGCCTTTTCTGAACAGACATGGGGGAGGAGTAGGGAGGGGGATAGGAGTAGAAGAGGGAGGTGAAACTGCAGTCAGGATGTAAAATAAATAGCTTTCATAATAATTTAAAAATTTACTTCTTCTCAGGTATGTCTAGGTTTTCAACAAGTTGACAAATATTAACCAGCAAAAAAAAAATTAAATGAATAAAAATCAGTAACATGAAAAAGACTGATATAATAACCATTTTTAAATCAGTAAAAATTAGCACTTAAAAATCACATATTTATTATTAAATAAGTATTAGTTCTTTTGTTACCTGAAAATATCTGTTAAACATGGGGAAGAAAAATATTAATTCTATCAAGAAATACCAGTTGTCTAAATGTGGAAACGTTTATTAAATATATTGCTATTGAACATTCAGTATATATAAGAAAATATGCAGGGTGCTCAAAATTAAATCAGTAAATATTCCTCTCAAGGAGCTTACAATGAATGGAGGAGTACTTTACTGAATACATATGAATAAGTACTATTTATACAGGGTAATTCAAAGGCATTTCTTAACACACAACAAAAAGCTCTAAAATTAATTCTTTAAAATATTTATAGTAATTTTAACACTGTTTTCTTCATTTATTTAAATTTTATAGCCTTTCAATTCTTCCAAATAAATACTGGCACATTAACTTTTTTTGCCTACTGATATATCACTCTACCCCATTTTATTTAGTAGACATATAATGCTAGAAATATTAATAACAAGTTTGAATGATGGTACACAAATAATTTAAGAGAATTTATTGTTGCAAAACTGAATCAGATATTTTAGAGAAATACATGTCTTTGTACCACAAATTCTAGTTGATCTTAATAATATAAACTCAGAGTCAGATATCCAGGTTAATGCTGAAGATCAGAGAAGCAAAGAAGTCAGCCACTAGGGAGTTTTTACCTCTACCAATGCTCACACCAAAGGGGCCATCCTATCCTCAGACTGTTCTGCTTCTCAGACTGCATATTCAGACTGCATCTGTCTTCACCAAACCTCAGACTGCACTAAGCTCCTGTCTCCTCCTGCCTTATATTCCTCTCTAGTTCTAGAATTAAAGGTGTAGGATCCCAAGTGCTGAGATCGCCTTTGTGTGAGCTCAGTTTCACTTTTAGACTGGATCAATTTAGTGTACCTCAGGGTGGCCTTGAACTCACAGAGATCTGCCTGCCTCTGTCTCCCAAGTGCTGGGATTAAAGGTGTGTGCCACCATTGCCTGGCCTCTATAGCTAACTGGTATGGCTAGATTTGCACTCCAATTTTCAGGCAAGCTTTATTTGGTAGATCATAAACAAAATATCACCACACACCTTTTATTTTCCTTCCTTCCTTCCTTCCTTCCTTCCTTCCTTCCTTCCTTCCTTCCTTCCTCCCTCCCTCCCTCTCTCCCTCCCTCCAATATAGGGTCTCACTTTGTAGCACAGATTAGGGATTACATGTATGACCCATCAAAACCTGCTTCATATTCTTTTCTGTAATTCATGGAGAACATGTGTCACTGCTTATGGTTAAAAAGATTCACTTTTGACCTCTTCTGTCTTGTGATAAAAGCAACAGCATATATGTGACTAATGTAAATAAGATGCTAATTATAAACAGACACTGAACAAGTATGTGTTACTCCATGTTCAAAACTTACTTTAAATGAGACTAATTTATAAGTTAAGAGAGGAAAGATAAGTATCTAATGAAGATTATAAGATTCAGCTTTCTGTAAGAAATTGTGTGATGTGTTATGTTTAGTTGCATCCAGGAACTCTGTAGTTCTGTTTTGTTTTTAACAACACTGAGAAGTAACATTCTACGAATCCACAATCCAGGGAAATCTTACACTAAGCTATATTCCTTGGCACTTGGCATCTGTGCAAAGTACCCCCCCACCCCCGTGCCCCAACAGGGTTTTTCTATATAACACTGGCTGTCCTGGAACTAACTCACTTTGTAGAGCAGGCTGGCCTGGAACTCACTGAAATTCTCCTGCCTCTGCCTCCCAAGTGCTGGGATTAAAGGTATGCACCACTACCACCCAGCCTCTTTTTATCACTAATTCAATACAGCAAATAAAAAAATATTTTTAGAATTAAGTACTATAGATTTACATAAATCTGTCATTTTTACACACAGTGAATATGATTTAACTTGTTTTTAAGTCCGGAAAATAGCATTATTCCTCATCTATCAGTTTTCACTGAAAATGACAATCAGATACCAGTTAAGAATTAAGATCCTTTTATCTTTTGCCAAAATCACCCATAATCTGAGAAAACTGCTTGTAATTTTCAACTTTTAATACAAATGTGAAGCACAATCAAAGACAAAGACTATATTATGATCAAGATGTAGTAACATTGCAGCTGTGTGTGTGTGTAAAGACTTTTTACATTTTCTTTCTAGTAAGTTCCTTTCCCTAGATAACTACCAATAGGTTGCTGAAGTCAAAAATTAGGGTTATAGCCTCCCTGCCCTCCACTCTCATCTTTCTAGGCTTACTCTAAGTCTTGTAGGTAGCAGCCTGCTTACAGGTACCTATCCTCAGACTGCACCTCCATTCCCTGGGGGCTCAGCCTCTTAAAGTAACACCAATATTCCTCAAACTTTTCTACAAAATATAAACTAAAGGAACATTTCCTAGTTCTTTTTACAAACATACTATTATTCTAATACAGAAAACCTCAAAGATCCAACAACAAAAAATGATTCCTTTTAAACATAGATATAAAATTTCCCCCAAAAAAAGATTACCAACAATGATCAAGTTGGCTTCATTCCAGGGATGCTGGGATGGTTCAACATGTTTAATCAATTAAGTACAATCCACTACATAAACAGAATGAAAGACAAAAACCACTTAATCATCTCACTAGGTGTGGAAAAAAAAAAAGCCTTTGACAAAATCCAGTATCTCTTCATGATAAACTTTTTAGAGAGCCTAAGGGTACAGGGGACATTTTTCAACAAGCCAGAGCCAACATCAACCTTAATATAGAGAAAGTCCAAGCATATCCACTAAAATCAGGAAATAAGACAAAGATGTTCACTATCTCCAGACCTATTCAATGAGTCAACTGAATGAGGTCAGGGGATACATATAGGAAGAAGTTAAAATATCTTTGTTTGCAGATGGTATAATTTTATATATAAAAGACCCTAAAAATCCACTAAGAAACTTCTACAAGTGATAAACACTTCAGGAAAAGAAGCAGAATACATAATTACCATTGTTAAAAAAAATAAAAACAGCAACCTTTCAATAGACAAATGACAAACAGCCTAAAATAGAACAAAACCTTTCACAGTAATTTCAAAAAAAAGAAAAATGAATCTATCATGGGATAATTTTAGTCACCCAAGTGAAAGGTCTGTAAAATAAAACCTTTACCACACTGAAGAAAGAAACTGAAGAAAACACCAGAACATCTAAAGAGCTCTCATGCTCATGAATCAATATAATTAATAGTATAAAATGGACATCCTACCAAAAACAATCTACATATTCAATACACATCAAAATTTCAACATAATTGCAGTGGAATAATCTTTCTTTACGCCATGACTATGTACTCTCATTAGTTAATAAAAAGCTGACAGGCTGGTAGCAAAGCAGCAAGTATAGGTGAGACAGCCAAACACAAGGACTCTGTGGGGAGGAAAGGTGGAGTCAGGGGAGGCACCAGCCACTTGCTGAAGAAGCAGGACATGTAGAAGATGAGCCACATGGCAGTGTGTAAATAAGAAATCTGGGTTAATTTAAGTGTAAGAGTTAGCTTGTAACAAGCCTGAGCTATTGGCCAAACATTTATGAGTAATATTAAGCATCTGTGTTGGTTATTTGGGACTGGTGGCTGGGATTGGGAAAAAAATATCTGACTATACATGATTATTCACAAAAATTGAAAACACGATTTTCAGCTTCATATGGAAACACAAAAAAACCTGGATAGATAAAACAATCCTGAATAATAAAAGAACTACTGGAATCACTACCATCTCTAATCACAATTTGTACTACAAAGCTACAATAATAAAAAAGCATGGCATTATCATAAAAACAGAAATGTTGGTTAACAGAATCTAATTGAAGACCCAGGCATAAGTCCACAAACTAAGTATCAAGACAATAAATAATCCAATTATAAATGGGCTACATATCTAAACAGAATTCTAACAGAGGAAGTTCAAATGGCAAGAAACATTTAAAGAAATGTTCAACGTTCTTAGCCATGAGGAAAATGAAAATCAAAATTACTTTGAGATTTCATCTTAAACCCGTTATAATGGCTTATATAAAATTAAAACAACTCATGACAGTTCATTCTGGCACAAATGTGAAGTAAGGGAAACACTCATCCACTGCTGCTAGGAGTACAAATTTGTATAGTCACTACAGAAATCAGTGTGGTGGTTCCTCAGGAAGATGAGAATTGATCTATCTCAAGATTCAGCTATACTACTTTTGGACATAAACCCAAAGAATGCTTCATCCTACCACAAAGACACTTGCTCAACCATGTTCACTGCTGCTCTATTCATAATAGCCAGAAATTGGAAACAGCCTAGATACCAAGCAATTGATGAGAATAGATTATGAACATGTGATATATTTACACAACAGGACATTAATCAACTGTTAAGAAAAAATATGAAATATGCAGGTAAATGGATGGAGCTAGAAAAATTATTCTGAGTAGGATAACACAGACTCCCCAACAAAAAAAAATTTTATATATTTTCTCTAATATGTGGATGTTAGCTTTCAAGCCAATGATAGGCATAAAATCTGTATATCTGCTGAGGTTAAGTACCTAGTAAGGGACTACTGGGGAGAAGGGGTTCTCACAAAGACTAGAAAAAAAGATTGTATTGATATGGGCAGACAAAGCAGAAACTAGAATAGGTGGACTAAAAAGGGAGGGGGTTTGAGAGAATGTAAAGGAGGGAATATGGAGAGGGACAACTAATACTAAAGATCATTTGAAAAACCATTAGGAAACTTAATACTGTCAAAACTTCCCAAAATACATACATAATAAAAGGAATGCAAATGGAGTCAACAAATAATACAGGAGACAGTGTCACCAAGTAAAACCTCCAGTGCCAGGAATGGACTACATTTTAGTGAGTCGTTGAACAAGGGGTCCCATGGAAACTCCAAGCACCACAGACTATTTTCCAAGAGTATTAGTCAATCTCCACAACCTGATGGTAAGGCCCTACTGCAAGCAAAAACAATTGTATATGCTATCAAACACAGAGAAATTGAGCTGGTACCTAAATAGAAGTGTCACCCCAGCTGACTAGAGTTCATGAAGATACTCTGCACACTACTGGAGGAGAAAGTTAAACCTCAATATCTCCCACCTACAAACCCTGTGCCCTACAACAGTGACCTGCCTGAAAAAGATATTAGTAGCATAAACGTTGTGAGAGTAACTAACCACTTTCTGACTGGATTTAAGGCCCAGTCCATGAGCTGGAGGAACCCATACCTGACACTGTTGAGACGCATACTCACAAGACTGAGACTAAATAGGTTATAGGCATAGGAAAATACCTAATTCTGTAGCAGCATGCACAAGACATGCACAGATTCAAGCCAGATGGGGCCCTCATACTGAGATAGGGGTATGTATGAACATGGGAACCAACCACTAACCAAAAAGCTGTCTGCAGTTGATACCCATCAGCAAAGGAAAAAAATCAGTTTTCTCCAATAGTGTGTCAGCTGGAAATAGAACCACATTTCAGGACAGCACTCACACCCAGGAGTAGTTGGCCAACACAATGATACTTGCATGGATGTTTTCTATCACTTTGCTTTGTTAGGGTATTTTGTGTCTCACTAGCCTTTTGTTTGTTCCATTTTCATTGCCAGTGTTATGGTTGCACACTAGAGCATTTCTTAGGGTTTTGTTTCTCTTACTCTCCTTTTTTTTTTTCAAAGACAGAGAAAAAGAACATAAAGTTAGGTAAATAGGGAGATAGGGAGGAACTGGGAGGATTTGGTGCTGGAAAAAAACAATCGAAATACATCATATGAAAAACGTCTGGAGAGCTACAAAGATGACACCAACTAACAATCTAAGCAACAGAGGAGAGGCTGCCTTAAATGCCCTCCCCTGATAATGAGATTGATGCCTGACTTATATGCCATCCTAAAGCCTTCATCCAGCAGCTGGTGGAAATAGAAGCAGATACCCACAGCTAAACAGTGAAATGAACTGGAATCCAGTTGCAGAGAAGGAGGAGTGTTGAGCAAAGGGGTCCAGACTAGGCTGGTGAAACCCCCAGAAACAGCTGACCTGAACAAGGGGGAGCTCTTGGTCCCCAGACTGATAGCTGGGAAACAAACATGGGACTGATCCAGACCCCAGGAATGTGGGTGTCAGTGAGGAGACCTCGGAAATCCATGGGGCCTCCTGTAGTCGTAGATCAGTACTTATCCCTAGCATAGGTAGCCCATTCCACATAGAGGGATACTCCCTCAGCCATGGGGATGGGCCTGGGACCTATCCCAAAGGATATGACAGACTCTGAAGACCCCCTGTGGAAGGCCTCAACCCTCCCTGGGGAGCAGATAGGTAGGATTTAGTTGGCTGGGTGGCAGAGGAGGAGGGGAAGAAGAGGGAACTGAGACTGACATGTAAAACAATCTTGTTTCTAATTCAAATAAAAAATGGAAAAAAAAGTAAAAGAACAATTATGTTTTAGGGGTTATAGCTTTAGCATACCGTAACAACTGTGGTATGTCATATTAGACTATATCATTACAATATAGATACTATAGACCAATGAGCATATAATCCATCAAGCAGGGCAAAAAGTGAAAATGATGATATTAGTTTCTTACAAATTAGCTACTTACAAAAAAAGCTATAAAAAGTATTTTAGAATTAGTAAAACCATGGGTAGCAACCTAAAAACACAGTAATATTCTATGCTGCTGCTAGAAAAATAAATATTAATACTAAATGAAATTTTTCTACAGTGAAAACAAAACCTCTATTTTATGTAACAAAGACTTCAAGATACTCTAAAATTGAAATGTTACAAATACTCAATTAAATATGTTAACTACATTTTAACCTTTCTGAACATGCTATATGACAATGTACAGCTTTATAAGAGATAACCACTTGAGAAGGAAATGTTTATCCTCTGCTGACTGGCATTTTTAAGAAATTCAATTCACCATAGCAACCTGTCTTAACACCAGCAGATAAGCAAAGTCTATATTTAGAAATGATTGCTTTCCAGACAGCAATCCTGTCTTCCCTTCATATTTAATGTCATGATCCAAGGGACCAAAATATCATTTAATCAGTGAGGCTACAGTGTGATGACAAGTATACCCAGGGGAATAAGGCAGTGTTCTAGAAATATCAAAAGCCACACTTTCGATCCAAACCAGTAAAATTTGTGAATACGTGAGCAAATACCATTTTTCATGTATATATAGACACAACTATTTTATCTAATTTTTGTTCTTCAACATAAACATTTCATTACTAATCACTTGTGACTTATATATCGAAATATAAACCCATTAATAGAATGTTGTTTCTTCATCAATAATGATGTATAAAAATCAAATACATTTCTATTAGCAGACTGTTGCTTTTCAGTTTTAAACATTATAAACTGGTATCTGTATTTGAACTATAATCTATACAAGTATACATCTTTTTATGTGATGATTATAAGGAGTATTATACAAAATAGGGAAAATGAATTTATTAAAATGTATTTTTTGGGGGGTGGGTTTTGAAACAGGGTTTCTCTGTGGCTTTGGAGTCTGTCCTGGAACTAGCTCTTGTAGACCAGGCTGGTCTAGAACTCACAGAGAACCGCCTGCCTCTGCGTCCTGAGTGCTGGGATTAAAGGTGTGCGCCACCACCACCCAGTTACAGGCTTTATTTGTATTTTAATCTTGGTAATGACAATAAAGAGAATTTATAAGTTTGCTAAGATGGTCTCATACTGTATGTTTTAAATATTAGTAGTCAAACACAGTAGACACTTTAAACAATTTCTAGAAGAATCATTTTAAATTCAATAGTGAAGACAAGATGTAAAGAATTCATGATCTGTAATTAAAAATATCAGGAAACTCCCTCAGGATGTTGGATAAATACCTTATATCAATAAGGAAATTAACTATAAAATACAAAATCCTAGTAAGTGTTGGCAAAGATGTAAGTAAGTTGCTTTTGGTTTTAAATCATGTCTTTGTGTGGGGAAACATACATATATTGAAGAAACTAGCATATATTGCTAGTAAAAATGTAAAATAGTACAATGCTCTGGAAACAGTATTATGTCTTCAAAAGTTAAAAATACAGCACAATATAATCCAGCAATTCCATTCCTGGGAATATAACTAACCCAGTAAGTTTTAAATTTACATTCATTGGATCATTAGACACAAAAGCCAAAAGGTAGAAGCTATCCAAAGATCCACTGATAGAAGTATAGATAAGCAAAAATGTGGTATATACATACAAATGTTTCCAATTTAAATTAAACAAAACTACTAATAGCCTGTATTATGAATTACACTTCTAGTATTCTAGAATTACCATAATTCTCCCATTAACTGAGCAATTCTTTCTCAATGTTAAACAACACATACTAGTATAGTACATAATAAAGTTTTGAAAATACTTGGAAATTAAATGAGCCACAGCATACACTCCACACCCAACACTCAGTCAACAGCAGGGTGAATAGTACCAACACTTTTCTAAAGGGCTTTTGAGTGTTAAACAGCTTTTAACATTTATAACTGAGTCTAAGTTCAAATAATCTTGCTACTTAAAAATAAGCAATAAAAAATCTAAAACATGAGGCTGGAGAGAATGCTCAGTGGTTAAGAGCATTGGCTGCTCTTCTAGAGGAGCTGAGTCTGATTCCCAGCACAACACAGTGGCTCACAACCATCTGTAACTTCAGTCCCAGTACATATGACACCCTTTTCTGACCTCCACAGATACTACAAACGCATGGTACACATACATACACACAGGCAAAACCTAAGATAGAAATAAAACAAAAACAAAATAAAAAAAAAACCACAAATGCTTTTGAAGGTTTATAAAAGAAATTCAAAACACAAAGGTGTTGACTTTTTGTCTCACCCATAGCACACAGTTAGAACTACTTTGAAAGTAAAGAGAATTAGCTTTTTAAAGAAGGTAACTGGACAGGCAGTGGTGGTGCACACCTTTTATCCCAGTACTCAAGAGGCAGAGACAGGCAGATCTCTGAATTATGAGGCCACCTTGAGCTACAGATCAAGTTCTAGGACCACCAGGACTGATACACAAAGAAATCCTGTCTTAAAAAAAACAATAAACAAACAAAAAAACAAAAACAAAAAAACAACTATAGCTTAAATATTTATATCACAACCATTTCTCCAGAAGAGTTTAATTTTTATAACTTAAACTATCTACTTTAACATGAAAGAAGTTAAATTATATTGTGTGAGGAATAATTTCTTATATGACCGAAAATAATGTGCATACAAATATGTTATTAATCTAGATATAACATTAAACTAAAGACTTTTCACTGCATTGAGATAACAAAATGAAAAAGGTTTAAAAATACAAAAGAAATTGACAAATTATACATACACAGAGGATACAACCTTTTAATTTTCATGAGAAATAGAAAAGAAGCTATTAAAATGGTTATTTATTTAGAAATTTAGTATGCATACAAAATGGCAGTTCAAACCAACAGACACATTAGCCAGCTAAAATGAGTATCAAACTCTACCTGTTTTTGTTCTTAAAAACTATGGAGACAGACACAAAGCACTCAGAAAAAATATAGATTATTAGATATCTCCTCATCTTGCTCATGTTAAATTTTGCTCCCATTATTACAAGTTAGTAAAAAGACAAAATAATCCTGCAAGATTTGTGACTTTCTCATATTTCTTTTCTACTGTGGCATCCCTCCTTGACCATGTTCAAACAATAGCTTATCCAGTTCACAGCATTCCATTAATTTGTTACAGTGAAATGGAAGTAAAATTGTGGCAATGATAATTACAGGATACCTATCACATTTATAGTGTGAAACAGTCACTTTGGGTTCCACCTTTTGAAGCTAGCTTTCAATTAATATGAAATTTCAAAAATTATGGAAATTATTAAATAGTAATACTATACTAGAATATGTGCTTATAAAGAATGGGATTGATCTGAGGAGCAAACAACAAAATAAACAATTTAAAGAACAAGGAGGAGCCTGGTGGCACATGCTTGCTAACAATCACACTTGAGGGGCAGAGGCAGGAGAATCATGACTTGGGAGTCAGCCAAAGCTATAGAATGAGTTCTAAGCCAGGTTGGGCTTAGACAAGCAAAAACAAATAGATAGACAGACAGATGACAGACAGACAGATAATGCTGAAAGCTACAAAACTCCAAACTTTCTATGGTGTGTAGTTTTCTGATATGGAACATAAAATAGAGTCTAATACATTTAAGGATATATAGTTATTACAAAGTTTTTTATTTCTAATTTTAAGAATAAATAATTATTGCAAATAAGATATTCAAAGAAAGTTTAAATGATATAAGCAAATTTATTCTCATTTCCCCAAACAAATCAACCAGTAATTCCCTTGACTACTATCTACTGCCACACTGGAGTCACCAGATACTAATGCTTTGAAAGTCAATCTTTCATGATGACACCATCTCTTCTAATGTTTTTCCGTTGTATAAAAAGAAATTGTTCCATCAGACTTAACTAAATGTAACAAATTCTCAGAAAGTGTAAAATGAGCTGTTAAAAGTATTTTTAAGTTAATGCAAAAATTAAAGTTTTAAATTATACTTAGTGATAAAAACAAATACTCACAAAGAAGGATCTTGGACAAGATCTTTAAGATTTATCCCACTACGGTCTTCTGCAAGATTCCTGAAGCAGCTATCACTCACTAAACAAGAAAAAGGGGAAAGAAAAGAAAATTAATTTTTGTTTGTATTTTACTATAGATAGTGCTGCACAAAAGTAATTTTAAATGAAATTTATCCTTTATATTTCTTTTCTAAATATCAGCAGTAACTATTTTTCACTGCTAAATTGAGGGAAAAATTGGTAATGGTAAACAACAAAGCCAACATTTCAATGACAAGCAGCTAGTTAAAACACACTAACCTTCTATAAATGCAATATATAAAGCAATTAAAATATGGAAATTTTGTTTTGACTTCTAGAAGATTAATTTACTAATACATAGTTGGCAAGCCCTTGATCCCATAACACCTAAAGTAAAAGAGATAAACAACACTGCTATCCCTGCCATAGCATTTGTTTGCAACAGCAAAGACCAATAAAAATAAAAGTATCATTGTACTAAGTTAGTACAATGATAATAGCTTCTTAGGTAATTTTAGCCTGCTAGTTTTTTGTTTTTATTTCTGGGAATATTTGCCATTCATATGGACTAAGGATCAAAAGAGATTATTTGGGAAAAGGAAAATCACCATAGCTCTTGATATTTGCAGGCCAGCAGGACAGACAAGAAATCAGCACAGTTTAAAACAAGAGTTTTGGAGGACAACTGGATCCTCCCTCCTGTTAATTCAGAATTAAAGAAAAAGAATTTTTATGTCCATGTTTACTGTTCTACCTGATGGGCAATACTTGTAAACAATAACTTACAAATATGAGATAGAGCACAAAGTATAAACAGTGAACAAGATAAAAAAGAATACAAAAAACTACAGCTGATAGTTTAAAATTTTTAAGAAAACTAACATGACACAAACAAAAATCCTTACTAGTAGTCTAAAAAGGAAAAGTTAACAAAGAATTACAATCTACCAAAGAGAATTAGATAATTTTAGAAATGATATGCATAATATGTGTAATTAAGAAGCTGATAGGTTTCACATCCAACTCAGCATAGCAGAATCTAAGACTACTGAACTTCCCCACCCCACCCCTGCCCCAGCAGCAGCCCACAGAGGCACAAGCACCACCTGCACCAACTGGAAGAAGTGACAGATTTCTCCAGGCTAAACTACCACAATCCTCAGGCCCTAAGCCCTAGGGCATATCCCATGCCCTTCCCTTCCCATCTCAGCCCCAGGAGGCAGCCAGCAGGTAAGAGCAGTCTCCCCACGAACAGCCCTCTCCAGCAACATCAGTAGACCCTACAGGCACAAGTGCAACCCACACCAGCTAGAAGAACAGACTTCAGTGGCACTAGTAAAGCCCACACCAGCCAGAAGAACTGGACCATACACTGGATCTAAGCACCCAAACCCCACAGCAGAAACAACCCTACACATCTGACAACCAGACAATTACCAGAACCCTTGACCATTCAGGCCAAAAGATAATAAAGAAAACAAACAATAAAGGAACAAAAAAATCCATCCAACAAAGACATCACAAGAATCAACACCCATAGCAATAGTTATCCAAAACCCAGATGGGTGAAGAGCAGAGTAAGAATTCATTCAACAACATAAAGCACTATATGGTAGAATACAACAGCAAGACCTGAACATCCCAAGACAGATGAAGTAGAAGAAAATAACCTTAAAAATAATTTTAAGAAGATGATAGGGGTCCTTAAAGAGGAAATGAAAATTTCCCTTAAAGAAATAGAGGAAAAGACAAACAAAAAATTGGAAATCACATCCCTTAAAGAAAACCAAGAAAAATCAAACAAGTGAAGGAAAATCTTACTTAAAAATTCAAAAAGAGGCAATAAAGAAAAAACAAACTGAGGGAATTCTGGAAATGAAAAATCTGGGTAAAGGAAGAGGAACTACAGATGCAAAGCATAACCAACAGATGCAAGAGACGGAAAAGAGAATCTCAGACATTGAAGATACGATAGAGTAAATAGATTGATCGGTCAAAGAAGAACATGTTAAATCCAACAAATACTTAATGCAAAACATGCAGGAAACCATGAAAAGACAAAACCTAAGAATAATAGGGATAGAAGAAGAAGAGTTCCAGCTCAAAGGCACAGAAAATATATTTAACAAAATCATAGGAGAAAACACTGACCAACCTAAAAAAGGACATGCCTATGAAGATACAAAGAGCTTACATAATACAAAATAGACTGGACCAGAAGAAAAAGAAAAATAATCCCCCCACTGTAAAATAATCAAAACACCAAAAATACAGACTAAATAAAGAATATTAAGAGCTGCAAAGGGAAAAAAGTCCAAGTAACATGTAAAGGCAGATCTATCAGAATTACACCCGATTTCTCAATGGAGACTCTGAAATCCAAAAGGTCCTGGACAGACATTTTTTTTGTCCTTATAATTTTTTTATTTAGATTAAAAACAATCTTATTTTACATACCACTCCCAGTTCCCTCTCCCTCCAGCCCTCCCATACCTTTCTCCAACCCCCCCCCATCCCACTCCCTATCCCCTCCCAAGGGAGGGTGAGGCTGTCACATCAAAGTCTGTCACATCATTTGGGCAAGACCTAGGCCCTACCTGTGTATCTAGACTGAGAGAGTATTCCTCCATAGGGAATTCCTCCATAGGCTCCCAAAGCCCATTTGTGCACCAGGGACAAATACTGGTTCCACTGCCAGAGACCCCATAGACTTGCCCAGGCTTCCCAACTGATACCTATGTTCAGGGGGCCTGGTTCTGTCCTATGGTGGTTGCCCAGCTGTCAGACTGGGTTTTATGTGCTCCCACTTGCTCAGGTCAGCTGTTTCTGTGGTTTTCCCAGCATGGTCTTGACCGCTTTGCTCATCACTCCTCCCTCTCTACAACTGGATTCCAGAAGTTCGGCTCAGTTCTTAGCTGTGCGTCTCTGCTTCTGTTTCCATCAGCTACTGGGTGAAGGCTCTAGGATGGCATTTAAGGTAGTCATTAATCTCACTATAGGATAAGGACATTTAAGGTAGCCTCTCTACTATTGCTTAGATTCTTAGTTGGAGTCATCCTTGTGGATCCCTGGACATTTTTCCCTAGTGCCAGATTTCTCTTTAAACCTATTAATGGCTCCCTCTATTAAGGTATTTCTTTTCTTGCTCTTCTTTTCTATTCTTCCCTTGCCTCAATCTTCCTGATCCCTCATGTTCTCCTACCCTCTCCCCTTCTTCCTCCCTCCCTCCCCCTCCCCCCCATGCTCTAATTTTCTCAGGAGATCTTGCTGGACAGACATTTTGCAGACACTAAGAGACCATAGATGCTAGCTCAGACTACTATACCCAGCAAAACTTTAGATTACCATGACAAGAAAAAAGCTATTCCATGACAAAACCAGATTTAAACAATACCTATCTGCAAACCTAGTGCTACAGGAAGTACTAGATGGAGAACTCCAACTCAAGGAAGTTGCTGCTCCCAAAAAAACACAGTCAATAGATAATCTCACACCAGCAAATCCCAAAGAAGGGAAATACACACTACCACCACCAACATCAAAACCAAACAATAACAGGAATTAACTATCACTGGTCATTAATATCTCTTAATATCAATAGACTCAACTCACCTATAAAAACACACAGTCTACTAGAATGCATATGAAAACAAGATCCATCCTGCTGCTGCATGCAAGAAACACACCTCAACTTCTAATACTGACATTACTTCAGAGTAAAGGGTTGGGAAATGATTTTCCAATCAAATGGACCTTAGACACAAGCTGGTGTAGCTATCCTAATATCTAACAAAATACTTTGTGGTGATATACTGTTTATGATTTATTAAAGACACTTAAGATCAAAATAACAAGGCAGCCGTAACAGTTAGCCATAGAAACCAAGCAGTGGTAGTACACAACGTTAATCCCAGGACTCAGGAAACAAAGGCAGATGGATCTCTCTGAGTTCAAGGCCACCCAGGGCTACATAAGATTGAATCAGTCAGAAAAGAGTAACAGAGCTCATGCCTTTAATCCCAGGACTCATGAGAGGTATTTATGACAGGAACAGGTTCTCAGGGCTGTCATTCACTCTCCAGCTACACTGAGGATAGGAAGTCATTCATTCTCCTGGCACATTACGGATAAGCAGGCATTCATTCTCTAGCGACACTGAGGATAGGAAGGCATTGATTCTCTTCAGACACATTGGGGAGAGGCAGCAGTCTGAGGCTTGGTGAGAGCTCCTGGAGACAGGATCAGCCCTTTCAGCCTGAGGTAGTAAGAACTAGTGGCTTGGCTGCTTTGCTTTTCTGATCGTCAGCTTGAAGCTTGAACCCCAATATCAGTCTCTGGGTCTTTTATTTGTTTTGCAACAAGACTTCAAACTAAAATTAATCAAAAGAAGAGGAAAGGGATATTTCATATTGATCACAAGAAAAATCCATCAGGATGAAGTCTCAATTCTGAACATTTATGCCCCAAATACATTTGAAAAAAAAAAAAGAAGAAGAAGAAGTAGAAGAAGAAGAAGAAGAAGAAGAAACATTACTAAAGCTTAAATCACACATCAAACCCCACACACTAATAGTGGGAGACTTCAACACTCAACTCTCATCAATGGACAGGTATGCCAGACAGAAACTTAAAAGAGAAATAAGGGAAATAACAGATGTTATGACTCAAATGAACTTAACAGACATCTATAGAACATTTCATCCAAACATAAAAGAATTTGACTTCTTCTCAGCTGGGCTGGAGAGATGGCTCAGCGGTTAAGTGCACTGAGTGTTCTTCCAGAGGTCCTGAGTTCAATTCCCAGCAACCACATGGTGGCTAACAACCACCTTGAATGAGATATGGTGCCCTCTGCTGGCATGCAGGCTGAAGACTGTATACTAAATAAATAAAATCTTTAAAAAAAAAAAAAAAGAAGAAGAAGAATATGCCTTCTTCTCAGCACTTCATGGAACCTTCTCTAAAACTGACCACACTCAAATCACAAAGAAAATCTCAACAGATATGAAAAAATTAGAATAATTTCGGTCACCATTACTTAACTTAGAATTCAACAACAACACAAATTACAGAAAGCCTACAACTCATGGAAACTGAACAACACTCAACTGAATCACCACTGGGTCAAGGAAGAAATAAAGCAATTAAAGACTTCCTAGAATTCCATAAAAATGAATGCACAACATGCCCAAACTTATACAAAACTATGAAAGCAGTGCTAAGAGGGAAGTTCACAGCACTAAATCCCTACATAAAGAATTTGGAGAGGGACTTAATAGCTACTGGTAAGACCTAGAACAAAAAGAAGTAAACTCACCCAGGAGGAATAGATGGCAAGAAATAATCAAACAGAGGGCTGAAATCAATAAAATAGAAACAAAGAGAACAATGAAATCAAAGAATCAATGAAACAAAGAGTTGTGTTTTGAGAAAATCAACAAGATAGACAAACACTTATCCAAACTAACCAAAAGGCAGAGAAAGAATATCCAAATTAACAAAAATCAGAAATGAAGGTAGAACATAACAACAGACACTGAGGAAATCCAGAGAATCATTAGGTCATACTTCAAAAACCTGTACACCACAAAATTGGAAGATCTAAAAGAAATGGGCAATTTTCTGAGTAGCTACCATATGCCAAAATTAAATCAAGACCAGATAAACAATTTAAATAGACCGGCCTATAATCCCTTAGGAAAAATGCCCCAGGCTAGATAGTCTCAGTGTAAACTTCTACCAGAATTTCAAAGAAGACCTAATATTAATACTCCTCAAATTGTTCCACACAATAGAAAAACAGAAGGAACATTGTCAAACTCTTCTGATGAGACTACAGTTACCCTGATAAACAAACCACACAAAGATGCAGCAAAGAGAATTATAATCTCCCTCATGAACATGAACATGAACATGAACATGGACATGGACACACACACACACACACACACACACACACACACACACACACACACACACACACATAAAATATTGGCAAACCAAATCCAAGAATACATCAAAAAATGAAAATCATCCATCATGATCAAGTAGGCTTCATCCCAGAGATGGGGGATGGTTCAACATACAAAAATCTGTCAGTGTAATCTACCATATAAATAAAATAAAAGAAAAAAAACATATGATCATCTCATTAGATGCTGAAAAAGCCCTCAACAAAATCCTACACCCTTTCATGATGGTATTGGAGAGGTCAGGGATACAAAGAACATACCTACATATAATAAAAGCAATATACAGCAAGCTGACAGCCAACATCAAACTAAATGGAGAGAAACTGAAAGCAATTCCAGTAAAATCAAGAACAAGACAAGGCTGTCCACTCTCTCCATATTTATTCAATATAGTGCTTGAAGTTCTAGTTAGAGCAATAAGACAACAAAAGGAGATCAAGGGGATACAAATTGGAAAAGAAGTCAAAGTTTCACTATTTGAAGATGTTATGATAGTATACGTGAGTGACCCTAAAAATTCTACCAGGGAACTCCTGTAGATGATAAACACCTTCAGTAATATGGCAGTATTCAGAATTTACTCAAAAAATCAGTAGCCCTCCTATATACAACTGATAAATGGGCTGAGGAAGATATCAGAGAAACAATACCCTTTACAATAGCTTCAAATAATATAAAATATCTTGGGGTAACTAGCCAAACAAGTGAAAGACCTGTATGACAAGAACTTCAAGTCTTTGAAGAAAGAAATCGAAGAAGATTTCTGAAAATGGACAGATCTCCCATGCTTTTGGGTAGGTAGGGTTAACAATGGCAATCTTGCCAAAAGCAATCTACAGATTCAATGCAATCCCTATTAAAATCCCAACACAATTCTTCATAGCCCTCAAAATGCAAATCAAAAGGATTCTGAGATACCATTTACACCTATCAGAATGGCTAAGATCAAAAACATTGATGACAACTTATTCTGGAGAGGATTGCAGTAAGGGAAACACTCCTCCACTGCTGGTAGGAGTGCAAACATGTACAGCCCGTTTGGAAATCAGATAATTGGGAACCAATCTACCTCAAGACTCAGCGTTAACACTCTTGGGCATATACTCAAAGGATGCACACTCAGACCACAAGGACATTTATTTGCTCAACTATGTTCATAGCAGCGTTATTCATAATAGCCAGAACCTGTAGACAACTTAAATGCCCCTCAATTGAAGAATGGATAAAGAAAATGTGGTACATTTATACAAGAGTATTATTCAACCATTAAAAAAAAGGCATCATAAAATTTGCAAGCAAATGGATGAAACAAGAATAAAATCATCCTGAGTGAGGTCACTCAGACCCAGAAAGATAAACACGATATGTATGCACTCATAAGTGGATACTAGATGAAAAGTAAAGCATAACCAGGCCCCAAAGAAGCTAGGTAACAAGGAGGATGCTAAGAGAGACAAGCATGGATTGCCTTGGAGAGGGGAAATAGATGGGATCTCCTGGGTAAACTGGGGCAGGAGTGGTAGAGGGAAGGGGATGGGAATATGAGGTATTGGGATAGCTGAGTTGGGGTAGGAGAGCAATAGAAGAGATATCTTGATGGGGGGGGGTAGGAAAACACCTGGTGCCAGGGAAACTCCCAGGAATCCACAAGAATGAACCCAGCTAAGACTCCTAGAAATAGTGAAGAGGGTTGCCTGAACTGGCATTTTCCTGTAACTACACTAATTGTCATCATAGCACCTTTATCTAGTAATGATGGAAGCAGATGGAGAGATCCACAGCCAAGAACAGGGCAGACTCCAGGAGTCCAGCTGAAGAGAGGTAGGACAGTATTATATGGGGGTGAGGGGTGCTCAAGATCATGATGGGGAAACCCACAGAGACAGTTGACCCAAACTCAGGGAAGCAGAGGGACTCTAGACTGGCAGCTAGGGAGCCTGCATGAAACTAACCTAGGCCCTCTGCATGTGGGTGACAGTTATGTAGTTTGGTCTGTTTGTGGGACCCTTAGCAGTGGGACCAGAATCTGTCCCTGGTATATGAGCTGGCTTGTTGGAACCTATTCCCTATGGTGGAGTGCCTTGTTCAGTCTTGATGCAGGAGGCAGGATCTTGGCCCTGCCTCAACTTGATATGCCATGCTTTGTCCTCTTGCATGGGAGGCTTTACTCTTTCTGAGGAGGGTGTAGGGTGGGGAAGAAAGGAGGTTGGGGGGCGGGACAGGAGGTGAGGAGGGAGGGGAAGCTGGTTGGTCTGTAAAATTTTAAAAATATATAATAAAAGAAAAACAGCTGACAAATGTCTGAAATGAAAAAGAACAAAGAACAGTGAGTGAGTTATATAGGAATCAAACAGTGAGACAGATTAAACTGAAGAGAAGGGAAGAGAAAACAATACTTTTAAGAATAATTAGAAACTTGTGAAAATACCTAAAAATTGATTCAAAAGACTAAGGAGAGTTAGAAAGAGTAGCAAATGCCACACTAAAAAGAAGTGAGAGAGATTTTCAATGAGCAGTCAAAATGCTGTGGGTGATGTGACCAGGTGGGTGACAAAGGGATACTTATGAATTGCAAAAGAAAGGATAACTTCACAATGAAGAAATTAGATCAACGACATCTTGATTGCTTGCTTGTTGTTTTCCATGACAGGGTTTCTCTTTGCTGTCCTGGAACTCTATAGACCAGGCTGATCTCAAACACAGGCGATTCACCTGCCTCTGACTCCCAAGCGCTGGGATTAAAAGGAATGTGCCACCACCGACTTGCCCATAAACAACATCTTAAATAAGTAAACAGATTTACATCAGGTGTGTGCATTATGCTTGGTTATATTTTTTCATACACCCAGTTTTAACTGTGGTAAGATGATATTTCATTTGCATTTCTATGTGGTTTCTGGTACCAAGCATTTTCCATGAATCTATTGGTGCTACTATTTCTCCTTTTGAGAAATGCCTATTCATATTATTTTCCATCTTTTATATTATTTGTTTTGTATGGGTGGGGTGGGGGAGGCACATGTCATGGCATATATGAGCAGGTCAAAGAATAACTTGTCAGAACAGTTTCTCTTCCTCTACTATCTAAGTTCTAGAAATCAAAAGGTCATCAGACATGATAGTGCCTTTGTGCACTGAGGCATCTCAATAGCCCATCTCACTGGTTAGTTACTAAATCGATTACCTCAGAGAAATGTCATTGTCACATTAAGTACCTTTTATGTTCTAAACATTTTCTGAATAATTAAAAATAGTTACTACAAGGGAACATCAAATTGGGTGAGTTAGATAGATATTTATACACATTTGAAATCTTTGAGTATGTGTATCTATGTATCTATGTGGTAAATGTATGTGTTTGTGAGTATGTATACATATGTACATATACACACAAGCATTTAGAGACTAGAGGATCTGTGTCTTCCTTAAACACTCTCGACCTTACCTTTTGAGAGTCTCCACTGAACTTGGAGTCCATCAATCCAGCTAGACTAGTGGGCAAGCACTTGTCTCTGCATCAAAGGAGCTAGGATTATAGGTACAAGTAACCATGCCTTGCTTTTTAAGTGGGCTACTGGGAATACAAAAGCAGGTTCCCATTCATGTGCAGAAAAAAACTTTTAACAACTGTCTTAGGGTTTCTACTGCTGTGATAAAACACCAAGACAAAAAGCAGCTCAGGGAGGAAAGGGTTTATTTCAGCTTATTGCGCTACAACACAGACCATCACAGGGAAATCAGGGAAGGAGCCTGAAGCAAGAGCTGATGCAGAGGCCATGAAGCTACTTACTGGCTTATTCCCTAAGGCTTGCTCAACCTGCTTTCTTATAACACCCAGAGCATATGCATCACAGGCTTGCTCATAGGCCAATCTGGAAGGGGCATTTTCTCAGTTAGGTTCCCTCTTCTCAAATGACTCTAGCTTTAGTCAAGCAGCATTAAACTAGCCAGCAGATCAACTGTGTCTTCATCCCAGACCCAATATTATTAATCCATTTTTAAAAAAAGTATTTCTGGTTTAATATTAAATGTGTTGATGTCTCTGGAAAATTATCTTATGTTTTGTAGGTTGTCTTTCACTCCAATAATTGCTTACTTGGAAGTTTGTTTTTTTGTTTTGTTTTGTTTTGTTTTTCCCCAGCCTGATACTATGCCATCTGCCAATTTTTGCTTTTGTTTTTTGTACTTTGGGAGTCCTATCCAGGAAATCATTGCCTGTACAAATATCATATAAGTGTTCACCCCCCCAAAAAAGTCCAGCATTTCAAGTCTTATATGTTGACCTTTAATCCACCTTGCTAGACTTTTTAAAAGGTGAAAGATGGGGGTCAAGTTTCAGTTTTCTGCTGGCTATCCAGTTTCCCAAGCAGGATTCACTGAAAATGCTACATTTTCTCTAATGAATGTTTTTGGCACCTTTGTTAAGAATCAGTTGAGTATACAGGCATTTCTGAGACCTATAGATGAATTTTGCTTAATATCCCATATAAGAATTATACCTTATCTAAAAAGAAAAGGTCCTTTCAGTGTCAGTTAACCTATGCATGCATAATTTTTGCTGTTGACATTCGTTTCTTCCATCACTATTATGGGTCATCTATGTGCTCTATGAGCTACTGACAAATATATCAGAAATTCCACCATTTGATGAGAAAATTGTTTTGTTAGCTTCTGTTTATATAAATTTTTATACATTTTAAAACATTCTTACGTGACACAGATTTAACTGAAATAAATTCCTGGCACACCATTATTACAAAAATCCAACTTTCATATCTAGTCTTTAAATGGACTGCTTTGTTGAACAATAATATAGGTTTACTAGCTTTCACTTAAGTGATTGCATGGTGCAAAGAGAACACAAGAAGGGAAAAGGGTGGCTATGGGAAGGCACTTGTCCACTTCATGCTGTGCTGACGACGGCAGGCAGGGATTTACGTTTGCTCTCTACCAACTGAGCTGCTTTCTTCACCCATTTGGAGCTTTTACCTTTTATGTACTAGGCATGAGCAGACTCTGTCCAGTGATGGGTCTATACTAGGCATGCACATAGCAGCACAATTGCCTACCTACCTTCTTTTTTATTTTATTTTATTTTATTAGTTCAAATTAGGAACAAGCTTGCTTCAGATGTCAATCCCTTCTCCCTCTCCCTTCTCCCCCCCCCCAACATCCCACCTGCCCCTAGCCATCCCCCCTCCACTCCCCAGGCAGGGTAAGGCCCTCAAAAGGGGCTCCCCAAAGTCTACCACATCATCCTGGGCCAGGCCTAGGCCCTTCCCCATGTGTCCAGGTCAGGAGAGCATCCCTTCACATGTGATGGGCTCTCAAAATCCCTTCTTTTTTTTTTTAAGACCTTACATATTTAATACAGTGCATTACCCCTGTACAAATGGAAAAAAATTAAGTTCAACATTTCTAGACCAATATGGCTGTTAATTTTTGTACAGTGCCAACTCAACACAGTAAACTGGGATACTTTTTTCCAAAGTTGACAGAACAGCTAAAGTTTCCAAAAATTCAAATTATATATGTGTATATATATATATATATATATATATATATATATATATATATATATATAGAGAGAGAGAGAGAGAGAGAGAGAGAGAGAGAGAGACCAATAATGGCAGTATGTTATGCATCAAAAGCAGCAACAACTTTTCCAGGTTCTGCAGTCATTTGAACAAAATTGTAGAGACATCTAGCACTCTCCATTTAAAAAAAAAAAGTAAAAAACAAAATCCCAGAAAAACAGCACAGTTCTGTTACTCTTGTGGTACCTGGCACCATTTTTTTTTTTTTAAAATTAGCTTCTCAATCATCATCTGGAAGGAAACCATTCTGAGCAACATCATTAAAAACAGCTCTGATAAAGCACAGTCACTACTATGTATCATAAAGCAGGTCCACATATGAGTGAGTACATACCATGTTTGTCATTTTGTGATTGGGTTACCTCGCTCAGAATGGTTTCTTCGAGTTCCATCCATTTTCCTGCAAATTTCAAGATTCCATTTTTTTTTCCCTCTGAGTAGTACTCCCTTGTGTAAATATACAACATTTTCTCTATCCATTCTTCAGTTGAGGGGCATCTGGGCTGCTTCCAGTTTCTGGCTATTACAAATAGTGCTGCTATGAACATCGTTGAACAGATGTCCTTGTTGTATGAATGTGCTTCTTTTGGGTATATGCTGGATCTTGTGGTAGACTGATTCCCATTTTCTTGAGGAGTCACTATACTGATTTCCAAAGCACCACCCAGCTTCTTACTGTTTTTCTTCAAAACTAACATAACTTCAAAATACTTCTTTTCAGTACTTTATTTCAAATGTATATACCATTAGCACTTCTGTTGAATTTTAGTTCTTCCATGAATACTTTCATTATAATGATAATCATGGCAATACAAGCATTGATTAGTAACTTGATTCTAGTCAGTCTCATCAGAAAACAAGCCCTAAGCATCAATATGATTGGCTCAGAACTTTTTAGTGGCAGGTCCTATGTCTTCATAGCTTGCAGTCTTTTACAAGGTTGTGTCTGTAAATAAATCTGCTATTCTCACTTAATTCAGGTTATTATCCATAGCCCAAACTAAAGGAGAATATAACATGCTGAAAACCTTGGGGATATTGTCTAAAGTAGGAGCTGGCAAACAATTTCTTCTGAAAAGGAGAGATATATTAGTGTATATTTTCTCATCCCTCCCAACCTGACACTTTTTAAAAAATAATATATTAATTGAAACAGTTACATTATTTCCCCCCTTAACCCATACAAAACACTCCCCCATTCAACCCCTCCCATGCCTCTATCCTACTCTATTGGCACAAAGGCTGTCAGCCAACTCCTGGTAAAGAAGACAAGCTTCCTATTCAGCAAATTGTGCTGATCACCCTTAACCAGCTGGTCCTTCAGATTTGTCCTTGGATCTAGTAGATGGCTGCCACCCAGTGGACATCATCAGTTTTTCACTTATCTGAATCACTCATGAAACATATTTAAACACTTATGCTGAGCTCTGTATAGAACTAGTCCAAGGGTTTTATTCACAAATTTAAATGAACATTAAACTCATTAAATCCATCAGTTGAATTTGGATTTTACTCACAACGAAACATTAATCAAACTACCTCACATGCATATGTCAGCAATGACAATAACAACCATAAAATGGCAACAAAGTTGGGGAATAGCAAATAGCATAACATAGAAATGGCATCAATACCACGATCAGTGGCTTTTTTCTCTCCTTTGGCTGTTTGCTCCACATTGGTTACCAGACCCACAACTGTTCCTCTTTATGTAGTTTCTGACATTTGGAAAGCACACCAGCTCAGGGGGCCAACATCAAACTGAGGTGTTTCCCCTCAGACTTCAGCACTTTTAGCCAGGAATAAGTGGCACACACCTTTAATCCCAGCACTTAGGAGGCAGAATTATGTAGATCTCTTGACTTCCAGGCCAGCCTAGTCTACATAGTGAGTTCCAGGACAGACAGGACTACAAAATGAGACCCTCAAAACAAAATAAAAATAAAAATATAAAAGAGACTTGAGCATTTAAGTCATTCCTATAGCCCAGCTTCCCCTCCATACATGGGATCAGAAAATAGTGACAACAACTGAATTTATTTAACATCATAAAAGTTCAAGTCTCTTCTCTCCTGTACTTCTTTTATCCCACTATACCAATGTACTCCAACTTTAGCTGCTTCTAGGGGGATAAAACACATGGAGAATCATAGGACTTTATTATAAAAGTATAACCATCAAAATGATGTTATACTGTAATAAAAATAGATAAATTGATCAGTGGAAAAAGAAAATAGAAAATTTGCTCTAAGACAATGGTACAAAAGCAATTAAATAGAAAAAGAAACACAGGTCTTTATCATATAGTGTTGGGAAATTAAGCAAGCATAAGAAAAAATGATTTTAATATAAGCCTCCATCTATATGCAAAACAACCCTTAATATGCATCACAGACCTAAAACTTAGAATTGTTTAACTTCTACAAATACACATATTAGAAAACTCATTGAGATTTTTACTTAAAAACTTGGGAATTTCTTAGAATAAACAACTTTTGAGAGAAAAAATTGATGAGAATATAACCTTAGACAGTAGAATAATCCACAGAATCACAAAAAGAAAAAACAACTGTAGAATTCACCCTGCTTTCACCAGCTGTGAGATAATTATTTATTACACTATCAGAACTAGGGAAACATCATGTTTAATATATGTACACTACTGTTAACTAGCATACAAACTTTTCTCAGTTTTCCCCCAATATTTTTACATGTATGTGTTGACTTAGTGAGCCAAATGCAATTTTATATCATGTTTAACCACTAAGATACATAACAGTTTCAAAACCATAAAACAACCCCAAGCTAGAAATAATCCCCTCATTATTACTTCTCTGTATTCAATGGAGTCACATGCTGTCTAAATTCCTGAAGTTAATTTTCTTCATTGTATGTCTACCCTGTCCTTTATATCTATTATTTATTTATTTAAATTAGAAACAAGCTTATTTTACATATCAATCTCTGTTCCCTCTCCCTTCCCTCCTCCCCTGTCCCCCACTGACCCTCCTATCCCATCCCCTTTCTGCTCCCCACGGTGAGGAAGGGTGAGGCCTTCCGTGGGGGATCTTCAAAGTTTATCATATCATTTGGAGCAGGGCCTAGACCCTCCCTAGTGTGTCTAGGCTGAGAGAGTATCCCTCTATGTGGAGAGGGCTCCCAAAATTCATTTGTGCACTAGGGGTAAATACTGATCCACTACCAGTGGCCCCATAGATTGTCCAGACCTCCAAACTCACTTCCTCCTTCAGGGGTTCTGGAACAGTCCTATGCTGGTTTCCCAGTTATCAGTCTGGGGTCCATGAGCAACCTCTTGTTCATGTCAGCTGTTTCTGTGGGTTTCTCCAGCCTGGTCTTGACTCCTTTGCTCATCACTCCTCCCTCTCTGCAACTGGATTCCAGAGTTCAGCTCAGTGTTTAGCTGTGGGTGTATACATCTGCTTCCATAAGCTACTGGATGAAGGCCCTAGGATGGCACATAAGGTAATCATCATATATCTATTATTAAAAAGGTACAACAGTCTCCAAGCAAGGGAAGCCAGTAGGTAAACTGCAGATCTTCAACTCTCCCTCAGCTATTCCAAAACCAATCACCCAGTCTCATGCCCAGTGCTACAGGAAACCACCAGCTGCAGCTCCCTCAACCCAATTCCAGTGAATCACATAGAGCTTCTGCTCCAAACATCCCTCCCCCTATTCATTCATTGCTTTATCCTAGGCACCAAACCCAGCAGACATTCCTTGGGAACCCACAGGCCATCTCAGCCAGAGAAGCAGATAGGCAACTGCAGACCGTCACCCCTTCCTCAATTCTCCAGCTTTGTGGCAGACTACCTGCCGCAGCCTCTCCATACTCTCTGCACCCATTCTCAGGGAACTAAGTAGACACTGGTGGAACACCCTGCTTTCAGCTCCTCTGTAGTCTATCCCCATACCTAAGTGTCAGCTCCCAATACCTAGAAACACATTTTACCTGGAACCATGAGTGACCACACCTATCAGGATCCCAGAAAAAATTCCTACCAGGCAACAGACATCAATCACTGTCTCCTAAGAACCAGAGAGAAACAGAAACCAAGAAACAAAAAAACACCCATCCAACAAAGACAAGACTGTAATTGTATGATTTTTTACTCTTTTGGCTTTTTTGTTTGTTTGTTTGTTTGTTTTTTGAGGGGCTCACCACCCAGCTCCCAAATACACAGTCTGATTATTCCTTATGAATGCCCAGCCTTAGCTTGGCTTCTTGCTTGCCAGCTTTTCTTAATTATTCCACCTACCTTTTCCTTCTGGGATTTTATCTTTCTTGCTTCTGCATATCTTACTTTCCTTCTTAATCCATGACAGGCTTGGTGGCTAGTAGCTGGGTGGCTGACCTCTGATGTCCTCCTCTCCTTGTTCTCTCCTTGTTCCTCCTTCCTCGTTTCTCCTTCTATTTATACTCTGCCTGCCAGCCACACCTATCCTTGCTCCTGCCTCACTATTGGCCATTAAGCTCTTTATCAGGACCACCAGGTGTTTTAGACAATCACAAATACAGCATGAACAAAAGTCGCACAACTTAAAATATTCTACCACACAAGACCCTATAACAGCACCTTGAATTACAATCTTCCCAAACATAGATGCCTAGATGCCAGCATAAAAACACAATAACAAGAAAATATATTCGTTCCTTAGAGCTCAACAACTCTATCACAGCAGGTCTTGAATATTCTAACAAAGCTGAAGCACAAGAAAAAAAAAAAAACTATTTTCAATAAAAGGAAAATTAAAAAGTTAAAAAATAAAGGTACAACAATAAAAAATAAAGCACAAGAAAAAGACCTTAAAATAGTCTTTATGGATATGACAGAAGTCCTTAAATAAGGAATGAATAAATCTCTGAAATGAAAATGCAAACAAGCAAACCTTTCTTGTATAACTCGGGCCCAACTACCCATGCATGGTAGGATCTACAATGGATTTGGCTTTCCTAATCAATACCAATCAAGAAATTGTCCCCACATACATGTTCACAAACCAATCTGATGTAAGCAACTCCTCAATTGAGAGTTCCTCTTCCAATGTATGTCAAGGTTTGTGTCAAAACTAAATAGTACATCCAGGAACTACAAAAGAGACGTCAGGAAAAGCTCAAGTTCAAGGCCAACAGCTGAGCTACAGAACAAATGCTGGGCCATCCTCCACTACAAGTTGAGATCTTGCTCAAAAGGAAACAAGAGTACATAGTTTGTGATCATTCTCCATTTCTACATGTTCACTCCTCAAGATAAAATAGTCTAAATTTAGAGGTATATATTATGAGAATAGATATGTAGAGTTGAGCATACATAAAGAAACCAAGAATATTTTCCTCAGGAACTATTAACATTAGTGATGAGACTGCGTTCAAATTTTTAGAAATAATACAAATCTTAAAAAAAAAAAAACTCTTCAGATTTGAGAACATACAAGATTATCTAATTATAACCTTAACTAACTCACTGAAAAACAGTAATGAGAGCTACTACAGAACCTATAGGAGGTAGGACCAAGTAGGATTTTATCAAAGTGTGTTTTCAAAAGGAAGTTTTCTTGAAACCTATTAACTTTTCATGATGGTTGTTAAAAACAGAGCAAATCTCCCCACCTAGCCACCTTCAGATGTGTTTGCTATTTGTTCTACATATAGTCATTTGCTAGTAGATTGCCTCCTGATAATTTCATGTATTTTCATGTTACTAATTATTTTGTTTTTCTTTTAGCTTGAAAAGTGATTATGTTTTATATAACACTCTGGTTGTGGTAAACACAATTAGCATTATTTGTCTAGAAAATTTTATTCTTCACTTCTGAGGGGCCATTTGTCAGGTATAATATTCTTACTGAATATTTTTCCTTCTCCACATTAAGTTTATCATTCCATTGACTGCAGTCCCATCAGGTTTCTGCTGTGGCATCCAGTGACAGTCTCACTGAAGCCCTTTTATATCTGACATTCTTTTCCTTTTCAGAATTCAAGATCTCTCTATCTTTGATTCTTGACAATTTAATTATAATGTCTTGGTGTAGATTGTTTAGACTGAAGATAATTAGAGATCTATAACCTTATTTTATCTGAATATTTCATTTTCCCAATTTAGAAACTTTGTAAAACTTGCTAATTAATATAAAGGGAAAGTTACACAGGAATAATAAAAAAACAATACTGCCTGTTTTATCATATATATTGAAAAAACAAACAAAAATAACTGGGCTACATAAAGGAGCTCAGGTCTAGAACTTGCCTGTTCATAAATATAATTTCTTCCAAATAAAAGAATGATCAGAAAACTGAAATAAAATTATGAATCTAGCAAAATAAGAGTTAATATAGTAACACATTAATACAGGAAAAAATGAGTAATTACAACACAGAAAAAAGTGTGTTAAAGTCTAAGTCTTTTGACTAAAACATCAAAGTAGGAATAGAAGAGACATTGACAGAGCAAGAAATGACAGTTAAAAAATAAACAAAAACACAATTAAGGGGCTAGTGAGATGGCTTACAGGGTAAAGTGCTTGCCATAATCATGAGGACCTAAATTCAATTCCTAGAACATGTAAAAAGAACCAACTGCTGAGAAGGTAGAGAGAGGCTCCCTGGGACTATTGGCCAGCTAGTCTCACTACTGGTTCAGTGAGAGATCCTGTCTCAAAAAATATAGTGAAGAGCAATTGAAGTAAACCCTCAATGTTTACCCGTAGTCTTCCAAATAAAAGAATGATTTACATCAGAAAACTGAAATAAAATTATGAATCTAGCAAAATAAGAGTTAATATAGTAACACATTAATAGAGGAAAAAAATGAGTAATTACAACACACACTCTCCTATACATAGGCACATGCACTTGAACACATATGCACACATGCATCCTGATAGAATGTACTCATGTTTCAGCCTGCATCAATGCCTGCTATAATGCAGACTGGGGTATATCTCATATATAGCATGCAATCCTATGCCCATGCTACTTCCATGCTAGAACAACAAAATCTCATAAAGAGAGGATCCAAACAGTTCCTGTCCCCACAAAGCCTCTAGACCTACCCTGATGAAAGAAACGAACTGTGCCAGTAAATTGGATTTCTATTCTGGCCAACATCATCTATGAGTGATTTCTGTGGTTGAAAACCATTAGGTATACAACTGCAGCCAGTAGCTCCTAGAAGCATGGGCCTTGTTCTTTCCACTGTGCTACTGTGCTGTACTAGTGTTAGTAGCTGTGGTCTCCAGATACAATCCAACATTGGGAGGTGGGCAACAAGATGATGCATGCCTGGGATGGTCAGAGCAGAACAGGGAAGAATGCAACTGTGCTTGACTACAAGCAGATGACTGTAGATAACACCCTGAGCCTACTACAACCCCAAGTGGAAGTTTGCAATAAAGATTAGATTTTGAAGACATTTAATTATTAACAATATCTCAACTGTGGATTTCGGACATACTTGGGCTTGGGTCTCCTAGTGCTGAGACTGTAACACTACATCAGACATGGGTTTACAACAAACCTGTCGTTGGTGCACCATCTAGTGGTAAAATATCAAATAATTATTGGGCCAGAAAAAAGCATCTGCTCATTAGAATTTTTGGAAACTCACATTATGAAGGCTGGTATAAATATCAAATCTAGTGTACAGATAACTATGGACAACAACAAGTATCAAGAACACTGAGAAAAATCACCTTACGTAACAGACAAAATAAGGCACAGGAAACTGACCATAAAATAATCAATATATAAATTCTTACTCACACACACACCATCATTAACTACAATGGAAACATAGATTATAACTACAATTAAAACATTACCTCACACCTGTAAGAGGCTATTATCAAAAGGATGGAAGTTAAGTGTTGCTGTGGATGTGGTGAAAACAAGCCTTTCACTTTACTGGTAGTAAATTGATTTAGTACAACCAATTATGGGAAATACTATGGAGATTTCCTCAAAACATTAGATTAAAACCACAATGTGACCAAAGTAACTCCAATATTATGCATATATTCAGAGGATGTAAAATCTGTACATTGAGTATTTGTACCTGTATTGGACATTTATATTCTCATTTACACTCCATTAGTCACAATAGATTAGGTAACAGATTAACACTGATTTCATCAGACAAATGGAGTAATAAAATGTAAACATGTGAACATGTATATACACATATATATGTGTGTTCACCATGGGGAAAGTTTGAGTTAGGATGAATAAATTCTTTATATTATATGGCAATGATGACACTAGCATATAAAAATGCATTGTAAACTTCAGAACTGCTAAGAAAGTAGAGGTTGAATATATTCCCAAAGGTCAAAATAAGTACATGAGGTACTATACTAATATATTGATTTATTTTACAATATATATAATGAAACACCATGGATATATGAAATTTGTTTGTGAAAAAACACATTTAAACTGGAAATGAGAATTTAACTCATAAGTTACCCATTTTTTTTGTAAACTGTAAATGATTTCAAAGTTTTAATTTGTTTCTAAATTTTAGAATCACATAATGAGTGTTATGATTTGAATATAAAGTCCCCCACCCAATCTCATTTGTTTGATTGCCAGCTGTGCTATCAATCATTGAGAAGTGACCGGGTCATTAAAGCTCTCATTGACTAATCCCCTTATGAACTGATAATTTAATGGCATTTGGGGGAGGTGAAGAAATCTTCTGGGCCTACTTGGAGGAATTAGATCACTGGGGGTGTATTCCGGGAAGTTCTATCATGTCTGGATCATCTCTCTATTTGTCTGTTTCCTGTCTGCAATGAAGTAAACTATATTGTTCTAATTTACCAGAGATCCATGGCAATGGAGCAAGCTGGTCATGAACTGAAAACTGTAACTGCAAGCCAAAATAAACCTATCCCCACCTTAAATTCTCAAAATTATTTGTCACAGCAATAAAAGGGTTAATAATACAAGTGAAAGATGGCTGTCACTCAAGTCCTGATGGAGAAGTCATGCCTGCTACTAGAAACCTAAGCAACTACCCAGAGTTAGTGAAATCATGGATTTTGAAGGAAAATGTAGAACCACAGAACTATGGGAATCACAAGACCTCACTCACTCAACCTTACACACACAAAAAAAAACTGTAGGCAACTAAGAAATGCCGAGAACAGGACAATAGACTTCCCTAGGGAAGAGCACACCAATTGATTGTCCAATACCTAATAGCCCTGAATTAGTAACATTATACAGAATATATGTATGTAACAATTAACGAAAAGAGGAGCCAAGAATTTGAAAGAGAGCAAGTAGTTTAATGGGACAGTTTGGAGTCAAAAAGGGGAAGGGGTAAATGATATAAAGGTCAAAGGGTCAAAATATAAAGGAAATAGCTTTTGAAAAACAGATATAAAGTTGGGAAGGGAACATATTTGAAGGGTCACAGGAATTGGAGGAGGGAAATGGGGGCAGATATGACGGTGTGTACATGTATATCATTGTGTACATATATGAAATTATCAAAAATATAAAAAGATAAAGTACAGGACAAAAACCAAGTGCTTAGTTTTAAGGACTCAATTCTGGCTAATGAATTATGTTGTTATCACAGATGTGGATTTGTAGAGTAATTATTCGGCCCCCATCTGGCTTTCTCTTACACTTGGGATTCCTTCAGTACATTATGATAAAGCAAGGAGGCCTTCAGCAGATGCTAGCCCCTCAATCTTAGGACTTTTATATGTTCAGAAGTATGAAGCATATAACTTTCTGTTTATTATTACTGTGGCATTCTATTCTAGTAAGACAAAATGGATTGAAATACCCCTCTAATGCTATGACAACCCCTGAGGATTCTATGTTCAGGCCTAGTCCCTAGATCCAGGCTCCAACACTTGAAGCCCTAGTACTGGGCTTGAAGTACTTGAAGCCCTAGTACTGGGCTTCAAGACCACTCCAGTGAGCTCAAGTATCAGGCTCATCCCAGTATACCCTGGTAACATACTAGTTCTGTAGACTCAGGATCCAGTACTAGGCCTCTAGAATAGAAGCTAACATCTTTGCTAATTATATATTTGACAGGGAATTGATATCCAGAATATTTTTTAAATCATCCAATCAATAAGTGGACAGATGACTTTGTTTTCAAAACAAGTACAAATGGCCAATAATTATATAAAAAACATGGTCACTACCCTTATCTAGCAGGGAAATTCAAATCTAAATTATACTGAGAGTCTATGTCACTCCTATCAAAATGGCTATAATCAAGAAAACAAACAAAAACCAAATGGCAAAGACTATAGAATGAGAGGAAACCCTAACACAGACATCATAGGTTAATGTAGTCACTATGGAAACCACTATTAAAGTTCCTTGAAAACTAAAACTATCATATGTTAAAGCTGTATCACTTCGAGGTATATGCCCAAAATTTAAATCATGTTATCATATACACCTGCACATCCATGTTATTGTGACACATTCATAATGATCGTGATACTGAATCAGTCTAGATGCCCATCAATAGATGTGTGGATAAGTAAAACATGGCACACATACAAATGAAGTTTTTATTTAGTTATAAGGGAATGAAATTATGTCACATGCAGGAAAATGGATGGAATAAGAGATTGTGTTAAAAGAGATGAACCGCCTCAAGACAAATATCGAATGCCTTCTCAAATGAAATATCAAGATTATCTACATTTTTTAAATATACACACATACACACAAACAGTCACACACACCCACATGCACACACACAACATGAAATTTATCTTTCCCTATTCTCCTTTCCTGCAATGGTATCTGCCAACCAAGAATACTATACCTGACATGGCTGTCTTTCAAAATGGAGGGAAAGATAAGCACTCTAAGACATAGCCAGTTTGAGGCCTACTTCTGCTTCATGAACACTCCAGAAAGAAAAGTTCAAGAAATGAAAGAGAGGGAAAAGAAAAATAGGGAAAGATAAATTAATTAGAGAAAAGAAGAGAGAAAATTATAAATCTATACACATCAAACATAGAGGACTTAAAAATATGACCAGATGTTATCAGAACTGAAAGGATAAAGAGATAACTATGCAATAATAGTAGGAGAAATAAATGCTGTTTTCAGCAATACAAAGATCATCAAGTCAGAAAAATCAGTAAGAATCAGCAGATTCAGTAGCACTATAAACCTAAATAACCTAATAGACAAAGTTTGTTCTCAACCTAAGGGAGTTTCACTTAAGACTTTTCAAATTTACAACTGTACAATTTTAACAGATTTATTAGAAACTACACTTCAAATTTTGTGTTTATATATTTTCCCAGGCTAGCAATGTTATTCAGTACTGTCTCACAGTGTTGGGCAACAACAAAAAGCCACAGCTCCCAATCAGTGACATAATCATGAGAGCAAACAGCCAATACTTTGATGCTCAGAAAAAAAAAAAAAAAAAGTGTATTATTAAACCTATTTTTGTGTTTTGACAATTTCAACTTATAATATGTATATTGGGATATAGCCCTGTAATTAAGTCAAAAAGTACTTACCACAGAACACTCCACCTACAGCAGCAGAATATATATTTATTTTTTATCTTTTTTATTTGAATTACAAACAAGACTGTTTTACATGACAATCCCAGTTCCCTTCTCCCTCCCTTCCTCCCCTACCACACCCCCAACTAAAACCCTACCTATTACATACCCTTTCTTCTATTCACCTGACTCAACCTTTCTGCTCCCTCATGACCTCTACATCCTTCCTCTTCTTCCCTTCTCATTCTCATAGCTCCCTCCCCCCTCTTCCCATGCTCTCAATTTGCTCAGGAGATCATGACCCTTTTCCCTTCTCCAGAGGACAATGTATGTCTCTTTTAGGGTCCTCCTTGTTTACTAGTTTCTCTGTCAGTGTGGATTGTGGGCTGGTAATCCTTTACTCTATGTCTAAAATCCACATATGAGTGAGTACATATCATGTTTGCCTTTTTGTGATTGGGTTACCTCGCTCAGAATGGTTTCTTCAAGTTCTGCCAATTTCAAGATTAACCCCCCCCCCACCCCGAGTAGTACTCCATTGTGTAAATGTACCACATTTTCTTTATCCATTCTTCAGTAGAGGGGCATCTAGGTTGCTTCCAGTTTCTGGCTATTACAAATAGTGCTGTTATGAGCATCACTGAACAGATGTCCTTGTTGTATGAATGTGCTTCTTTTGGCTATATGCCTAGAAGTGGAATTGCTGGATCTTGTGGTAGACTGATTCCCATTTTCTTGAGGAGTCGCCATACTGATTTCCACAGTGGCTGTACAAGTTGGCACTCCCACCAGCAGTGGAGAAGTGTTCCCCTTTCTCCACATCCTCTTCAGCATAAACTGTCATTGGTGTTTTTGATTTTAGCCATTCTAACAGGAGTAAGATGGTATCTCAGAGTTGTTTTTATTTGCATTTCCCTGACGGCTAAGGATGTTGAACACTTTCCAATGTGTCTTTCAGCCATTTTAGATTCCTCTATTGAGAATTCTCTATTTAGTTCTATATCCCACTTTTTAATTGGATTGTTTGGTGTTTTGGAGACTAGCTTCTTGAGTTCTTTGTATATTTTGGAGATCAGCCCTCTGTCAGATGTGGGGTTGGTAAATATCTTTTCCCAGTCTGTGGGCTGTTGTTTTGTCTTGCTGACTGTGTCCTTTGCCTTACAGAAGCTTCTCCATTTCAGGAGGTCGCATTTATCAATTGTTGATCTCAGTGTTTGTGCTACTGGTGTTATGTTCAGGAAGCAGTCTCCTGTACCAATTAATTCAAGGGTATTTCCCACTTTATCTTCTAATAGGTTCAGTGTGGCTGTGTTTATGTTGAGGTCTTTGATCCATTTTGACTTAAGTTTTGTGCAGGGTGAAAGGCTTGGGTCTATCTGTAGTCTTCTACATGTCTGCACCCAGTTATGCCAGCACCATTTGTTGAAGATGTTCTCTTTGTTCCAGCGTATAAATTTGGATTGCTTATCAAAAAATCAGGTGTTAGTAGGTGTGTGGGTTAATATCAGGGTTTTCAATTCTATTCCATTGGTCTACCTGTCTATTTTTGTGCCAATACCAAGCTGTTTTCAGGTATTTTCAGGTATATAGCTCTGATATATATATTTATATTTTCTTTAAAGTACCAAACATTCTCCAGGACAGACCTTACTATAGCCTATAAAACAATTCTTAATAACTTCAAGAAAATTCTGTCAAGAATCTTCAACAACAGTATAAAATTAGAAATCAATTACAGAAGAAATTTGAGGAAATGTGTAGAGATATATGACAATTAAAAAGCATGTTTTTAAACAATAAAGGATCAAAGAGAAATTAAAAAGAAAGTGAAGCAGTTTAAGAAGGGGCAGACCAAGGGCCAGGGAGATGGTTCAATAGGTAAAGGCAACTATCACTAAACCTGATGACCTGAGTTCAGTCCCTGGGGTTCATGAAAGAAGGGTTAAACTGACTCCTCTCACAAGCTGTGGTGCACAAACCTCTCTCTCTCTCTTTCTCTCTCTCTCTCTCTCTCCCTCTCTCTCTTTCCCTCTCTCCCTCTCTCTCTTTTTCCCTCTCTCTCTTCCCCCCCTCTCTCCCCCCCTCTCTCTCTCTCTCCCCCCCTCTCTCTCTCTCTCACACACACACATGCACGCAGTGAGAGAGAAAATGCAACAAAAAAGGGCAGACCAAAGCACAATAAAGGTTGATATAAAAAGGCCACAGCTAACAACCTCAACAGCAGAAATTTGAAAGCCTTACTTTGTAAAAAAATTAAAAAAAAAAAAAGCAATGGGTGCCTATGCTCATCATTTTTGTACAACACAATAATGGAAGTCGTTGTAAAAGCAACTAAGAAAGAAAGAAAAAGCATCTTAGACAGCAATAAGTTAAACTGTGGTGCTGGAGGATAGCTCAGTCGGTAAAGCACTTGCTATGAAAGTATAAGGATCTAAGTTCAGATCCCCAACAACCATGTAAAAAGTTAGGTATGATGGCAGACATCTGCAACTCCAGTGCTGGGTATGTGGACACAGTAGATCCCTGAAGCTTATTGGCCAGCCAGCATAGCCAAATCAATGAGATCTAAGTGAGGTGAGAAACCCTGTATCAAAATGTAAGGTGGAAAGCAATGAAGAAAGGCACCCAGTATCAACCTTTGTCCTATGCATGAGCATAGATACACACTAATTCCCAAATCATATATATATTACATGTATATATGTATACATGTACATACAACACACAAACACACAGAAGTTAAACTTTCTCTACATATAACAAGATCTTACATATTAAAGACAACCAAAAACTGCTAGAACTAATCTATAAATTCAGTACAGTTGCAGACTTTTATATACTAACAATAATGTCTGAAAAGAAATAAAAAAACAAATTTTACAATAACTACATGAAATAAATAAAAACTCAGGACTATATTAACAAAAGATATGAAACATTAGACCACTGAAATGTATAAAAACAAATGTAAGAAGAGAAAAATAGAAACTCATCCCATGAATTGGCTTAATTAATATTGTTAAAATCATTATATCACTCAAGGTGATCCATAAAGTCAATGATTCATATAAAAAGAATGAACAATCACAAAATTCAAAAAGAACTCTTAGCTTTCAGTTGCTGTAATAAAAAAAAAAAAAAAAAAAAAAAAAAAAAAAAAACATGACCAAAAGTAACTTGTGGAGGGAAGGATTTATTTTGCTTTCACTTCTGCATCACAGTCCATCATCAAAAGAAGTTAGGGCAGGAACCGATGAAGAAGCGCTACTTACTGGTTTGCTCCCATGGCTTGCTCAGCAACTTTTTTTTACATAACCCAGAACCACCTGCCTAAATGTGGCCCCACCCACACTGGGCTGGGTCCTCTTACACCAATCATTAATCAAGAAAATGCCCCACAAGCTTGCTCTCAGGCCAATTTGGTGGAGGCGTTTCTCAGTTGAGGTTCCCTCTTCCCAAATGTGTCAAGTGGACAACACTAGCTAGCCTAGGTCCAAATAAGATCCCAAGTAGCCAAAATGAAAGTAGAAGGTATCACATTTGAATTAAAAATCTACTTCATATCTATAATAATCAAAACAGCAAGGTATTAACATAAAAACAAAAACACAGACCAATGAAACCTAATAGCCAAAAATAAATAGAAACATTTATAGACAACTGAATTTCAACTAAAATGTCACGAACACTTGATAAAGAAAGGACAAATTGCTACTGGGAAAACAGGACTTAAAAGTGCAGAAAAATGAAATGGCTCATATCATATACAAAACTAATTCAAAAATAATTTAGAACTTAAATATAGGGCTGAATACTACAAAAATCCATTAAGTTAAAGCCTAATGAAACAATTCAACAACATTTATTTTATCAGTGACTTTCTGATTATAATCCTTTCCTCCAAAGCAAAAAAGCAACAAAATTAAGAACAGTCAAAGGATAATATTAAACTAAAAAGCATCTACAAAGTAAGAATCATAATCAATAGGAGCAAACCTACAGAATGGGAGCAAATCCTTGAAAAACCATACATGGGATATGGTTCAAAGTCTATAAAGTATTAACACAACTGAAGAACAAGAAAACAAAATACCTGATTTTCAAATTGATCAAAAGTATTTGAAGAGGCAATTCTTAAAAGAAGATAAGATATCCACTGTAAGATGGATCAGCAGTTAGGAGTACTTGCTGCAAAATCATGAGAAGCAGAATCTGGATCCTAGCACCCACTGAACAATCGGGCATACTGCACTCACCTATCTACCTGTAGCTCTAAGTTGGTTATAGGAGGATTGCTAGAGTTTGCTAACTTCCAGCTTAGCTGAGAAAAGATGAGTCCAAGGTACAGGGAGAGACTATGTCTCAAAGGAATAGATAGTGTGATGGAAGAATACACTCAATTCCCTCTTCTGATGTCTGCACGCTCATTAAGGCACACATACACTGACATGCACACAGATGAGCAGACAGACTCTCTCTCTCTGTCTCTGTCTGTCTGTCTGTCTCTCTCTCTCTCTCTCTTTCTCTCTCTCTCTCTCTCTCTCTCTCTCTCTCTCTCTCTCTCTCTCTCACACACACACACACACACACACACACATTGCAAAGAAGAGAAAGAGGCAAAAGAGGAAGGGAAATCCAATGGTTCATGGGGGGAAAAAAGTTCACAACACTGTCTGCCATAGTTTGGAAATTTTTGTGTATTTTTTTTCCTTTAAGTACAATGGGGATGGGAGCAGAAGATAGTTCTTATGAGGGTACAAACATATGCTGCATAAGCATAAGAACCTGTGTTTAGTATTAGCATTCATTTTAAAAGCTTGGCAAGACTGCACACACACCTGTAAATTCATGTAAAAAAAAATAGGGGCAGAAGATCTCTGGGACTTGTTAGTTGCCATCCTAGCTATGTTTTCAGCCAGAGACACTGCCTCAAAGAAATAAAAAGGAAAGAGAACAGGATAGCTGACACTCTCCCCTGGTCTCTGTGTATAAACACACAAATGCACATGCACCACACATACATAAACCACAGTCAAACACAATACAGAAATAAAATTTAGAGTGAATGTGCAAAATCTGTTAAATACCAAACACTGCCTTTAGACTGATTTTAATAAAAAAGACATAAGATAATAAAAAGGGACAAAGTTATGAAGAAATAGGAACCACTTCACATTGCTAGTGAGAATGCAATTAGCATAACCACTACTAAAAACATTATGGAGTTTTCTTAAAACTTTAAAAATAGAACTACCATATGATCCAGAAATGCCACTTCTATGTATATAGCCATAATCTATAAAATCAATGTTAAAGAGATAGCTTTCACATCCATGTTCATTTCTATGATATTGTAACATATGAACTGAAAAATGAAATTTGGTATATATCAACAATAGAGTACAATAGAGTACTACTCAGCCTTTTATAAAAAGAAAAAAAACAAAAAGAAAATCCTGTCTGATGATTATACAATAAGTTACAGGACAATGAGATCTGTGAAATAAGACAAGCACAGAGAAAAACACAACACAATTTCAAATATATATGTAAATACACACACACACACACACACACACACACACACACACACACACACACACACACACACACACGGGGGTAAGAGTGTGTATGTGTGTAGAATACTGCTTCCCTAGCCTAGAGATGGGGTGTAAGACAGGAGATGGTGACCAAAAGATATAAAACCTGTATTAGAAAAGAAAAATAAACTCAAGTGGCATTATTTAAATCATGGTAACTGGAGTTAGTAACAGTATGTTGGATATAACAATATTCAAAAATTGCTAAGAGTTTTCACTGCAGTCTAAGCTTGTTGATTAGCTCAATATAGTTAATATATAATGCATCTATATTTCAAAGCATTTTGTATACTGTAGATAACTTTTAATTTTTCAACTTCAAAGTTCATGAAAAGGATATTGGGAAGTGTATAAGGAGTAAGGCAGATTTAAATGGCAACAGACTGAACAAAGAAAAATAATGTCACATTGATGGAAATATTTTCCCTTTCAATTGTATATACCCAATACCACAGGACACTGAAAGGTTTATCAATGCATGGGACAACAGATCTGGCTATTTCTTGAGAATAAAAAACAACTTTTCATTAGTAAAGGTTTTTTTCTGTTATTGAAAATAGATTTCTTTCAAATTAGGATTCACCTCCCCGAGTTTTTAACTATTAACTGACTATTTATAATACCAGAGTAACAAAGTTTTAAACTATAAGCACTAAAATAAATTCAATACTATTTCATGTGTTCAACATGGTATGAATGTTGTTATAGCATACAACATATTTTATTTATATATTTTATTCAACAAGTTTTTTTTATTTTTGGAAATATATATTTAAATGTTCTATTATTATTATTAGTGTTACTATGGGTATTAGTATTTTATATGTATGAATGTTTTGCCTGTATATTTGTCTGCATACCACATGTGTGTCTGGGTGGCTGAGGAAGTCAGAAGACAGCAATGGATCCCCTAGAACTAGTTACAGACAGTTATGAGCTACCATATGAGTGCTGGGAACTTAACCCAGGTCCTCTGTAAGAGTAGACAGTAGACTCTTAACTGCTAAGCCATCTTTCCAGTTGCAGAAATATATTTACACTATCTTTTTTTATGTTTGTGTGTATTTCAAAGTGTATATTTGCGTGCCTGAGTGAAGTATGTATACAATATATACATGATCCTTAGGAAATCAGAAGAGGGTGTGAAATCCTCTGGAACTGGAGTTATGCATGGATGTGAGCCACCATATGGATATTGGAACCTAACCTGCAATAGTAATAAGAGCTCCTAATCTCTAAACCACCTGTCCAGCCCTAAGATGTTTTTTCAGGGTAAATGGTAAATGTATGTTTGTACATTTGCTATGCTCTAAAGTATTAATGATGGAATATAAGCATAATTTTAACGATCTATTTTGTTATCTCACTGAATTGAAAAGACAAGAATTCAATTTCTTGACTCAGGAAACAGAAATCATGGTTCAAGACCGAGAACATAAAAGTAGGAAAACACTGAATGATAATAGATAAAGTGATGTACACTATAAGTAATGCAAGCAAGCTTTTGATAGAATTCAATTTGTTTAATGTACTAGAAAGAGAATATATTTAAAGCTCAAATTCAATTGCTATTTCCAACCAAGGAAATTTTTAGAATCAAAACACCTGCTTACTCACATTATTTCATTTCTTTTGAAATCAAATAAGGCACAATTAAATTTAAACATAAGTAATAAAAATAACTGAATAAATATACTTCTCTCTATTCTCTGGAAATAATATGTGATATATCATGCTGGTGACTCAGTAGATGGCACTGTTCCCATGAAATCAAAATGGATCGAATAATCTAGCTTGAAATGCTGTAATAGGAAATAGGGCACACAAGATGAACCAAAAACACTAATGTGCTTTTAAAAACATAAAACAATATTCTGAATATTAAATTAATACTCCATATAAACCTATAAATCTTAAATATGATGAATTATTCTGCTATAGTACATTTATTTTCTTTCTAGTGTAACTTGACTGAAATTCTGTATTTTTTGGAAATACTAATAATCTATAATATCTACAAAGAAAAGAAAATAGGTTGTAACCCTATAATTAAATGTGAAATAACAGTAGTCCTTATTTCTTTTTAACAGTGCTTTATTAAAAACAGGAAAGTTTTAGAGGATTTCAAAACAGTAACTAAGACACTCTTAATTTTTAATTTAATGTTTATTTATTTAGGAGTAGTAGTAGTCACCATCGTGTGTGTGTGTGTGTGTGTGTGTGTGTGTGTGTGTGTGTGTGTGTGTGTGTGTGTGTGTGTGTGTCTCATGCACATGTGACATGAAGCCTGAATGGAGGTCAGAGGGCAACTCTGTAGAGCCTGTCCTCTCCTTCCACCATATGTGTGTTCCAGGGGGCCAGGTCCCTGTGGTGAATGGACAGTTGGAAAGACTTCTTAAACATCATTTGTCTCTTTTTACTCACCAGCACAGCTACCTAACTTTATCTTCTCCTTTAAAATACAGAATGTTTTTTCTCACATAATATATCCTGATATGGTTTTCCCCTGCCTCTACTTCTCCCAGCTTCTACCTAGCTCCCCTTCTATCAGGATTTACCCCCTTTCTGTCTCATTAGAAAATAGTCTTCTAAAAGATAATAAGATATAATTATTTTTTAATAAAGTAACACATCGGAATAGGACAAAACATAAGGAAAAGAGCACAAGAAACATATATAGACACACAGTGATCCACTTGTTCACACACTTAGGGAATCCCATAAAAATACTAAACCAGAAGCCATGATACAGGCACAAAGGACATGTAGGGTAGAAAGATTACACACACACACACACACACACACACACACACACACACACACACACACAATAATGCACATAAAAATATGTAATATTAAAATTACATGTTTATAATAAAGCTAAAACAAGATAAACTATTTTTTTTAAATGAAGAGTCATTTTGTGACAAAAAAACCTTCAAAGATGCCACTGAGTTTGTTTTCTATTAGTCATCTATGCTGGGCATGTAGCCTACCCTCTCTCTACCATCTGGCTACCCTAACTTGAGATCACCAGTAGCAGAAGTACATTTTATACTTTTTTCATTATCCCATAAGACATTTTATAGATTCCACCATGCATATGTGTACTTAATAATGTCTCAAAAATACCTACTTAACAATGGCACAAAGTAAAGTCAACCACAGCAAAGTGTATTCAATAAATATCTGCTTATTAAGTGGGGTTGACACATCAGTAAACCAAAGCAACAAAAGTAGTACCAATTAAATCTATAATCCAGATAGTAATTTAATTTGCCAATTTTATATCCATAACCTTAAGTTTGAAGATTATTATGACCATAAAGGAAGTAATTAATATAATTTAAATTGGGTTGTATGGCCATAAACAATCTAGTCAATTTCTCATTCATTCATTCATTCATTCATTCATTCATTCATTCAAAGTATTCATTGAGAACTTACAATGAATTACATGGCTTCATGCTTATAAATTAAAAAAAAATTAAGGCATTTAAAGGAAATCAAGGCATTCATTTCTACACCTACCAGCTTACATCAGACTCTTTTTTTTTTTTTATGAAGTTCAGATGGAATGGTCAGACACTTGAAGACTTTGTTTGAAAGTGACAGGGTATTAAATAGCTTTACTTACTAATCTTGGCATTAGTATTCATCCAGATCTAGCACTGACATTTGAGAGAAGTGATCACTTCTCTCAGTGCTACACTACTATCCCAAGCCCCTTGGACTGCTAACATGACTGAAAGAGGATATCAAATCAATGCTCTAATATGGTTGCACAGCAGTGGTTCTCAACCTTCCTAATGCTGATACCCTTTAATATAGTTCCTCATGTTGTGGTGACCCCAAACCATATTACTTCATAATTTTGCTACTGTTATGAACCAAAATATAAATATCTGATAGCATGATATCTGATATGCGACCCCTGTGAAAGAATCGCTAAGCCCTAAAGGTGTGGTGATCCACAGGTTGAGAATCACTGCTCTTGAATCTCAGCTTATTCTAATTTTGTGTGGTCAAGATTCTACAATTGAGATTTGTACTGATATTTGTTAATTTTTCTTGCCAGTCCTATATCTGAGGATCCCTAGAAATCTGTTACATAGCAGAATTCTGCTGTAAAATGATAATTATATTTTTGTGATAATATACTTACATTAAATCTTCTTGAATGTCCTGTCCATCTGTTTGGAGCTAGGTACATTTGAAAATTCTGTGGTGATATTTTGTTTATGATCTAATAAAGCTTGCCTGAAAGTCAGAGTGCAAAGCTGGCCACACTAGTTAGCCATAGAGGTCAGGTAATGGTGATACACACCTTTAATCCCAGCACTCGGGAGACAGAGGCAGATGCATATATGTTAGTTCAAGGTCATCCTGGGCTACATGAAATCCATCCAGTCTAAAAGAGAAATAGAGCCCACACAAAGGTGATCCTAGCACTTGGAGTGGCATGCCTTTAATCCCAAAACTATGGAGGTGCAGACGGGAATGATATGGCTGGGTGGAGAGAGGAATATAAGGCAGTTGGAGACAAGAGCTCATGGCAGTCTGAGGCAGCAGTCTGAATCAGGCAGTCAGTCTGAAGCAGTCTGAGGAAGCAGTCTGAGGAAAGGATCCCCCCCTTGGTATGAGCATTGGTAGAGGTAAGAACTCTAGTGGCTGGCCACTTTGCTTCTCTGATCCTTCAGCTTTTACCCTCTAATAGCTAATGAGGTTTTATTATTAATATCAATTAGAATTTGTGCTACAAAATTCAATGTCAAAAAGACTATTTTAAAGACAATCTAGCTTGCAACATCTTTAACTACCCTCACATACTCAGTTTAATTATCAAAGTCTATATTTATAAACTGATGATATAACAAAAAATAGAAGATCTTAAATGAATAGCAAAAAGACAAATATATATTCCAAAGTACCTACAGTTTAAAAGAAGCTAAGTCCAAAGCTTCTTAACAACTGACAACCACTGTTTCATAAACCTTAAGTTGTACCATCCTCTGCTTCATTCTGGAAAATACTTAAGAGGTCTACAAACACAGTTTCTAAGACTCATTATATCTTCAGTTTCCTATTGGGAAAAACTGTTTAAAGAACCAATGAAAAGGTTAGGCTATGGGGTTAAAAGACTCAAAGTAAGTTAACATAGCTTGTAAATAATATAACCAAGGTAAGGAAAAAAATGAAGCGATTTAGAAAGGGAAAAAACTTTCCCAAATATTTCTTATGTATCAGAGATACAACCAATATGTATGTTTTTAGTATTTTCACTCTTTCATAATAGAATAGAGTTACCTTTGAAGTCACTGTGGACAGTTTTCATTAAATTTGTAACTGAAGATCTGAGACTCTTATATGACTACTGATTTGATTAAAAAGGACCATCTTTCCAATGAAAGCTATTAAATGTTGAATGGTTAAAATGAATTGGTAGAATATTTCTATAAAAATCTTAAAGTGGGTTATTAGCCACTCAAATGTCAAAGCTGCATTAATTTTTTTTAAAAAAAGAAGATAAACTAACTAAAGTCCTAGCAATGTACAATGCAAAGGCAGGAGGGTGAGAGAGTGAAACCAGCAAAACGTATGAATCTAGTAGGTACAGTTATTATCACCTCTACTGAAAACAAAAGCACTTCAAGAATCTTTAGAATTGATAAATTGATTTACAAAAACTATGAGTTTTTTAAAATAAATATTACAAAGGAAAATTTCCTTTTGCTTGTTTTGGTTTTGCTCTTATTCTCATTTTTCTAAAATCTTGAAAATAAAATCAGAAAATATCTTTTAGTTTCACATCTTCAATATATCCTTACCTATCTTAAACATTATTTAGGTTAAATATAAAATCAGTATCTGCTACTTTACATATACTACATATTCTTCTTACAGGCCTTTTTATTTCAAAATAGTTTATTATAAGAAATTAGAAAAGTAATAACCTTAATTGGGATAGTAATAATCACTAACATTTTGTACCATCCTCTGTATATTATTAAATAATATAATGCTAACATTTAAGGTTAAAAAGTTATAATCAAACTATATATATATATATATATATATATATATATATATGTATATGTTAAATATATGTATTTAAAATGTTTAGTTATCTACTCCAAAATCAGACTTGGCTAACAGAAAGATTTAGAATAGCCTCTGAAAGTCTTTATAAGTCCTTATATTTTATGACTACACTGTTTATTTCAAATCCTTGCTTGATATTAGTAATAAAAAACAGTATATTAGAGCCAAGTGTATAGTACTTTCCTTACAAAGAGAATATTCTCTTTGTAGTATTTAACTAAAATAAATTTATTTTTGACTAAGAGTGAATTTGACTAAGAGTGACTAAGCAATGGATAGAAAAGATCAGAAACTAACACAAAACCTCTCTAATTTTCTACTTAAACAAATTAGATTCTTAATTTCCTAGTTAAACACTTCAAAAGATGATAACTTAACTCTATATAAATAAATACCAAAGCATTAGAGGAAAGAACATGGCACTGTGTCTAAAGCAAAGCAACACATACATTATATTTTGAAATATGTCACTTCTTAACTATAATGCTTTTAACCTATCATACTACTTAACAATTCACCTCAGTGCTCTGTCTTCTTAGACTACCTAATTTTAGTCAGCTTATCTTACCCAGAAATTACATAATTTTAATTGTGTGTTTAAGAAAGCATTTCCAGTGGGGCGGTAGTGGTACATCTCTTTAATCCCAGCACTCAGGAGGCAGAGGCAGCATCTCTGAAAGTTCAAGGCCAGACTGGTCTACAAAGCTATACAGAGAAACCCTGTCTCAAAAAACAAAAACAAAAGAAAACATCTTAAGAATCTGAACAAAATTATTCTCTAAAATATTTTTAAAACATGTTAACTCTCTATGTCATCTAAGAAATAGTACTTTTGCCTTAAGTCATCCTTAGTCAAAAGACATTTATTAATTTCCAGTAGCCTCTGAATTGCTATAAAAATTAATTTATCCACTTTAAAAGTTCCAAAACAATATAAATTTATAACTTTATACTTCCATTTTTCATACATATTACATATAAACTACTAAATTTATCTTCAAAATACCTTTTCTAGTAGATTTATTATCTCAGTTTTGCTGATGAGAAAATCCAAGACTAAAAGACAATGCATGTTTTTCTGAAAGCATCTGAATTCTGAAGTTAAATGCAGGTCAAGTGTATAAATACTTGCCTCACTATATATACTCAGCAATCTCCAGTTACATGCATGCATCATTATAATAAAGAAAAAGCTTCCCATGTTCAAAATACACCACAGTGTAGTATCGTGTATTCTTGTAAATAGCAACTTAACATTTTTTTAATTCATATACTCTTTCCTACAATTTGAATTACATATTGTTCCTGATGGGAAATTAGTAACTTCTTCAAATTCCTGTTTAAATACCTGTTTCTAGAGATTCGTGCATGAAAAGCTTGAGTGTTAACACCACCAACAGATAAAATCATTGGTAAGTTCATAGCAGAGTAGGTTATTGGGAGGTAGAACATGCTTGGAGGAGGTATGTCAGTGGGAATGACATAACATTTTTTCCCCTTTTAAACACCAACTCTTTATTGGCAAAGTGGACTTTCTCTCTTCTCCTCTACTCCCATCTCTTCCCATCTTTACAATCTTTGCTTCTTTATAATATGCCTTTGAAAGGTGAATCTTGCCCCTGGCCCCTTGCTTTCTTTTCCCTCTGCTTCCTGGTTGTCACAAAGTGAGTAGCTTTGTTCTATCATGTGCTTCCACCCATGATTATCCTACCTCACTAGAATATAAATGTAATGGAACCAGCCAACCATGGACTGAAACCTCTGATGTCGTAGGCCAAAGTAGTTTTTTTTTTTTTTTCCTTTGAGTTTATGTCTTTAGGTATATCATCACAGTGGTAGAAAACTGAATAATACACCTACTTTCACAAATAGGAGGATGTTATCAAACACCACCATTTCTACCACAGAAAAAGTAACATGGAGGATCAGAACATTTCTCACTTTTAGTGGGGTAATAATTTACTAGTAGATATGAACGGACAGATATAAACTAGAAGCAAAACACTCTTTTTTGTGTAATTTACAATTTTTATCTAACAGTTAATTCTGAGTGCAAAGACACTTTGTGGTAATTGGTTATTTCCATTCTTAAATGAATATATTTAAACAATACATTCACATTTTGCATTCTACAAAATAAGCAGACAGGAGTACAAAGCAATTCTGATAGTCTGTTTCCTGGTGCATAAAAATTTTCTTGTGGCTGGGCATTGGTGATGCACACCTTTAGTCCCAGCACTCAGGAGGCAGAGGCAGGTGGATCTCTGTGAGTTCGAGGTCAGCCTGGTCTCCAGGATAGGCTCCAAAGCTACACAGAAAAACCCTGTCTTGAAAAAAAAAAAAATTCTTGTGATCAAAAGATTCAAAGTACATCCAATCTAATCCAGAGAAAGTTTGCTCCTGTTTCTCTAAAACTGGCATTCCCTAAAACAAATGTTTCATATTGGTCCACAGAACAAAGAAGCTAAAAGTTCAAAAACTAACTTAGTAGTTAAAACAAACTTGGAATAAAATTATTAATTAACTAATGGTTAAGCACAACATCCATAACAAATGCCCTAGAGGTTTTGCAAGTTGAACTTCTGGTAGGTAAATTGATTGGTTTGTCATTTTCATTTTATATTAAAAAATAAGAATAAAGAAATTAACTCCAAGTGTAAATTTCTGTTCTTCCATAGTTCTGTCCAATTTTCTATTTATCTTAATTATATATTAAAATACTTACCCATCAGTCATCTATGCCAGCTTTTACAACAACCTATTCCGGGCACCTGCACAAGTGCTTCAAAGTCTCCAGTCTTGTGCATTATATGTGTGTTCATGTTTGTGTGCAGTGTACATGTATGTATGGGGTGAGTATGCATACAGAAGCCAGAGTCAAGTGCATCTCTGTGAGTTCAAAGCCAGACGGATCTACACAGCAAGTTCTACAGAAGCCAGTAGCCAGGGCTACATAGTAAGACCTTGTCTTTAAGAATTGTAAACTGTGTGGTGGTGGTGCATGACTTTAACGCACTTGGAAGGCAGAGGCAGGTGTATCTCTGTGAGTTCAAGGCCAGCTAGTTCCAGAATAGCCAAGACTACCTATCTCAATAAACAGAGATGATTGATAGATGAGTGTGTGTGTCTGTGTGTCTGTGTGTGTGTGTGTGTGTGTGTGAGAGAGAGAGAAAGAAAGAGAGAGAGAGAGAGAGAGAGAGAGTTTAACAACATAAAGGGCACAAAGAATTTGCTTCTCAAGGATATAGCAGGAATTCTAATCGTTCTTAATAATAAAAAACCCAGAGACAGATATTGGGGTTAAAGCTCAAGATAAAAGCAAAGTGGCCAGCCACTAGAGAGTTCTCATCTCTACCAATGCTCAGACTAAAATCTTGTCCTCAGATTGCATCTCCAGACTGCATCTGTCTCCCCCAAACCTCAGACTGCACTGAGTTCCTGTCCCCTCCTGTCTTATATTCCTCTGTAGTGCTGGAATTAAAGGTATAAGATCCCAAGTGCTGAGATTGCCTTTGTGTGAGCTCTGTTTCTCTTTTAGACTGGATCAATTTCATGTAGCTCAGGGTGGCCTTGAATTAACACAGATCTGTCTGCCTCTACCTCCCGATTGCTGAAATTAAAGTTGTTTACCACCACTGTCTGGCCTCTATGGCTAACTAGTGTGGCTAGCTTTGCACTCTGATCTTCAGGAAAGCTTTATTAGATCATAAACAAAATATCACCACACAAGGAGATATGGATGCAGACAGAACTTAGGAGAGTGGAAACAGATGGAACTTGCAGAACAGATCACATACATAAGTTATAATTTTGTAAGGTCAGCATACTTTTAAATTTATATTTCATAAATCATAAACTGTTATATAACATAAAAGTCCTGACCAGCCAGAGAAGGAACAGATAAAACACTGAAAATTATATTAAAATGAAGTTCTTTTCAATAACAAAGAAAATGAGATCATTTATTCAGTGTTGTTAAAAAGCCTAATTTCTTGACTTTACAAAACTTTTTAATTTAGTTTCATTTAATTTACCTTTCAATTTATTTTTTAAGTTCAAATGTTTCCTTATGATATAATAATGATATGTGATAATGTTGGGTGTAATTACATAAGTACTTAAAACAAAAATTGACACTTCTTTGTCCATTTTAAAACTTTTTAATGAGCCGGGTGTTGGTGGCACACGCCTTTAATCCCAGCACTCGGGAGGCAGAGGCAGGTGGATCTCTGTGAGTTCCAGGCCAGCCTGGTCTCCAGAGCTAGTGCCAGGATAGGCTCCAAAGCTACACAGAAAAACCCTGTCTCAAAAAACCAAAAAAAAAAAAACAAAACTTTTTAATGATACTCCATGAGATCCAAAAATCTAAGAGCTCCTAGAGTAGATGCTAAGGACATTAATTTTTGTTTAAATTTTCCCTGTAACAAAAAAAAAACAAACAAAAAAAACCCACAACTTATCTACTTTACCAGAGGTACAAAGATGAATAGAAACTTCAAATATCATTAGGAAGTAAAGAATACATGCCCATGCCCTCTAGAACTTTCAAATCAAACAGGCAATTAATGTATTCAACAAGTACTTACTGTGTACCTATCATGAGAACAAAGCAAAACATTACTATAAAAACTTGCTAATATCTCATTTAGACTAGGAGTTACCAGAAGAAAAGGTCTGTCAGTATGAAAAGCCACACTAAATAATGACCAGCACTTAAAAGAAAAAGAAAAGCAAATGTCCAGTGAATCAAAATGTAAGCAATCAGAATTTAAAAAAATTAAGTTGGCAGAAAAAAAAATCAAAAGAATCAAGACAGGTGGTGGTGGCGAATGCCTTTAATCCCAGGACTTGGGAGGCAGAGGCAGGAAGATTTCTGTGAGTTCAAGGCCAGCCTGGTCTACAGAGCAAGTTCCAGGACAGGATACACAGAGAAATCCTGTCTTGAAAAATCAAGAAAACAAAACAATATTTAACCATGTTGTCTAAGTTTTAGGAGCAGAAGTCTTTTCTATTAAAAAAAGATAATGATGAATCAGACAACATGTCTAACACTGAATGCAAATTATAGTTAAGAGTTTACTAGAAATCAAGAAAGACTTTAGAATTGGAATACCAAATGAAACTACAGCAAACACTTTGGTGTAGTTTCATTTGTAAGGGAGCTTAGGCTCCCTTACATTTTTTTTTTTTAAGGTAAAGTATTTGCCCTAAGTTATATTCCATCTGAATTACACTTCAATGTTCAAAACAATGGCATAATCCTAGGTGATAACTTTAGACCTAAAAGCAAAAGAAGAGGCCAGGTAAGGTAGGCATATACCTCTAACATCAGGAATTAGAAAGATAAGGCAGGCAGGTTACAAGTTTGTAGCCAAAAACCAATCTAGCTACATAGCAAGTTCTAAGTCAACCAGGAATATACAACAAGATACTGTGTTAATAAAAAAAATAAGCAAACAAACAAAAGGGAATAGAGGCATTAGAATGAAATCTAGTGTTTAGGAAAATGTACAAATAATTCTTCACTCTTACTTACTGACCAGAAATATAACTATGCAAATTTACCATGTAGCAAGCCCTATATATATAATATAAAGTAGAAGAAGCCCAGTTATTTCATATCAAAATCAGTTATTTAATACAGAAACATGCACCCTAACATGCTGTCTGGTTTTTGTTTGTTTCATTGGGTTATTTTTTTGGCATTTTTTCATTTCTATTTCATTTCGGCCCTAATTTAGATTGTATCTTGCTATCTACATTTTGATTAAAATTTTTTCATATATGTTGATCACATTTTCCCTTCCCCCAACTCCTCCCAGGTTTGTTCCTCCCTACCTCCCTAATCACCCTCTTTACAAACACACACATCAAAACAGAAAGACCAATATATGACAAAAAAATGCTGTACATTTGTACAAAACAAAGTACACAATAAATAAATAAAACATCAAAAATTAGTTTCATTTTGTTTTGGCCAACTATTCCTGAGCATGGCATCTGCCCTTGAGTGTGGTTGTATACCCACTGGAGAAAACTGATTTCTCCCTTTGCCAGTGGGTATTCAATTGTAAACAGATTCTTAGGAATGGGACCCCATGTTTACTTCCCCTTCAAAGTGCAAGGACCTCATGCAGGTCTGTTGTGGAATATTACTTTAACTATATAAAGATGTGTTACATTTGTTTATGCTATGGAATAATATTTTAACTGTGTAAAGGTATATTATATTTGTTTCTGCTGTCTTTGTTTAGTTATGTAAAGATGTGTTGCATTTGTTCTACCTTGCCTATCTAAGGCACCTGATTGGTCTAATAAAAAGCTGAATGGCCAACAGCTAGACAAAGAAAGGATAGGTGGGGCTGGCAGGCAGAGAGAATAAATAGGAGAAATATAGGCTCAAAAAGAACAAGAGAAGGAGAATGGGGGTAGGGGGGAAAAAGGAGACATCCAGGGACAGCCAGCCAGGCAGCCCCCAGCCAGCTACACAGAACAAACAGAAAGGTTAAAGGCCCTGAAGCAAAATGTAGATGAAGACAAACAAGATAAGTTATAAGAGCTAGCAAGAAACAAGCCTAAGGACTATCATTCATAACTAATAAGTCTCTGTGTTATGATTTGGGAGCTGGTTGGTGGCCTAAAAGAAAACCTAGTACACGGGTCTTTCTCCTTCTGCCACAGTCCCTATGAGTTCATATGTGCATCAGTCCTGTTGTGTCTGAAAACACTGTTTCCTTGAAGTCATCCATCACCTCTGGCTCTTAACAATATTTCAGTCTCCTCTTCTGTCTATATAGCTCCCTGAGCAGTGTGGGAAAGATTTTACAAAGATATTCCATTTAGAAATTCTGAGTCTCTGTCTCTCTGCACATTGTCCATCTGTGGGCCTCTGCATTAACTTTCCATCTACTGCAAGAAGCAGATTCTCTGATGTGAGTTAAGCAAAGCACTGATTTATGAATGGCTATAGTAGTATGTCAATACCAGTCATTTTATTGCTATGTTCCATTAGCAGAATAGTAGTAGGTATTCTCCTAGGCCAATGACCTATCTAATCTCAGGTTCTTGGCTACTTTAGCAGTCAGATATTGGTTCCATCTCATGAAATGGGCCTCAAATCCAGTTAAAAAGTGGCTGGTTGCTCCCATACCAGTTGTACCACAATTGCATGAGTATGCTTTACATGTGGGTCACTGTTGAAGGGTACAGGGCTAGTAGCTGGGTAATAATGATGATTACCTTTCTCCTCAGGTTGCATGCAGAGTGCCTTTCAGCACCATGAATGCTAGTTGGTATGGGTTAAGCTTGTAATTACGCACCAGCTTGACTTCTGTGTTCAATGAAATAGTGTTGTCTTTAGCAACAGAGTCTTACTATCAAACTGTGAAGAGCAACCAATAGCATACTGACTATTTTATAGATCCTTGGTTACCAGCAGACTCTAGGAGAAACTTTATTGTGTTATTCCCTTTGGTTGCTTAAAGATACGTTGCCTAAAAAGCATAACAACTATCTTAGATCTATTCCTCAATATTTTACAATCCAAACTCTTTATCAATAGAAAAATGAGGGTGTAACAAAAAGTGTTTGTTTCCCAGGTTCATGCATTCTTTCAAAGAAAATCATTCATAATTTATGTACAGAAATATCCTGAAAAGGCAGACTGACAGATTAGAACTGAATGTGAAGAGCTGGGATGTCATACTGCAGATCGAGAGCCAAGATCATCTTTGGCTATCTTTCATCTACTTAATAGCTATTTATCACCCATTCTTTATCTGACCTAAAATCCTTCTGATTGTCAGGTACAACCTTTGGAGTGTATTCTTAGCAGAACACTAGCTTCTACAACTAAAAGCTAAGAATGTCATCAGATAGCAGGGTTTCCCCTACTTTGCTATAACTGCCTACCTGATGTCTTCATCAACATATTTGATACGCTCACTTATGACCTTATTTTGTTCTGTGTCTATAAAAAGTTTATTCAGCCACATCCATGTATTTCATAATACATTGAACCATTCAGAGTAATTAAAATCTATGTTCCCAGGCCATGAACACTCATATTAGCTCAGAATAAACTATTTCTTATTGCCTTTGGTTCAAGAGATATGTTTTTGCATTTACAAACTTCAGTCTGTCCTTTTAAACCAATCATTTTTCCTAAAAAGTCACCCATTACCTTACAAATCGCCTTCATTTTCTCACTTTCCTGTTTCCTATTTAGAATATATAACTATGTGAACCTCACTAGATTACTGATTACACCCTTAAGCATAAAAAATGTGTACATCTTCCTCCTAAATAATCATTGCCTCCTCATTCCAGCACTTTCAGCAATTAAAATTGTTATATTAATATATGTTAAATAGAAGCCACAATAGTGTTATACCCCTTGTTATTCTTTAAAATCATTTATCTAGCATTCAAAACACTATCTAATATCTTATAATTAAAACACTATTCCTTAAAGAGATCTATAGATTTAAAACTAAGTTTTTTCACAGATTATATATTTATATCAATAATATCCCTTAAAGAAAACAAATGGTGGGGCTGTTGAGATGGCTCAGCAGTTAAGAGCACTGGCTATTCTTCCAGAGGACCTGGGTTCAAATCCCAGCACTCACAAGGCAGCTCACAACTGTCTGTAACTGCAGTTCCAGGGGATCTGACACCTTCATACAGACATACATGTAAGCAAATAACCAATGCACACAAAAAATAAGCATAAACCATAAAAATAAATAAAAACAAAACCCCATATTCATTTAAAAAAGAAAATAAATGGACTCTATATGGAAATATTTTAAACAAAACTGTAAATTTCCTAATCCCCAGGTATCTGTGAATGCTATTTTACATGTGGAGTTTAAAATATCCCATCTCAATATATACCCCTTTAATATCAGAATTATTTTGAGTTTAGGGCAAAGTGAGGGAAAAATAGAGACTACACACAGATATAATCTCTCTACCCCACCCCCACTAGAAAGATCAAGAGAATTTTTAAATTATTTTTAGTAACCAGAAAAGTTCTTAGCAATCCAAAGCAGACAATACCAAAACAAACTACACAATATGTTGTGATGGTTAATTTTCATTGTTAGCTTGAATGGAGTGTGTGTGTGTGTGTGTGTGTGTGTGTGTGTGTGTGTGTGTGTGTGTGTGTTGAGAAGGGAAGATTAATCCAGAATATGAACAGCAACGTCTCATGGGGTAAAGTGAGTTGAGTGCCATTACTCATTTATCTTTCTCTCCTTCCCAGCTGCAGAGGCAACATAACCAGCACCTCAGAATCCTATCATGATGTACTCCTAGATCCTCTAAATCTAAGCCAAAAATAAATCTTCCTTCTTCAAGCTGCTTTTGCCAGGCATTTTGTCATAGCAATGAGACAAGTAATTAATATATAAACCTTACTAACTAGCCTTTATTTTCTGTGGCCTTCCATTACACAGTTTCCTTCCCCAAATTTGTGCCCTCCCACCAACTCCTAGAAAAACAACTCATGTGGATGAAATAATAGCATACACATTTTAAGAGAATGAAAATGAAATTATCAGGCTTATTTCTAAACTTTATTCTAATATTGAAAATGTGTAATTCTGGCTATATAATTAATAGCATAAAAATAAAATATTGGCAAAATGTAATTACCTACTGAACTTGTTTACAATGAAAGTCTATATTGACCCATAGTTCTTTGTTACATTGCCTATTCTATAGAATCCAGCTTTAGTCTTATTACTCTACCCAATCTCTGCCCTTGATTGCACATTAACTGTAACTCTTTAATTTTCATATTAAAAAATTCAAAGACATTTTGAGAAATTAAAAAGGCCTAAAATGCAAAGTTTTAGATAAGTAGTCAAATATTTTAATACATAGTAAATCATATCACCTCATAATCAAGATGAAAACAAGTCAAAGAACTATTCCATCATTGCTTTAGCTGAGAAATTAACAAAATGTAAGCTACAAAACAGAGTCAAATGGAATTTAAGTACAATATTTGAACTTAAAACTAGTGAGGGCTTTAACAATACATTGGAAATGGTAGAAGATAGTGAAGCTGAAGACTACTCAACATCAAAATTTTCCAAACAGAGAAAAACAAAAAAAAAAAAAAAAAAAACTAAAGAAAAAGGAATAACATTCAAGGGACCGGTGAGACAATTTCAGAAAATCTAAATCATAGAATTATGATCCAAGAGGAGAAAAGAGTATAAGATGAAGAAATATTTGAGAAATAGTGGTTAAAAGGTTCATTCTCACATATAAAGAAAAACATTCTTTCAAGGTTAGCCAGCCCCAGGCAGAATGAACATAAACATAACCACACGTAAGTACATCACAGGGATGAAAGCAGGGTGAGGAAACTGCAGAGACAGTTAAGGGTAAAAAAGAACCCAAAGAAAAGTAGCCAGCTCCTTTATTTCTTGACTAAAGTCAGAAATGTCTTTGGGAGATACCACAAGTGTCTGAGGGCTCTAATCTCATCTAGTCTCCAAATGACTTTACAATTACCTCTTCAGAGCTCGAAAGCATGTTGGAGCAGGGCAGGGCTTGGGGGATGAACATGTCAAAATAGCAGTAAAAGCCTACTAAGGAAAAAACTCCTTCTGATCAAGAAACTAAAATCTCTGCTGTGGGTGGAGACCTAACATTCCAGTTGGGCAAGGTCAGTGCCCAGCCAAGGGACAACCCCTAGGAAGGCAGGCTCACTTTAAGCCATGCTAAAGACATAGGAACAGTTTTCTTTCCTTCAATGAGACACTATGTTTTTCCTTCCAGAATCTTCCAGCCTCCAAACCCAGCACAATCCCTACAAACCACTATGGCATTTGTCTGACCAAGTTAGAAAGTTGGAAGGGTACAACTTTCTTTCGACCTCTCTCCCTTGAGATAGGTCTTACTAAAGTAACTTTGGCTGGTCTAGAAACCACTACAGAGACCTGGCTGCTCTAGGGCTCACAGAGATCTGCCTGTCTCTTCCCAAGGACATTTTCTGACACTTTGGGCTTTCTTACTCTTTCCCTAAAGCCTTCTTTCCCACCATATGGCTGCTTGTCTGTCACGTGTCCAACTTCCATGATAGCTTAAATAGCATGTTACTTCTCTCATTCTCTACAGGCAGCTGCTGAGATTATCACCTTATCTGCCCTGGGAGTTTTTGTCTGAAACTTATTAAAATTGACCTCAGACTTCTATTTGAATCCATTCTTCAATTCTTTTATATAATGAGACTAAGAGCCCCAAGAGAAGACATCAATTTCTCTGATATCCATAGCCAAACTAATAAATACCAAAAACAAAGATAAATTTTGTAAGTAGCCAAACAATGTAGGAAATGGTGGTGGGACAGAGAAGACATACCAAGTACAAAAGAAACAAGGCTAAACAGAACAATATCTTTAAAGTACTAAAAGGAAAAGTCTCAACTTAGAATTCTACAACCATCAGTAACAGCCTTTAAAAACTGGAGTAAAAATAAAAACACTTTCAGCAAAACCAAAGCCAATAGAATAGCACTAGCATGAAAGCAGATTGCAGACAGTGGACAGAAGAGAGCAGAAATAATCCAGATAACATGTAACTGGTTATCAGCAAGAGAGCCAAGAACAAACATTGGGGGAAAGGACAAAAGTCAAATAGAGGACAGCCATGATGGCTCAAAAGGGAAAGACACTTGCAGCCAAGCCTGAGCACCAGAGTACCTCAATTCAATGTCCAGGACCTACAAGATAGACTGACTTCTACAAACTGTCCTCTGACCCTAACATGCACAACACACATGCCCCCCCCAACAACAAACACACAAAATAAATGCAAATGCTGTACATTTTCACATAGAAAAGCTTAAAAAGTTAATCTCAAAAAAGTAGAAAAGAGAGTATCATCTGCCGGAGACTGGAAAGAGTAAGAAGAGGGATGTTAAGTAGATTATTAACATGAGCATCCCTGGGTAGGAACAATAACTTCTAATGCTCTATAGCACATTAATGTAACTCTGACTAATAATGTTGAATTGTATATTTCAATTAGTTAACAGAAAAGATTTTGAATATTCCCCAGAGAAAAAATTGATAAAAAGATCTGTAAATTGTTCTGACCTGATCATGACACACTGTATAAATGTACCAATATGCCCCATTAATATGTACAATTAATATGAGTCATTCCATTTTTAAACAACTGAAAAACAGAATGCATGCTATAGATCAGTACTACAGAAAAACGAGTAATGGTAAAGGATGCCCCTAACCCCCATGCCCCCAAACTGTATCAGATGACTACAGGAAGAAATAAACAGCATCAAAAATAATTGGTGAATATGACATAAAATTCATCATCCTTTTGAAAATCAGATGTTTAAAGCAAAATAAAACAATACTATAAGGTAGGGTTTATAACATGCATATATTTAAAAGATAAAAATCACAAAAAGGGAAAATATTTTAAAAAGAAAGAAGTGAATAAATATCACCAAGGAAGTAAAATGGAGTTCTGTAGTTTTAAGGTCTTAAAATGGAAATTACAAAAGGGTGTAGAATAGGCCAGGTAAAAAGTGAGATGGAAACAAAGTGATGTACAAAGTTTCAAGATAACTTACTGATGAAATATCAAGATAACTTACTGATGAAATAACTCATGGTGATAGCTATGTGGAAAGAAACAGAAATTAAATGGTTTTCCAGACAGTCTTGAGAAGTAAACAGATGTGAAAAAAGATAGATGTCTAAAACTTCTTTCAAATTTTGTAGACCATGGTTCTAGAAGTTTCCAGTAGTCACACTGAGAACCAAAAAGTAAATGAATTTCAAGGAGCAAAGCTAAGCTCTATTTGGGGCATGCAGAAGTATATAGAACAGTGGTTCTCAACCTGTGGTTTGTGGCCCCCTTTGGGAGGACATCAAATGACCCTTCTACAGGGGTTGTCTAAGAACATCAGAAAACACAGATATTTATATTATGATTCATAACAGAAGAAAAATTACAGATATAAAGTAGCAATGAAAATGATTGTATGTTGGAGGTCACCACAACATGAGGAGCTGTGTTAAAGGCTCACAGCATTAGGAAGGCTGATTTATAGGATCAACTGAAAAGAAAGCACGAATGGGAATCTGAGTATCTGAAGGGCAACAACTTTATCAAGATTATATACAGATGGTGGAAACAGAAAAATGGCCAGTAAAGTAACAAGTATAGGAAAAGTTATCTAAAAATGGTACCTAGGATAAAAAAAGATAAACACTAGGGACAAAGGTACATTAACATACATCCTCTGTATTAAAAAGATAATACATAGCCATGAAAATAGAAATACAGAGTTCATAATTTCTTAGTTGACAAATAATTTGATTAGAGCCAAACTCTAAGCAAGAAGTCAGTAATTTGGTTTGATACATATTAAATGTATTAGTTAGACATAAATGGCTACATAGAGTCAGTATAGACATGTGTTTATACCTGTATAATTCAGAGGAGGAGCCTTACATGGATATACAATTTAACAGTCAGCATTCAGTTATTAAGAGCTCTGACAAAGGGAGTGAATATATAGAGAGAAAAGGACCAAAGATGAATACTCAACTCTTAAGAGACTAGGGAGGAAAATTGATAAAAAGAAAGCAAAAAATGTTAAAGTTATTATGTTTTAGAAACCAAATGAAGAAGCTGTTGGGAAAAGGGATTTTGAAGAGCATCAAATGTTATTGCTAAGTCAAGGGAAATTATGAATATTAAAAAATCTATGTCAGATTTAGCAATATGAAATTCAATGGTAACTTTACCAAGGGTATTTTCAATGAGGAGATAACAAAAGTCTAATTGTATTGAATTTAAGAAAAAGCAGAAAATAAGCAATTGGAGACTGAGAATATAGACAGTTCTTTCAAGGAGTTTGCTACAACAGGGAAGCAAATAAACACCACATAGTAAGGAGGGATCAAATAAATGATACTGAAGATAGAAATATTCTATTTGTCCCTTTTTTTTCTGTTTTTTCAAGACAAGGTTTCTTTCTGTAGCCCTGGCTGTCCTGGAACTCAATCTGTAGACCAGGATGGTCTGGAACTCACAGAGATCCGTCTGCTTCTGCCTCCTGAGTGTAGAGATTAAAGGCTTGTGCCACCACTGCCGGGAATGTTTGCCTTCTTATGGCAGTGATATGGAATATTGAGAAAATATCACCTAGGAATGGGACTAGAAACTGTTGGGGCCAAGTTCTTAATCAGGCACATGGAAAAAGAATCAAATACATAAATATATGGAAAGTAAAACAAGCTATATAGATAAAGACACTGGTAGGTGGGTAAATTTGATAAAAGGAGCTATGAAAATTTGGTTTTGTATCAATTTTCTCAGTAAGGTAGGGATCCAAATTATCAACAGAAACAAAGATTGGGGATGAGATGTTAGAGGATAAGGAAAAAACATGAAATATTACATAAGAAAATAGAAGATCTAGGGAAATATGAGTTGATTGACAGTGTAACAAAGATTTGCCTTATACTGTGACCATGAATTTAAGCAAAACTAAACATGATTTTTTTTCTAGATACATAGGACTACGTAAGTACTCTAAGTTGAAAGAAGACTGCACAGGTATACTGAATTGAAAGAAGACTGGTTAAAAGCAGTAGTTTTTCCAAATTAGCATGAACTATTAAAAGTAATACAAGAAAACACAAGATATATACATGAGAGTTAACAGTGCATCTTGCAGACAAAGAAGCACCACACACTTTAAGTTGGAAATAAGAGAAAGTGATTATTCAAGAGTCTGGGGCACAATTAAAAGATGGTAGTGTTGATAAGGTAATTATTATCCCGATTTCAAAAAAAGACTCAATGCCATGCAAACATAAGGGCCAGAATTCCAATCTTCTGTCCCTACATAAAAGCTGGGCAAGTGTGGTAGTCAGCTTCTAATCACAGCACTCAAGTAGTGGGCAAACTGGCTAACTAGACTAGCCAAACCTAGAGAACTGGGTTCAGCAAAGGATTCTGTCTTAGTAAATAAAGTGGAAAGAGATGAAAGATGAAAGAGATGAAGGAAGATACCCAACATGAACTTCTGGCGTCTATACTCACCAAACACACACACACACACACACACACACACACACACACACACACACACACACACACACACAAGTCACCCAAACAAATGAAACAGAATTCAAATCCAGATGTGCCTCATTCAAGTCTTTCTGTTTATAACATTACTAAGCTGTCTTGTAAATTTGATTTTCATTTATATGTCAATTTCCAAACTCTCATATGATACTGTCTTGTCCTCTCCTAATACGTACAGAATTTATGCACAGTATACCCTATAGATGAGGCTCCTTCCTGAAACTTTGGTCCTATAATAACTGTTCTGAACAGACAAAGATTCTGCATATTACTGATAGTTGAATTCTCTTAGTGAACATTTTCATTCTACAGATAAGTCTGGTTAACCCATTTTAATATATTAAAATATATTAAGTAGAAATAATTGAGCTGGTAAATTTTATTATAATTTGTAAATATTCAATCCATCCTTCAAATGGATAATAATTTCTACCAGTTCTCATGTTACCTTGAGTATTTCTGTAGAAGTAAACATCTTTGCCCTATTGACTTTGGCCCTGGCTACTGATTTGCTTTGGCCAGTAACAGAAAAACAAATATCCAAGCAGAAGTTTTAAGAGCCACTGTGTACATCTGCCAATTTTCTTCTTTTCCTCCTCTGTTACAAGAACAGCATGGCCCAAATAGGAGTTGTTCTCCAGCCTGGATCTGAGAATTAGAAGATATGTGGAACAATAGAAAAGAGCCAATGCCAACCTTCTGTTAGCATGTAGCAAGAGGAGAATGAACTATTGTTGCAAGCTGCTGAAATATTGAGGTCATTCGTTACACAGAAAAACTGAGCAAAAGTTAATACAATGTATATTACTTCATATCAGAAAAACAGACTTCACTGCTTTAATCTTTAAGAATAGTAATTACAAACACTTTGACAGAAACTAGAGAAAAAACGAGTTTCTGTCACATTTTTGTTGTGGTGCTGGTTTTTTGTTTTTTGGGTTTTTTTTTTTTTGCTTTTATAAACTTTTTATTTAAATTAGAAACAATCTTACTTTACATATCAATTCCAGTTCCCTCTCCCTCCCATCCTTCCAACAACCCCCCTTCCCTGTCCTAAAACTCCCCATCCATTCCCCAGCAAGAGTGAGGCCTTCCATGGGGGATCATTATAGTCTGTCACATCATTTGGGGGAGGGCCTAGGATGAAAGAGTAACCCTCCATGGGGGAATGGGCTCCCAAAGTTCATTCATACACGAGGAATAAATACTGGTTCCACCTCAAGAGGCCCCATAGACTGTCCAGGCTTCCTAACTGTCACCCAACCTCAGGGGCCCTCATTCCATACTATGCTGGTTCCCCAGCTGTATGGCTGGGGTCCATGAGCTCCCCACTTGCTCAGGTCAGCTGTTTCTGTGGGTTTCCTCAGAATGGTCTTGACCCGTTTGTTCATCACTCCTCCCTCTCCACAACTGGATTCCAGGAGTTCGGCTCAGTGCTTAGCTGTGAGTGTCTGCTTTGGATTCCATCAGCTACTGGATGAAGACTCTAGGATGGCATATAAGGTCATCAGTCTCATTATAGGGGAAGAGCATTTAAGGTATCCCCCTCCCTATTGCTTAGTTCTTAGTTGGGGCAATACTTGTGGATTTTTGGACATTTCCCTAGTGCCAGATTTCTCTTTAAAGCTATAATGGCTCCCTCTATTAAGGTATCTCTTTTCTTGCTGTCCTCTATTCATTTCCCAACTCAACCTTCCTGATCGCTCATGTTCTCCTCTCCCCTCTACTTCTCCCCTCCTCTTTCAACAATTTCCCTTCCCTCTCCCCCTCCCCCATGCTCCCAATTTATTGAGAGCTCTTGTCCATTTCCCCTTCTCTGGGGGACCATGTATATCTCTCTTAGGGTCCTCCTTGTTTCTTAGCTTCTCTAGAGGTGTGGATTGTAAGCTGGTAATCCTTTGCTCTATGTCTAATATTCAAATATGAGTGAGTACACACCATGCTTGTCTTCCTGTAACTGGGTTACCTCACTCAGGATGGTTTCTTCTAGTTCCATCCCTTTGCCTGTGAATTTCAAGATTCCATTTTTCCCCCCTGAGTAGTACTCCATTGTGTAAATGTACCACATTCTATCTATCTATTCTTCGGTTGAAGGGCATCTAGGTTACTTCCAGGTTCTGGCTATTACAAATAATGCTGCTATGAACATAGTTGAACAGATGTCCTTGTTGTACGAATGTGCATCTTTTGGGTAAATGCCTAAGAGTGGACTTTCTGGATCTTAAAGTAACTGATACCCATTTTCCTAAGAAATAACCATACTGATTTCTAAAGTGTCTATTCAATTTTGTACTCCCACCAGCAATTGAGGAGTGTTCCCCTTTCTCTACATCCTCTCCAGCATAAACTGTCATTGGTGTTTTTGATTTTAGCCATTCTAACAGATGTGAGATGGTATCTAAGAGTTGTTTTGATTTGCATTTCCCTGATGGCTAAGGTTGAACAATTTAAGTGTCTTTCAGCCATTTTAGATTCCTCTATTGAGAATTCTCTATTTAGTTCTGTATCCCACTTTTTAATTGGATTATTTGGTGTTTTGGTGACCAGCTTCTTGAGTTCTTTGCATATTTTGGGAATCAGTCCTCTGTCAGATATGGGCTTGGTACTGGCACAAAAACAGACAGGTAGACCAGTGGAATCAAACTGAAAACCCTGATATTAATTCACATACCTATGAACACCTGATTTTTGACAAAGAAGCTAAACTTATAAAATGGAGAAAAGAAAGCATCTTCAACAAATGGTGCTGGCATAACTGGATGCTGACATGTAGAAGACTGCAGATAGATCCATATGTATGCCATGCACAAAACTTAAGTTGGATTAAATGGATCAAAGACCTCAACATAAATCCAGCCACACTAAACCTCCTATATGAGAAAGTGGGAGCTACCTTTGAACAAAATGGTACAGTATGTTCAGGAAGTGGACTTCTTCCTGAACATACTGCCAGTAGCACAGACACAGATCGACAATTAATAAATGGGACCTCCTGAAACTGAGAAGCTTCTGTAAGGCAAAGGACACAGTCAACAAGACAAAATGGCAGCCCACATCTAACAGAGGGCTGAGGTTCTGTCACATTTTTAAGACATCAGAATCCTTATAAAGTAATACACAATAGATGAACTGAGAGTCCTAGAGAAATAAGAGCCTTTTCCTAGGTAACAATAACCTAACATTTTCTTTCCTAGGAGAATTAGAAAGATTCTAAGATAGACTGGGTATTTAGGTTTGTCTGGGGCCAATGTACTCTACTGGTGAAAATAGAAAGCAATGGAACAGCTTTTTAGCATAGTGGTCCAAACATAAGGCTAAGAGAAATGTTTTCTGAATTCTAAGCTGTGGTAGAATATAGTTTTAAGGTGTGTGACTTTTATTCATGCTGCATTTGTTTAACTCTGTGAAGCTGTGACTCTTTGCCTGTCTAGAACACCTGATGGGCTAATAAAGAGCTGAACGACCAATAGCAAGGCAGGAGTAAGGCTAGGTGGGGCTGGTAAACAGAGAGTATAAATAGAAGGAGAAAGGAGAAAGAAGAAAGAAGAGGACATCAGGGGCCAGCCACCCAGCCACAGAGTAAGAATGAAAGTAAGACATACAGAAATAAGAAAGATAAAAGCCCAGAGGCAAAAAGTAGATAGAATAATTTAAGAAAAGCTGGCAAGCAACAAGTCAAGGTAAGGCTGGGCATTCAGAACTAAGAATAAGCCTCTGTGTGTGATTTATTTAGGAGCTGGATGGTGGGACCCCCAAAAATCCAAAAGCACAAAAATAACAAACTACACTAAGTAATGCTGGAGGGTACAAGACTAAGTTCCCAGAGAAAAAGAAGACAGAGAGATGCCTCCCTTACTCTCCTATTGCTTAGAAGGAAAAAAAAAAAAATCTTTGGAGAAAAAAAAAAAAGTTTTGCTAGAAAAATAGGACCTAGCCTAAACCGACAGGTAGCTCTTAAACATTTGCCTGAATATACAACAGTTTGAACGAGAGATCAGAGGGCTCATCTTAAAACCGCCAAAGAGCAGAAAGGAGACTCACCATCGTTCAGGACTGTAGAGAAGAAATATGGAAGTTTTTCAATTAAAAAACCTAGTAGAGACAATGAAGGCAACCAGGGAAAGACTAATGCTGGCTTAAACTTCAATCCAATGACCCTAACAAAATCCAGCACAAATGCTAATTACCCGGGATGGGGCAATGTTTCATTCACTCACCTGGCCAGAGTTGAAAGGTGTGGTTCATCTTAATAAAAATATCATTGTCAGCTCAATCATACAGTTCAATTATAGATAATGCTTAATATAAAAGTAAAAATTATAACATGTGAAGAAAAAAGTGTGACCTAAAATCAAGACCAAAAGCAGAAAACAAAATCAGAAATTACGTAGAATTTGGGCAGAGGTTTAAATTAGCAAATATTAACATATCAATAAAGCAGAAAAAGTAGATAAAATTTATGGAAGGACAAAGGTAGCCAAAAAAGGAAAAACTGGTTTTAAAAGAATTAGACTTTCGACAGGAAGTGGTGGCGCACACCTTTAATCCCAGCACTTGGGAGGCAGAAGCAGGTAGATCTCTGTGACTGTGAGGCAGCCAGGTCTACAGAGCTAGGTCCGGGACAGCCAGAGCTGTTACAGAGAAACCCTGTCTTGAATAACACCCTCCCCCACAAAAAAGAATTAGACTTTCAAGAACTGAAAATAAAAATGTTAATACTAAACTTGTGAATATGGAGGCTCACACCTCTAACTGCAGAACTTAGTGGGCTAAAGTAGGAAGATCAGAAGTTCAAGGTCTGTCTGGGCTACATGATGAGTTTGATGCAATCCTCAGCAACATGAATACCTGCACTGGCTAATATTAAATATCTGGTATATTTATATTAGGCTAGCATAAGATAAAACAAAATTAGTTAAGTTTAAAGAAGAGAATGTACCCAAGTGAATAACAAACAGAAAAGAGAAGAAAAAGAGACATATGTGATAATCAAACATCTAACATTATTGATTGAACAGAGAAACTGAAATAAAAGTAAAATTTAAAGATACAAAAAAATCCAAAGCTTCTGGATAACACCAAACCAGCAAATACCCAAAAAGTGTAAGTCCAAAGAAAATCAGGCTTAAGTACCACAGAGTCAACCCATTATAAACTTAAAACAAAAAAACTTAAAAGCAGACAAAATCTATAAACTTCTTTACAGGATCAACAATAAATCTAATGACTAATTTTTCAAAAGAAACTATGGCAGTGAGAAGTAGGAATTAAATATTTGAAGTGCTGACAGAATTAAAATTGCCAACTCAGAAATCTGTACCAAGTTTTTTCTTTCAAAAAGAAGATAAAAGTATTTTCAAACACACAAAAACCGAGAATATTTGCCTTTAACACTGACACTCCCAGAAAAACAAATTAATTTTATAGGGCTAAATAAAAATCCCAGGTGACAGAAAATAATTGTTTTAAAAAATTAATGAAGAACACTATAATCATCATGTATAAGTGGATAACATAGAAAATACTGATGTTTTTGCCAAAAACTTTTACAATCAATATCCACATTGCTTCTGGCATTACAAGAACACTCAATAGACTGATAGATAGATAGATAGATAGACAGACAGACAGAGAGATAGTCAGTCACTGTTTTTTGTTTTTTGTTTTTAAAGTGGGGCTGGAGAGATGGCTCATTGGTTAAAAGTGCTTCCTAATCTTATAGAGGACAAAAGCTCACTTCCTAGCACCCACATCAGATGGCTAACAATGACCTGTAACTCCATCTCCATACATTCTTCCAGACTCGATGGGAATCAATGCAATACCCACACACAATTATACAAAGGGCAGGAGGTAATAAATAAGTTAAATGTCTTGGTTTAAGATGCACTAGCAAATCAAGAGTGTTTATTAAAATACATAGGATTCCTAAACATTATACCTGTAGAAGAATATAAACTGAAAAACTAATGTAGAAAATGAACATAGAAAACTTGAAAATTAGAAAAATAGAAAGAAGGAATTTTCTTAAGAACAAATGGGATAAAAGTAAACAGTGAGTGAACAGATTATACCTAGCTATGCCAGTAATTATATTAAATGTAAATAGAATAAACATCGCAAATAAAACACAAAGATTTTTAAAACTAAGTAGTATGAGTAAGATCCAACTACATAGTTCCAGGAGATAGGCATTAAATACAAAATACTAATCGGTTGAAATAAAAGGAAGGAAAAAATATAGCATGGAAATATTAATGAAAAGATATAGTTTGTATTAATAGAAACAGACTTCAAAACAAAAAGTGGTACTAGAAATAAAGGTCACTTCACAACAGCAAAAAGATAATTTCCACTGTAAGTTACAATAATCCCTTCCATATACATCTAATGAGAGTTTCAAAATATATAAAATTTTAAGGAGAAATTGACAAATCTACAATCATAGACAATGATTTTAACAATAATTTAATAATTTGAGCAACATGATTAAGCAAATCAACTTTACTGACAGACCACAAACATCAACAAAGGCAGAATAACCAATATTTTTATGTACACATAAAATGTATCAATCTTTAAAAAAAATAAAAGTGAGAAATTTTTTTTTCAATTTTCTTTAGAGGGCCAACAAACCTTGATTCCAAAACCTATTACATGATAAATGATAAAACTATTACAAGAAAGAAGAATACAGGCCAATATTTCTCACAAATAGATAGATGTAAACTGTCAACAAATTTAACTCAAATAAATCTTTTCCTGGGAGTATAAAATTGGTCTAGCATTGAAAATCAATTAGTGTAATTCACCACATTACAGATTTAAGAATAAAGACCATGTAACTTATCACAATAGAAGTAGAAAAACAAAACGTTTGATAAAATTTAACAACCATTCATGATTTTGAAAATTCTCAGAATAGCAGAAATAGGTAAGAATTTCTTTAATCTGATAAAGAACACTGGCAAAAACCTATAGCTAACATCATAATTAATGGTTTATTCATAGTAAAGATGTTGAATTTTATTCTATAGGGCTCTCAAATAAGACTATCATTATTTCTACTGAACATTGTTCTGGAATTCTTGAAAAACAAAGAAATAATTACAAATACTGAGAAAGAATACACTAGTCATACCAAATAGTTCTCATATTCACTGAATATATTTAAAAAATCTATAAACTATTTACTATTAAAAATAGGCAAATTTGGGATCAGCAAGATGGATCAATAATTAAAGATGCTTACCACACAAGTCTAGTGACATGAAATTGATCCTCAGAACCCACTTAAAAGTGGAAGAGAAGCTGGGCAGTGGTGGTGTATACTTTTAATCCCAGCATTCAAGAGGCAGAGGCAAGAAGATCTCTGTGAGTTTGAGGCCATCCTGGTCTACAAAGCTAAGAGAGAAAGAAACCCTGTCTCGAAAAGAAAAAAAAAAGGCGGAAGAGGACCCAACTTTTACAAGTTCTACCACATTTCAATGTTTCCACTACTGACCAAATTGACAGTACATTAACCTTTGTGAGAAGAGCAATACCCAAAGATAACAAGATGTGTAACATTAATTACTCACTTTAACTGCATCTTAGTTTCTTTACCTACTAGAATGAATTAGTATATATAAAATCCTTAAAGTACTTTCTTAGTCCAAAACTCTGTTTTCAAAATGAACTATTTAATTAAAAACTTGGATTCTCAACCACCTAAGGCTGAAACGTAGCAAAACTGCATTACCTCTACTTTGAGAAAGTTAAAATCACATAACTGCCTGCTCCTGTTTATCCCTAGTTCCTTAAATCTATATTTAAGTTAATCTACTTTAGCCTAGACACTCTGGTGCCACCCCTTCAGCAGCCAAGAAATCTGACAACTAGATTATCTTTTCCTTTCTTTTCTAAGGATGAGTTATTCATTCTTCCAGGCCTTGCTCAAACATTACCTTCTTTAAAATGTCATACCTCCTACAGTCATTCAGTCAAACTTAATTGTTCCTTCCTCTGCACCCACAGCATGTTGCTTGTACTCCTGTTATAGCTCTTATTTCATTCTGTATTTACAGTACTTGCTTTCATGTAAGTCCTTTTCCAAAGAAAGAATACATTCTGGGAGCTAGATCAGCCAAAACAACCCTAGTAATCAATGGGCAACAGCATACTAACATCACCTTCATATCTGATTGTATGTCAATAGTAGTAAAGTGAGATTCTAAAGACTGACAATGCCCCTAACTCAAAACAGAAAGAGAGCAAATGTTCAAGATAATAAACCAAACACAGACCTTCAGACACTTGAATAAAGAAGCAATTAAGTCTACAATGTAGAAATTACTTAGTAAATTATTTTATGTAAATAAATACATGACTAGAGAAGATCCAAGTAGACTATTTAGGGACTACACATTCAGCAATCATCTTGTTCTTAACTTAGTCAGCAATTTGTTCCTGTGGTTGGTACAATATGCATTTACTTCCATTATCCTGTTAGTCAAAATAGACCATGCCAATTTCAGGCCTTCTTGGAAATCAGCTATCACACCATGAGATTAATGAACTAACAGTCATATAGAAACCCATATGTAGGAAAGCCAAACCCTGGCCAAGAGGTTCCCAGTCAAACCTCCAAATGATTATAGCTACATCAGAACACCAATCAACAGCACCTGTAGTAAAAGCACAACTTAATTTACAGAAACATAAGAGCTATTAAATTTTAAATAACAAAGTTTTGTAGAATTTTTAAATGTAAATTATAACTAATATAGTTCAATTTTCCTAATATATACTATGACTTAGAGAGAGAACTGGAAAACTATAGCATTAAGCTAATGCTGCCCTGCCATTTGTTTTTCATAAATGAAATTTTACTGGGGAAAATCATACTCATTGGCTTACATATTGTCTATGTCTGCTTTCACTCTACAAGGGCAAGTTAAGCAGCCATAAGATAAATGTTACAGCTCACAAAGCCTAAAAACTCTACTATCTAGCATTTTATAGGGGAAAAAAAAGGCCTGGCAAACTCTCATTCAGTATTTGGCAAGTATTTTAATGCAAAAATTACTTAAGGGCCAGACACAATAGAGCATGCCTGCAATCATTGCATTTGGGAGGATTTTAGTTAGAGGCCAAACCTGGGCCATGAAACAAGAACCTATCTCAAACAAAACAAAAAAAAACAAAAACAAAAACAAAAATTTCACAATGCACACCAATTGTAGGGGATGGAGACACAGATCAGACTGAAGTTCTTGCCTTACAAATAGGATCATATATTGAAATATATATACATTTGGATCCAGGAAAAAAAAATTGCCAGGTGTAATGACACATACTTAAAATACCAGGGTTAGGGAAGCAGAGACAGAAGGATCCCTGGGACTCCCTGGCAAGCCAGTCAAACCTACTTGTCTTAAAGAAAAAGTGAATGGTACCTGAAGAACATCTGAAGTTGTCTCCTGACCTTCAAAAACCAGTGTGTGTGAGGACACACACACACACACACACACACACACACACACACACACACACACACATACACACACACACACAATGCATACCAACTTTGCAATCAAATTCTCATATTTAAGCTTTATAAGTATTTAGTACTTTACAACTAAGTTGGAGTTTTTGCTAACAAATGGAACTAAAGTCAGAGTAATACATTACTCATGATCAGAAAAATAATAGAATGATAAAATGGGTATACCGATATTTAACTGCTTAAAAGTTTCTATTATATAAGTGGGAAATCTCCATTATTCATCTATGAGTCTACCATGTATTATACATGACCTACTTTCAAGTAGCAGTGAGAATCAGAAAGCAATGAATGTTTTATGATGCATAATTGACAATTTTTAAATTAATATATCACAAACCCATTTGCAAAAGAAAACTGATAAACCCAAGTTCCACATTAACCTCTGTTAATGATTACCAAACTTTTCTACCAAAGTGTCTTTAGCAACGCTCTAAATTTTATTCTCTTTTGGACTAGACATATTATGAATACTCTCTTATGCTTTATATGTGTTATTTTTTTTCTTGTAGTAAGTCCATTTTTATTCAATTTCAACCAAGTACAGTTCAAGATATAGCTTCTTATTAATGGAATTTGTTATTTCCCACTACCAATTAAAAATTATTCTGCTATAAATCAACAGTCCTCAACATAGTTTTACTTTGCTATTTTTCCCACCCTAACAAACATACCATTGATATTAAATGTAAAACTTTCAAAACACTTTCTTGACTCTAGTTCTTAGTCCTCTATAACTAAAATATTCATATATTTACATAAGCAGGCAGCTTTCTTCACAAGCCTTAACCAGTTTTAGAGAATATCACAAACAATTTTTCATATATTACTTTAGATCTAGTCTATATCTCAAAAAATTTCCATGTTTCTATGGTGAGTCTAAATCCGCCCCCAAGCTGACAATCATACCCATATAATATAACAGAAGCAACAACAGTCAATTTCCAGGCTTTGCTTTCTTAGACCTCCTGTGGAAGGGGTATAATGTCTCACATTTAATCCCCGTACTTAGGAAGCTAACACAAGAAAATTGGTGTGCGTTGTAGCCAGTCTGGGCTACATAGTGAATTTTTGGTCAGCCTAGGCTAGAGAGTAAGATCCAATCTCAAAAACAAAGAAATAAACAAAATGAAAAATAAAATAAGAAAATATCCACCTAACATTTTTATATTAAAGACTTTAGAATGAGAGGTGGGACTGGAGAGTTTGTTCAGTGATTAAGAACACTTGTTGCTCTAACAAAGAACCTATGTTCAATTCCTAGGACCCACATGTTGGCTCACAACTATCTGTAACTCCAGTCTCAAGGGATCTAACATCTTCTTCTGATCTCTGCAGGTACCAGGCATGCATACAGCACACATAGATACATGTGAGCAAAACATTAACATACATAAAACAATAAATCTAAAAAAATTTAATGAGAGGTGAAGTTTGGAAAGTATTTTAAATGTAAAGCCAGGGTAAATAATTTTCACAGCAGAGATTGATTAAGGAAAACTTCTATTTCTACAGCAAAAGTATTAAAGAACAAATATAGAGGTCTTATGTAGACTTCCAAAAGATTGAACAATCCAGGCAGTGATGGCACACACCTTTAATCCCAGCACTCGGGAGGCAGAGGCAGGTGGATATCTGTGACTCTGAGGCCAGCCTGGTTTATAGGGTGAGTCCCAAGACAACCAGGGTTGTTACACAGAGAAACCCTGCCTCACAAAACCAAAATGATTGATAGACAGATAGATAGACAGACAGACAGACAGACAGACAGTCAGACAGATGAGAATTGAACAGAACGGTAGTGTACCTTGAAAAACTGTTTTCAAATGTTTGGAATACACTAGACTAAAAAAAACTAAGAGAATCTACAAATATTCATCACTTACATCTTCAATATGTTAATATGCTTTACCATGCTATGAATCTCCAAAAAGATGGATACACTAGGCAGCATGTTCCAAATTTACTTGATGATGCAGAAACTTTTTTATTGCATACTCGTCTCAAGTTTTTGAAGAACAACTCTTAGAAAATGGATTGTAAAGTAATATTTATAGAAAAAAGACCAAAGATCTATAGCTTATTGTAAACTCAAAGTAAAGCAACATAAAGGGGCTTCTTTAAAAATCTTACATGTGTACTACTTTTCTATAATGTCCCTGAATATGAAAAAGTGGAAGCCAATCACTGTGAGTGCTACTGATACATAAATAAAATACTATATCAGAGGGCTTTAGATTCATTACTAATTATCATACCCTAACTTAACTGAACATGTTCACAGAAAAAGAGAAAATGGGGCAAATATAATAAACTGGTTATACAGAAGAAAGAGGAGGAGGAAGAGGAAGAGGGGAAAGGAGGAGGGAAAGGGGAGAAGGAGGGGAGGAAGGAGAAGCAGCAGCAGCAGCAGCAGCAAGATTTTAGGGAACCTCTAGTAAAAGAGCTGTTCAGCATACATTTACCCTTCGAGAAGTAAAAATACCTTCTGAAAACTTCTATTGTAGTGTATGGCCTACTATGGTCTGAATACATTTGCTCCTTCAAATTCATATGCTGAAATACAACCCTCAAGGTGACATACTTAAGAAATGAAACCTTTGGTACTCCAGAATGGGATTAGTGACCCTCCAAGAGTTAATGGAAAGCCACGTAAGGACATACATATAGAACACTTCTCATAAAGAACAAGTCTTCTTCAACAAACACCAAATTTTCCAACTTCCGTATTTGTGCTCAACTAACTTCCCACACTCCAGAACTATACAGAATTAATTCCCATAGCTTAAAAATTATCCAGTGTAATGTACATTGTTAATACAGCCTGAACAGAGTGGCACACCAGGTGATCTAGTAAAGCTACCTGCTTAATGACTCTCTGTCAAGGATACACATATGACATAGACCTGAGATCAATCAAGGTCCTCAACTCTAGCAATGACAGACAAAAATGGGCATAAGCCAAGTGAAGGAGTATCACAGTATTACATGCAAAGATATCATGAGGAAGAAGCTTTCCTTTGGACTCTCTAGTTAGGAAGATGAAACTTGAAATTGCCCATTACTATAACTTCTCAAACTACACCTCTCTTCCCAATTTTGAATGTAAGAAAGATAACCTGTAATATACTAAAAAGATAAACATGAAATGAAGAAAAGGTTCCCATGATTACTGTAATTCAAAGATCACTTAATTTGACTACTTAAAGTCTGCACCTCCTCTAAGCTCTGTGGTTATTTAAATTGTGTTCCCTTTTATACCAAAGGTAACTTTTAAGTTCAGTATCTCTCATTAGCAATAAAACAATATTCTAATCTGCCCATAAAATTCAAGAAATACACCTTAAAAGAATTTATAGTTATTAAAAAGCTAACATTCAAATAAAGGTGAGACTATTCATTAGTATGACCTGTTTAGAAGGCAAGTTGGTAATACTATCAAAAGTTTAAAATTGTTATTCTTAACCTAAAAATTCTACTTAATTTTATATTACAAAACTGAAATCATGCAATAATAAATGTGCAATAGCTTCGTCTATAATATTTAACACAGTGAAAGATTTTAAAAGGAACCTCAATGATCACTGGTTGGGTACTGATTTAATAAAGTATAGTCTATGATGCAATACCACAGAGCCATAAAAAGAAAACTGTATATGAACATCTTTAAAGACCTACATAAAATCATTTGTACAGGCCAAGAGGTAAGATAATATAATGGGCAAGCGCACATATAGTCTCATGACAGACTATATGATTCAACTTGCAGATTGGTTTCTTATCATAGTAACTTGCACATAGTAACTTGCACAAGTCAGTTTAATCACTCTCATTACATTTGCCTCAGTTGTATACCAGTGATAGTACTAAGTAGTAGGCTCTGTAACAGGCTCTACAAAGTATCTTATATTTGGTAAGCTCCCAAAGAAGTTAACTACTATTATTTTCACTACTAGGAAAAGATACCCAAAACATGCTATAAAAAGGAAGAGGGAAAGGGAGGTACAGAATAAGGATCACAAATCTAAATGCTCATTAGGCTCAAGATATAAATAGGCAAATTGAGAAATAAAGGAAACTAGAGAATGCATGCCCTATCTCAAGGGGGCAGTCAATCTAAAAGCTGTCATGTGGGGAAAAATTTAAGTGCATGTGCAATACATAACTTTTTAGTTTTAAAAACTAATACTTTCTCTAAAATACTGTTATATGAATCTAATAAAACATATAGGTGTTAATTTTGACCAGTTGTCCACTGATATATAAGCTTTCATGTGTTATATTAAGTGCATGTATACAAATTCAAATGCATAAAGAATAGATAAAAAACAAAATTTAAAGTGGTAGCACTAGAGAGACTATAGGAGAAAGGCCATGATGTTTAATTTCATATTTTACCATGCCATTATTACATTTTTATAAATAAAGGTACTGGAATAGTTTTTTTCATTTAAGAGCACGAAAGAATTGAGGAGCTTTTCTACTTGCAATTTAATTAATTCAAATGCTACTTGTACAATGTGGGTATTCATTTTATGAACACACAGTTTTTAAAGTTTGCACTGAAACAAAAATATTCAGCACCAACTTTTAAGTAGATGGACAAGGGGCTTATATCATTGAAATGTTTCATCTTTTTTTGATACTTAAAAAATAGTAATTTTGGTATTCAAGTTCTTATTTCCAAGACATTCAATTATTCTTACCTGAATAGATTCTAAAAGTAACTTAAGTGACTTTTTTCTTAATGTTAAAAAAAATAGGAAAGTTTTAAAGCTTAATTTCTACTAAGCACTCAGAATGAATTTATTTGCTATTAGCAATATTTAATTAACATTTCTATATCAGGCTGATCCTGAAGACAACTAATCATGGTCCTGAAATTGCCAGTGTAAGGAAAAACCAATTATAATAGTGATATTCAACTTCTGATTCTCTAAACTCAAAGGCAAAATGTTTTGTTTTGTCTTGTTTTGTTTTAGATCTTCACATCAAGTCTAAGTAAATGTCATTTCATATATAATTCTTTTTTTAAATTTATTTACATATATAATTCTTAGCAAGGATTTTTATTTATTTATTAGAAAGAAAATTATTTTACATGGCAATCCCAGGTCCCTCTCCCTCCCTTCCTCCCCTGCCCTCCCCAACTAACACCCTACCTATCCAATACCCTTTCTACTCCCCAGGGAGGGTGAGGCCTTCCATGGGGGGGGGATCTTCAAAAATCTGTCATATCATAGCAAGGCGTTTTAATACTTCCCAAGCATATAATAGGCTAGGATCTATGTAAAAGTCATAACTGAAAAGTTAATATTATTATAGATTCATGTTATTGCAGTCCATAATAACAAATATTCAGAATGGATTAAAAATATAATTATAGTCAAACCTGTGCTTGAATCTTGATATTGCCACTAGCGATTCTAAGTTACTTAACCTCTCTACTCTTCAGGCAATATGAAAGGCATAAGATAGTACCTTTAAAGTTTTAAAGATTAAATAACATATCCAAAGCACTTAATATAAACAGAACATATAAGTGCCCAATAAATGTCTTTCAAACCTTATTCAGCAAAAACTCATGCTCAGTTTCTTACCTTAGCAGAAAAGGAATAGAAACCTAAAATTTTATATCAAAAATTGCTAAATGTGAAAGAAGATCAAGCTCTGGAGTTATACTTAAGTAATATAACTAAAAAGTAAAATATAGCAGCACTGTATTCCCTACAGTGTAACATAAATAAACTATAAATGGTCTCAAGTTAGTGTTGGATATAAACTCCAAGGGCAAAAGACTGTAACTAAGAAATTACTAACATAAGAGGGCCTGATATTTTAGTAATTCTGGAATACATCATTTTATTTGCTTCTCATGCTAATCTTACACAGAAAGCATAATCATATACATTTAAAGCCAAGGACACTAAAGAAAAAAAACTGCCTCAGATGTCTTTAATAAATGACAGAGGAGGCATATCTTTTGATGCATGTCAGTGTTGTACTGCTCACAAGAGAACTAACTTTCAAACTAACAGAATTTCAACTTTTTATCTATAGTTCCAGATTTTCAAGGTAATTTCTAAACAATTATTTTTCATGTGTGTGTGTGTGTGTGTGTGTGTGTGTATGTGTGTGTATGTGTGTGTGTGTGTGTGTGTGTGTGTGTGTGATGTGTGTTAAAGTGCCCACAGAGACTAGAAGGCATCAAATCCCAAGAGCTGGAGTTACAAGTGGTTGTGAGCCACCTGGTATGGGTACTGGGAACCACACTCAGGTCCTCTGCAAGAGTAGGAAGTACCCTTAACTTTTGAGTCATCTCTTCAGCCCCCTCAAAATTTCAGTTTTTATAAAGACATCAAATTCCACTAGTCTAAAATAATCATCAGGCAAAGTATGGTCATCAATTAAAGCACTGCCTGAAAATTTGATATAAAACACAGAATTACGTCTTTATTACAAGGATAGAACTTTTAATAACTTAACTCCATCTATCTGAACTGTCAGTCTAATAATAACAGCCAAGTTCTGGTTTATCTAAATGCTTTCTAAGGTAGTGTATACATTTCACATCACCTGCTTTTTAAAAATTTAATTACCTTCTATTCAATTATTTCATTAGTAGGTAATAAAACAAAGAAGCAAGAAATGCAAATACCAGTTTTAAGTGTTCTAAAACTTAGTTTTAATAATAAGATGTATACACATGGAAACTGCTAGAAAACTACTTAAACACAACATAAAATGAAAAGGAAAGGAATTAGATATACAAGCTAGGTATTGCACATGCATAACGGCCACACTTAAAAGTTTATAATGAAGAAGTGCATTACCAGTATAATTCTTGAGAAGGAAACAAATTCAGAAAGGTTAAATAACTTCCCCAAATAAAGGATATATGTATTAATGTTTCTAATACTGCCATAAAACACAACAACCAAGAAAATTTATAAAAGGAAGCATTTAACTGGGCTTACGGTTTCAGGAAGTTAGAGTCCATGATGGTGTGTTGTGGGATATTTGTGCACTATGTGAAGATGTATTGCTGGGATTGGTGTAATAAAAAGCTGAACAGCCAATAGCTAGGAAGGAAAGTATAGTTGGGACTTCAGGGCAGAGAGAGAGCACTCTGGGAAGAAGTAAGGCAGAGTCGCCAGCCAAATAGGGAGGAAGCAGGATGGGCAGTACAGAGATGAGATAATGAGCCATGCGGAAGAACACAGATTTAAAAATATGTGTTAACTTAAGTTATAAGAACTAGTTAGGAACAAGCCTAAGCTAAGGCCCTGCTTTTATAATTAATAAGTCTCCATATCATTATTTGGGACTGGTAGTCCTGACAAAAAGGTCCAACTACACTGGCAGAATAAGACATGACAGCAAGAAAAGATAAGAGCTCACATCTTGTTCCAAAAACAAAAGCAAAAATGATGCATGAGAATGGTCCAAGTCTTTTGAAACTTCAAAGCCTGGTCCAGGTAACACACTTCCTTCAATAAGTTCATAAACCTTAATCCTTCTCAAACAGTTCTACCACTGGGGACCAAGTATTCAAACATATGTGTCTGTAGGGCCAGTCTCATTCAAACCACACAGTATGACATCTGAGTTTGTCTGGCTCCAAAGTCTTTTCTGTTTTATAAAAAGAAAAGTTATACCAGGAAGCCTCTCAAATATGTATGATTACAAGACATATGTTATAATAAATCTTTCCACCAAAAGCAGCCCGAGCCCTACCGCCACCTGGGCGGTCTCTGCCAGCTGCCTGAGTTCTTCCCGCTGCGTAGATGAACAAAATAATACAGAGACATATTAGGTACAAGGCTGCTTGGCCAATGACTAGGATTTCTCATCTGTTAGCTCAGTCTTAATTATCATAAATCTATATATTTTATAAGACTTATCTTATAGAGGATGCCTTCAGCTGGCACCCTCTCTTGCCTCTAGTTCACATTGCACAGCTGGAGGAAGAGCGGAGGGGACAAGGGGACACTTCCTGTTTCTCCTTTCTTAAATATGAGTCTCCTTGTTATGTCACTTCCTGCCTGGAACACCACTTCTCTACTGCATTTCCCAGAATCCTCTTTGACTCCTAGTCCTGCCTAACTTGCTGTTTCATTGGCCAAACAGTATTTTATTCAATAATCAATAAGATGAACATACACAGTACATTCCCCATCAGACATAGGCATTTGTAAGATTGTTTCCCCACAGAAAAGCAAGAAACACATTAAGTAACAATAATTTCTAGGAAAGATTTTATTAAAGAAATGAGGTTTAAGCTGAATCTAAAACTAAGTGTAAGACAAAAACTACTATTAATGCCACAAAAATTCTTTCAGTCTAGACATTTTAATATAAACTTTTCCTTAGTTCATAATTACAGAAAATCTCAAACATTTTTAACCTGTCCTTTTTTACTCTCTTGCATTTTTATGTATATTCTGTCTTCCCTCCATAATCTAATTATTGTAGCATGAATTCTAATTGTTCTTAATAATAAAAATTCAGAGTCAGCTATCTACCTCAGACCAAAGGGGTGATCCTGTCCCCAGACTGCCTCTTCGGACTGACTGCTTCAGATTAACTGCCTCCTCAGACTGGTGCCTCAGACTGTCATGAGTTCCTGTCTCCTCCCACCTTACACCCTCTCTCTGTCCAGCTATTTCCCTTCCTGTCTCCACCACCATAATGCTGGGATCACCTTTGTGTGAGCTCTGTTTCTCTGTTAGACTGGATTAATTTTGTGTAGCTCAGGGTGGCCTTGAAATAACAGAGATCCATCTACCTCTGTCTCCCACGTGCTTGGAGTTGTGTGCCACCACTGCCTGGCCTCTATGGCTAACTAGTAGTGTGGCTAGCTTTACACTTTGATCTTCAGGCAAGCTTTATTTGTTAGATCATAAACAAAATATCACCACAAATTATAAGGACAGGAAACATTAATCTAATATCCTATATTTCTCTAAAGGACAGAAATTTTGTCTTAAGAGCCTTCGTGATCTTACAAAATAATCTTCCATTACAGTGCTGAGAAATACTAAAAGAAAGAATTTAATATGTTTAAGGGTATAAAACTTAGCCAAACAAAGGAAAAAATATGGATCCTTCTAACATTTTACACCACCACACTCTTTAATTTTTTACTATAGTATCTTAATAGTAGACAAGAACTTAAAAGATCTCAGAATGGAAGCTTCAAAAGATGGTTCAGCTGTTAAAAACACTTAATGCGCTATCAGAGGACCCAAGGTTCAGTTCCCAGCACCCATATCAGATACAAATTCAACCACCTATAAGTTCAGCTCCAAAGGATCCAAAGCCCTCTTCTGCCCTCCCTTGGCAACTGAATATACATAGTACACATACAGACAAGGTGCAAGGACACACATACACAAAAATAAAAATATTGTTTTAAAAGAAAGACTGCGTACCATATAACGTATTAACTTTAAATTTCTCTGAAGTTTCTGATTTTATTTTAAAAGGACACATGTATTCCACATGCTATGCCTGGTTCACTTATGTTTATCTTAATAGTAATTTAATTTACAAATGCCCAATTAAAATTGCTACTGCAAAAAATATTGTTTGTTCCCCTAACTTAGACTCTTTAAGAATCAGATTATTCCTTGATGCAATGCCATATGCCCAAAAATACAAATGATGGAAATATTTTTTCCCATCTCTTCTTCTAACTCCTTTTTTCTTTTCTTTTTTATAATTTTTTATTTGAATTAGAAAGATTATTTTACATGTCAATCCCAGTTCCCTCTCCCTACACTCCTCCCCTGCCCCCCTCCCCCAACTAACACCCTACCTATCCCATACCCTTTCTGCTCACCAGGGAGGGTGAGGCCTTCCATACGGGGTCTTCAGAGTCTGTCATATCCTTTGGGATAGGGCCTAGGCCCACTCCCTTGTGTCTAGGCTAAGGGAGTATTCCTCCATGTGGGATGGGCTCCCAAAGTCCATTCCTATGCTAGGGATAAGTACTGAAATCTAAGGGGCCTCATAGATTTCCGAGGTCTCCTCACTGACACCCAGGATCCTGGGGTCTGGATCAGTCCCATGCTGGTTTCCCAGCTATCAGTCTGGGGACCAAGAGCTCTCCCTTGTTCAGTTCAGCTGTTTCTGTGGGTTTCACCAGCCTTGTCTGTACCCCTTTGCTCATTACTCCTCCTCCTCTGCAACTGGATTCCAGTTCAGTTCAAGGTTTAGCTGTGGGTGTCTGCTTCTACTTCCACCAGCTACTGGATGAAGGCTATAGAATAGCATATAAGTTAGTCATCAATCTCATTATTAGGGGAGGGCTTTTAAGGTAGCCTTTCTTCTGTTGCTTAGATTGTTAGTTGGTGTCATCCTTGTAGATCTCTGGACATTTCCCTAGTGCCTGATTTCTCTGTAAACCTATAATGTCTCCCTCTATTATAGTATCTCTTACCTTGTTCTCTTCTGTTCTTCCCCCAACTCAACCTCCCTGCCCCATCATGTTCTTCTCACCCCTCTTCTTCTCCCCTTCTCATTCTCCTAGTTCCCTCTCCCCTCCTCCCATGCTCCCAATTTGCTCAGGCTAACTCCTTTTTTCAAAGTAACACTTTTCTTATGTACAACAGATTTAATCCTTCTTTTTCAGAACATATAAATACTGGTAAGCTACTGTGAAAGTTATTGAATGAAGTTAAATTATGAAAATTTTTAAAAGTTCTATTTTATCAATTAAACACAAAATAGCTAAATAATTCATTAGACAACCTGTATAGAATATCTATTTCACATTAAACATTTATTTTTGAGATCACTCAAAAATTGCTTTAATAAATATACATTTAATCAAATAAAGTAATCTTTTTTTCTTCCTTGGTATTTTCTTCTCTGCCCAGATCCAAAGCAAGAAAACTTTTGTGGACTGCAGTGCTTTCTTTTTCCAAGATTTCTTTTTTAACACCTCAAATTCCAAATATAGTTCATTGTCCTTCAATCCTATTTACAGATGCAAAGTATATATTTTATCTACTTAACTGACATCCAAAAAAGTACCCTGTTCAACTTATTCAGCAATCTATCACCAGTGAAAGTAAAAATAGACTCTTATTCATCACATCTTCCACAGTACCATACTGTTGATTCTCCACTAGATATTCTGAGGTCAAGTAGTCAATTTTTTATTTATTTTCATTTTACGAGTGTTTTGCCTGCATGGATGTATGTGTAGTACATGCATGCTTGATGCTCAAGGAAGACAAAATTTCAGATGGTGTAAGCTTCCATATGGTTTCTAGAAACAAAGTCCTCTCCAAGATAGCTCCAATGAGCTATCTCTCCAGCCCCCATATGTGTTTTGAATATATTTGAAACTTACTATGTACCAACTAATAGCTTATAAAGTCTTTGGCAAGTAATGTTAGTAATAAATAAGTTGATCAGAAGTTAAACTATAGCCAGGAGGTGGTGACGCACACCCTTGATCCCAGAACTAAGGAGGCAGAGGCAAGTAGATCTCTGAGTTTAAGGCCAAGCTTGTCTACAGAGGGAGTTCCAGGACAGCCAAAGCTACACAGAGAAACCCTGTCTCACTAGATAGATAGATAGATAGATAGATAGATAGATAGATAGATAGATAGATAGATAGATAGGATAGATTAGACAGACAGACAGACAGACAGACAGATAGATAGAAGTTTTTAAACTGGAGGAGGCTGGGATGAAGTTTTATTGGTAAAGTGATTGCCTAGCATGCACAAAGCCTGGGTTTAATCCTAGTACCAGGTAAAATTGGTCATTGTAAAACATGCCTATAATCCCATCACTTGGGAGGTGGAAGCAGGAGGAACAGAAGTTCAAATTGGTCCTTGGCTAGGCAGTGCAAGGCCAATGGCTTTTTCCTACTTCGAAAAAAATCACTAATTTTCTCTAATATATTGCTTATATTCATGAATTCATAAAACAACATAGTTGGGATGTAGACATCTTTTTAACTCAACTCTACCCTACAAGAAGATAAAATTGCCATAACACACACAATTCCTTAGGTAGAATTTAGGTTTTATTTTCAATAGTGACTTACCCACTTAATATTATTTTTAAAATAAAGATATATTTATATATTATTAACAGTAAGGGGCTTTCAGAAAATAATATAGCTGGGAATGCATCTCAGTGGTAGTGCTTGCCTAGAATGCAAAAGGGCCCTGAGTTCAATCTCCAGAACTATAAGGAAAGAGGGAAAGAGGAGGGGAGGGAGGGAGGGAGAGAGAGAGAGAGACAGAGAGAGAAGAGAAGGAATATCCTATGACTTTGAAAAGTAAAATAAATGTTTGGATAATGCCAGAGTTGAAGAATAGCATCTCCTCAGCTGAGAATTTTGCATTTTGATATTGTGAACAACTATTTCTGAATGACTGAAATACTAAATGGTCATGTAACTGTAGTATCTTTGTGTTCTAGCTTTTATTTAATTCCTACTGCTACTCTTATTTTATTCATATATCTCTTAGTGATTTCAAATCTACAATTTGATATAGAAGTATATAATTATTAGAGCAAAAAAATGCCTTTTTCCTTGCTAAGTGTGAAGATACACACCTATGATCATAACACTCAGTGCAGAGGCAAGAGATCCCAAGTTCAAGACCAATCTAGCATACATCAAGATTCCATCATAAAAAGTAAAAATTTTAAAAAGCCCTTTACCAAGGAAAAAAAAGGTTATCTTTTCCTAACATGTATTACTCTTAGTGAAAATTTAGGTAATGAATTATCATCTTTAAGTACCTTAGTACCAAACATTATCAGTGTTACTAAGATACTGAATCCACACTGGAGCATAATCTCCATGACTCTCCATTGTTGCATGCATTCATTATTTCCCTGGCGATATTGTTCTAAAGTAATAGAACTACCTATTGCCTTGATAAACAGCTTCTTTCCAAATAGGAAAAAGGAAGTGAAACTTGACACATACAAATATATTGTCTGCTATGTAATTGCTAAGACTGACTCCAAGTATAAATACTACTAAAGCTGTTAAAAAGATTCTACATCTGCCCTACATCTGTTCTCCAATTTTGAGGTAACAGGTATTTGTTTATCTGTCTTACATTAATCATTATCAAATTATCAATAGTCTCTGGTATAAATAGTAACACAATTAGGGAACATTAGAAAAAAAATTAAATACCAAACTTAGGTCACCAAAACTATATAATTTTCCTTTCCTACAAATCTACACCAGATAATGACAAGTAATTTATTTATTCTGAGGTACATAATCTTCAACATAAAATGTTTCAATGTAGGGCTGGAGAGGACTCAGTGGGTAAAGATGGTCCTGCCAAGCCTGGCAGGATCCCCAAGACTCACGTGGTAGAGGAAGAGAACTGACTTTTGAAAATTGTCCTCTGACCTCTACATCTGCTCCATTACAACACACACACACACACACACAGAGAGAGAGAGAGAGAGAGAGAGAGAGAGAGAGAGAGAGAGAGAGAGAATAAAATTTAAAGATGTACAATCTAGTTTCATGTACATAGTATATATACATTTTTATTTTCCTGATGAATAAGCAGTATTAACTAAAATAACAATATTACTTTATCACAAGTAATGATTTAAGCAAAAAAGAAATACCATTGTTAAGGCATTTCCCTTTCTTATAAAATTCCAAGAAAGTTAATTCAAATGATAAGCTTCACAGACTGTACTGTATTTGCTAAATTCATAACTGAAACAAAGATCAGAAAAGCATCCAGGGAATGGAGAGTTTCAGAGAACAAATATTGTCTTTCAACAGACAACAACAATGTCATAAAGAAGTCAATTAAAAATTTTAGAATTGACAATATAGTATTATTCAGACACACTGTAAAATGTTTATAGGGGTAGACCACATTTCACATTTCCCACTACCTTTGTAAAGCAGATTTAGATAAAATACTTAAAATTACTATTGTGAAATGCTAAGAGACTTTTTTCTACTCCAGCCTTGAAATTGAGGTCCTTCTTTTGCCTCAGTCTGACCAGTGCTGAAGTTATGGACACACACGACACCATGTCCGGCACCAAGGCATTTTCGAAAACATTCCTTCTACCTTCAAGAAAGCCACAAATTGCCCATCGAATGCCTTTAATCCTGTGCTCCACAGGTAGAAGCAAGCAGGTCTCTGAGTTTGAGGCCACCCTGTTCTACAGAGTGAGTTAGTTCCAGGATGGCCAGGGCTACACAGACAAACTCTGTACCAAACTGAGGCCCCCATGAAAAAAAAAAAAAAAAAAGAAAACCACAAACTAGCTGGATGTGACAGCACACCTGTAGTGCAGCACTTGTGATAAGAAATAAGGCAGGTTAAAGTGTTTAAGACTAGTTGGGCTACATAGTGCTGTCTAAAGAAAAAGCAAAAAAAAAAAAAAAAAAAAAAAAAAAAGAGCCAGAAATTATAACTTGCAAGAATCACAGTTTCAAATTTTGCCTTTTTTAAATTCTAGAATTCAGGAAGAACAGTAAAATTTTTCTAAAATCCATGAACTTGAACAACATAGATTCACTTTTGGAGGATTGTTTTTTCTGATGTTCAAGATTACAAGAAATGTCAACCCATAGAATTAAGCTGTAATAAAACGAACTATTCACAGATTGGCAGCTAGTGCTATTTCTACTGATTTTTCTCTTATGTTTTTAGGTTCTGTCATAGTAAGTAACACTGTATTTATATCAGCAACTCTTCATGAAAAATCCCTAGTTATTTCCGATTTCAAATATCCATTTTCTCATCAAACCTTATTGTCCTACTACCACTTCATCTAAATCTGCAGCTTTTTTTCATTCTTCAGCTACACCCTTGTGGCTGGCATTAGACTTTTCCTCCCAGACTACTGTACTCTTCACTCTCATGAAATAGCTCCTCTAAATTGTCATTAACTCCATTGCCAACCTTACCCTCTTTCCTTGACAAAATGCCACCTACCTTTTCCACCTGGGCTTTGCAAAGGCCTTTATGCTGCATTTTTATTCTGCTCGAGAGCCTCGTCTCCAATCACATATTTATTTATAAGGTTGCTGCCACTGACTTTCAACTCCCCTTTAAAATACCAGTTTCTTCTTGACCCTATTAAATGTACTAAATTTTTCCTTCAGGTAATCACATTTTCTGCTAATCCATTTAAACACAGAATCCCTTTAGCTTCTAAGACCCAAATTCATGGGTGATAGATACATCTAGACAACTTTTATACATCCTTTCAACTGTTTAACTTATCAATGTTACTACTATCAGAGCATAGACAAGGGTTGTATGTTTCAAAGCACTCTGTGCAACACTTATGCACCATCGCTTGACCAAATTAAGATAATTAGATAATTAGATAAAACAAATCCTACAGCTTAACTTTTTAACTTCTAGGGCCGTTCAATTTCCACAGACAGCTGACATATTTTGGTTTCTATAAAATTTCACATTCACTCGACTTAAGCATGGCAAACATTAAAAGCTGATGGACGATAACGGGTATGCATTTCCCCATCACAGTGTCAGATTCTTTTAAAAATCAGCAAGATCAACTCTAAGAAGTGTGAGCTACAACTGATTTTTCATACAAGGAAACAGTGGCAGCAGGAAGAGATCCACACTGTCTGCATATTCAGATGGGGGGAGCATGTCCTTCCCTACAACTGAGTTGGATTAGTTTCTTTACTCCAGAGGCTTTGACTCGGGAAGATTCAATAAACTGCTCTCAACAAAGATATCATGGGAAGGATACCCCGGCTACTAAAAGGGAGAAACCAGAGCAGTGGGTATCCTCTTTTCACAAAAGTCAGCAGCTAAATTAAGCACTGTAGTCGCTATCTGCCAGCAGAATCAAAGCTTTGTTTCTACCCAATAATAAAATCAAGTTTCATTCCATTTAGTTCCTTCCCGAGCATCATCTCAACCTGTCAGAATTCGACGAGGAGAAAAAAATTTAAATGAAGTAGGGAAGACACTAGGATTCCCATCTACATTTCTTTTTCCGAAATCACATCACTAAGTCTTGGATTTCCTTTACTCCAAACTAAGCCTCAGACTCCAAATATAATTCTTTAACCCCCGCTTCTCCATTCAATCACACTTAAAACCATGCCAACTACAGAACCACGGCTGAAACCCCTACAAATAGGCTTGCCATTCATCTTGGAAGTCATGCCCTGCAGCAACTGCCTATCTCCAAACTCAGGGATATCACCCAAATACAACGCAATGGAATCAGACATGCAAAGCACACACGACTTCTGCGAGGGAGGGAAACGGGAAAAGTGCACTCTTCTCCAGCCTCAGGACCATCCACCAGGGCATGGGGATGGGGTGTGGGGGTAAGGGTCCCAAAAGGGAGGTGGAAGAGGAACTCGAGTACTGGGGGAATCCTTCCTTCTCAAGGGAAAAAAAAAAAAAAAAAAAAAAAAAAAAAAAAAAAAAGAGGCTGGATTTCCCGGTCAGGGGAAGCAGTCAGTCCTAGCTAAGAAGAGGCAGACAGAAAGGGAGGGCCCTCTGCTAGGAAAAGCAGAAGGAAGGCACTTTCCAGGGTCCCGGACTAGAGCCTATCACCTGGCTCCCGGGGAAGATGAGGAGTGTCCCATGGGCTGCTGAGGGGCCACCCTGGCCTGCTAAGGGACAGTAGAGGCGGAGCAGAGTTTCCCCTGACGAACCCCGAGTCGTGTCGGGCAGATGCTGTGGGGCCGCTGGGTGGGGGGAGGGGAGCAAAGGGGGTGGAGATGGGATTCCCCCCTCTCCGAAGAGCTTTAGTGGAGGAGGCGCCCGGCCAACCCCCAGCAGCATGCTTCAGACTGCGGAGCCGGGATCCCGCCGCCCGCACCGGCAGCGCGGAGCCCCGCAGCGCCCGCCGCACCGGCCCCTCGGTCCCCGGGGGCCAGAGACTTTGGCTGCGAGGACTATGGGGCCTGACACCCGTGGGGCCTGGTCCAGCTCCCCCGGGAACACACGGGAACACCCGAATCGCCAGCGGCTCTCCGCGGTTGTAAAATACACCCCCTGGTTCCCCTCCTCAGCCTGCCCTCTTCCCGAGGCCGCAGAGCAGGACCACCGAGAGCGAGAAGCCCCCCGGCAAGTCGAGGACAGTGGCTGTGGCGGACCCCCCACCCCCGCAGGACCTCCTCCCCGGGTTACCTGTGAGGACCCCGACACGGATTTGATGGTCGTGGTTCGTGAGGATCATTCCCTCGGTCGCCATGTTTCCCAGCGCAGTCACCGCACTGACAGGAGCCGGGAGAAGCCGGAGCCCGGAGCGCGCGCGGGCCGGGAGCGCGCTTGCCTCGGAGAGCGCGAGAGAGGAGCGCGAGGCGAGCGGGAAGGAGGGGGCCGAGCGCCCGGTGGCCTGCGGGGTGGGGAGGGAGGGGGGGACAGGAGAGGCCGCGCCAGGAGTGCGCGGGTCCGCGGAGGGGGCGGAGTCGGTCCGCGCGACCCCGAGTCCGGAGGGGAAGGCGCGAGCCTAGGGTGGGAGAAGCGGTGGCCTCGCGGGGAGAGCGCGCGGAGGCGGCGGGGCAAGGCCGGCGAGTCCCCGGAGGCTCTGCGGAGTGAGACCCGAGACGCCTGGATGGCAAGAGACTGAGGGGAAAGGGAGCACACGCTCTGGAGGTTGCGGGGGCGGGCTCGGGGACAGGGGCGGAGCTACACCCCGAGGCGTGCAACTCGTGGAGAGTGAGGGGAGGAGGAGTGAGAGCGAGCTCGGCTGTGGAGTGCCCGGAGCGGGAAGAAGAAGAAGCCGGCCCAGCCTGAGTGGAAGCGAGCAACGCTCCTGGGCGCGCGAGTAGCGCGGGATTGGCTGGGCGGACGCGGTGCGGGGACGCGCGAGGCAAGAACGCAGCCTCGGCGGGCCCCAGACAGAAGCAATCCCCCGCCGAGCCTGCAGCCTCGTCAGTTATCCGCCGGCTCGCTCGCCCGCCCGTCCGCCGGGGAGCCGCTCTGGGCCAGGTGCCGTAGCGAGGTGGGCTCAGCTCCTTGGAAGGCGCGGGTGAACCTAGAGGTGGCGTAGGAAGCTACATGGGTGGCAGGACGGTGGCCGATGTGACGAGTGTCTCCCGTGGGCAGAGGCGGGTTGCCCTGTGGCGCCTCAGCTGTGACCCGCAGTCAGCTCTCCCTGACAGGATTTCGGTCTCACTTCGCTTTAGTTCCTCTCAGAGACCCGCCTACCAGATCTCGCAGAGGAAGCCTCGGCGTCTGCGACAGGGCTTGTGGAGTGGAGATAGTTGCAATCTCTTTCTACCATCCCCCGTTGTGGCCCTGAGCATCCTAGCCACGACCTATGCTTTTGGGTGAAATGCATCCATCTATTTAGAATGAGGGCACGTGTCTGTCACACACTTTGAAACCACAATCAGTTACCATGGCATTTAAGTTTCATTTCAGTATTTGTGGAATATGAAATTACCATGAAAACGTGGCCATTTAGTTCCGTGTCCTTTTCAAAAAAAAAAAAAGTTACCAATCACCTCTCTTTTATGTAGGTTTGCCCTTTATTGGCTCTTTAATTTTTTTAAGCGTGTTTCTGTGTTTTCTCATTTGCTGACATAGGACCATAGTAAAACCTAGAAGCATAAGTGTCAAAAATGTTTAATAATCCACACTCAGACACAAAATCTCAGGGTTCATTTGATGGTTCTTTGGGGTTTGTATTGTTCCGGTTGGAACATATTATTACTCATCCTATTCACCGAAAATTCACATTGTGTCTTTAAATAATAGAGTACAAAAGAAATGGATGGAATTGAGGTAGAATAAAATAATGAAGTTTTTGAAGATATGTATGGCTAGCTTTCTGACAGTGGATTAAATTTTTAAGACAGATTATGAACTCACCTCCCATAATTATTGCCAAAGACCCTGGCGGCAAAAGAAGTCCTAATGGGTTTCAAAAGAGGGAGATAGATGAGAACGTATGTCCAAATGAATCATTCAAACCAAAGATGAAATAAAGTAGTTGACTACATCATAAACTTTCAAGCCTTTTTTATTCTCTGTGGTACTTGTAAATTCTATATGACTCAAAAAATAATATTTAGAAGTAACTTCTAAGCCTGCCCACTGACAGTCTCCTTCAAACTTTAAAGAAGGTAATAAAATGAGCACTCCCTCCAACTTAGAATATATTGTAGTTATTCATGGGAAAGTTAACTAGTACTTTCACAAATCAACAACAGAACAAGGGCCGTTCTGTATCTATAGAAGCAGTAATGGTGAATTACAGTAATTACTTTTCTGTACTGTGGCTTGCACTTGGAGCCTCATACACGCTAAGCAAGCATTCTACCACTGAACTGTGTCTCTTATGTAATTCATTAAATTGTAACTGAGTATGGTGAATATGAAGTGAGTATTCAGATTACATAGATTATTATATTTTTACTATTAGTACTCAAATTATTGAAAATAATGAAGTTTAGTAATTATAGTAGATGACTTGTCTTCCAATTATTTTGTTCAATATGTATATTCCTCTCCCAAATTCCATAAGCTTTATCGATTAGAATTTACACAGAAATACTGTCCCCAGCTCCCACAATTTTGCTTTCCATGGTTTCAATTCTCCACATATCTAGAGTTCAAAAATATGAAATAGAAAACTCAAGTTAGAGAGTATACAATGTATCATATCTTATTGTATAATGAGATATGTATAGTCCTATCTCATTATACAGAATATGATTGTATACATTGTATACATGTATCATATTCTGTATAAATAAAATTAAACAAAATGCCTCAAGCTACATCATTCAAAAGTTTAAAATGCATACATTCTTAGAATGCAATCACATGTAATTCCATTTGGTCCTGCCTGTACTTTGAATTATCCACCTGTCCAACCTACCTAAGCAAACCCATTCCTTAGTCACTGAGCATTCATCTTGGTCATTGGAGCAGCTGTTCCAGTACCAAGTGTTTAATGGTAAATAAATTATTCCAAAGAGAAGCTGTAAAGTGTGTCCAACAGTGAAGAGGTGAAAGCTGAGATTACGAAGATGTACAGTAAAAACTAATAAAATCTATGTATGATTTAATACCGTGGAATTTCAGGTATACATTGGGAGTCTTGGAATGATAAGTGGAGTTGCTGTATTATAGTTTGTAGATTTTCACTACTATTACAGTATAGAAGCATCTCAAAATTCACTCTGAAATCAAATATCAAGGAAATTTTTTTCTGGATGGGAGAAGAAAAGTAGCAGTTTCAAATATTAGCAGTTTGTCTCAGGAAATTCATAGGACCGGGTTGAAAAGAGAATGGATGTGAAGCTAGTTCCTTGATAACTTGGTTAGGCGGACTCTTCTTCCAGACCCCCTAAATTAGCTACATTTCTCATTGCAGAAACAAAATAACAGACAAAAGCAACGTAGGAACTTGCAGTCCATCATGGTAAAGTAGTAGTAGTGTTTGGGAGCTTGTGGCAGCAGGTTACATTGCACCCTCAGTCAAGAAACAGTGATAAATGGTGGTACTCAGCTAGCTTTCTTCCTTTTCAGTCCAGGACCCTACCCCAGCAAATGGTACTACCAAGTTACAATGGGTCTTCCCTCCTCAGTTACCCTAATTAGAGAATTTCTCAGAGAGCTGCCTTAGGGCTTTGCTTCCATGCTGATTCTCAATCTCATCAACTTGACAATTAAGATTGATCATCACATCCCCCAACTCTCTACTATATGGTAAAGAGTTCATTCTTTCTTGAGGGTCCCAATACATACCACCACCCACATAATCTCTTGGTAGTCAGAAGGTAGAGAAGTTCTCAGGTGTGTACTGAAGACTCACAAATGTAGAAAGTCATGATTTATTTACATGGTTGCTTATTTGATATCAAAGAAACCAGAAACAACCACAAAAAAAGGGTTACTGATTTGTAAAATATGGAATTTTCTCCTTAATATATGAAAAATCCAAACCTATCAAATGATATGCATTTAAAAAGAAAAAAGTGCTACTAGATAAGGGAAGTGCAAGTTTTGTTTAAAAAATAATATTAAGTTATTTGATGTTCATTTAAAAATGGACACAATTATTGTTTATATATAATCTGCTATTGATAATATAGAATTGTATAATGATAAGGTTAGAATTAACATATCTATCACTTCAAAAATTTACCATTTCTTTGTGCTAAGAGCATTCTAAATCTACTTTTCCAAGTATTTTCAAGTATACATTATTGTTAGCTATAGTCAGTTACTGTGATGTACAATTGAAGCAAACCTTTTGCCTATCTAGTTGTAATTGTGCATCTGTTTACTCAACTCTCATCTCTTCCATTTCCCCTCAACAGTGTGTGTTAGCCATTGTTCTAACTTACATGAGAACATGTTTAGATTCTGCATACTTTTGAGTGAGATCATATGGAATTTGTCTTTCTGTATCTAACATCTCATTTTATGTAGTATCTTTCAGGTTCATCATGGCAACTCAACTGCAGGACTTTCTTTTTATCACTAAATATTTTATTGTGCTTGTATTTCACATCTTCATCTATTCATCTGTTGTTGGACACCTAGCTTGTTCTCTGCCTTGGCTATTGTGATTAGTTATGGAATGAACATGTAAGTTCAGATGTCTCATCAACATACTGATTTCATGTCCTCTTTTTTTTTAATCTTCCTGGTTTGGTTTTGTTTTTTTAACATTTATTCTCCCCCACACCATGTTATGGGAGTGTGTGTGTGTGTGTGTGTGTGTGTGTGTCTGTCTGTCTGTCTGTCTGTCTGTCTGTCTGTCTGTCTGTCTGTCAAGGGAGGGAGGGGCTGAGGGGGCAAATGATGGGAATTCTACCTTGTGCATTCCAAAGATCAAACTCAAGTCATCAATCTTGGTAGCAAGCAGTCTAACCTGCTGAGGCATCTCAACAGCTCTAATCTTTTTGTTTTAAGGAACAGTATAGTTTCTACAGTAATAGATCTACTAGTTTTCATTCCTACTAATACTGAATTCTACCAGAATTTACCTTTTTTAGCCTGAGTTCTAATGTGTCTTAATAATAAAACTCAAGTCAGCTATCGGGGAGACAGCTGAAAGATCAGAGAAGCAAAGCAGCCAGCCACTAGCTTTTAACCTCTACCTCAGACCAAAGGGCGAGCCTGTCCTCAGACTGCATTCTCAAACTGCTTTTGACTGCACTGCTGCTCATACTGAACTCCTGTCTCCTCCCACCTTATATTCCTCTCTCAGCCCAGCCATATCACTCCTGTCTCCATCTCCTTAGTGCTGGAATTAAAGGCATGTCCCTCCAAGTGCTAGGATCACCTTTGTATGAACTCTGTTTCTCTTTTAGACTAGATCAGTTTCGTGTTGCTTAGGGTGGCCTTCAATTAACAGAGAGCCTTCTACCTCGGTCTCCCAAGTGCTGGGATTAAAGGCATGCACCACCACTGCCAGGCCTCTGTGGCAGCTGGGATTAAAGGTGTGTGCCACCACTCCCTGACCTCTATGCTAACTAGTGTGGCTAGGTTTGCATTCTCAAAGCTTTGTTAAATCATAAACAAAATATCTCCACAGTCTTTTGTCTTTTGATAACTACCAGTCTTTTTCGGTGAGGTAGATCTTACTATGGTTTTAATTTTCATTCGTCTGCCCTATTACATATCTGTTGCCCATTTTCATATCTTCTTTTGAATATCTAACCAAGTCTTTTGCCATATTTCTAACCGGATTATTTGGGTCTTGCTATTGAATTGAGTTTCTTATATGATCTGGATGTTTAATCTCGTCAGATGTACAGTAATCACATATTTCTTCTGTTCTATAACTTTTTCTTCTATTATCCAAAAGTCCTTGCCTAGTATACTGTTACAAAATGTTTCCTCTATCTTTTCTCCTGTAGTAATTTCATAGTTCATATCTTACTTCTTATTTAATGATTTTTTTCAAATACTTAGTTTCATTTGTCTGCATCAGTTTTTCATTACAGTGTGTGTGTGTGTGTGTGTGTGTGTGTGTGTGTGTGTGTGTGTGTGTGTGTGTTGCATGTGCATATGTGCCACAGTGTGTAGAGATCAGAGGACAGTGTCAGGAATTGTGCTCTCCTTTCACTCAGATCCTTAGGTTTGGCAGCAGACACTTCTACCCACTGAGCCATCACCAGCCCCCCCCCATGTCAGTTATTGAAGAGACTGTTCTTTCCCCCAATGTATGTCCTTAACAGTGTTATTAAAAGTGAGGTGACTGTAAATGTATAGATTTATTTCTGGGATCTTATTCTGTTCTGCTAGTCTATGTGGCTGTTTTTATATCAGGATCATGCTGTTTTAGTTACTATGGATTTGTAGTATTTTAAAGTTGTATAGTGTAATACCTTCAGTGTTATTCTTTTGGAGTTTTGATGATTTGGGGTCTTGTATGATACCAAATTTTAGCCTTTTTCTCTATGTGAAAAATAGACATCATTGTTTCTTTGATAACAGTTTCATTTAGTCCTTAGATCTCTTTGGGTAATAGGGATATTTAACAATATTTTAATTCTTCCAGCTATAAACAAGGGATATCTTCTCATTTATTTGAATTATCTTTAGTTTTATAATCAAATCAATATTTTATACGTGTCAGCATAAAAATCTTCATCTCCTTGGTTATATTTATTCCTGAGTATATTTGTAGCTATTTATAAATAGTATTATTTTCATTTAAACATTTTTAAGTGTTTACTTTTTTGTTTATGTGTGTGTGGGGGCCTGTTTGTTCATGTGTGTATCCCATTGTATTTTCAGCCAAAAGACCCCCCTCCAGGAACTGAATGTATAAGTCATTGTGAATTGTCTAATGTAAATGCTGGAAATCAAACCTGGGTTTTCTACAAGAGCAGCAAATAATACTCTTAACCACAGAGCTATCTCTCCAGTCCCAGGATTGTTTTCTTAATTTCCTTTTTAGATAGTTCATTTTTAGTATATAGAAACACTATTTTGTGTACTTCCAAATGGATAAAATGAAAAATTATGTTGATTTGTATCTTGTAACTTCACTAAATTAGTTCTAACATTTGGGGGGTTGCATCTTCAGAGTTTTCTATGTGTATGATCATATCATTTGCTAATAGAAAAGGTTGGACTGACTTCTTTCCAGTTTGAATATTCTTTAGTTCTTTCTCTTGACTAATTGCTCCAGCTAGAATTTTCAGTATTACAATGAACAGGTGTAATGGAAAAGAGCATCCATATCTTATTCCGGATTTTTAAAAAGCTTTCTATATTTGTCTTCAATTCATGTGATGTTACTTGTGGGTTTATCATACCCTATTATCTTGAAATCTATGTCTTCTAGACATTCTGATTTTTTAGAATTTTTGTCATGAGGAGTTGTTGAATTTTGTCAACTACTTTTCCTGCCTCTAGTTTTTGTCTTGTATTACTGTACTGTGTATTATTGTTTTACAGAGAGTAAACAACCTTTGCATCCATGAGATGAGTATCACTTGGTTGCAATGAGTGTATTTTTAATGGGCTGTGGCATTCAGTTTGCTACTGATAAGAACTTTTGCAAATATTTTCATCCAGGATATTGACTTGCACTGTTTTTGTCTTGCTGTTGCTTTGTCTTTGTTGGACTTTGGTCTCAGGGGAATGCTGGTCCCACAGATTCATTCCCATAATTTTCAATTCTCTTGAGTAGTTTGAGAAGTATTCATTATTTTTAAATCATTGTAGAATTCATCCATGAAGCCATCAGGTCCCAAGGCTACTTTTTGTTTCAGATACTTTATCTTGGCATGTTGTACATATACAGAAATCTATTCATTTACTCAGACTAGCCAATCTTAGCACATAACTCTTCTTTTGTGGCATTGGTTGTCATGTCTACCTTTACATCTGATTTTGACTCTTTTTTCACTTCATCTAATGATTTCTTAGTTTTTAATCCTTTCAAATAGCTCTTAGCTTCATTAATATTTTCTATACTTTAAGAATATTATCTGCTTTTTAACTAATTATTTTAAATTCAATACTTGATTGCATTATTGTTATCTTTTTTCCTTTTCTGTTATAGCTATTTATTGGCATAAACTTCCCTCTTAGAGTTGCTTTTGTTATGTACCATAGGTTTGGGTATATGGTATTTCTATCTCTATTTATTCCCCCAAGTTTTTAAAAGTTAATTTCTCTAATTGTTTCCCCTGATGCAGTAACTGTTTAGTAATGTCTTGTTTAATTTCCATGTATTCGTAATTTCTGAAGTTCCTTCTATTGTTTTCTGTATACACCATTGTCATCAGAAAAGATACTTGAAATGATTCTGGTATCTAAAACATGTTAAGGCTTTTTTGTAGACTAACATATGACCTAATCGGGAAGACTTATACTGAGGGGCAGGGGGATGTGTGCACTGTAGCCTTAAGGTGGAATGTTGTAAACATCTCTTAGGTCCATTTGGTTTAGAGTGTACTTTAAAGCCCAAGTTCATTTTCTGTCGAATAATCCACCTTTACTGTGAGTAGAATGTTGAAACTGTTACTGGATTACAATGTCTCTTCTTTAGAGGTAATAATTTCTGTATAGATGATGTGTTCCAGTGCTAGTTGTGTATATGTCCTTCGTAGAATTGATCCTTTTATTATTATACAGTGATTATCTTTTTATGATCTTTTACTTAAAGCCTGTTATATCAGATATAAATAAATATATCATTAATGCTTTTCTTTTACATTTTCATGGAATATTTTTCTTCACTTTTCAGTCTGTGTGTCTTTATAGATAAAGTCAGTTTCTTGTAGGCAGCATATTGTTGGATTATGTGTTTCTATCCATTCATTCATCTATTTTATAGCTTTACATTTTTTATTTACTCTCTCTGTGTGTGTGTGTGTGTGTGTGTGTGTGTGTGTGTGTGTGTGTGTTTGTGTACACGTATATACAGGGATTTGGGGGACCATATATATGTTACAGCATGTGTGTGGAGGTCAAAGGACAAGTTTTGGGAGTTCATCATCATGAGATCAAACTCAGGTTCCCAATCTGGCTTGTATGGCAAGAGCTTTTACCCTCTGAGCCATCTCACTGGACCTTTTGATCTTTCAATTGCAGAGTTTATTCTATTTACATTCAAAATTGTCATTGACACATAAGAACTTACTATTTTCTATCTATAATTGTTGTAGATCTTTTGCTCCTTTTATTGGTTACCATTGTTTATTATTTGTTGCTGTTATTTATTATTTGCTGCTGTTGTTTTCCTAGTGATAAGCTTTATCTCTCTTTCTCGATCCTACATATTCTGTAATTCTTTCCTTTGTGGCTACTTTGACATTTTGATATGTCATCTAAAATGTATTTAGCTGCATTCATGTTCATCCTAGGATGCAGATAGCCTAGGGGCTGCAAGTTGGACACCCCCACCTAAAACTTATTTGTAACGTAGTAATTGTGGGTGGAGAGATGGATCAAGAGTTAAGAGCACTTATTCTTGCAAATGACCTGGGTTCAGTTCCCAAAACCCTCATGACTGTTCACAACTGTGCATAACTCCAGTTTCAGGGAATTGGGTGTTCTCTTCTGACCTCCACAGGCACCAAGCACATACATGGCACATAGACTTATATATGTGCACAAAATACCCATACACATAAAATAAATAAACTTTTTTTAAAAGTTATAGTTGGATAGCTTGGTATGGTGGCACACATCTTCATTCCCAGCATTTAGGAGGCAGAGAGGCAGGTGGATCTCTAAGTTTGAAGGCAGGCTGGTCTACAAATAAATGAAATAGTTGGAGCCTGAAAAGATAGCTGTAGTTAAGGATAGTGACTGCTCAAAAAGGGACCCATTTTCAGTTCCCAAAATCTAAATGGTAATTCTGTAACTCCAGTCTCAGGGAATCCAACTATTTTTTAATGGCATTTGTGGGCACCAGGCACAATATGGTTCTCATAACCACTTTCCAGCCCCTCCTATCTTTTTAAAATGACACTCAGCAATACCCATTAAAAAACAAACAAAGCAAAGACCCCTCTCACTTTTCAAAGATGCACTTGTTCTTGCAGAGGACCCAGGTTCAGTTCCCAGCATCCACATGGTGGTTTACAACCATCTGTAACTCCAGTTCCAGGGGGCCTCTTCTGCCCTTCTCAGGTACCAGGCACATAAATGATACACATACATACATGGTGGCAAACACACATATACATAAATTGTTTTAAAAAACTACTTAGATACCACACACACACACACACACACACACACACACACACACACACACACACAGTTTATAATTTTATGGCCTTACTCTTGATCTATATATTTTGTATTCTTAATGACTTTATAGATACAATTACCATTGATAACTTTCACTTTTAAACTTACTACTGGGTATTTCAAAGGTTATATTCCACTCTTAGTGTAATGTGTTACTATGAATTTGATTATTAGTTTATATCCATTTGTACTTTCAGATGTTTTTATCTTAATAAAAATACTTCTGTTTCTTGTTGAAGCACCTCCAATTTTTTTTAATTGCTAGGCTAGTAGCGTTTGCTTGTTGGAGATAATACTCATTAAAAAAAGAAAAACACTAAGATTACTTTTCAGGGCATAATATTCTTGGCTGTTTTTTTTTTTTTCTTCAATACTCCGAATATGTAATTCTGTTCTCTTCTAGCCTGAAAGATTTCATCTGAAAAATATACTAGGACTCTCATGATTATTTCCTTATATGTAACTTTATGTTTTACTCTTCTTTCAGAAATTCCCCTTTGGTTTTTGAAGTTTTTGTTATAATGTGCATCAGAAAATGGTTTGGGGTTGAATCTATATAGAGTCTTCGAGCTTCAAGGATATGGATATCCTTCTCTTCCCTATGACTTGGGAATCTCTCCACTATTATTTATTAAATAAGTCTTCTGCATCTTTGTCTTTTCTCCCTCTGGAATTTCCATAACAAAGATTTGTTTGCTTAATTATATCCCTTAAGTCTTATAGGCTTTATTACACTATTTATTTGCATTCATTGTTTTAGATTATTTCAAAAGACCAATCTGACCTATCTTAACTTTTAGAAATTTTTGTTTGATTTTGCTCAAAATCATCTCAATTACATGTATATTAAATTAATTGAGTTCTTCAGTTCTAATATTTTTACATGGTTCTGTTCTATGATGCCTCTTTGTTGCATTTGTTACTCAGATAAGAATTGTTTTTCTGATTTCATTAACCTGTCTATATTCTAGTGTATCCCTCAGAGTTTCCTTAGGGTCATTATTTTGAACTCACTCTCAGGAAATTCATAAATTTTTCATTTCTTTGCATTTGTTAGAGAGAAAACTGTTAAGTTTTGGGGGTGGGGGGGCGGGAATGGTGTCATGTTTTCTTGCTTTTCAACTTTCTTGTGCCCAAGTGTTGTTGTTATCTAGTAGTATGTTCACCTCCTCTAGTTTTGTAGAGTAGTTTTCATAGGTGAAGACAACACACCTGTAGGTGTGTTTTAGTGCTGGGAGCCTTGCTCCAGACAGGTTCAATGACCTGGGATGGATGTGTGAAGTCGGTGCCATAAAGAAATTATGATCACCAGTTGTTGTTCAAACAAGTGGCCCCAAATAGCCTGGGCTGTTCTTATTTATACAGTTTCAATCATTTTCGAGAACAGTTTTGTAATCAGCTTGTACTTCTAAAAATGACTACAATAATTACCAGTTTGTTCCTTCCTTCTTTTCCCTACCATCCCCCAACTTTCCCACCACTATCCATTGCATTTTTTTAATCTATATCTCTACTGGCAGAAGCATAAGCAGTCTTGAAAGCTATAAAGGAAGTTTTCTAACTAGATACACCACAAGTAGAGCAATGTGCCTAGTTGACAGCATTTGGAGTTACAGTGTCATGCAGGATGAGAGAGAGACAGTTTTATATCTAAGGGTAAATATATATATATGGTAGGGTCTGGGTTCTCACAATCAACTCAACAGCCAAAGCTGGATCAATTCATTCTACTTTCTGTACTACTCCATTTGCTCTGGGGATATACTAGGTTTTCCCATTTATCCTATAAGCAACATAACTTGAAAACGTAATAGTTGACTGGTCATCCAACCATTCTTATGTCCTTCTCCCTTAAGTTTTTGGGGTATTGGCAAAGTTATTAGAAATGAGAGAACTGTGGATTTCTATGATTCTACTTCATTTCAAGGCTCTAGACTATTCCTATTAACTGCTGATATTATCTATTTATTAGCATTTCTCCATTGTTGTTAAACTCATTCTTTCCAGAACAGTTATGCAAATATGCAATATTAAACTTTATGATCTACTATGACTCATTCACAATAGGCTAACATGGTGAAAGCAAGGAGAACAGGTAGCACATATGCTCCCAGGGTCATGCCCAGAATTATGCAGCAAACTGTCCATAGGTCTTTGCTGAATGGGTCAGGGTCTCCAGGGCCTGCTATTCTCAGGCCTTGTGCTCCAAAGAAGTCACATGACTCCCGCCATTTGGGGGATATCAATTAAGTAGTGTGTGCTGGCATTGGTTTGAAGTATGTGCAGCAGAGTAGTCTCTATGCAGCATTTTTCAGCTATGTTGAACATTAAATGTTTGTGAAAATGCTGTAGTGGTCTAAGCTGTGGAAATTTGTCATACTCGTTTGCCAGCTCTGGGTGAGTTTTCCTTGGAAGTAGTGAACTTGACTGTTAGGTATGCCCATTTTGTGTGTGGCTAGTCTGGATTCAGTTCTTCTGCTGCTCATGACTGCCAAGAACTAGTTTCTTTTGGACACAGTACAATGTGAACCAGTGCTGGAGTGCTGGACCTGGGCTACGACAGGCCATGGTTGGTGGAGTGCCTCCTAAACAGTTTGTTCCAGGGGGTAGGGATATATATTGGGTCTTTAGTGAGAAAGGTATTTTAACATGTGTGAAGTTTAATTTGGTATAATGGAAGGTAGACAGTAAGTACTGGTTGTCAGAAAAATATGCTAAACTGATGCATTCAGTGTCAAGATGGTGGGTTAAGAAGCAAAAGTATGGTAGCAGTGGCAGAAAACCTAGATTCCTTCTTGGGTAATGTAAGTTCCAGGCACCTCTCTAAATAGGGCCCAGGACCTGTCAAAACTATAAGATTTCTCCAACAGTACAGACTATAGGTGTCTACTACGGTGTTAATGGGGTGCCATTATGGGCTTCCTAGATACCTCGTTTGTATTGGAAGTCTCTCTTCATAGAATACAATATGGCAGAGAAAGGATATTTCATTCTATCCTATAGGATCATCCTTAGTCTTCCTGTTCCATTATGTACCCACCTAAATACTGAAAACTGCTAGAATTCAGTACTTTACCTTGCATATTCTATCCTCTAAATTGTTGTTTATGCTGTGGTCCTTTTTTGGTGGGGAGCAAAGGCATTAGGAACCTGCAGTTAGCCATCTTGCTGATGTCCAGTTATTTCTGATTTCTTAAAGGGTTCTGTCTATAATGCCTTCATTTATTGAGGATTCAATCTATATATAAGTTTGTTTTTTTTTTAAAAAAAAAAAAGCACAGTTCTAAGTGTGAAAACTTTCATGGGTCATGTTCAAGCTAACTTTCTTCAATTCAAAAGTATCATGCTTTCCTTACATCATTCATTAGTTTCCTAACAGACAGCTTTACATCTAATGTTATGGAAAAAGATATTTCTCTATAAAACTCTTGCCTCAAAAGAAGTAGATCAGTGCTTAAGAACACTGGCTGCTCTTTCAGAGGACCCAGGTTCAATTCCGGCACCCACATAGCAGCTCACAAACATCTATACCTCCAGTTCCAAGAGATATGGTGTCCTCTTTGGCCCCTGCCTGTGCACAGATATGCATATGGTATACAAACATGCATGTAGGCAAGCACATACACATGAAAATAAAAATTTAGAGTTAAAAAGTGATGTATAAAAATATTTTAGTCTAATCTTATTTTCTACCCAGTGATTGATAACTGGAGGAAATGTGGTTTATAGAATGTCTATATTGTGCTTTTTTTTTCTTAAAAATGAAGCTTAAGAAAAGGATTTTGTTTTGTTTTGTTTTGTTTCCTGGAGGAGGGTTCTAGATAAGGTTTCACTGTGTAGCCTAGGCTATATGTACTGGAACTATCTCTGTAGACCAGGCTGACCTCTTAACTCACAGAGATCTACCTGCCTCACCCCCCCCCCAAGATGCTGGGATTAAAGACGTGCACTATCACCACCTGGCAAGAAAAAGTTTTAAAAGTTAGGGAGCATAGCTGAATTTGTAAAAGAAGCAAAGAAGATGGATATTTCAGTTGTTTTAAAATTTTCATTTTACAAGTATGGTAGCTAATCTTACTGTCACTTTGATTGCATCAAGAAGTACCTAGGAAAATGTAAAACACCTCTGGATGAGTTCCAGCATTTCCATAGATTTCCTAAGGGAGGTAAGGCCCCACTCTAAATGTGAGCTACACCATCTCTATCTCATAGGCGGACAGAGGCCAGGATAGTAATAAGGGAGAAAAGCAACTAGCACGGTCATTCTGTTTCCAGGCCTTCGTGAGGTGAGAGGCTCTGCCCACCCCACCTTCCCATAAAAGAACAGTCAAATAAAAATTGTGTTTTTATCTGCCTGCATGTCTTCTTGATGTATAATTGATTGGTTGTAGGGCAAGTCTTCTTTTCAAACCCAGAACTTTGTTTTCTTTCCATTCCCTAATCTTTGATAACAAATAAAGGGCATATGAAGCAATAGGGACTTTGAATTGGAAGCAATTCAGGCTCCTCCTAAGGTGCCAGAGAGGCTGTTAGATGTTTGCCTGGGATGCAACAGATTACAAATTCTTACCTTTGAAATGAGATGTGGGTCACAGTGGTTATAATTTACTTAATGCTGAAAGTAGAGTTTATGCCTAGATATGAGTGAAAAAAATTAAATGTTATACACTGTCACCTTCCCTCTGATGATTGTAGTTCTATTTTTGGCCTTGTTTCATGTAGGAAAGTGGGGTAAACATTACTAGTCACTTTATGGTCATTGCAAAAGGCAATTTGGGAGGTGAAATGTTAGCAAATATAGGAAGTCAAGACACTAAAAATGAGATATTAGGTGAATAGTATCTCCTGAAGAGGTGCTTCATAAATGTATTGCTGATAGAACAGGTTTTTCCTCAGCTGGCCTTGAAATTAAAAAAAAAAAAAAAAAAAAGCTCTTGGGGCTGGAGATGACTCAGCAGTTAAGAACACTACTGAAGTCTTAAATTTGGTTTTCAGCACCTACATCAGGCAAACACCTGTAGCTCCATTTCTAGGGTATCCCACAACCCCTTCTACCCTCTGTGGGCACACATGTAGCATACACATGCACAAATAAAAAATTTTGAAGTATTTTTAAATTAAGTACAGTCAAGGGTATTAGGATTTTATTATCAAAGAAACGTAAATTGGGTACAAATAAGACTAATGATATTTCAATTTTAAAGTATTTTTAAATTAAGTACAGTCAAGGGTATTAGGAGTTTATTATCAAAGAAACATTATAAATTGGGTACAAATAAGACTAATCATATTTCAAACAAATACTCCCCTGCATACCAATTCAGTTCCCCATAATCTGAATAAGAGATAAGAATACCTTAAGTATAGATGGACTCTAACTCAGTTGGAGGATATACCTCTCTGTGGTTTTACTGTTTATTTTCTTTTGAGTGGTATATATCCCAGGCTGGCCTCAAACTCACTGTGTAGTTGAGGATGACCTTGAACTTCTGATCCTCCACCCTCTACTTCCTGAGTGCTGGAATTACAGTGTTTATCTTCTCTGTATTTTAAGTTGATATTTGGTTTATCATTTAATCTCAAGAGTTTTAGTAGCTTGAATAAGTTGATAATCTTTTGGGTAGGTTAACCAAACAAATTTACTTGTGTCCATAAAGCTGAGAACCTTGTCCTTGATTTATCAAAGTGTTGACACTATTTGGTAAGCAGCCAGTCAGTCTAGGAGATGATTTTATATTGCCATGGGAAAGTCAGAGGCCAATGTGAATTTTTTTCAATGAAGTAGAATAAAAGACAAACTGAAAAGAAAATGAAATTTTGGGGTCATTTAAAGGAAAGTTGATGTGTCTGAGTGATAATGAACTTGTAAGTTCACTACTTTGGGGATAATGAGACAGGGTCTCAGTATAGCTCAGGTTAACTTTGAACTCATGACCCTCTTGCTTCTGTATCCTTAAGTAGTTCTGGGTCTAACAGGTGTGTACCACCATACCCAGCAGAGCAGGACTTACTTCTTTCTCTTTTTTTTTCTTTTTTTTTTTTTGTTTTTTTTCCCAAGAATGGCACTTAATTCTAATGAAAATGAAAACCTCTGCTAGCAAACAAAACAGATTATTTCATACTTTAATTAACAAAACAGTAGGCATTCATAATCTCAATCCATTATAGTAGTAAAAATAATTTTTAAAGGTACTCAAAGAGTACTCTTTTAATACTGTTAAAATTAGGAGTATAAGGCTCTTAGTTTAAATGAAAAGTTGAGGGTAGTCAGTAGTAATTAAATTTTATATTATTGTCTTTTGTTCTCATTGCTCTGTCTAATGAAATTGGTTTCGAAAATCTCGGGTCTGCCAGAGTCTCTCAGGGTCTAAGTTAAAACATGGTTTTTCTTAAAACAGAATGTGGATTATATACTCAGCTAACTCAGTTGGCAGAAAATGAAACTAATTGTCTTAGGGCTTTGGAGACTTGTTTTTACAGTCAGAGGGGAAAGATGAGAGTTAGGCTGAAGTATGAGCTGGCAGTAATGATATTTACACCTGGTAACCAGCTCTGGCTTGATTAACAATAGGTCTTTGGACACCGTTTCAATGTACATGAAGTTCAGTTTTTTTTTAAAGTGAAGGTACTTTATACTTAAAGTGCTAATATTCTATAAAATTCATAAAACTTTTCCAGTATACTTTTTCAAAAAATCTCCCAGGGTTCAGTGAGATGGCTTGGCACTTGCTCCCAAACCTGACAACCAGAGTTTGGTCCCAAAGACACATGGTGGGAAAAGAGAACTGTAACTGACCTCTTCAACACACCACACATCCGAAATTGTTTTTAAGAAAATCTACCTTTCTTCCGTCATCAGGCTGTCTTCTTTACCCCAGTAATTGTTTCCTTTGCTGTGTAGAAGCTTTTTTTATTTGATTGAATCCCATTTGTCAATTCTTTCTATTTTGTCCTGAGTTATTGAAACCTATTCCAAAAGCCTTTGCCTTTGTTTCTGTCTTGTGTTTTCCATATAATTTCTTCTAGCATGTTAATCTTTCATCTTTCATTAAGAACTTTGACACACTTTGAATTGATTTTTATACAGAGAATAGAGAGGAAAGGGTCTAGTTTCAGTCTTCTACATGTGGATAGCTTGTCTTCATAGTCCCTTTTGTGAGAGTGTCTTCTGTCTAGTGTATGCTATTGTTAAGAATCAGTGACTGTAGTTATTTGGGTTTCTTTCTGAGTCCTCTGGTCTGTTCTATTGGTCTCCGTGACTATTTCTGTGACTGTACAATATTGTTTTGTTACTATGGCTTCAAAAATCAGATATGGTGTTACTTCCAGCATTGCTCCTTTTGCTCAGAAGTGCTTTGGTGATTCAGAGTCTTTTGTGTTTTTACTTGAATTTCATGATTTTTTTTCTAGTTTTGTGAAGAATTTGTCTGGAATTTTGATGGTATTTGATATGATATCAATATTCAGAAATGCAAAGAACTCAAAAAGTTAAGCACTAAAATTAATTTTAAAATCTATTTTCGATAAAAGGAAAAAGATAATTCAATCAGTATGTGAGTGAATTTAAAAAAATAGTTCTCAAAATAAGTACAAGTAGCCAATAAGTATATAGTGGTGGAGGAAACACCTCAATTCCTTGACTATAAATGAAATCAGATTAAAACCACACTGAGATTCCATCTCAGTCCAGTCAGAATAACTTTCATTAAGAAAACAAATGCTGCCAATAAGGGGAAAATACAACCCTTATGTGTAGGGAAGTAAATTGTCAGCCACTTTGGAAACAATATGGAAATTCCACAAAAAAAAAAAAAACCTAAGCATAAAGTTAAGTAAGATGACTCAGCAAGTAAAATCGGTTTTCATGTGTTTGATGGCCAGAGTTCCACCCTGGGAACCCACCTAAAGGTAGAAGGAGAGACCCCTGTTCCATTAAGCTTTTCCTTTGACCTTCACACATGTGCCATGGCCTACATTCCCTCCCCTCACTTATCATCCATACACACACTAAACAATAGCTTTTTATTTAACTAAGAATAAGGCTACCACATGATCCTATTATATACTACTCCTGACTATATGCAGAGGACTCAGAATCAATATAGAGTAGAAATACCTGCACATTTATGTCTATTACAACACTATAATAGCTAAATTATAAAATCAGCCTAGAGGCCCAGTGGTGGACAAATGGGTAAAGAACATGTGTATATATGTGGAGGATTATTCAATCATAAAAAATTAAGTTGTCATTTGAAGGAAAGTAGATATAACAATAGATCTAGATCACTTTTAAGTGAAATAAGCTGGACTGTAAAGGATAAGAATTTTGTTGAGGGGGTTAATATGATCAAAGTACTTTGTATTGATGTATGAACATGCTGTGATAAAACCCATCACTGTGCAAATATGTACTAATATTTTTAAATTTTATTTTTAAAATTAATTTTAACATGTTTTTAATTGACATAGAATTATGTCAATTTTCTGCCTTCCTTTCCTCACTCTAGCCCCTTCAAGTACCTATCTTCTAGCCCCTCCATGTATCCCCCATTCTTAATCTGATAGTCGTTTTTCTTTGATTATCATTGTTTAATACATATGTGTGTATGCACAAATACATAAATATAACTTGCTGAGTCTGCTTTTGTTGTTTTTGTATATGTGGTTTCAAGGCTGACCCCTCTTCATTAACATCCAATAAGTGTGCTTGTCCCTGAGAGAGACTAATTTTCCTTTTCCCAGCAGTCATTAGTTATCTGTAACATTTTAAAGGCAGTTGGAGAGAGGTACTGAGTGTATACAACTCTTCCAGAGGGTACCTAAGTTCTGGTTCCAAACACCCACATCAGATGGTTCATAATCACTTGTAACTCCAACACACACACACACACACACACACACACACACACACACACACACACACACACGATACATATTTAAAGTAATAAAAATCATCTTAAAAAAATAAAAATTTCCCAGAACCCATGAAAAGCCAGATGTGGTAGTGTGTATCTCTGTTCCAAGCACTCCTACAGCAAAGTGAAAAGTGGAAAAAGGAGAATTGCCCAGAAGCTCTCAGACCAATTAGTCTTGTTTCTGCATCAGTGGTGAATAGAGCCTTCTCAAACAAGATGGAAGGTTGACCTCTGACCTCTACATGTATACCACAGCACATGTGCACACTCACACAGAGATACAAGAAAAATGGGGAATTGTCAAGAAGAGAAAGAGAAAAGAATCTTTTCAGTTTTGTACCTAGAAGTCATGATCCATGGGGGAAACTGGAAATAGTTCTGTAGAGCTTACTCTAAGATTGTGAGGAAAGGAAAACTGTGAAAGATGAGATTGGAGAGCTAGGCAGGAGGCAGATCAATTGTGTGTGAAGGATTTGGACTTCATAACAAAAGTGGTGGGGAGTGACCTCTCATCTCTCTTTCAGAAAAAAAAAAGTTTCTGTGGTATTGTGAAGGATGGATTAGAGAGCCTGGAAACAGGAAAGCCAATTAATAGACTATGGTAACTCAGGCAGAAAAGGAGGCCTAAACTAAAAACATAATACTGGAGAGTACAAGATATGCAAAGACTAGGTAACAAGGAAACAGAACCCACAAAGCAGTATGTGAGACAGTAAGAGCCAAGTAGGGAATATAGTTTATTTTTCATCTAAAACTTACTTGTCAGCAATGAATTAAATACTTCAAAAGTAGAAAATGTCTTTCTATGAACTTAGCTATAACCAATGTGATTTAAATCCAGTCATTTTGTCCAAAATTTACCAACATTATTAGAGGCTATTTGCAATACCTAAATGACTGAAGTCCCAACATGCTTAGGGCCAAAATGTGCAACATACCCCACACCTTCGTGGTAGAGTGGGGAAACAGAACTAAAATAAAGGTTTGAGAGATTTTAATTAACAGAAATGGCTGTACCTAGTCTTTAAGTCTGTCCAAAGCAAATGGAGCGAATGCCTTCTAATCCTTCAGAGCTTCATCTGACATTGACCTCAGAAAAAAGAGCCTCTCTCCTACATCATCAGACTGACTTTCTCTACTTCCTTCTTGTTGTTCTGTGCAGTTCTTTGATCTTGGGATACTCTTTAAAATAGAGGAACGAGAAGAGGAAAAAAGCTAAAATGAGTGTTTTGAAAATCTAAAAAAATAATAAATTAGAATGCATTTTAAATGCATTGCAGGGCTGGCCTTATGATCGAGCTCTTGGCTATCATACACACAGCCATGGGTTGGATTCTCAGCATGGCAAAAGTAGATCAATAAATGTATAAATAAAGAAATGTACCACAAAAAATCTATACCCATTATCCAAGCCTTTTAAAATTTGAACTTTTTTTTTTTTTTTTTTTTTGGAAAGCTGTTCTCTCACCATGTTGGTTTCATTTCTGTTGGTTGTTGCTCTCTCCATAGTTGTACCCATTTTACCTGATAGAAAACAATTGGAAAACTAGGGTTACTAACATTCATTGTGGCATTACTTAATTGTATAACTGTAGGACTAATAATAGCATTAATATGAATTTTCAAGTTGTGTAGCATGAGTAATAAAAACCCAGAGACGGATATTGGGGCTAAAGCTGAAGATCAGAGAAGCAAAGCGGCCAGCCACTAGAGAGTTCTCATCTCTACCAATGCTCAGACCTAAAGGGTGATCCTGTCCTCAGATTGCATCTCTAGACTGCACTGCTCCTCAGACTGCATATCCAGACTGCATCTGTCTCCACCAAACCTCAGATTGCACTGAGCTCCTGTCTCCTCCCACCTTATATTCCTTGTTCGTGCTGGGATTAAAGGCTTAGAATCCCAACTGCTGAGATCACCTTTGTGTGACCTCTGTTTCTCTTTTAGATTGGATCACTTTTGTGTAGCTCAGGGTGGCCTTGAACTAACAGAGATCTGTCTGCCTGTCTCTCAAGTGCTGGGATTAAAGGTACGTGCCAGCACTACCTGGCCTATATGGCTAGCTAGTGCATCGAGCTTTGCACTCTGATCTTCAGGAAAGCTTTATTTTGTCATTAACAAAAATATCACAAAATTGTTGTTTTAGAAAATGATATTTTAAAGTTGGGGTAGTAGGCCTTTTCTCTATTGAAAGCTTATGTTCTATAGTAAGAAAACTCATTTGAGAATTACTTGTAAACAAAAAATTGAGAGTCTACAAAAATGAACCTCTAACATTTAAAAGAAGTGAGATGATAAACCAAGCCCATGTACATATATACACTATGATAACCCAGACATGTATTCCACAAGAATACTAGTATGGTAAAGAACAAGCAAAGTATAAAAGTGGGGGTTTAGAAAGAGAAGAAGCAGGGGGAGTGATAGATGCAGGCTGAAATGGTAGGTAGGAAAGAGAAATGGAGGGTGCTCTATAGTAAGCATGTCTAGGCTAGGTGTAAACTGGAGGAACCCTGATAAGTTTGAATATTGCTAAATATTCCATACAAAAGTTGAGACACTGATAATAATTATTCATTGCTTAGCTGAATTCAAATCTATCTCTTTAAAAAAAAAACGAAAACATCCTGTTCCTCTCCCGAGCAACCTGTGAACATATTGAGTCATTGTCACCCATTAAAACTGTCTTGATAAGGGTGCAGTTTACTTTTTAAATTTTTTTTCTAAATTCATGTTTAGAAAATACTGACTCTATTCTCCCTGTCTGAACTTCTGTAAAATTTTATGGTAGACAAAAGAAATTACAAATAAGTTTCATCACCTTTTAACACCACAAACACAGCTTTAAAAGGTTCAGGTTGCCTCAAAGCTTATAGAATATTTAAGAGGTGCTTTTTTGTGAAAGATCTAGATTTGAGCTAGTTGTGGTTTCTGCCTCTGCCCGAAATTTTAGCCATCATAATGAGAAATTAGTGAAGTCAAGGTTAAAGGTGAGAGCAAGAACTTGCTTTCAGAACAGAGGGCTAGTAAGTAAATAAGTTCTCAGGCATATTCATTTTCCACTTCACTGGGCTTCATGTCAATTTACAAACGTAGAACAATATCTACATCCAGTCTTCAGGTTCTTCTACTAAGGAGAACCTTCTATTTCTTCTCAGAAAGCTCAAAGAAATGCTAAGAGCTTAGGATGTGGGAGAAGACTGTCAAACTCAAATAGCTTATCACAGTTATGTTATCACTGAAGACAAATCCTCAATTCTTTAAACACCAGCGGGTGTGATGGGAAATTCATGTGAATTTATAGATTTCTCGGTGCCCGTGCTTTCTAAGACAGGTGATTAGCAAAAGCCACAAGCTGCAGTTTTGACATAGTACAAGTCAGGGAGTGAGGGATGACACAAACCTGAGCCAAATTATAAGAAACAAACTCCTTGGATTTTGACCTATCTCGGGGGTGTGGGGGAGATTTATCCCTTAGTGAAAACAGAATCATTTTCTTATAGAAGATAAGATGACATCCAGAGCTAAGACTCTGGTGATTCTGAGTCCCAGGCTTTAGGGCATTCCCCAAATAGGGATTGCTTGAATTGTATCAAAATCTCTAGTATGTGCCAACAAATTAGAAGGCACCATTAACTCATCCAGACTGCACAATGAACAGGGGAGGAGGGATTCTTGACCAAGACCATTGGAGCAAAACTTCCTTCTACTTGGAAATATCTGAAAAGGAAGGACCCATGTTTGCCTGGTAAACCTAGGAGGTGTGTCGAAAAATGACATGCCACCCTTCCTCTACACAAGTTTAAGCAATTCAATTCTTTTGAAACTGGAGGAACCAGAATTCCATCCAAGAGGGCTATTAAGTACTTAACCTTCAAATAGTCCTTGTGTAATAGCCCAACCCATTTTTACTTCATTGCCCTAATTGCCTGATTTATTTGTGGCAGAGAGAAAAAGTGTTAGACAAGAATTATGGAGGAAGTAGGCAATTGCTTTTGTTTCTTGTTTCTTTTTTAGAATGGGGTGAACTATAGTTCAGGGAGGGGCGTAATAATAGTTAAGAGTTCTACAACAGAACACCGAGTTTAATGTTTAACCAAGGCTGCCAGTAATACATCTTGGTGCCACATAGCATGACACAAAACATCAATAGGTTCTTTTCTTCGTTTTTCATTTGGTTTATAAATGTGGCACATTTTGTCCTAAGGGTAATAGAAAGCCAGTCCTCCTACAGCATTTCAGGTTTCCTAAATTACCATTTCTTATGGACTTGGCTTAGGTGTGATTGGTGCCACCTACCGGACTAAATACATAATTACAGGCCTCCCAGCCCATTTGTAAACACACTAAAAACAACCTTAGGGAATATGATTCTTCATTGGGAGGATGATGCTATAAATAGCTAACTTTGTATTCCAATCACAGTTTTTAGGACTGGAAGAGGAATAAGAAATCAAACTTTAACACTGCCATTGTATTGTTCAGTCCAGAACCCCGGCTTTACCTAGGGACACAGAAGCCTGACTTCCCTGAGTTTGCTTCTTGTTCCATATTTCAGATCTTACAGAATCATTATAAGGACTACACAGAGTGAGAAGTTTTAAATGTTTCCTGTTACATGTGATGGTTGTAAATATTAGATACAGAAAAGTTGAAATGAAAACTTGTCCATGTCTTGTAAGGGAACACATATCTATATGACCCTAGAGCCATGGCTTTTCACATTAAATTAAAACTTGTCAAAGTTTGGTAGTGAATTAATTTTAGGTGAACCTGTAATAAATTTAAGAGGTGTTATAACATTCTTTAAATCCTGTAACTCACAGTGGGGAAAAATATTTTTGAAACAAATTCTCTACCCAGGTTGGCCTTGCCCTCTTGTGCCTTATGCCCCTGTGTCCTACATGCTGGGATTATAAACAGGTGCTTCTGCACCAGCTCAGTTATTCCCTTTCCAGTGCACCAAGGAGAAAGTTCAAAGTTGATCCTGCTTTCTCTTAAACCATCTGTCTTGTTAGTTTTACTTTCCAATAATGATAAAGTAGACCCCAGGCTTGACTATCTTTCTAGAATTAATTTTTTTGTTTCATTATTAAATGTACTTGTGAAAACTATACTGTTTTGTCATTTAGTAATATGAATATTGCGCCTAATCATGGAAGCTCATGCCTGTAATAGTGGCTCTTAGGAGGCTGAAGTAGAAGGATCACTGTAAGTCTGAGGTCAGTATGGGCTACACAGTAAGTTCCAGGACAGCTTGAGCTACAGAGTGAGATCCTGTTTTGTTTTGTTTTTGACCTTTTTTTTTTCTTCAAGAAATGCATGTATGAAAATGAAATCAACCTCAGTAGTAAAAATGAATAAATAATAAGCAACAGACTAAAGAAGCTGAGAAACAATAATACCACCACACTACTCCCCCACTGTTGATAATAGTATGTTTATTTTAACAATTCTCCCATTTTAGTTTGTTTTTCTGTTGTTGTGAGAAAACCTTCTAACCAAAAGCAACTTGGGGAAGAAAGGGTTTATTTGGCTTGCAAGTCCATCATGAAGGGAAATCAGGGCAGGAGTTCAGGGCAGGTTCTTAGAGCCGGGAATGAAAGCAGAGACCATGGAAGGCTGTTGCTTACTGGCTTGCTCAGTTCACTTTCTAATATAACCCAAGACTCTGCCCCGGGGTAGCACTACCCACAGAGAATTGGGCCTTCCCAACTCAATTGTTAATCAAGAAAATGCCCCAAAAGACTTGTCCAATCTAATGGAGACATTTTTCTCAGTTGAAGTTTCCTTCTCCCTGATGACTCTATCTTGTGTCAAGTTGACAAAAAAACTAACCATCACGCCCACCACAAGAACTAGCACTTCTGAGTTTTTTTTAATAATAAAAAATAGAGCTTATAAATAACCAAAATCTATGACTGTTAGGTTTCAGATCCATTTTGGCTCAAATAAACCAAGAATTTTGAATATGTGTAGGCATGTACTCTTTGCTCAGTAAATGCACAGTTAGTAAAACATGGGACCGATGGATGGCTCCTGCCTGTGCCTACAATAATAAGTAGTGACTGAGCACTATAGAACCCTGTAATGTCATTTGCTAGAAGTGAAAGAGAAGAGAAAGCATGGATCTTTGGGCTGCCCCAGTTCAAACTGATTAAGTGTTCTGTTAGTGTGTACAGAAGAGTCTCCTGAGGCACTCAGGTTGAATGGAATCACTAATGGGGGATTGACTTAAATCTGGAATTTAAAGAACTGTTTCCTTACTCTGTGGATCCCTTGAGATGATCTTTGGCTAATTTCCAATGTCAAAAACACAGCTGTCTGTTTTCCTCAAACGACTTCTTTGTCTTTAAATTTCTGAATTAGTGACTTACTGCCTCCAGGCTCTTTCTTTCCAATTTCCTGCTGTCCAGTTCTTCTCAAATTATTAGTAGAAAGAAAAATATGTGGGGAATTCTGCCTGGGGACATGTAGTCCATCCAGTTTTCTAGATTTCCCAAATTTTACCTATTGAAGACAATAGAGTGCTATGTGCCTGGACCAAAACATGCTAAGTTGCTTCATCCAATTAAAAACTGTCACAATAATGACTTGTTAACATGTTGTATTGAGGAACAGATAAGACACAGTCTGGGGAATTTAGGTTCTGGATTCATTTTGGGAATATTATTGAGGATGTCAACATTTCATAGTACAGTCTTGTCCTCTTTATGAAGGTCTGCAGGAAAAATCACTCTCAGGCTTCAGTAACATGAAAATCCTAATCAACCCATTTGTTGTCACCTTATGAACATTGACAATCTATGTTTGCTGGCAAATTCAGAACCAAATTTATTTATTTATTTATTTATTCATTCATTCATTTGTTTTGTTTTTTTCGAGACAGGGTTTCACTGTGACTTTGGAGCCTGTCCTGGCACTCGCTCTGGAGACCAGGCTGGCCTCAAACTCACAGAGATCTGCCTGCTTCTGCCTCCCAAGTGCTGGCATTAAAGGCGTGCGCCACCAATGCCTGGCCAGAACCAAATTTATAACCTACCTCTAACTACCATTTCTATCATACATTATCATGTTTTGACAGAACTTCCCTTTCTTTTCACTTGCCCATCTATTTATTTAATCATATTGTGGAATTTTTATCAGATATTCAAGCCATTTATGGACTAAGTCTGAGAAAAAATATATGCAGATAGATAGATAGATAGATAGATAGATAGATAGATAGATAGATGTAAAGCATTGCCACTCTTGAGGTAGGATCTCTCATGGCATGTCTCTTCTTAAAAATAAGACCAGATTAATAGATCCTTGAAACTTTAAGAAATTTAAAAGTTTCCCTACCCATCATAGCTATCATTTTACTTCTATGAAATACTATTATTTCCTATGATGCCATACTGTCTTTAGGGGAAATCACTGACATTCCCAGAAATACATCTGAATTATTGAACTTGGAGCCCTTGCCAATTATCTCCTACACCTTCAGCTTTGAAGTAACAGTCTATCCAATATGATTTATGAGACCAGTTCTAGTTCTTAAGATGGGGTAAAAGTGAAAATAAAGTAAATTGTTTTGAACGTCAACTGTTATTGTCTACATATACCAAAGATATGGTATATTTATCTTTATAAAGGAAACCTTAATTTCTCCCACAGAGAATCCTTATCTTAATACAATAGCTACTGAATCTACTATTAATGATGATAGTGAAAAAATGTATCTACGCCACATTTAATTAACACCGTGTTCCAGGCACTGTGATGCTCATTGTTAATAATCAGTGTAACAGACAAAAATAAAACCTCCAACTATTTACCTCTGATACTGTACCTACCTTGAGGCCTCAGAAGATTGAAAACTCCTTGTTTTGGCTCAAAATTGTGCTGTAGGTACAGTGATAATTTTAAGTCATTGGCCTTCTGGTAGTTCCTCAAGGATTCAATTCTCAGCTCAATCACTTTGCCATGAAAGCCATTCTGAAAGAGGACATTTTTCAAAAACATTCACATAATACTGACTTTTCAAAATTTACTATTACCTGTGTTCCTTTTCTTTCTTTCTTTTTTGTTTTTGTTTTTTCATGATAGGGTTTCTCTGTCTAGTTTTGGAACTTGTCTGGGAACTTGCTGTGTAGACCAGGCTGGCTTCAAACTCACAGAGATTCCCCCTGCCTGTTTCCTGAGTGCTGGGATTAAAGGTGTTCACCACCACAGTCTGGCTACTTGTGTTTCTTTATACAGGTGTTAAGAAATAAAGCACTCATGTTTTGTCTTTTAGAGTTAGGAAGATAATATTTGTTATTTTCCCCCAATTTTAAGTAGTACAAAATCAAAAACATGGGAAGAAGTATTTATTCCAAATTATTCAAGGTAAATGGAGAGATAGGTGACTTCATTTCGCTCCCAAAACCCAGTTCTTTTAACAGGCAGTGGGGGATATGGAAATTGGCCTTAGCAAATATGAACTTAAAAACTTTGACATTGTACAAATATATATATACCATGTTCAGCCTTGGAAAACCTTAGTACCTGAAGGATGTTGGGATGTTCCTCATATTTGACCCATTCTATTTTCCTCTGTTGCTTTTCCTGGTGGAAGAAAGACCTTCTGGGTGACAAAGTAAATTGAGATAAAAATCAGTTTTCTCAATATCCTGCAACAATCTTATAGCAAAATTATAGTATCATAGATTCACTGTTAGGTTGGTTTTTATTTCTTAAGTTGACCTCCCTATGTAATGCATTCTCTAAAAGCTAAGAGATGAGTGAACAGTTCATTTTCTATTAATGATTTGTTTTGGGAAGATGAGATACAGATGTATTATTATCTCTAAATAAATTTCCACAATAAATTAACAAGTGCTTTGTGTATATGGACTTGTCATTGTTGATATAGATTTTCTCATTTTAGGAAAGCTAACGTGATTTTCTAGAAACCTGTGGTGCTGACATAAATATAGCATCTTTTATTTCTTATAAAATTTGCATCAGTGTAGGAGTATACCACACCTTAAGCAGAGTATTGATTAATTTATCAGTCACAAAAGCCACTACTGTTCAGACTGGTTGTGCTCCTAGCCTCCTCATATCCTCCACTTCCTCTGCATCTGATATCTCTAGCTCACTCTTAGCCTTCATAAAGGGGATTTCAGAGCCTGATAAGAAACACAAGAGCTAAAGGAATAGAGAGAGCTAAAGGAATAAACCATTCCAGATGGGAAAATGCAGTGTCTTTGCAGACCAGAAATCAAATGTACCCTAAAAGTACTGATCCCCAAATTAACCCTGTTTATTAAGGGGTAGTTTCCAACTGTGGCATCAACTTTTATGACATTCTAAGTCCACTCACCTTTCCATCTTTCAAGTCTGCCTTGGGCTTTGTTGGTAATGCTTTCTGTTGATCTTGGAGCTCTTGTGACTCAAATGTCTGTGGAAAGACGTTTTGGCAAAGCTTTATATTAGTGGTAATTATGAAGTCAAGGCTTTTGGTTCCTGCCAGACAGCAACTTCTTAGGGCTCAAAATGGAAATTGTATACCTACCACAGGGATTCAAAATGGTCCCTTAATCTTCCTTTTAATAATAACAACTACTAAGTGAACCCTTATAATATAGCACTGACAGCTAAGCTTCTCATTTCATTACTTACTTTCACTACTACATCACAGTCCTCCTTCTTTAATCTTCACAACTCTGGGGGCTATTTTTGTTTCCTTTTCATCACTGATGAAATTGAGATTTGAAAGGTTAAACCACTTGTTAATCGCCATATGAGGTGATATATTGATATTGTTTATTATTTATTAAAGCCACTGGAGATCAAAATAGCAAATTAGCCATACTAGTTACTATAGAAGCTGGGCAATGGTGGCACACACCTTTAATCCCAGGACTCAGGATTAAGAGGTATACAGATCTCTTGTTAGTTCAAGGCCACCCTGGCTACACGAAGTTGAACCAGCCCTAAAAGAAACAGCTCACACAAAGGTGATCTCAGCACCTGGGATCACACACCTTTAATCCCAAGCACTAGAGAGATATAAAAGATAGGAGCAGGGTCTTCAGTAGTCAGCCTCAGGATTGTCTCCAGCCACGCTGAGGAGAGGCAGCAGTCTGAGGCTTGGTGAGAGCTTGTGGAGACAGGATTGCTATTTCAGCTGAGGTAGAGGTAAGAGATAGTGGCATGGCTGCTTTGCTTCTCTGATCTTCAGCTTGAAGCTTGAACCCTAATATATGTCTCTGGGTCTTTATTTTTGTGCAACAGTCTAGGGAAGCACATGGAGCTGGAGTTAAAAACCAAGTCATTTCTGACTCAGAAGCCCATGTTATAGACATTGTGGACAATTTGAAATGTGAAAAAATTTTTAATAAAAATGTATGTCACAGGTTAAGAAAGGAAGAGAAAGAAGGGGAGGATTTTTAAGAGAGGAGGCTGGAAAAGTGGGTACAGACCAATTAAGTCACAGTAGGGTGAATGAAACACTTTAAATGTTTTTAAAAGATCACTTTGTTGTGCAAATGGAACATGGCTGGAAGCAGAGACATGAAAAACTGAGGAGCAGTGAGAGGTTCTTTGCATTATCTGTAGGACAATACTTTTGAGAGATCCTTAGATGCACACCTTGTTCCATAGCATCTCCATTTCCTTCCGAAGCATCTTGTTTTTCTTTTCCTATTAGAAGAGGAAGAACCAAACAAACAGATGTGTTTGTCCGACTGTTAAAGTTAGAAAAAGCAGCTGTTTAATTAATGGTAGGAAAGAGATTCGTGGACACAGTAAACCACAGAGGAAGACAATAAATGGACCTAGCATTTCATACAGAAACATAAAAGATGATTTTGATGATGATGACAATGATGATGACGGTGGTGGTGGTGGTTAAAAAGTTGTTTCAGTACCAGGCGGTGGTGGCACATGCCTTTAATCCCAGCATTTGGGAGGCGGAGGCAGGTGGATCTCTGTGATTTCGAGACCAGCCTGGTCTACAATCGCTAGTTCCAGGACAGGCTCCAAGGCTACATCAGAAAAACCCTGTCTCTGGAGAAAAAAAAAAGTAGAAAAAGCTATTTTTTAAGCAATTACCTTTTATGGTTGTTGTGTCATGTATCAGAAATAAATTCTTAAGGTTTAAGATGTTCTCATACAACAGTCACTTGAGGGCTTAGAACATTAACTTTTAATTTTTAAAGAAGTTTATTGACTTCAAAAAGATCCAAGACTATTTCAAAACAAACTTTATTCTTGTAATTTGATAGATATTCTAATCCTTTAGAAATGATAAGAGTTAATATGCTTATATTCACTAATCACTAAATGAAACTTTTTTTTTAGGTCAAAAAAGTAGAATCTTGCTAGCTAGCCCTTGCTCTTTCCAAAATCCAGCCTGACTTCCTTAGCATCAACATGGATTTCCTAGATCAAAGAGATACACATGTTTGGAGCATGAGAGGCTAGAGATGAGCAGTTGTTATTTCCATAGGTGACAACAGTGATTTCTTCAGGAAGCTATGTCCTGTAGTATCTACTAACAACCTCTCACCAGGTTCTGTTTCATATCCTCTGCTTCCTTAATAAGTTCCATGACTGAAGATTCATCACATCCCTTCCCTGACATGATCTGTCTCATGATCTGCAGACTAGAAGAAAAAAAGAGAAATCATAAAATATACATGCCCTTTAAAACAAAACTTAATACCCGAAATCAGCCAGGAAGTGTTCTTCTATTCAAGTTCAATAGGGGCTAAAATCCTAGGAATTAGAGCGGTCCTTAATGTTGAAAGTCTCTGTCACTTGCATGATTCCATTCCTCATTGACATTAGGTCTAGGTAAGTGATCAGTAGTGAGTTTTGTGCTCTTTAATATTCAAAATGTAGGTCTCCAACAGCCAGTGAAACTACTTTCCATTCTCTAAAAAGAATGTTTTACTGTATAACTTGAGGGAAGAAGAACTTCTGCCTCTCTATAGAAGGAATTGAAAACCTTGACATCTTTCAAATTAATTCTAGAATTATTCCCCATCTCACAGATAGGATAAATCTACTTCCTTCTACCCCTGTGAGTATACAGCTCTGATTCAGTATCAAGTCTGACTATAAGAAGGATACTGTTTAAAGACAATCATTAATTTCTGTCTGTGTTATTGTCCTTTTTCTCTCTGGATATGAGTAGAATGCCATGTGTAACATGCTCCTTTGCCCCAACAGAGGTCTATATTGCTGATTTACTAACAGCTGGTGTTTGACCACTTCTTGTTGGTTTTTGTTCTCCTAAAGTCTGAGTTCCTTAAGGGCTTGTGATAAGGGTAGAAAGAAGGCAGATCAACTGAAGTGGTATTTCCTATGATTAAAAAGGAAACAGAGACTTAGTAGTTCCTAAGAACAATGGCTATTCTAACAATGATTTAAGGTCTCAGATGCCTAGGAATGTCTCCCTAGCATAAAGAGTACCCAGGCTCAGAAAAAGTCATCACTCTTCTGCTTGGTATAGAAGGAACAAGTGTTTATCCTAAAATAATTCTACCAACATAAATAATCATTTACCTGTGTCTTGCTTGGGTGGGCACTGGAAGGGTAACTAGCTTCTTGAGATGGGGACCAAATCATACTTATTTTAAAAACTAAAGGATTCCTATGTGCCTTGCTTTTGTAGTGATGAATTCTTATATATTCTACTGGAACTGAATGTCCAAATTTAAAAAGAAAAACAAATCAGTGGTTTGTTTATTTTTAACTATTTTATTACTAATCTATGGTGGTTGCATTCTCCAGCCTTTCTATCTTTAGGATACTGAGTAGGGACCCATACCTTCTTTGTTTTTCCTCCAAGTTACCCATTAGCTTCTGGAATAAGAGAGTGTTCTTATCTTCTAAAGGTTTTAGCATCTCTAGAAGTTCCTGCTTTCTTAACTGTAAGTCTTCATTCAATTCCCTCAAGTAGTTGTCATCTATTTTAGAATTTCTGTGGGAAAAGATAAAATAATCTATCTTTAGCTTGGGTAAATAAAGACCCTTTTCCCCTCCTAGGTAGCTGCCATTTGGCTTTCCCCATCAAAGACTCACTTTTTTGATGAAAAGCAAGACCCCGAAGAGTTTGTGCCACTTGTCATCTTGAAGGGAAATTCCTAATGATAGAGGCCTTGAAAATCTGTACCTTCTTTTTCCAACCAGTTAAGACATCATTTTGTGTTGCTGTTCTTGAAGCTCCTGTTGCATTGACTGATTTTAGCTACATCTTGAGGTCACAATAGCGCCAAGACCACAAAGTCAGCAGATATTTTAAGTAGCATCAGTAGCTGCTTTATGACTGAAAATACTGAACTACAAGATTAATTCTTGTTTTAGGTCTAGCCAAATCCAAATCCCAAGTTTTATTCGGAAATCTTTGAATGAATAAGATAGAATCACAGCAAGTATACCTGCATTATAAAACTACCAATGGATTAGAAAATAGTGACTTATCAAAAAGAACTCAACACCATGGTAACAAACATCGGTGGAAAGCCTGTCTGCTCAAAATGCTGGATTCTGTGAGTGAGGAAAAGATAGAAAGATACCAGCACCTATTTCTGGGAATTTAGCAAAGGAAAAGATACTTCTAACCAACATTTAAAAATGTACAGAGGTTAAACGGGTAAAACTATGAATGCAATGGAGTAATAGATGAACCATTGTCATTTTTCCCAGTCTTTAAAACTATTATGTCAACTGGGTGTTGTGAATCACACCTATAATCCCAGCACTGGGGAGGGGGCCAGAGAAAAAAGATATTGGAAATTCAAGTCAGCATTGTGCTATGTAGCAAGACTGTCCTTCAAAACAAACCCAAGTCAATGCAGAACAAAACTTTGATCTAATGTCAAGGGATAAGAATTGTGGGCACATAGGGAGATGATAGAGTTTGGAAAGATCCACACTATCAGAAGTCTTCCCCAGCCAGATTCTAATCTGGAAGGCTATACTTCCTAAGCTCATCTCAACAGACTGATTTTGACTCTGTTATTTTACATGAATAAGAGCCACATATCTTTTGGACTCTTAAGATCAACTTTCTTATCTATGTCATTTAGGAAGTAGAAGATAGTCCAAAGGATTATATATTTTTGAATGTGCCCTTTGAAAACAGTTTTGTGGATTCGCTTTTTTTGGCTATATCAGATGTGAATTAAGACATGCCTTTTCAAATACCAGTTGACCATTTCTAGCCTTTTTCTAGGCATTTTCTCCAAAGTAATTTCAGTCCTTTATCTTTGGAGAAGTTTGAAAGGCAAACTATTTCATTAAAAAAATACAAAAACTTGGTTTGGGTCTCAGTTTCGCTGTGAGCAGTGGGCCACCTGTGAGCAAGTTTCTAAATTCTCTCAGCCTGATGAGGTTTCCACTTTTATGAAATATTGACCTGATAAACTTGTGAGATTGAAATATATAATGTGTCTGGCTCATGGCATGTGTTCATTCACATTTAGTGAGATTTTGTTCAGTTCTGTTTGCTTAATGCCCCAATTAAGTGGCCAGATATTTTTTAAAGCTGGTATGTGTGAAGCTTAATCACAAGAGCCTTTCACTTTCAAGAAGTAAAGAGACTTCTCCCAAATCATCAGAGTGCCACAAATTATGGATCTGCCCTGGGTTAGATAGGATACTAGCCTTCCCTAAGTATCTTCTACATCAAAGTTTCTCTTAAGACAATCTTTACAAATACTTTTCCTAAAGTTTTCACGTGTCACTTGAAGGTTGTGTGTGACAGAAATGTGATATTAAATTAGAAAAGCCACAGCATGTTAATTCATGCTGGTTGCCCTAGGACTATCCACAAAAATTTTCAATGGAGTGAAGGTGAGTAAAAATGCTCACTGTTAAAAGGAGGTGGTGGGTGAACTAATTATTAATAGCGTCTTAGACTACATATGTGGCAGGTGGTAGCAAATAGTAAAGGACAAAAATGACATTGCTCAGTGAAGCATAGCCTCTTTAAATTTCATGTTGTGACATTTGGCAGGCAGAACTGTGATAGAATATTAAAACATTTAATGGGCAGGCAGCATCCCAACTCACCTTCCTCTCTGTCCTTGCTTGTGAATGTTTCCAAGATGAAGAACACTTGCTATTCTGATGTAGTCTTTTCTACAGCCAATCAGCGGTGTTCATTTCCTAACATTCTGATATTCATGTCTTCAACCTGGAGTATGAATTCCAAGGAGTATCCTTGCCTTTTAACAATGTGTTTGGATATTATAGTGAGAAGCTTTTTAACATAAAATAATCCTCCAAACCAGAAGCCATGTAGTATTGAGGGGGGTTAGTTGATGTTCTGTATCAGAATCTAGTACAGGAAAAAGGGAAGGTGATGTGTTAGATGATCGTTAAACGCAGAGGAACTTGAAGTAATTTTTCCTGAAGTAGAAATCGAGGTCATCTGATGATTGGAAATGTTTGATGGGAAAAGCCTGGGAGAGTGATGGCATGAGAGTTGGAATTGTACATGAGCAGTGAGTGGGAAAAGAAAGCCAACCAGGCAAGAGTATAAAATACTGCTTTATAGTACTAAAGGTCAAGGGGCATTTGGAAGCAGTGATAAGTTTTACCCATCAGTAACTGGCAAACTGAAAGCTACAGTTGAGAAAAATGTGGTGGATTCTGGGCTGGACCTGGCAGAACCAATAAGCAGAAATTCAAGGAAGAAGGGTTTGAGAATATTGATGAGAGTGTCCATCAAAAGATTCACCTAAGTCTTTGGGTATTCAGGATACAAAAAAAAAAAAAAAGATAACATTGGCAGAGAGAGAACAAAGAAAGGAGTTGAGATTGAAGAGTGTGGAGTAGAAGAATAGAGGGTCAAGTCAATGGATGTACATTTTATGAAATAACTTGTGGAACTTTATCACCAGTTAGATAATCGTAGTAGCAATCATGTCTTCTGCAGTAACTTTGTACCTCTTGCTTCCTGTCGCTGCATAATCACTGAAATTCATGTGGTATCTCAAAATAGGCCTACAAGAGGTTATTCACAATGACCTCATCCAATGTTATAGCATTTGGTTTTAGTATCTGTTAAGAAAAAGCGTGATTGCTCTATAATTAGAGAACTCTGAACCTTTTTAGTGTTAGTTTTGCCAGCGGAAAGTCAAATTAGTCTAATTAAGTCAGGTCTCCAAAAGTAGAAGCAATTATTTTCATATTAATGCTAGAGATTAGGGGGATAGGAGGAGGGAGAGAGGAAGAGTGGAAGGGAATTACATTTATCTGTTGTTTGTTACAATCATTTTGTTGGCTCCTTTCCCTTAACTCATTTAAAAAAATATTGGGGTTTTTGTTTGTTTTTGTCTTGTTTTGATTTGTGTAGCTTGCCTGGCCTGGAACTCAATAAGTTGACTTTGAATGACCAAGAACTCACAGAGATCCACCTATCTCTGCCTCTCAACTGCTGGAATTATATGCACCACCACACTTTCATTTTTATTTCTAACTGTATGTGTATGTGTGGGTATGTGCACATAAGTGTGGTATCTGAAGAGGCCAGAAGAGGGCATTGGATTCTTTGGAGGACATTGGATCCCTTGGAGCTAGAGTTACAGGTGGTGATTAGCTTCCTGACCTGGATGTTGGGAACTAACTTGGGTTCTCTGAAACAGTAGTTTTCATTGTTAGCCACTAAGCTAGCTCTTCAGTGCCCCCAACCCCTTGCTTGGCTCTTTTTTTATAGTTGTCCCAACCTAGTCTGTACCTACATTTAGAAAGAACCCAAACACTTGAGACAGATGAGATAAATTTCTGTTATTCTTGAGACTTCTTGGTTGTTTTTTTTTTTTTTTTTGAAAGAAATACTTTGTCTTAATGTTTCCAGATTCTTGGTATAATGGTCATCAAACAAGTGCATGAATTTTCACAAAGACTATTCAAGAAAAGTATAATCAAGGGCTGGGAAATGGCTCAGCATGAAGACCTGAGTTCAGATCTCAGAATCCATGTGAACATGGCCATGTGTGTACCTGTAACCCCAACAACTGTAAGATATGGAGACAAGAGGATTGATGATGCTTACTGGTTTCCAGACAATTCCAGGTTCATTGAGAGATCCTGTCCTAAGGGAATAAGGCAAAGAGTAATAGAGCAGGACACGGAGCATTCTCCCCTGGCCTCCAGTGCACAGACCTGTGCACCTGCAACCCCCTCCCCAACACACACAAAGGAAGAAAGAAAAACAGAGAAAAAAAGAATATTTTTCTGAGAATTATTTCTGGATCCTCAATTTCTGCAAGAATTCTCCAGTAATATGGATGGACCTTGGAGTGCTTCTTAGTCTCATTCCCACTTCCCTTTCCAATGTTTTTTGCTCACTTAATGGAATGCATTGTAACAATCTTGAACCTTATTTCAGTGACTTGCTTTGAGAGTGTAAAATTCTTAAAGGCATTCAAAATTAACAATTCAAAATGTTGGTGTCAAGGCTAATAAAAGTAAAGGACAATTAATGACCAGGAAGTCTGGTTCCAGTTCTTTGCTTTCAGCAAAAAGAAGGGATATTTAACTGAATTACCAGCTTAGGTTTATTGGAATTAAACTTTGATAATGAATTACTATTTGAATGTTGGCTGAAAATTCAGGAGTTTCAAACATTTGAAAGATTGCTATAGTAAATACCTTCCATCTCCATCTATTTGTTTATATGAAAGAGTTTTTCTCAGTGAGGATTACATGTAATATAAACAATATAAATGGAAGTGATTATGAAAGGCTATCTTATAAGTAAGTATAAATACATAGACTAACTAGAGGGAAAATGCTATCATATTAATAGAACTGTTTTACTTAGAAACTGTTTTTGAAATAAACAAAACTTTTGTCACAAATGTGTTACGTCAGAAGTAGACAAATAGATTTGTGTCTTTCTACAATGTCAGAATTTATTGAATAATAATAAATTCTCAAGTTACTTCTGTTTCCTTGACTGCAGTTTTCCAAGTAGTCTCAATTTCACTTGGTAGTCAAGGAATACACAATTCTTTGATTCCAATCTTAACTATCAGTGCCAACTCTCAGATCATATTTTATGTGTTGCCCAGAAAACATACTTCTCTATATGTGGAGATGTAAGCTAAAGGATGGCTGCAAAGGAGCTAAAGAGGCTGCCATAGAGTTCAAGGAGTTCCAGAGAGGTGGCCTTTCTGTAAAGAGAAGCAGGTTGATACAGCTATGAAGAGACTCATTGCCAATGGTTAGATAAGTCAACAAACCCAGTTAGAGGGCTGGTCACTGGGCCAGAGTTGAGCAGTCTGAGAATCCGGTAGAGCTGTCTAACAGTGGGACCATGGAGACCGTAGGGTCACGGTACAAGAGTGGATCCAGACAAATAAATGGGCAAGTAGGCTGTATCAGCTGTGAGGACTGAGCTGATGCCTCTCAGATAGTTTTGAGTCCTCTGTCTGTTGGTCCCTCAATGCACACATCATATTGGGTTGGTAGGGACTCACCTTCTTTATGGGTTCAGGTGAGTGTGTTAGACACTTTCCTCAGTCTGATATGTTTGATACTAAAAATGGAGTAAAATGCTGCTTGTAACATGGGAGTTACTCGCGGTGAGCCTGAAAAACCACTGTATGAATGGAGTATGTTAGAGCACCAAACAGTCTGATTTCAACAATTTTTTGACTGCTGGATGAGAGTCTATTATATTTAGGTATTGTCAGATATGAGCAAATAAAATGTATTAAATATGAGTGATTATAAGAATGATTTATTCATCTGTGAGTTTGAGACAACCCTGGTCTACATAGTTCTAGGCCAACCAGAACTAGGTAGTAAGATCCTGTATCAAAAAAGAAAAGAAAGATCTATTTGAAAATATCAATATTATAACACTCCAGAAATTGTATTTTTGTGCCTATTTAAAATTAGAGGGAGGACATGTAATTTTTTTGCTGTCAGTGTATGGTTGGGGGAATATACCACAGAGTATATGTGGAGGTCAAATAACGACTTTGTGGAATCAGTTCCTTTCACCCACCTTTAGGTGGGATCTAGGAATTGATCTCAGGTTGTCAGGCTTTTGTGGCAAAAAAAACTTTTTACTTGTAGAGTCATCTTGCCAGCCCTAAAATCAAACCTTTTAGGTGTCAACTTAGAAACATGTGAAATGGTACCTACTTTTCAAAAAAAATTTCCATCGTGCATAAGCAAACTATCTTAGAGACCACTGCTCTAGGGCAGACGTTTGTCTCCAATGGGATTTAAGAATGCCCTGGGGGGAACCTGTGAAAGCTGCAAATTTTCAGGCTCAGGCCACAGAGATTCTCACCGGAGGCTGTGGCTGTAACAAGCGCTCCCTGGTGGTTCTGACAGGAATCCAGTGGACCTGTCTTCAGGAAATACTGCCTCAGGTTTTCTTGTTCAGTCACAGTGAATCCGTGCAAAAGTAGTGTAACCTCGGTAAGGTTTGGAATGTGCGTCTGAGTTTGTGGTGTGTCACACTTCCACCCTTCAGAGCTCTGCTGCAGAGACACATGTCTTTCTGAATACGTGAAGAAATGTTTTTGTGGGGTGGAGGAGCACTGGGCAGATCAGTGTGCCACGTTTGTTTTTATTTCTTTCCATTTCAATAGGGAGCTAAGAGGAAACTTGGAATATTTCAGCTCTATCTCCTGCTTAGGACCTAAACTAATTTCTTGGTCTTGATTTTTTTAAATTAGTTTCTTAAATTAGTTTTTTCATGTTTTCATAAACCACCTGATCCTTTAAGTAATTATATAGAAAAAAATACATTTACCTCTGTGTATATTTTTAAATATGTGGATACATAGATTAGACCGAAAGGTTCTTTGGTTTGGTTTGGTTTGTTTGCTTTGGCTTTTTGTTGGTGCTGGTGGTGTGGTGGTGGTTGACTCGTGTGTGCCTATCAAGAAACTTCGCTTTGCTTATAGAAGAATGGACTGATGAACTTTAGTGTAATATTTTGAGGCATATTGGGATTTCAGGACCACGTTCAGGTAGAGGGAAGTAGGAGATCAAATGAGTTTGAAAGAGATGGAAGTTAGGTGCCCAGAGTTCAGCTCCATGGAGGAACTAACTGTACAACTGTAGTGAATAGCAAGTGGGAAAAGAAAGTGGAATCTTTCTTCAAGATGGGGTAGTTCAGTCAGTCAGTAAGAGTTCATAGGTGCATGAAATTCACCTGAAAGGAGATCTAGAAGATTCTTAACAGGATGGTAACTTTGAAAGTGCCAGTATTTCTCCAAATACATTTTAAATCTTTTAAGTCTCCTTGACAATTTTTTTTGTAGAAGATAAAGGCTAGAAATGAACTCAAGAAACATTTGTCCTACAGTTTTATTGTTTATTCTTTGACAATTTCATCCATGTATATAATGTAGTCTGATTACTCTCCCCACACACTCACATCTTGCATTTCTTAGAATACAATTATATAGACTTGCCTAGCTTTAAGTTTCTTTCTTTCTTTTTGGTTCTTTTTTTTTTTTTTTTTTTTTTTGGTTTTTCAAGACAGGGTTTCTCTGTGTAGTTTTGGAGCCTATCCTGGGACTCTCTGGAGACCAGGCTGGCCTGGAACTCAAAGAAATCCGCCTGCCTCTGCCTCTGCCTCCTGAGTGCTGCGATTAAAGGTGTGTGCCACCAACGCCCGGCTTAGCTTTAAGTTTATACAGAAAAATGAGACGAAACAATATGTTCTTAGGGTTTGCCAGGTTTCGATCAGAGTCCTGCAAAGGATGGTAGTCTCCTTTTATTAGTATGAAAGTGATGTTCTTCATAGTCAGTAAGGCACCTTAGGAGCAAGGCCTGGGGAGGGAAAGGGGGGGTGAAGACAGCTAGCTCTCTCTTGCCCCTTAATGGGAATCGGTGAATCAGCTACACCGCCATTCACAGGTTAAACACCTTACATGTGAGAAGAGAGGTTCTCATGTAACACGGGGATCTCACAGGATTAGAGGACAGCAGAGGCCTTGTCTACAGTGAGGTATGAGGATGGGGCTTCAGCACCACTGAAAATGTGACTCAGTTCTGTCAATTCTTAATCATTTTCAAGAGAAGATAGGCATAGTAATATCCATTGATAGGCATGATCCTATGATAGGCATTACAGGGAGACCACAGACTAAGCATGCATTAAGCAGATAAAATGTAACAGTTGTCAAGGCTTAAAGATAGATAATGGACCTCAAATTCAACAATCTAGTCATATCACAGGATGAAATAAAATGTAGGTTCGATAGTTGAACCAGATGAAAGAATTCTCTAAATCTGGTTTAGCTGTGTCTTTGTGTTCATATGCCACTTCAACAGAAATGGTTGGATAGACTAGGGATTTTTGCTGCTAGTTTTATTTTTAATTTAGTAATAACCATCTGTAATTTCTTAAATAGATAATTATGTGCCTTTATATTGCTTCAACATCAAATGCTAAAAGAAAGCTGGCATTTGTCATAGTTAAGACTTTCTTCTGTACATCAGCATTTTCCTGGATGTTTTCATTTGCATTTTCAAATAAATAATTAAGACACTCTAAATAATAATTAGGAATATACATAGAAGCAGTGTCAGAGCAGAGATTTTGTTTTTTCTGACTTTATAGTTCTGATGACAAGTTCAAGAATCTTCTGGGTTTATACACTGCTTTTTTACATACACACACACACACACACACACACACACACACACACACACACACCAATTATTCAGTCTTATTTAAGACACTAAGTCATTTTGAAAGACCCCCGCCCTTAGCTTTTTCTTGTAAGTTTGCCTCCTTCTCCGGTCGGCAGCTGGCAGAGCGCGCGGGGGAATACATCCTCCCCTGCACTCCCCGACCCTTGATCCCCACAACTGCCGGCTCTCACTTCCCCGCCGCAGCGCAAGGCCGCCCCCGGCCCCCGCCGGATCGCTCCGTCACAAGGTCAGCCATCTGGACGCAGCCGTTTCGCCTGACTATTACTGTGCCTTTTTTCCCTATAAAAGGACTCCCCTTCCGGGGCTCGGGGCTTGGCCTAACAGAAGCTAAGCTCCCGGGTACGCGAGCCATCAATAAAACCTCTTGCTTTTGCATCCAAACTTCGTGGTTTCGCTGATTCCTGGGTGCGGGTCTCCTTCTACGAAAGTACCACTTCGCGGGTCTTTCAATTTGCTTTACAATTTAGTTTAGGTTTGTTATGGCAAAGTCCAAATATTATTTTAAAAAGCTAACAGAACATTTTAAGTAAGTGAAATTTTATTTCTTGGCTACATATATTATAACCCTAATCTATAAACTAAGCAGTTTTTACTAATATATTAAAGCACATTGCATAGTAACAAATCATGATAATGAAAGATCTGAATTAGAGTAGAAACTCAAATTTTTGTAATTCATTAAGAACTATTCACTGCTAGGTGGTGGCACATGCCTTTAATCCCAGCACTCAGGAGGTAGAGGCAGGTGGATCTCTGTGAGTTCGAAGCCAGTCTGGTCTACAGAGTGAGTTAGTTCTAGGACAGCAAGCACTGTTTCACAAACAAACCCTGTCTTGAAACCCTGCCAGGCAAAAAAGAACTATTTACTCCTGTATCCATATGGTCACAAAGCTTCACTTAAGAGGCTTAAGTTAATTAAATAAATTTTCTTTGGAAATTATGGTATAGATAAACATTTAAAAATATGTCTGTCCTGGGGATGGAGAAATAGCTCTGTGGTTAAGAGCACTTGTTCTTGCAGAGGACCCAGGTTTGATTACCAGCACCTACATGGTAGCTTATGATTGTCTATAGTTCCAGTCCCAAGGAATCTGATGTCCTCTTCTGGCCTCCACAGGCACTAGCCACACACATGGTGCTCAGACATGTATGATGATGGAACAGTCACACACATAAAATGAAATAATAAAATTAAAAAAATGTCTGCCCTAGAAACAGAGACATTTTAAAAGGTGAAGTATGTTAATAGCTATGTTGAGAAGTTTCCTGTGAACTCTTTCACGGGCATAGATCCTAAGAGAGATGCGTTCTTTTCTTTGGTTCATGGACACACTCAGTGGTCATTAAATCAAATTAAGTTGAGAGTTGAAAGTATCAGCATTTTTTTTTTTCAGCTGAAAACTTTTCTCACGTTATGTACAGCAATCATTAATATACAACCTTGCTACTTCATTTCATTTTCTTATTGTCTAGCCCCAGAGTTAGACTTACAGCTGGTTTGAGTCAGTTGTAGCAGTACAGGCTTTGTTTCCCAGTGGTAAAGAGGTCTAAGGATATATGGATGATTCCATACTGGCTGATGAAACACAAAAGGAAGACTGTTGGTGTTCCTAGGTAAGAATTTTTCTCTTTAATAGAAAGAGAAGGAAAAACAAAAGGAAAGAAAGAAAAAGGAGAGAAACCTAAAGAGAACATGCATTTGTTCTCTGCTTTCTTCCTACTTTTGATACTGTCCTAGAAGGACAGAAAGTAGGGAGCTACAGTAGTCATTTGGCCAACAGTGAGATAGAATGCCAAAAGAATTCCAAAGAACCCAACAAAACACCTTGTAATGAAGAAACTTTGAGATGCTGAAACAACCTTCGAACCACTAGGTCTAAGTTTCTTATGACATAATTAGATGCTATTGTTTGATTAATGGCTAGTTGAATTTCTTTTTACTTGTAGCTAAATGTATTCTGCCTGCAATACCATATAAATGTATGGCCAGCATTGTGCCAGAGATGGCTTATACTACCTTGTAAAATAATGACACACTCACACAATTCCATATCCAGTGACTTCAAGGTGGTAGCTTTATCTGTGGTGGGAGTTTTTACATTATGGAACAGGACCAAAAGTACAAATTGATGTTTGGTTTTGTTTCTTCAGAGAGCAGGTTGCTTGTCCCGACCTGTGGGATGCCAACCTGGGGCAAGAGAGTCAGGGATAGGGAATGGGGACAAGAGAAACAGAAAGAACAACCGCAAGACAGGATTCTGATCAAGTGGCAAACTTTATTTTTCTCAGTCTAGCTTATATAGTCAGTAGAGCAGGATATGGGGAGGGGTAGGTTGTGTTGTTTGTGCACCAGGTGTTAGTGTAGGCAGGATATTAGGAAGCAACAAAGAGGATGTTTGGCAGGGTAAAGAGTTCATGAGTAAGAGGTCCAGGAAGGGTTGCCTAGGTGACTGAGCCTGAGGGTGGAGGACTGGGTCAAGTTGTTTCTTTTCTTGAGCTGAGGTTCTAAGGAGCTGCTACGTAAAGGTTAATACACAACTATGTGGCCGGCCAAGCATGGCCTACCATCTCATGCCAAGCCCTGAGATCTTTGGCTCCCAAGAGTTGTTAATCATTATCAGCACTATATTCCTATGGAAAGTATATCTACCTTGCCACATGTAATTGTTTTTAAAATCACATCTATCAGGGGCTGGAGAGATTGCTCAATGGTTGCAGACTTGACAGTGTCTTTACCTGATGAGCCATCTTACCAGTCCCCTATCATCTTTTAAAGTGAATTTAAATTAAATTTTTTTGAAAATTTCATACATGACTCTGAAGTTATAAATAACAAATGGGTAATGAGTATGTCAAAACATTTTAAGTTACAGTATTTCAGAAATAAAGAAACTAGTAAATTTAAGGGAAGCAAAATAAAGTCTCAAATTATTTTAAAACTAACCCAATATTATGTGTAACTAATTAATAGCAGAGTCAAATTTACAATTTGACTCTTACTTTCAAAAACTTTTTGTGATATATCAGAATCCAGGGCCTCACATATGTTAGGCAAGCAGCCCATCTTTAGCTAGCCACAAAAATTTGATTCTTTATTCTCATTTTAGTGAATTTAGCAGTATACTACATAGTCACTATATAATTTATATAACAGTGATAATAACAATAATTCATTGCTTGCCACATCTAGCCTCAAATTAAAGTAGTAAGTTGGGGATGCATGACTTTCTATAAATGTATCAGCTTAGTTTTATAATGCATATAATCTGCATTTAATTAGATAGCCCAAAATTTGGTCTATTCAGCAAAGATGCAGCCCTTGAAGAAGGCTGACATATGGGAAGTGTGAACGTGAGATTACAAGCTGCCAACAACCTTTAATCATCATTATTCACAGTAAGTCCTGATGAGTAACCGGATGATCAGAAGGAGCTTTGAGTGCCCAAGTACATCAAGGATCCTCTCACAGAGGGAATGAGCTGCCCACAGTCCTTCTCCAATGGCTGAAGAATTGTCAGCCCAAGTCTACTCAAGTACGGATCATCAGACAGACGGTCTTGAAAAATAGAACTCCTGGGACCATATAAGGTTGACAACTCATTTGAAAGAGTTGGCCACATCTGCCGGCAAAGATCAGATATTGAAAATACCCAAAATTTCTCAAAACTTCCCAGTGCTGGTGAAAGTTAAAACTGGAACATTTCTGGGGAACCTAATTAGGTGACACACTACATATGAAAACCCTACAAATGAATGTGTTGCAAAATCTTGATGTATTAACTGGGAGAATATGTATAAACTAATTTACTGTATTTCTATTTGAGGAGACAGTTCTATTTGCAAAATGTAAAGAAATGTTAATGGAGAGATTGCATAGCAGGTAAAAGTACGTGTTGCGCAAGCATGAGGTTCAGAGTTCAGTTCCCTAGAGCCTACATAAAAAGGGTATGGCCATGTATACACACACACACACACACACACACACACACACACACACACACACACGAAGGGTTTATTTTAAAGTTTTATTTATTTTGCATGTATGTTGTTTTAGTATATATATAAATGTGTGTGTGTGTGTGTGTGTGTGTGTGTGTGTGTGTGTGTGTGTGTACATGTTCTTGTGGGTGTGTATACTAGTATATACAGGGGCACATGGATGTGGAGGCTGGAGATGGATGTCAGGTTTCTCCCCTATTGATCTCCACTTTACTTGTCCAGACAAGGTCTCTCACTGATCCTGCGCTCAGTGATGCTAGGCCTGCTGGCCAAAGAGCTCCAGGGATCTGCTCATCTCAGCCTTCCCAGTGCTTAGGGTTATAGGCAGGCACCACTCAGCTTGGCTTTATATGTCAGTGATGGAGACACAAACTCAGGTCCTCCTGCTTGCATGGCAGACACTTTACTAATTGACCTATATTACCAGCCCACTTTGTGCTCATCTCAGAAATGGTAATCTTGGTGACTAATTTCACAGAAGTTTGACAGATGAAAAGATTAATGAATATTAATTATAGATTTGTGAAAATTGGAAACAACTTAAATGTCTAAGAACTGTGAGATAAATGAATAAATTGTGATGTATACATGCAATGACATTTAATGGAGCCATTAGAATATATTAGGGGTATTTAAAAAAGAAAATGCTAAAAATACAGTGTCAAGAAAAAATAATACAAGATGTTAGACTCCATTTGTGTATGTTTGGAAGTCTGAAAAATGCTTTAAAAATCGTTTTTTTTTTAAATAAGTATGTCATTCCTCCATTTTTCCCAAATTTTTCAAGTTTCTTTAATAAGCATGTATAGACCTTTAAAATAAAACTTTGTTCTTATAAAATCAATCATACTAATTTTATATGTAGAAAGTATAGTTAGTAAGCTTTTCAAACATGCTACTAAAGGGAACCCCATGATCACCAAGTGAGCATTTATGGCTTGTACAAAGCAGAATGGGCCAAAAGTTCAGTATTGTGAAATTGTTTTTTAAATGAAGTATCTTAAAATTGAAAAGAAAAGTATAGTGTAAAAGAAATAAAATATGGAAACATATTTATAAAAATAATATGAAATTAAAAACAAAATTCTTCAAGTCAAGTCACTTGGAAAAAAATTCTGACAACAAAGGACAACTATCTCAATTAACATTAAAATCTAAAACAAGAAAACTGTGTTCCCTCTTCACATCCCCATGCAACAAAGTGGATTGACTGATAGTTATATCATAGAGGTGGGGGAAGAAGAAAGAGAGTCCTGGATGGTTGTGGGGTAGTGTTTTGCAGGCCTTAGGAATTGAGAAAGGGATTTAGAAATGGTTCAGCTGCTAGGCATGTTTGCACACAATCATGAAGATGGGAGTTTGGATCTCACCATCCTTGGAACAAGAAGAATATCCTACAAAATGTTTATAATTTCAGCTCCAAGAAATATGATGCTCTCTTCTGGCCCCTCTCTCTCCCTTCCTCCTTCCCCCTCTCTCTCTCACACACACATAAATAAAATATTTTAAAAATTAAATAGAGTTGAAAGAGTGTTTCAGGAATAGCTACTGTTGTGGAGACAGTGATAGGAGAAGGACTAAAACATTAATGTTCTGTATCCAGAGTGCATTCTTTTCTTTAGAGTTGTTATCAAGAATTCAAAACAGTAAAGAGTAAAGAGAGTACTAATGATTACTTTGTGACTCCCCAGCCATGTGTCTTTGAATATGAGAATGGGCCAAGTGAGGCTTAACCCAAATTATCTGAGTTATAGCACGATCCCCAAACTCAATACCTTGGTTGCCCCAGATAGGTAGTTATGTAGCTTTAGAAATCTGGACACTGTTTTCACATGACCTTAAAAACCCTCGTCTAGACTAGTGGTTGTCAACGTTTTTCTCTCTCTGGCCATACCTGAGACAGATAACATTCTCATATGCTTATACCCATGATATTTGCAGTATTGACATGTCTCTAATTCTTTCTCACCAAGTTAAGAAATTAATACTAGTGAATGTAGTGTTTGTTGTAAAGAAATCTTTACTGCACTTTGATCTACTTTTAAAAATGGTGATTCATTCATAAATTTTGGCTCTTTAACAGGCTCATTTTGGGCAGGACAACTAAGGCAATTTCCCTGAAGCTCAGACTAAGAAGCAGGGCTGTGTAGGTGTTGTATCTTATTCTAAATGTAATTAAAACCACTTTCAAGATTTCTGTCTATAATGATATCCAAGGCAGCTGACAGTGCAATCTCCTTTCAAGTGGGATTATCTTGGGCAGGCAAGGGCTGAGGAGCCTGAGGTTTACAGTTGCCTGGGTGTGGCCTTGTACCTTTAACTTTTCTCCAGATCATGTTACCAATAGCTTGCAAGAAGGCTGTTTTCATTTAAAATGGGCTCCTTTGTTTTGAAATCACAGTCAGATGAAAGAATGATGCCTGATAATCTTTATTCATTTATCAACAAATTAAGCACTCACAATAGGTAAGCACTGCTCTAGCTCTAGGAATTGAGCAGTGTAGAAGGGAGACCTACAAGATTCATCTCTGTGCTGGGGAAGAGATCAGGGGTAGGGCACTTGTCTAGTATGTGTGAGGCCTTGGAGTTCAATCTGATCCCTCCAAAGCAAATACAAAACCAAAAGCAGAACCAAAGTCTTTCAAGAAACTAACAGCGAAGACAGATCTCTACTTTCACTCCAGTGGGTGGAGACAGGCATCAGACAAGAAACAAACCTGATATATTATTGTCTTATTCATTCTCATTTCATTCATCCACTTGTTACCCAGCATATACTGAAAGCACCTAATGTGTCCTAAGTATTTTAAATGTCTTTGCATGAATTATCCCTTTAAATCTAACCCCGAGTAAGAGTATATTCTGATTGTTGTTTTTTCTTTTACAAATCCACAAATAGCCAAATAGTGTAATTCACTGTAACAGTCAAAAGTTAGGAAGGAATCAGCATATCCAATATAGGAAACTTACTACATTAATTATAAGAATTCATTATAAAATGACAAATTAAATAACTAGTATAAGGACTCCTGCGTACTGATATGAAGCACTACCTAAGAGAAAGTGTTGTATTTTTTTTAATTTCATACATTTTATTATAGAAAACAAAAACTTGCAATCAGGGCATAGTGAAGCAGACCTGTGATCCTCGCACACAGGAGGCAGAGGCAGAAAGATCTCCATGAGTCAAGGTCATCTTGGTCTACAGAGGAAGTTTGAGGACAACCGTAGCTACATAGGTTCTGTCTCAAAAACATCCCCAAAATAAAATAAATCCTTGCAAATAATTGAAAATGCCACACACAAAAGATAACTAGATTCTTAAGTTTATGCAACTCAGTGAAATTCTATACAGTGAAATTCTGTACAGTTCTAAAAAGCACAGTTAAAATAGGCATGGAACTTCACATTCAGTTTTGTAGTTTCAGCATTGAATATATTTTATGGACTTATCTACCACCAAAACCAAAAATTCACAACAGAATTATAACTAGAACAATTACCTTTATTTTTCTTTCGTAACTCATATCCATTACCTGCATTCAGTCCTTCCTCATTGCCTTATTCTTAGCTCATCTTGGTCTCTTTTGTGTTATACTATAGCCCCACACACATTTGTTTACATATATACACATATTATTGGCTAGATTTCATATATGATAAAGAACATGAAGTTCTTTTCTTTTTGATTGTAGGACCTCACATTCTAAATGTATCAATTTTCTGCAAATTTGCCTTCATTTTATTTATATAAAGCAGCATTCTTTATATGAGCAGCATTCTATTATATATACTGAATTTTCGTTATCCCTCTGTTGATGGACAACTATGTTGATTCCAATTTTCTACAGTGGGAAAAGCAACAATAAACGTGGCAGTACAGATATCTGTATAGTAGGTTATGCCATTCTCTGGGTATATGCCCAAAGACTACATGAGGATCAAGTTTCTGTACAGCAAAGGAAACAATCAGCAGAGCACACAGACAGCTCACAAAATGGGAGAAAATCTTTACCAGCTACACTTCAAACTAGGGGCTGATACCGGAATTTACAAAGAAATGCAGAAATTAAACACCAAGGAAATAAAACTGCCAATCAACAAATGGGCAAATGGAATGAAAAACAAAAGTTTTTAAAAGAAGAAATACAAATGGCTAATAACCATTTTAAAAGATGTTCAGTACTCCTAGCCATCAAGGAAATAAAGATTAAAACTACGTTGAGATTTCACCTTACCCTGGCATAAATGACCATCATCATTAAATCTGACAACAAATGTTGGAGAGAAACTTATTCACTACTGGTGGGGGTGAAAATTAATTGTGGAAGTCAGTTTGGTGATTGCTCAAAAACTAAAACCACAACTACCACATGATTCAGAAAAGGTGTTGTTACTAGAAGGGCAAAATTTAAAACAAGGTTTAAAATCAGAGCTTTTACATATTTGTATTTTAAAAGTACAGAAAAGGCTATATAAATAATTCAACTGATTACTTTGGGAGAGCAGACTGGTGATTTGAAAAACACATGGCTTTGTTTGTATAGCCATTCTTTTGTAAACCAAAGTGTTAACTACATACATTATTATGAGTTAAAATTCTTATTGATGCTTTTTTTTTCATAAAAGGTTTGGCCTTCTAGGAGCTTGATTTGGGTTATGATTGGCTTGCTCAAAAACAATGAAATTTAACTTCTATGTTCTCATCTTAGGAACAAAGGCAGGTAAGCCTCATGTTAAAGAAAAACATAATTAGTTTTATGCTTATAGGTAAGCGAGGAGATTAGGCAGAAGGGTAGCTGGACCCCTGAGGAGCCCAAGGTGAAGAGAAGGTTTAGGAAAGATGTTAATGTCTCCTTTCTTTGTATGCTTAAGTACAATTAATATTTGTTCAAAGTATGCAGGATTGTCTGAAGGTGTTAGAAATGAGAGTGCAAGGCAGGTTATCTGAATAAGTAAAAGGCGTTTTCCGGGTTTATAATATGGTTTGGTCATCCCATCTGGATGAAGAAGCAAGAGAAAATGTGGTCCTGAATATCAATTACTCAGTTCCTTGCCATCACCAGTTGGAAGACACATCCCCCAGGTCTGCTGATTTGGAAAATCCTTCCTTTTGCAAGGACTGAATTCCCTTGCTTGCTCTTTATCAGCATTTTGCTGACAAGTATTGTTCTTTCTCTGTCCTAAGATCCCCTCCTCACCTTTTTTCTTCCTTATTAAACTATCCTAAAAACAAACAAAAACAGCTCAGAGCCCAACATTTAAAGAAGAAAAAACTTGTCTGTCATTTATTAATGGGCTTATTTCCTCTCCAGTGTTTCCTATACTTCGAACATATTAGATGAAACGTTAGGTCTCTGGGGCTGTTATTACATCACCAGTTCTTTCTACTGGCCTAAAAGAAAAAAATCAGACTCAAACTTCAGTAATTCTAGATACCACCGTCCACAGTCCTACTTTTTCACTTATTTTTTTTTTCCCTTTCAGATGTAGTGCTCTGAATGGTCCCTAGTAACTCCAGCCAGATGTATATGTGTTTTGAGGAGATTATCAGATGAGTTATAATTTTCACTAATTGTTTCATGGTTATTTGAGCATAATCTGGCTTTTTGTCAAGCTAACAATTCCTTGTATATGAGAACATTAGAGTCCACAAAGAAGCAGCTTGTTTTGTGGAGATTTCATTCTTTCCTCTAATTTTGACTTGCTATTGGTTTCTTTTTAAAAATGGGCTTATTTGGAACTTTAAAAAAAAATCTTGACTTCTAAGTGTTCCTCCTGCTCACATTCAATTCCAAGGGCCATTTTAATGTTCTCTCTTTGCTTTTCAGTATTCGCTTGGTACCATTGAATAGCAGACTAAAGAAAAGGGGGGAAAAAAAAGAAACGCTTTGCTATCAGGAGGATAGTAGAAAGAGCATGAGGCACAGAGTCAGGAGTCTGTTAAGCTTTCTGTCTCAAATTTTATTTTATTTTTATTAGCTCTTTTTTTGATTCAAGCTTTTCCTACCCTTCCTTTTCCATCTAGAATCAATCATCTCCTCTCTTTTCTTATCTAATATTGAGAAAATGGATTGAGAAATCTTACAAAAACCTATGAATGCCTGTGAAAAGGGCATTATGGAAATGTCCACTATCATTATGCTGGAATTTTGCCATTATTCTGTATGCAAAAAGGTACAGTTTAGAAGAATATCAATCAGCTCCTTTCACCCTAGAGTCCAAAGAGGTTCAGTTAGCAGCTACTTGGAGTGTTATGTAGCAGGTTCACTAAAGATATACAAGCCTCTAGATGCATGCCTTTTTTGTGTGATTACTGTCATTATTATTACACTGACCCTTTTGGGGGAGTTATGGCAATGGAGGAAAGTGAGGGTAGGATATTCTGCCATTACTTATTTTACTGTGATGAAGGAAAAGACAACAGAAAAGTGAATTCTGCCCACTGTCCAAATGGTCTAAATAATTTAAATTCAAGAGGAAGAAAAGTGGCACAGTGATGTATAATGCACATGAAATGTATCTAAATCCTGACACTGTGTATATGGAAGACATAAGGGTACAAGCTGACTCTAGAGTCACTGGGAAGAATAAGTTAATACTAGGCATTTTTACACTTAAGGGAGTCCACATCCCACCTTGGGCAATTTAGGAGCACAGAAAAGCCCAGTCTCAAAATATCTCTTTCTTTCTCAGTACTACAGTGTAAAATGTACATCATGAGAGCACCCCCCACCCTGAATTGTATTTGCAGCCTACTGTTCTTCTAGGAACCTGCATAAAACTATGAGCCCCTGCATAAAGACTAAATTTTTGTCTTTAATGCAGCTGGCAGCTAACTAGGAAGTATGCCTAGGATTGATCCTCAAACCTTTGTAGAAAAGGTGACTTGAATGAGATGTTGAAGAAAGAGTAAGGGTCACACATCTGGAGAACCCTGCGCTGTTAGCCTAAGTGAGCCAGACACATTTCAATAGGTGCTCAATTGCTTTTGTTCCTGGATAAGAGTCATATCTACCTTATTACTTATTACTAACCTAATGACATGGCCAAATAAAGCATACTTAATGCCCTGTAGAACTATCTTAAACCATCATTGTGAGACCCTTGACTTAAATGGAGGAATAGTGAGGTAACACAGATTGAAAGAGTAATAGAGGGAAGAGGTGACCTGCCTGCTACTTAAGAGAATCCTATTACTAGTGATGGATTTATCACAGAGATTGGCAGTTTTTCAGTAGGGGTGTAAGAAGTGACATTGAAAAGATAAAAACTGGTTGAACAAGATTAGATTGTCTACTATGAGCAGAGAGCATCTTGATGGTGTAAGAGTTAAAAAAATATTGCCTATAAATATTTCACTATTTATGCTAAATTATTCTTTAAAATTCGAGTGTCAATCAGAAAAATGTAAAACATCACCTTGGATAACCTAGCTGAGATTAACCCCAAAAGGGAATAGAACATTCTATGGGGAACAAGAGGGGAAAAGTTTAGAACATGAGGCTTGGGTAGAAGTCAAAACCGTAGGTGGGTGTGAGTGCTCTGTCAGGCTGATGATGAAGCCTGCAGGTAGAGGGGGTGGGTATTGCAGGAGAGGGAGGAGGCAAGCTTTGCCTACTGTGCAGTTTTGCCTAGGGCAGCTAATTGCTTGTGCCCAGAAAATTGCCTCTGGAAGCCTTGGGCAATATGCAGTAGGTTTTCCCTGAAGCCTACTTTATCAGGTTAAGTTGAAATTTGGTGGGAGAATAGAAGGAAAGAGGAGCTAAAAGATTTCCTGAGCTGAAGAGAAAAAAAATAAGAGGGAGAGAAACCCGGAAAGGTCACCAGCTATCTCAGCAATGTGTCTCTAATAATGAGAGGTGATTTTGAACTCTCAAGGATCTGAGGTCTTTTTATTTTATTTATTTATTTCAATATAAAGTGATTTTTAAATTACCTCACATTACTTACCAATCTCCAAATAAAATCTTGTAAGGCTCTCCCTCCCCCAGCAAATCAAATAACTTGACCAAGATATATAGAACTAGGGAGGGATAAAGGCAGAATAAGAATTAAGGTCTGATCATCCAGCCCTGTTTCAGAAATGTATTAAGCAGGAGAGGAGGTAAGTGCAAGATGGCGAAAACAGGGCGAAACTTGGGAGAGGGTGTTAAAGGGGAAGGTAGAATAGGAGGTCACCTGAGCATCATTTTCCCTTAGGATTGACACTGGTGTAGGAAGTGCACATAAAGTAACGGGAAGCCACTAACACTAATGGCATTTCTATTTTGTGCCCAAACCTTGTGTATTGTATTTATTGTAATTACATCAGTTTTATATCAACTGTAAGGCAGCTGCTTAGTATGCTCAAGGCTCTGGGTTCAATCTTCCAGACTACGACTGTAGACCAAGTTATCGCCATCGTAAACAAATCCTGAGATTAACAAACTGGCTTATGTTTGCTCAGGTGGTAAATCAGAATTTTAAACCAGGAGGACCTGACCAGGCTGCACAGCTTCTTTTCCAAAGGTAATGATTAAATGTCTACTGTATGCAAGGTGCTGTGCTAGGTACTCTAAGTATATATAAAAAAGGAGCTGATTCATGATGTAAATAAGGAGCCCTTAATTATCTTGTTTTTGGAGTATATAATGTAAAGAATGAACTGTCCTTAATTAATTAACTGGCCAACTGAGCTTTCTGTTTAATGTCCCAATATGATAAAGAAGCAAGTGAGATCAGCCACAACCATATAAATTGGAAGATAGTCTCAGTGTTCATAAAATCCTTTTTAAAAAATCAAGTGATGCCAGTTGGTGGTGGCGCATGCCGTTAGTCCCAGCACTCGGAAGGCAGAGACAGGTGGATCTCTGTGAGTTCGAGACCAGCCTGGTCTACAAGACCTAGTTCCAGGACAGCCTCCAAAGCCACAGAGAAACCCTGTCTCAAAAAATCAAAAAAAAAAAAATTAAGTGACATGCCACACATGCCTAAGGCTCATTTTATTATTCCTTTATAGCTTTGTGTGGCATATAGAGCAATGCTCCCAAACTGTCCTCTTATTTATGGGTTCAACAAAAATAAATCACAAACCTAGTATTAGCAACATTTTCTTCAGAAGAGCATATGAAGTATATTTAAGAAAAAATTCAAACACATTTATCCTATTATTATTATGTAAAAGTCCATCTTTATTAAGTGGTAGGCAACACTCAGAGCAAAGCAAGATACATATGCTACTGGAAGGATAAATGACTAGTAATCAATTTGTTAGTTTATTCTAATCTTTGATGTGCATATACTAGTCTGTGATCTTTAGCCTTTATGGTGCATAATTTTGGTATAGAATAAACTTTGATTATATTTAACAATGGCAATGCTTTCTTTGACACTGTTTTTTATTGCCCACTTTAATTTAGATGTGTATTGTATTTCATGAGCTCACACTGGCATTCCATTGCCACATTATAATGTATTTCAGGATCAAACATGTTGGGGAATATGCATCTGGAACTTGTCACTGTGTTCCGACTGCCAGTTTCCTGAAGGATGTGCTGATCTGGAGTTTGTTTCTATGGTTTGAACTTTTGAGGCACCCTTAGACAGTGCCAGTCATCTACAATGCTAAGTGCACATGTGCTTAATATTTTCCTTGCATGCTTGATAATAAATATACAACCAGAATGGTTAAAGAAGGCAGCTATATGTCTATTTTACTACATTAATATGTGGGGGGTACATAAAAAAGAACATAAATTTATGAATGACAAAAGCAATAGTCTTGTTATCATAACTGTACACAAAATAATAATAATATTTCCAAAGTGGCTGTATGAGTTGGCACTCCCACCAGCAGTGGAGGAGTGTTCCCCTTTCTCCACATCCTCTCCAGCATATACTATCATTGGTGTTTTGATTTTAGCCATTCTGACAGGAGTAAGATGGTATCTCAGAGTTGTTTTGATTTGCATTTCCCTGATGGCTAAGGATGTTGAGCATTTTCTTATGAGTCTTTCAGCCATTTTAGATTCCTCTATTGAGAATTGTCTTTTTAGTTCTGTACCCAACTTTTTAATTGCATTGTTTGGTGATTTGGAGACTAGCTTCTTGAGTTCTTTGTATATTTTGGAAATCAGCCCTCTATCAGATATGGGGTTGGTGAATATCTTTTCCCAGTCTGTGGGCTGCCATTTTGTCTTGCTGACTGTACCCTTTTCCTTACAGAAGCTTCTCAGTTTCAGGAGGTCCCATTTATCAATTGTTGATCTCAATGTCTTCGCTACTGGTGTAATGTTCAGGAAGTGGTCTCCTGTACCAATTAATTCAAGGGTATTTCTCACTTTGTCTTCTAATAGGTTCAGTGTGGTTGGATTTATGTTGAGGTCTTTGATCCAGTTGGACTTAAGTTTTGTGCATGGTGATAGACATGGATCTTTCTGCAGTCTTCTATCTACATGCCAGCATTCAGTTAGGCCAGCACCATTTGTTGAAGATGCTTTCTTTATTCCATCATATAAATTTAGCTTCTTTGTAAAACATCAGGTGTTCGTAGGCGTGTGGGTTAATATCAGGGTTGTCAACTCGATTCTATTGGTCTACCTGTCTATTTTTGTGCCAATACCAAGCTGTTTTCAGGACTATATCTTTGTAATAGAGCTTGAAATCAGTATGGCGACTCCTCAGGAAAATGGGAATCAGTCTACCACAAGATCCAGCAATTCCACTCTTAGGCATATACCCAAAAGAAGCACATTCATACAACAAGGACATCTGTTCAACGATGTTCATAGCAGCATTATTTGTAATAGCCAGAACCTGGAAGCAACCTAGATGCCCCTTAACTGAAGAATGAATAGAGAAAATGTGGTACACTTACACAATGGAGTACTACTCAGCAGAAAAAAAACAACAACAACAACAATAGAATCTTGAAATTTGCAGGCAAATAGGTGGAACTGGAAGAAACCATTCTGAGCGAGGTAACCCAATCACAAAAAGACAAACAGGGTATGTACTCACTCATAGATGGATTTTAGACAAGAGCAATGGATTACCAGCTTACAATCCACACCCCAGAGAAGCTAGGAAACAAGGAGGACTCTAGGGAGACATACATGATTCCCTGGAGAAAGGGAAAGGGACAAGATTTCCTGAGCAAATTGGGAGCATGGAGGGAGGGGAGAGGGAGCTAGGAGAATGAGAAGGGGAGAGGAGGAGGGGTGAGGAGGATATGGAGGAACAGGAAGGTTGAGTCTGGGGAAGAATAGAGGAAAGCAAAATAAGAGATACCATAGTAGAGGGAGACATTATAGGTTTAAAGAAAAATCAGGCACTAGGGAAATGTCTGGAGATCTACAAATATGACACCAATTAACAATCTATGCAACAGAGGAGAGGCTACCTTAAATGCCCTCCCCTAATAATGAGATTAATGACTGACTTATATGCCATCCTATAGCCTTCATCTAGCCACTGGTGGAAGTAGAAGCAGACACCTACAGCTAATCACCGAACTGAACTGGAATCCAGTTGCAGAGGAGGAGTGATAAGCAAAGGGGTCCAGACCAGGCTGGTGAAACACACAGAAACATCTGACCTGAGCAAGGGGGAGCTCATGGTCCCCAGACTGATAGCTGGGAAACGAGCATGGGACTGATCCAGACCCCAGAAACCTGGGTATCACTGAGGAGGCCGCAGAAATCATGGGGCCTTCTGTAGTAGATAGGTACTTATCCCTAGCATAGGGGTGGACTTTGGTAGCCCATTCCACATAGAGGGATACTCCCTGAGCCAAAACACATGGGAGTGGGCATAGGCCCCTACCCCAAAGGACATGACAGACTCTGAAGACCCCGTATGGAAGGCCTCACCCTCCCTGGGGAGCAGAAAGGGTATGTGATAGGTAGGGTTTTAGTCGGGGGCTGTTAGGGGAGGAGGGGAAGGAGAGGGAACTGGGATTGACATGTAAAACAATCTTGTTTCTAATTCAAATAATAAATGAAAAAAATAATATTTTATCATTGGTGTAAGAAAAAAATAACCAGGAATTAAATGTTCCCTAAAATCTGAAAAAGAAACATAATTATAGGAATATTTATATAAAACTAAGTAAAAAGCCAGGGCATAATTTTCGACTTCTTCACTGGCATCTTCTCAGCACTTAACATAATATAGGATGCACAATTTGTAGTCAAAAAATATTTTTGAATGGGTGATAAGATTCTTTCCACACTGGGCTTTTTTCCTAGTTGCCTGTTGGACCTGTTTGCTTCCTACGGTGAATCACATAGCATAATCTTAGAACATGATGGAATCACACTAGTTCAATATAAAGCTCTTGGTAAATAGCAGATGAAAATTATGTCAGCTGTGGCATGTAACAGACATATCTAGGTTTTTTTAAAATTATAAACATTTAAAAAATAATTTATATACTTCCATTTCTCTAGTGGGGTGACTCAAAAAATTGCTAATTTTTATATGTTAAAATGGATGGTTTCACAAGGTGGAATCTTAGCCTATAAATTCTTTGCTAGTGCTGGCCTCCAGTTTCAACTTATGGAACCATTGAAACTTGGAGAAAATGTGCTTTGGTGTTCATTAAAAGGGCTCTTCTTTGCTTCTAAATGCCAGAGAACGAAAAGTGATCCCAGAAATCAGAACAAATATTATAGCACCTTCATTAAAACACATGAAGCTGACACATTTACTACTGGCTTTTATGGTTAATCACAAATCTCCACAGAGGCTGTGGAATGACCATCTGAATATATTGTAAGAAGACTTAATGGCCCTAAATATTGATTACCTTAACACACAGCACTCAGTCTCTTCCATTTCTGACATTGAAACAGCACTCCCAATTACTGTGGTTAAAAATGTAATAATAAAATAGATCTATAATTTGTTTAAAATATTTCCAATAATGATAAGAGGCATGGAAATTAATTGATCACTCCACTACTTGAATAATTTTAAATGCCTAAATGACTATAATCACTTGAATGGTCCAAGAGTGGTATCAGTGACCATGGACAAAGTTCAACACAGAAAATAACACTCTGCTTCTATAATCAGCTCCATCTTTAGCTGCTTATGGCACAACCACAAGAGAGTCTTCAGGGGCAGGGAAAACAAAAACAGAAATAAAATAACCTTCAAACTGGAAAGAACATAGGGTAGAACCAGAGAATTACAGACTGTTGGAACTTGTATTAGAGTTCTCCCAAGGAACAGAGCTGATAGGATGAGTAGAATTAAAGGGGGATTTATTAGATTGGCTTATGGAATATCGTCTGGCTAGTCCAACCATGGCTGACTCACACCTAAGAGACCAAGAATCTGTGAGTTTCTCAGTCCATGAGGCTGGATGTCTTGCCATTCTCAATCTGGTGCTGTAGGGCTGGAATTTTCTTGGAAGCTGCAGGCTTTCAGCCTATATTGAAGACCAGAAAATCTGGTCCTGCTAAGGGGGAAGAAATGCAGCAGTGCTAGCAACAGAATAGATGAGCTTGCCAGTGAGAGTGAAGTCAAGTACTTATCTTTGAGATGATTCCAGATCCAGTTAAATTGATATCCTAGATTTAGCCATCACAGTACTCCTGATTATTATTAGCCTTCCCACTTCTCTTTTTCCAATAACTGCTTATCAGGGAAGGATTGAAACAGAGATTACAGGACAGTAGTTATTTACATCTAGTATGTCCATCCCAGTCATCCTAGAGGGTCAAGTGGCTGATGTTGACATAGCCTGTGTGCATAGATATAGATATAGATATAGATATAGATATAGATATAGATATAGATATAGATATAGATATAGATATAGATATATAGTGCTGGTTTGAGTCAGAGTTTATATATTTGAATGTTTAGGGAGTGGCACTTTTTGAAAGGATTAGGAGGTGTGGCCTTGTTGGAGGAAGCTTGTCACTGGGGATGGAGCTTTGAGGTTTCAGAAGCCCAAACCAGGCCCGGTGGCTCTCTCTCTTCCTGCTGTCTGTTGTAGAACTCTCAGCTACTACTCCAGCACCATGTTTGCCTACATGCTGCCATGCTGTCTGCCTTGATGACAATGCACTAAACCTATGGAATTCTAAGGAAGCCCCAATTAAAATGCTTTCCTTTATTAGTGTTGCTGTGGTTACTGTATCTCTTCACAATAATAGAACATTGACTAAAACATACATGAAATAAAATCACATGGCACATCTTATACAGGAGCCTAATTTTTAAAATTAAAAAAGAACTTCCTTTCTCAACACTATTTTTATAAAACCTTTTTTTTTAGAGTTTCTCGACATTGTACTATACATGTGATATTTGGCCAACCATGCTTCTATTGATGGGCACCAAGTTTTTCTTTATTCATTTATTTACAGTTATTAGTAACATAATCACAGCTAAATCTGATCAACAATCTGCAATATTTCCTTTAGAGTGGATGTTGCTGCTTGGCAATGGTGCTGTTGAATGGGTCAGAGGAAACACATGGATCTCAAGAGCAGAGATATGAATGTAATCATTAGCAGAGAGCAGACTGTGGGGAGTGGATAAGCTATGAGTGAATGTATGTTGTTGACATGGGCACAGCCAATGACACTCAGACAATACAAGTAGCGTAGCCTTCTCTGAATGAGATTCAGAGTGATGGCAAAGCTTTGGTCTGGTCTGAGTGCAAATGTGATAGTACATGTAGTAATTATCAACTGCAGCTTCCTTCCTCTTGGAATAACTGCAGCCTGAGACTACTATCCTGCAGAGACCTCCTATGGGAGATTAGCTAAAGCTGCCTCTTTGTTCAACTGTGTACCAAAAGCCCACCTCCTCAATTCAGATGGACACAGTAAACACACTGAAGTTCCAGGGTAGTGATTTGTCTCATCAGAGAGTACACATGCCCCCCCACACACACACAGTTCAGCTTTTCTGTATACCCATACAGGTGTCTGTTTCTCCTTTCTTCATTCCCTCTTCACCCCAGTATGGTCAGTCTCCAAAGCTGTGCAGAACTCTTCAGCAGACATTCCACACTGAGACAGCTTCTGAACACTGCCTAACCTAAAGCAGTTTCCAAGCATGAACTGTAGATTTTCCATTTTGTCCTCAGGTAATTATTTCTAAGAAAAGAGGTAGTGTAAGAAAAATCTGAAAATGGGTAACATTTTCTGCATATTTATCCTACCATAATGGCAAGAAGTAATGGAGATAAGAAAAACTCAACAGCTTTCCCAAGACCCCACAGGTAGTATACATGAGAGGTCAGGGCTCTTCACGCTTTTAACACATATGCATTGCTGCCTTGCATCCAGCACATGGCACTATTTAAGGAAACAATCAAGGAATGTGAATGTAACAGAATAAAAGCTTATGGAGCATATGGCATCTTTCTAAAATACCATATTTTTGAAGAGTTTTAATTCTCTATCAATGGTCGCTATTTGTCATTACCCATATACAAGTAATCTTATAAATAGATCTATATTAATTATAAGATACTGTGTTAGATACATTTGTGTCACGCTGATAAAAACTTGGCAGGATGATATATTTTGGCTCAAAGTTTAGGGGGTTATGTTCATTCATGATCATTTGATTCTGCTCTTATACTGGAAAGGGAATATGTGAAAGAAGAACTGTTCACTTCATGATAGATACAAAGGGGAGAGAAGAAGAAAGGACGGGAGAAGGGGGAGGGGAAGGCAGGAAGGAAGAAGGGAGGGAAAAGGAAGAAAGGGGGAAGGGGAGGGAGGAACAGATAGGCAGATAGACTGGCTGACTGACTGGTAAGAGAATAGATATGCCAGAGACAAAATATCACAAAGAACCTACTTCTGGCCAGATCTCACCTCCCAAAATTTCTAGAACCTCCCCAAATAGTCCAGTCATCCAAGCCCAAGCGTTCAGCACACAAGCATAGGGAGTATTTTATAATCAAACCATAATATTCGACTCCTGGCTTCCAAAGGCTCATTTCCATCCTGTTATACAAATGAATTCAGTCCATCTCCAAGTGTATCAAAAGTCCTAACAACCTTCCTTGAAAACCCATGTTCAATGTCTAAGACTCAAGTTAACTCTAAGCTGTGGGATGCAATAAAAAAAATTATATACCTACATTACACAATTATACAGAGTAAATATTCCCATTACAAAAGAGTAGAGAAGGAGGAAGGAAGGATCAGATAAAAACAAGACTGAAATTCAGTAAGATGTGTCCAGCAGCTAAGGCATGTATTGGCATGTGTTGGCATGATGTGTACTTCAATGCCTTTGAACTGCTCCTCCATGGCCTTGCTATTTGCAGCCCAGGTGGTATCTTTTCAGGCCTGACTCATCAGCAGACATTCCTGGCCCTGACATCTCTAACATCCTGGGGGCTCCCCTATAACTTAACTCCACCCTCACCTTTCTTTGAAATCTTGGAGTAGTCTTCATGATTCTACAAGTCTTGCATCCTGCATGTCTGCCTGTAAAATCAACTGTATATGGAGAGGTCAAGGTCTGTCACCAGCTTGATCAGTAGCCAGCCACACTCACCCACCCAAGACTACATCATCTGAAGTGGTCTCTGAATGCCTGGGTGACTGAGCTTGGGGAAATACATCCTTAGATGGTACTGTGTATTGAGGGCACCCTGTAGCTGCCTTTTCAAAGCAGAGTCTTTCTTTCTTTCTTTCTTTCTTTCTTTCTTTCTTTCTTTCTTTCTTTCTTTCTTTTTTGGTTTTTCGTGACAGGGTTTCTTTGTGCATCTTTGGAGCCTATCCTGGCACTCGCTCTGGAGACCAGGCTGGCCTCGAACTCACAGAGATCCACCTGCCTCTGCCTCCCAAGTGCTGGGATTAAAGGTGTGAGCCCAGCCAAAGCAGAGTCTTTCAAATGAGTTAAAACCTTTAAACCCTTCATTCCACAATGACTTCGATCTGGACAATTCCTGAGATAATATAATGTCAACTTTTCTTTTGTCCCAGTGCAAAGTACTTTAAAAAAAAAAAAAACTGACACTAGTTTCATTAATGGTCTCATCTTCTTGGCCCATAACTTTCAACTCACTCATTCCTGGTCACAGTGTTCAAAATCTTTCTGCCTTTTTTTAATCCCCCCCCCAATTTCTCACTATGGACTTGACTAAAAGTAGCCATACACTGCTAAAGGAACATAGCAATAAAATGGCTTTCATATCCTATTTCTATACACATAGATTAGAGCCTTGCTCAGCCCTCATGGGAGTAGCTTCTTGAAATAGATAATTAACACAATTGAGTAACCTGTGGAGTTGGGGCACTCAGTTCTAAATAGGATGTTTTCATTAAACTTTGCCCCTTAAGGTTCAGTATCTGTGCAGAAAAGGAAGCAGAAAGACTGTTAGGAGCCAGAGGTGATAGATGTCTCCAAGGAAACAACATCTTCCAGCCACAGTAGGACTGATGCATATTTGAACTCACAGAGACAGTGACAGAACATACAAGACCTGTACAGGTTCAAATTAAACGAAATCCCACCACTGGAAAAGAGAGGTGGACACAAAGTTCCACTCTAATCCAGAAACTGTTTGCAATTGATACCTGCCAGGAAAAAGGGAACCAGTTTTCTTCAGTGGAGTGCCACCAGGGAAGGCCCACACACCCAGAAGTAGCTAGCCAACACAAAACAGATTCCATGAGTTTCTTGTATGGTTTTTGTTATTGTTGTTGTTTGGTATTTTTATGTCTTACCTCTTTTTTTTCCAACTTGTTTTCTACATTTTTGCTTTTGAGAGAGAAAGAACATAGAGTTGTGTGGGTAAGGAGGCAGGGAATGAATTTGATAAGGATATATAGTATGTGAAGTTTAACAAAAAATACATTTTTAAAAGAAAAGAAATACCTCTACCTGAATCCTATGCCATCTTTAAATTTATGCCACCAAATAATTAGGCCCTTGCTTTAAAATTCAACCTTACTGAAAGTCTAGGGACACAGGCAAACTATACGTTATTTGCTAGAGTCTGATGTAATACATTATAGTCCAGTTCACAACAGAGCCTTCATTTCCAACCAGAACCTAACTTATGCGTTTCTTTCAGTCTCTGGTCACAAGAGCCTCTACCACAATCGTACACTAAGTTCTATGCCTACAGCATTATAGAGTTTCTGGAGCCTGCATCTTCAAGTGTTTCCAATTTCCTCCTACAACCTGTTCCAAATGCTTTGATATTCAAACCAAAACCACATGGTCAGGATTAGTGACAATGGTGACCTCACTTCTCTGACACAGAGATTTTTTTTTATCTCTGTAACCAAAATAGCTTATATAATAAATTGAAGAAAGATTTATTTTGGCTTATGGTTTCAGAGATTTTAGTCCATAAACCTTGGCTCTGTTGATTCTAGGTCAGTGGTGAGGCAGGTTATTATAGTATTGAAGGCACATGGCAGAAACTACTTACCTAATGATAGACAGGAAGCAGAGAGGGAGGGAGGGATGCAGGGGGTGTGGACAAGATGCCACCCAGGATCCACAACTAATTATCTTTCTTTCAGCTAAGTCCCACCTCCTGTTTCCAGGCCTCGAAAAATAGTGCAAACAATTCAGACTGACTCAGTCAACACAGGAGCCTGTGGAAGGCATTTGATATTCAAACCAAAACATGTACTATGTACTTGGTGGCTGTATGCAACATTCAACCTGACACAAACTGTAGAGTCATCAGAGGAAGGAGCCTCAGCTGAGGAAATGCCTCTTTGAGATCCATCTGTAGGGCATTTTCTCATTTCCTGATCAATGGGGGAGGGCCCTGCCCATGGTCGGTGATGTCATCACTGGGCTGGTGGTCCCTCCATAAGAAAGCAGGCTGAACAAGCCACAGGAAGCAAGCCAGTAAGTGGCTCCCCACCATGGCCTCTGTATCAGTTCCTGATTTCGGGATCCTGCCCTGCTTGAGTTCCTGTCTTGACTTCCTTCAATGATGAACAACAATGCAAAAGTGTAAGCCTAATAAGCCATTTCCTCTGTGACTTGCTTTTTGGTCATGGTGTTTCATCACAGCAATAGAAACCCTAACTAAGACATGTGTCAACTGTTGTTGCAATGTAGTTACTAAAATCTGATGGTGAAAGTTAACAATTCATATGATTATTCTTAGTCAGTACATTGACAAATTATCATTGTATAAGTGTATTATGTCCTAATTAACCTGAAACTCAGTCAAAGATACACAGACACAATGGGGAGGATTGTGGTAATTGTATTTTCTAGGGGAAGTTTTGGACAGATTGTTTGGGGTTTTTTGTTTGTTTGTTTGTTTGTTTATTTTGGTTTTTCAAAGGTCCATCTGCCCCTGCCTCCCAAGTGCTGGCATTAAAGGCATGCACCATTACCACCTGGTTTTGGACAGGTTTTGATTTTTCGAGTAGCTTATATAAACTTTTATGATAAATAAATAGCTGGAAGTGCCAAAATAAGCATATTCTTCACAACACTGTTTCTTTCTTTATATGGATAAAGGTATGCATTGGTATTGAAAGCGTTCTTAAAATATGCTTGACTATATGAAGATTGCACAGAAGTCAAATGGAACAGATTTTCTTGCCACTGTCATTACTATTTTCCCTCTCCTTCAAATCTCTTAGCTTCTTTAAAATTTATTTTAATTTTTATTTCTACTTTTATGTGTATGGATGTTTTGCCCAAATGTTTGTATGTGCACCATGTACATGCCTTGAGCCCATGGAAGCCAGAAAAGGGCATCAGATCCCATAGAACTGAACTTATAGACAGTTGGGGGCTACCATGTGGATGCTGGGAACTGAACCTGGGTCCACTGCACCAAGTGTTCATAACCACCGAGCCTTCTCTTCAGTTCCTCCTTTTAAATTTTAATGAGCATCACAGCATGGTGACTAGATGCATGGTTCTGTAGTCAGGCCACCCAAGTTCCAATTCCCCCTCTGCCATTTACAAGTTATAGGGCCTGAGCAGCTTTTCTGAATTTTAGTTTCTTCTGTTGTTATTATTTCCCTAACACTTGGTCCCCTTTTATTGAGAATGACTTTTAAAATATAAATAATACTAATCATTCCTTCTTCCAACCCACTAGTGGCATCTTGTGATGCACAGAATAAAAGCCAAATATTCTGGACCTCTGAATATAACCTTGTTTGGAAATAGAATTTTACAAATATAATTATAATGAGGCATATCAGATTAAGATATATCCTAAATCAAGTGACAGGTGTCCTTATAAAAAGAGGAAAGGATGTTGGATATGGCGGTACACACCTACAGTCCCAGCGTTTGGGAGGTAAGAGGCAGGAGGATCAGAAATTCAAGTCATCCTCAGCTACATAGTGGGCTTGAGACCAGCCTGGTATATATGTGAACCTATCTCAAAACAAAAAGAGTCAAACAAACCCCAAAGAACAAAAACCACAACAGAACTTTCACCAAGTTCTCTAGATAGATTCTTTGTTCAAAAATGCTCTCAAGAGTTAAAGCATCAAGTAGCATCCAGAGAAGTTTCAGTGAGTGACAGATAAAGAGCATCATTTAAGAACCATCATGTAGTTACAGAGAAGAGGTACCACCGTCAAAGAAAGGAGAGGATACATGGAGATGGGAAAATAGAAAATGAGGCCATGTGAAGACGAAAGTAATGCTTGGAGTGTGGCACCTACATGACAAGAAATCATGCTTCCAAGAGTGGCCAGAAGCTTGAAGAGTCTGAACCTCAAATCTCTGGGGAAAGTGGTCCTGCTGACGCTTTATCTTCAGACCTCCAGCCTCCACAACTGCCAAAGACTGTGTCCATGTCTGAAGCCAGCAGATGCGTGTTTAGTTGCAGTGGCTTTCTGCAGCTGATCTAGTGGCAGATGTAATCCCACTTGTCTCCCTTTGTTCTCCACCCCCTGGAACCCTCCGTTCTCTTATCACTGATATTATAATATGAAATTTGTTCACAATTCGGGCTGTTTACTAGCTGTTCCCTTCACTTGAGTGGCTTATTGCTGTGTCATTGCAGGGATTCTTGTTGCTCAGATCTCATTGAGTTAAGTCACTCTTACAGAGACTTTTCCAGCTACCTTCCTTCTAAAGCAGCCTTCAGTGTCTATCGCATCACCCTGTTTTAGTTTCTCCTTTGCACCTGTTTTAATTTTCCCTTTACAATATGACTCTTCTTACTCATGCATGTTTTTAGAGTATATCGCTAATTCCTCAAAATCTATGTTCGCACACAGGTATATATGCATCCCATATTCTTGTGTTTATCCCATGCCGTAATGTTCAATGTGGCAGACACTAGCTATATACAGTTATTTAAATATAAACTTAAGCTAATTAAAAGTTTAAAATACAGGTTTCCAACTCTAGCAGCCATATTTCCAATGCTTAGTTGCTACAGTAGCTAGTAGCTAATCGACTGCATAGGTGTAGAATATCCCCATCATCGAAAGGGACTCATTATATAATGCTGCTATAGAATATAATCACAAAAAAGAACTCTATATCCTCAGCACTATGAATTAATCTATAACTTAATAGATATCAAGTAAATGTTTTTGAATAAAGAATGAACAAGCTTTCAAGAAAAAAAAATGGTAGATGATGATGGGAATGGATTCTCTTAACAGTAAACAGCCATCACTGCTGCACAAAAACAAACTCAGCTCCAGGGAGAGGATTCTCTTCCCCTGAGTGATGGCTTCTTTGGTTTATAAATCAAAACTTCAGTAGGGATCCACTGAGAAGTGGGAAGAGATCAGGTAGGGGGTGCTGGTTGGATATGCACACTGCAACATTTGCTTTGGGTGTCTAGAGAGACAGTGTTATTAATCTCATATCTTTAGTAATACTTTCTCTGCATTTTGATTAATGTGGGTGTAAAATGTGTCTGAGGTAGCAGTGTGTGTCTGAAACATTCTGAGGCAAAAGAAATAAAAAAGCAATTTTAATTTGAAAAAAATTGGCTACAAAGGAATGAGACCACTTAATTAGTAAAATATCATTTTACTGCATTAGAAGAAAGATCATAGCAATATATCTTCACCATACATGCAGGGCAAACATAGCCAATACAATTAAAAGATCATTAAATCTCTGCCCATATACTGCCTATTCTGTTTTTAAATCCTCAGTATGAGGTGAAGCGTACAACTTGTGAGTGCCTATACTGCACCTTGCAGAGGAAGATGGTGATTCTGATTTCTTTTCTCCATCTCATTTCTCTAACTAATTATTTATGTATTTATAGAGGTCAGAGGTCAATGTCTACTGTCATTCCTCAGAAACCCACTCTTTAGGTTAGGCTGGCTGGCCAGTGAGTATCAGGGATCTGTTTGTCTTTGCTACCTTGGTGCTGGGATTACAAGTGTATGCTAACCCAAAGGGCAAATGGCTTTTTCTTTTGAGAGTTTATTTAAAACCATTTCACAATTTTACACACACACACACACACACACACACACACACACACACACACACACACACTTGTGTGCGAGTGCACACAGTACTTTGATTATCTCCATTATCTTTTTATCTCCTTCCTTTCAAACTTCTTCTTTCCAACAAGTGTCCCTCCTACCTTTGTGTGTGTGTGTGTGTGTGTGTGTGTGTGTGTGTGTGTGTGTGTGTGTGTGTGTGTCCCACTGCATTTAATTAGAATTGCTTGCTTGAGCAGGTGTGTATGTATAGGGGTGGGGGGCTCATATACTCGATCCAGGACAGCTTACCAGTGACTGCTACATTGAAGACCATAACTACCCATCTTGCAGCTACTGTTAAATGCCCATAGCTCCTTAGGGTAATAGGGCTTCATGAACTCCCTCATTCATGATGGAATGTTGATGGGCCCAGGGCAGGTCATGTTCAGATTACCACTGCTGTTTTCAGTTCCTGGTTATAACAGCTATTGTCATGCCCAGGAAATAACATTTCTCCACACTTCTTTCCATCCTCCTATATTTTTTTCTGCAATGTCCCCTGAACCTTGGAAGGGGAGTTACAGATGTCCCACTTAGAAATGAGTAGTCAAGAGTCACATATTCTCAGTGCTTTGACCAAATATGAGTCTCTGCATTAACCACTGTCCACTGCAAAAGAAGATTCTCTGACCCAGAATGAGAGTGACACTAATCTATGAGTATAAACATAAACCTTTAGAAGGAAGATTGACACTGTGTCTGTTTAGCAAAACAACAGCAGTGGATTCCCAGCTAGGACCTATCACTTTTCACACCATGGACTTTTATGGTACTAGGGATGGATTCTCCCCCTCCTTGCTTGAAGCAGGCCTTAAGTCCAGTCAGAAAGCAGTTGGCAATCCAGAGTTTCACCAATATTGTACCCATGGGGACATTTTGCCTGGCGGGCAAGAGTTGGGTAGCTCACCGAGTTGGATAAGGCTGTTGATGACTTCTCTCCCAGAAGCCTGCATAGCACCTTCTAACACTGACTGCTAGCCATACGGAGGAAGTCACGAGCTCAGCTCCAGCTCAATTTCTCTGTCTTACAACCAAAGTGTGTGATATCTTCCAAACAATAAGGTCTTATCTTATGATTCCAGTGGGCAATCAAGAGCAATGACAATAGCCTATATTTGGGGAGGGGGTGTCTCTGGGTCCTTCCTGAACAAGATATCATAGGGAGCTATTTTATCTCAAGCACTGGAACCCATACCTAGCTTTTAACATAAGTGCTAGGGAGCTAACTCAGGTCTTCTTATTGTAGGAAGTACTTTATACTGATTAAGCTATGTCTCCAGCCCCATTCCTCTCTCTCTCTCTAAAATTTCTCTGTGTATATAAAAACTCAAGCAATGAAGTTCATTGATCAACCAATAGAGAATTATTGGCTATGTAATGGAAAATTATTACTTCAAGATCATCTTGATCAAAAAGCTAGGGACTAACAAGGAATCTAGCAATCAGCTATGAATTTAAAGAATATTTAATAGCATTTACTCATTTCCTGCTATAAAATGAATCACAGAATGTGGTTAAGATACTGTGAAAATGCAATAATGGTAACTTGGTCTGAAATGGGTTGTTCTATACCCCGTTGCAATTACTACAGTATTTCCAAATAAAAGTATTTATGGTCTTGGTACTATTACTTATGTTTCTATATGTGATGGAAATAGGACAAAATACAAGAAACTAGAGTAGGAATTCTTTGCTGCAAAAATAGAAAATGTGTGTATGTGGGAGGGGCATGAATTTTGGAAATCAAGAAAGTAGAACATTTAAAAAGATTTAGAAAGCTTGGTACAGAGTCTCAATGATCTCCTCTGTCTCTCATACAGTAACACATCTCCTTTTTGCTGTGTTGTGTGAAGTAGCCAGAAGCCCATTCCTGATTGATAAAGCTATTGTTATATGTTGGTAAGGCTCACTATCCACTGAATTTCTGATGAGAGGCAAGAAAGAAAAGTTAGGGTTGCACCACAAAGATTCTTGGAATCTTAGTGACTCAGGTTAGATCTACCATTGTAGGGAAGAAGGGAGTCCTTGGCCATGCACAAAAGTGATAATGAAAGAAACATCCTAGTTGGGAATTTTTCTGTGCAGTCCATTTTCAGAAAGTATATCTGCTTCATTTCAGTCAATATTCTTCTGGGAAATACTATTTTACTTGGCTTTGTGTGTTTCTCTCCCTTAATTGGGAGACCGTGAAGAACTTCCTTTTCTCCTTTGCATATTCAAAGGGGCTTGGTTCTGTCTTCAGGGGAGCTATAATGGAGGATTCAGAGAGGGGGAAGTGGAGTGGAGTAGGGAGAAGATGGAGATTTCTACTGTGGAATCTGCCTGGGCATCTGCCTAGATTCTAGAGGCAGCTGCAAAACTGAGCCCATGTTTTGGTGTGACCCCATGACTTTCCTCCTAGACTTGACAGTAGGTTGAGTTCTGAGCAGAGTCTGCCACCTTAGAGATCTCATTTTACCTCCACCCATTTTTCTTCCTATTTACTTTTCTCTCCTTTTTTCTTCACAACTTTCTTTAGCAGATTAAGTATAGAGTGGCAGGTTGCCACAGCAGCTCTTGTCTTGATTCTTTCTCTTTGACCTTGAGCTTATCCCAGGAAAAGCTCTAAGTACCCACAGGATTCCTTGCCCATTTCATCTATGCTGGGCGGGTGCTCACTGTGCCTGGAAATTGAAGGAAGGAGAAGGATTAATGGTATTGCTTTGCTGACTCGGATTTAACTCAACCTTGAACCAAAACACAGGTAGGAAGATGGTGAAGAACCAAAGGCTGGGCAAATAAACAACAGCTCTGCTTTTTAAAAGTATCTTTTCATGGACAAATAGGTTTAGCAGTGTATATCGAATAGCCCATATGTTGCCACAAGTCCAACAAATCAAAGAAGAGATCGAAAAATCTCTAAGTGCTATATTATTCTATGATAAAGAAATAGCTGTGATGTGGCTGTTGCAGAAATTGGAAGCATTACATCAGAAGAGCCAATATGTTGATGGCCCAATTTCTGCATCCTGAGATCTAGTCATTTTGCCATTACTAGAACTGCTATCCTTTAAACATCCTTTATCACAATGGTTTCCTACTCTGGGTATTTCTGACTCTATGTATTTCAAGTATTTTCCAGCTTCTTACATACTTTCTGCTAAACTGACATTCTGGCAAAGTTTTCACTGTGTTTCCCAAGTCCACCACTACTTTCCCACCTTCTGCCTTTAAGGCATCAATCAGTTCCAGGAAAAGCATCTGCCCACTTGTTTTGCTCATTGTCTTACTTAGGTATCTTCCCATCCTCCATAAAGTGCTAACTCTTCAGCTTTACTTTCTCCACAGTAGCTCAACACCCAGGCCAAGTCTTCTAGCTTGAGTGTATCAGAATTATTATTTCTCCACTCTAATCTTAAGCAGCCCTTAAAAGACTGTAGTTCAGCTTCTGATGATATACATTTGCTCACTATTAAATAGTGTACACAACAGGTAAAGTCCCTGACAACCAACAAAGCCTGTGCCTGGAGTATAGTTACTATCCAACGAATATTCATCCATTCACTCATCCTTTCCTTCTTTCTGAATACTGTTTTTTTTTCTGAAAAGAAAAAGAAAGAAAAGAAAAAGGCAGCTAATTGAAGAAAGTGATCACTCTGTTTCCTCTTCTGTCTGCCTCCAGCAGGGCCTGGCACCCTGGAGAGCACTCAGTAGATAATCAATAAGTACTTATTGACTAACCGATTGACTAATGTGTTTTGCATTTAGATTCTAAGTAAAGAAGTCCTTGGGGTTGCTCTCATTTCCCTGCAAATGATTTCAAACTGACCTCTAATTCATGGCAAAAAAAATCACTGATCTTTTGCAGATGGAGAAGATGAAATACAAAGGAAGGATTAAAGTACTCTCAAGGTCAAGCAGGGATTAACTAAAGACACAAATGGAATTAAAAACCAAACATCCTGACTGCTGGATCATTGAATTTAGTCATTGAAGTATCGTTTTTTTCTGACGTAGATAACTTCCTCCCTGACCCCACCTGTTTATCTCTGATAGAAAGTCAGAACATGTTGCTATGTGTCCATGAGGCCACTTCTCCCCACCTCTCTCAACCTCTGTTCCGTCTTTTTCTGACAGGGTCGTGCTATTTAGCTGAGGCTGACTTTGAACTTGTTATCTTCCTTCCCTCTCTGGTCACCAAATGATTGTTTTATATGATTTTTAGTTGACTCTTACATGTCAAAATTACAATTATCTACCTTATTATCTACCACAGTGGCTGTTTTATTGTTTTTTGTTTGATTGTTCTGTTTCCTAGTGGATTTTTTTTAAGGTCTAGAACTATACCTTATGTGTCTCTACAGTTTTGGTATCTAGCATAGTAATTACCATAAAATAGATGCCCAATGGATATTTCTTGAATGGATGAGTATTATCAGCTAAAAGTGATCTTTTCATTAGCTCTGGCTTCCCATTATGATGCCAAGGATCAAACCCAGACTTTTACACATGCTAAGCATGTGTTGTTCTACTGAACTATACCTGAAAGTCCAGGTATTTCTAGAGTACTGATCAATTAACATGCCCATGTCCTCTGTATAGTGTTAAGCAGAGTTAAGTATCTAAATTGCTGCTTTAATCCACAGCAACTTACTGTTTATTTATCGTGTGTGTGTGTGTGTGTGTGTGTGTGTGTGTGTGTGTGTGTGTGTGTGTGTGTGTGTGTGTATTATTGGGAAGAGGGCTCTGCCATGGCTTCTGTGGAGGTCAGAGGACAACTAGTGAGAATTGGTTTTTCCTTCCACCATGTGGGTTCTGGAGATTGAACTCAGGCTGCCAAGCTTGGTGGCAAGTGCTCTTGTCTTCTGAGCAATCTTACTGGCTCACAGCAACTTATTGTTAATGTCAAGTCATAGCTCTTTTGCCTAGTTACTGTCCCTTGGAGATTAAATAAGGAACTGAAGCAATTATAGCATTATCCTTGGTTTGATTCGGAAACTCTAAGTTAAACTAGGCTTTAATTTCCATAGGTGAGAGTGTAACACATATTTAAGGAAAGAAAATAACTTCCCCCAACTGAAATAAGAGGTAATTTCAGGAGACAGAATTATTGGCCCCAAGTTAGCAAAGAATGTTTTAAACTTGACTCATTTGTGCCTTATGGATTTCATAACTGATGATTAGCTTCTCTTAATCAGTTGAACATCCATTTACAGGACAAATTGATTAGCTCCTTGCATAATTAACAGAACATTAAGTACCATCACTTTGAGTTGAAAAAATTGTTTTGATTAACAGCAGATATGCACAGTTTAACATTAAGACATTTAATGGCATTTTCCTCTATTGTTATTCATCTGGTTTTTTTTTCAATCTTCTAGATGTTGAAGGAGATATTTGCATCCATCTCAGTGGCCTATGTTTGCAATTCCCAAAATATTTAATGGGGGAGGGGCTGGCACTAAATTTAATATACCTTTTCCATATGTGACCAAACTTACAATGTGTGATAACTCTTTACTTAGTGAAGTGGTAAGCAACCCACTTCTGAAGTATAGAACAAGGAAACTGATTCAATATTAAGCTTTTACAAATAGTTTTTAAAGACAATTAGTAAGGAATTGGAGGAGGATTGACAAGAATGTCAAAATGGAGAGAATGTCTATAAGTACCAAGGGCTGTATCATATAAAAAAGATTCATCAACAGGGAAATTTTGCAGAGCTGAAAAATGTGTAGATATAAAGAGTGGAAACAGACAAGACATTAGAGAAATGAAAAATGCAAAAGGCTCTGCTGAAGCCAGGTCCAAGGAGATATTCAAATGAGGAAGAACAACTGAACAATTGATCCACGGTTGGGGGGGTGTGGAAGGGTGGTGTGTGTCAACAATGCTGTTTAAAGGTGTATGATGTCAGTAGTCCATAGAAAATTTGCATCAGTCTACACAAATGCATAATTAAACCTAAACACTCAGAATGTTAGGTAGCTCTGGCCTGAGCCAGATGGTATTGGATTCTGACTACAACTTGGGCACCGAGGACCTAATTAGTCTTTGCAAAGTGTGCAGGTGTCAGTCAATTTGGAGTTTGTGCTGAGCAGGACAGGTTAATGGAGACACTGGGATGTTTGAAACTGATGAGGCCTGAGGCAACTCTCAACAAACTACCTGCAGGGGTTTAGGAACTTAGATAATGTGCAAGGAATATAGTTTAAGACTATTTTGAAGGTCTGAGCTCTATGTTCATCATTTTAATTCTTCATATAAAATCACTAGGCCCTATAAGGCTTTGACTCAGAGGACTGCTGTGTAGGCTCCAATAAATAGATACTGACTTAGGATTTTAAAATGACCACATTGTTGGAATATTATTACACACTGCCATTCACTAAGTAAGGTATGGGTGCATCAAAGCAAGTATCATAGTAGAGACTCCATAACTCCTCAACCTGTCAAATAGCTTGAGCTCCACTAGACTCATGGCTCAAATGTTAGTGTTCATAGCAATGTCTGGCTATCAAGTTGAAAATATAGACTCCCTTTATGATCCTCAGTGATTTGGATTTAGAAAGCTCACTGGCATTCTGATTCCTAGTGGCAAGGAAGTTGACAAAATTCCCCCAGATATAGAAAAGACCATCTTTTGAAAATAACAAACTAGCCAAGGAGTCCTTGAGAGTAAGACCAATTATCACGTATTTTTAAATAATTGCTTTAGCACCTTAAGGTGGTGATGTTTGGAGGTAGTGAGCATTGATTATTTTTGAATAATAAATACATGGGGGATAACTATGTCACATGATTATTCTTATAATCTATCTTATTCCCAACAATAGCATACTATTTCCAGATTGTGTATGTTTGCCTAGCAATTCTAGTTCTTCTTGCCTAGCCTATACACAAGGCCCTAAGGTTGATTCCCACACACGTATGTACACACACGCACACGCACACGTGCACGCGCACGTGTGCGCACACACACACACACACACACACACACACACGGGGTGAATAGGGGCAGGGAGTCTTAAATTTTTTCTTTCTTTCTTTCTTTTTTTTGATTGTTGTTGTTGTTGAGACAGGGTTTCTTTGTATAACCTACGGCTATCCTGGAACTCACTCTGTAGACCAGGCTAGCCTTGAACACAGAGATCTACCTGCCTCTGCCTCCTGAATGCTGGGGCTAAAAGTATGCACCACCTTGCCCAGTTTAAAAATTTCATTTTGAACAGAATTTTGTTTTGTAGTTGGGTATGTGTGCATCAGTCATTTAACATTTAAAAACCATCTGTCCAAATCATACTATTCACTAGGGTCTTCTCTAAACACCTGAAATGAAACAATGAAATAGACAAAGATGTCTCCCTCATGGGGTTTACATTCTAAAAATATGCATGCATCATACTTCTAAGCTTAAGATTTTAAACTATTTTCTGGGAATGTAATTGCCTCTTACAAGTTCTTTGCAAAAAAAAAAAAACAGTTTGAATTAACTGGAAAAAATTCATTTTGGAAACTTTCAAAGCTCACTGAGGAGAAAAGAGATTGGCTTAAAGCACTAGGGAGTTTTATTTTTTGCACATAAATATTTATGTGTGTAAAGGGGTGTGTGGTTAATTATAAGCGACGGGAGGAGAATGACAGATGCTTAGATCCTCTGTCCCCATGGAGAGACAGACCTTGCTTGTTGGAGTGTAGTGGCACATCGTGTGTTCTGTGTACTGAATCACTGATTTAAATATTGCAGCAGCTGGAGTGCAAAGTATATCAGCAAATACTACAGGAGGAGGAGCGCATGTGCCCTGAATGCAAAGTAAGAATGAACTAAGTTTGCACTATCACACTGAGCAAAGCTGCGCATGCCTCTTTATATACTTCAGTTTCAAGGGAGAGTTAGAGAAGAGTAACTGGGCAATCCAGGAGATTATAGGCAGAGAAATGAGTAGGATGAGTAGGGAGACCTGATTTTTTTTTTTAAATCCTGAATTTCTATGAGAGGGTTAAGGGAGGGAAGGGTCCCAGGGGAGGGGGGGCAGGGGAGGAACTAGGGAATAGAAAAGAGAGGAAAGGGAGCTAGAAAGACAGAGGGCAAAGAGAGTGGAGGGAGGGAGGAATTGAGAGAGGGAGAGGGGATGGGAGAGGGAAAGAGAGGAAGATTGAGATTGATTCTCTTATTCTGCCAGGGAAGCCTACTTAGAGAATTCATTTCGGTAATGAAGTCACTAAACCAAACAAGTACAGTCCCTACTGGAGTGCTCACAGAGAAAATGAGAAGCTAGAAGCTAGTTTTCTTTAGCCCCCTCATTTTATTGTCTCCAATTTTGCTGTGATCTGAAGTTCAAAGTCTTCATTAAAGTTTCCTTAAGTAAATTCTATCTACAGGCTTTCCTGGTTTACACAGATGCTCCCCCCACCCCATGGGTTTTCTCTAGTTTGTAGCTTAGGGTTCTGAGGCACAGAGTTCAAATGATACCACACAAAGATCACTCACTTAGTATGTAACAGATGAAAAAATGAAATTCAGATTCCCTGGTTGTAAAATCTGTCACTCCAGCATGCTGACCCACTTCACACTTCTTTTCTTAGTTGATGTTGTTGTCTCTCTTTTTTTTTTTCTCTTTATAATTCCAAAGTCAGAAATGACAGAAAAGCCAGGGGAGTGAGGCAGGATGGTGGAAGGCAAAGAAAATGGTTAATGATGATTGGTAGGACATTTCTACTTACAGACATGGTGTTGAAAAGGAGTAGGGAAAACCTAAAAAGGAAGCTTTAGAAGAAGTACAAACCCAAACAGTAAATGAACAGGCATAGTTTGTACACAGAACTAGAATTTAGCTAAGAAATGCTATCTAGTCTAGTACTCTACCATTTATACAAAATATTGCCCATCATCTGGTGAACTTCTTGGAGAGACAATACGACTAAAAGTAGCCTTGAATGTTAGGTGATACCACAAGAAGAGTCACTTCAGCCTCCACCAGAAGACACCTACCTAATGGTCATCAGAAACTATGCCCCAAGATCCCTTAACATTCAAAATTCTCTGAAGTCTGTCGCAGTCAAACATCCATGTTGACACCAGTAGGTTTTGCAATGCTCATGTGGAAACAGGAGGGGACAGTTGGCTGGATTCCATTCTGCTTCATGCTTCATCAGCCAGATGGTTGGCTGTATCAAAGCCAGTAATGCTGATGTCAGAGGCGAGAGAACACAGCTGGATTTTCAGGTTCAAGAGGGAGAAAGGGATTCTGTAATGCTTTTTGGTTGGAAATTACCTTTGGACTAGTAGATAGAGCCAACTAGAACTGTTGGAGAGTTTTTTAATGTTAAGTCAGAGCATCATAATTGAGTAAGTGAGTTTTGGGCTACAGTAGGATATGAATCCTCTTTTTCTCACACCTGCTAACAGGCCCACTGGTGCCAGTTAGCTAGCTATTATATGCTGAATCTAGGGACTTCAGCCTTGACATCTTAGATTCCCACCAACTCTTGGCTACCACTGCGTATCATTGTTTTCTGCTGCCATTTGATGGCTAGCTTGAACCCCAAACATTTAAGGATGGGAAATAATTTAGAAGATAAACTCCCAGATACTTTTGATGGTCTTAGTTTTACTAATATAAAAGTATAATTTTGTACTTTGGCTAGGTATTACATGTCTTTGGGGGGGAGGTGGTCTGGCTTATTAATGTGATGGCTAAAAGAAATCCTGATTGCAGACATATAGAACAAGGGGGCAGCTCTGAAGCAGATACCCTACCAGGCTTGGAGAATGCCAAATGCTTAAGAATGGGCCTGAGGTTTTTTATTCTATCATACTTGTTGCTAAAAATGCTCCTTATCTAAGCCTACTTAGTCTGTTAACATATGAATAGTTTTTTGTTTTTTTGTTTTTTGTTTTTTGTTTTTTGTTTTGAGACAGGGTTTCTCTGTGTAGCTTTGGAGCTTGTCCTGGTATTTGCTCTGGAGACCAGGCTGGCCTCGAACTCACAGAGATCCGCCTGCCTCTGCCTCCCGAGTGCTGGGATTAAAGGCGTGTGCCACCAACGCCCAGCCTATGAATAGTTTAATGCATCAAAGTGAGCCATAGCTGGAATGGCAATGAGAGCTGTTAATTACACATTACCATTCCATATGAGGGGTCTTAACACCCCTGAGCTCCTGAACAGGAGTAGGATTCAAGTTAGTCATATCTGAATTACAGCCCTCCAAACTCCTCCCATCATTCATTTCTCTCCTTTTCTTCAGATTTCAGGCGGTGAACTTCTTGCTTTGCAAGCACTAGTTCATTACCAAGTAAGGGTCTGAGGGTGAGGTTGGTGGAAGCAGAAGGAGTGTTGCCTTCAGGGTCTCTTCTGAAAAAAAAAAAAAAAAAAAAGAGCCAAGCTACTGCAATGATTTCCATGAGGGACCTGCTTATTCTTCTTGGAAGAGGGGTTATGGGAAGAAAATGTCCCTTTCCTTCCTTATATTCACCTACAGCAGCAAGAACAAAGTAAAATTAATATCTCAATGAATCATCTGCCACAGGGAAGTAAGGTGACTTGTAGGTTATTGAGGTTCAGCGAAGACGTGTGGGATAGGCACACTCTATCTGTGATTGAATCAAGTTTGGGGACGAAGGACCAGAGAATAATTGAGCAATGATTTGCAGACGTGTGCTTGATCCAGGAAGATTCAGGCAATATTTTACTGGGATAATAAATGTGACGTTTGGAGTCAGAAGAGTAACACATGGAGGGAGGGAGGGCTATTCAGACAGGAGCAATAAATAGCATTTCTGTTGCCAAGAGTTCCTGCATCTACGTGTGCATAAAATGCTTAAGCAGGAATCCCTGTGCGAAGCTGCAGAAAGGACTCTCCCACAGCTGCTGCAGCAAAGGGGGTGCTGTGGATTATAACCCCCAGGAATGAACCTATGTAAATGACTTCTGGGTAGCAGGGGAGGAGGTTTCTTTTCTTTTCAAAAAGCTCTCAGTCCAGAAGTAGCTCTTTTCTTGCCAACATCCTGGGTGATTTATCCAAGTGTTCCCACTGAAGGGTGCAGAGAGAGGAAATGTTGCAGCAGAATGTGATTGTGGAACTGGAGGCAAGAGATGGCCCCTGACAATTTAAAAAGTACACAGAAGCAGAGTGAAAAAGATCCGCTGGGCTAAGACAATGGCCCGTGTTTGAGCTTTAACCGTGTACTGATGAGACAGAGTTAACAGTTGACACCCCAGCTACACGGTTCTATAATGGCCCTTTGCTTATAAATAGAACAAAACGTATGCTTGTTACACTTGTGATATATTACAATAACCAGGTATTAAATATTAACAGTTTTGCTAAGTGCCTCTGGTAACTTCAAGCACATCTACATTTCTTTCCCCTATTACAGTATCTATACCACTGCTGGGTCCCTCTCTCACTGACTCTGGGCTAGGTCACCTGACTCATGCTGGATGAAAAGCAACTAACTGTGAGACAGGAAGACTTGAAAGATGTTTGATAGTGCAGTTGTTATGTTGCTGCTCTTAGAATCCTCAACACTCATGTGGAGAAGCCCAGGCTACCCTGGAGGGGGCTGAGAGATGCACAGCCCACCTACTCCCACCATTGGAGCCCACAATGAGCTGAACTCCAGAAGGAGGATGAGCTAGCTGATCAGTCGCCTACTGCAGATGTGTGAGTAAGCAGCACTGAGATTAGTGGCAGGACTTTCCAGAACAGCCCAACCAAAATGTGAGCTACCAAATTGCATACTGGAAAAAAAAATAGTTCTCCTTCTATGCCACTAACTTTTAGAATATTCTGTTTTGAAGGTTATTCAGCGTTACATGATAGATTAAACAACTGTGGGTTGTTTAATACTCGTTACACTCTTGTACACTACCATCACTCTCATTTTATAGATTAGAAGGCAAAGGAGGAGAAGGGATGGGAACACAGACCAGACTCACACAGCTTGTACCATGTAGGAATGAGACTGGGGCGGTCTTATTCTAGCATCTGCCCACTTAATTGCTACCTATGATCAAACACTACTTTAGGTCTTAGACAATGAAACACTTGACTTTAACACATGGTTCAATTATTTTTTAAAACACATTATTATGCAAGATCATTATGTAAGTATGAATTTGCATATAAAAGTATATATTTAGTCTATACAACTTGACGAGTTTAGAGCCCAGTCTACATCTGTGAAATCATCACCACAATCTGTGATATAAACAAAAGCATCACCTTCAACATGTTCCTTCTGCCCTCTTCATTTGTTGTTGCTATTATTGCTATCACTGTTATTCAATGATGAGAACACTCAACACTACTATTTTAGATGAATTTTAACATTCAGTACAATACTACTAGCTATAGGCAGGATGCTACACCAGAGCACTATGCCAGACCACAGATCTCTAGGACTTGCTCATCTCATTTGATGGGAGATGTCCTTCCATATGCTGTGAACATATGTATCTGTTATTGGTTGATGAATAAAGTTGTTTTGAACAGGCAGGATGTAGCCAGGGAGGAAATATAGGTGGGGCTACCAGACTAGGAGAATTCTGGGAAGAGGGTGAGTCACCAGAGAGACGTCATGTAGCTACTGGGAAGGTAGAATGCCCAGGCATTCTCTGGTAAGCCAAGACCATGTGGAGATACATAGATTAAGAGAAAGCTAGTAAAAAAGAATCCTGAGCCATTGGCCAAACAGTTTATAATTAATATATAAGCCTCTGTGTGTTTATTTGGAACAAAACAACTATGGAACTGGGTGGGACAGAAACTTCTGTCCACACCCATTTACTAAAACCTTGTACCCTTTTACTCATATCTTCTCATTTCTTCCTCCCCTTTGCTATTCTACTTCCAGCTTCTTTGAGTTCAACTCTTTTAGATTTTTCATGTAAGTCATATCATATAGTATTTTTTTGTATCTGGATTATTTCATTAGTATAATGTCCTCCAGATCCAGCCATGTTGTTTCAAGTGGCAAGATTTCCTTTTAAAAAGATAAATAATAGTCTACAGTGTATATACCATTTTCTTCACTTGGGCATGTATATACAGGTACACATGTGTGGCAGGTGCACACGTACATGTGTTCATATGTTTGCAGAGGGCAGAAGACAACTTTGGGTGCTGTTACTCAGGTGCTGCTCACCTTTATTCTTGAGACAATGTCTTTACCCAACCTAGAATTTTCCAGGTAGCCTGGGCTGGCTGACCAGTGAGTCTCAGGGATCTGCTTGTCTCAGCTTCCCCAGTGCTGGGATTACAGGAGTGCAGCACCTTGGGTTCTGGAAGTTGAACTCATGTCCTTTAATGACAGCCATCCCACCAGCACCCCCCCACACACACACCTCCTTTGCCATCTTCAATTAGATTTACTTGTCTTAACAATGTCTTGTACTAAAAGGAGCCCCTTAGGGAACATCCAGCTAAAAGAAGCAATAAGGAACACACTCATTGTTCTCAAACACAATGAAAACTAAACAATACGTATGAAATGGCAAGCTTGGGGCATTGGAAAATGCCCCATGGCCACTATTCCTGAGATAGGGAAAGCAGGCAGGAAAAACCCTATGGTTATAAGACATTGTTCCCTAGAAAGGCAAAAGTGAAGGGAACAGGAGTCCAGTGTGAATCAAACACTATGTAGAGCTGGAAAGATGTAACTGTCAGTGACTTTAGGAAGATAAAGCTTCCTAGAATTTTTAGTGTAAAATAAATATAGGAGCATGGGTGAGAGAGGGAGAGAAGGAAGGAGTGGGCATGGCTATTTTCAGTTTGCTGAAAAGAGAACCTTTGAATCTACAGCTGAGTAGTCATTTGATTATCTGCTCATGCAAGTGAAGATGTGGAGAAAAATCTGGAAAGAAGTACCCAGTCTGAGTAGGCCTGGGAACAGTCTGAGCAGTAGGGCACCTAACACCAAAGCCTAAAGTAGGATCCCCAGAAAGATAATCCTTGACAGTAGTGCCAAATCAACCCTAGATTAAATGTTACTTGAAATTATTGTAGTATACCTTGAAAACAAATCTTGAAGTGACTAAACTCATTCCAGTAACTTGAATGTCTCCAGGAACAAAACTTAACAACAACTAAGGGCATATGGTAAAGCCAGTACCCCACAACAGAAAATTTTCTGCACCCAGCAAAATCACCAACCAACCATCATCCTCCAAATCAGAAAAAGGTGGCCTTTAATAAAGAGAAACGGCCATAGAAATCTAGAAACAGTGGGAATGATGGAATTACCTGACAATTAAAATCTCATTTAGAGATGACTAAGAAGTGACAAATAGCATAAAAAACTGATGAGGTGAAGAAATAGGTGAAAAAATACCCTAACTGAGGGTGGTGTCACACACCTGAAACACTAGCCCTTGGGAGGCCGAGGTAAGAGGACTGTGAGACTAGTCTGATCTACACGATGAGACATTGAGTCACTAAATAAAGACCCTAGTTGAACTTATGCAAATTTATAAAAAAAGGTGTCAGAATTTAAAAACCAGTTGAATAGATAAGAAAGCAAGTGGGTCCATATAAAAGCCAGTCACATCAATGGTCCCATTAAATGTAAATCATTTAGATAATACAATAAAAGAAAAAGATTGGCAGACAGATTAAAATAGTTCTAACTCTATTCTCTTTATGAGTATCAAATTTTAACGCTAAAGATAGACAGATTAAAACAAAAACATATGTACCAGCAAGATGGCTCAGTGGGTACCAAGCCTGACCTTAGTTTGATCTCAGAAGCCACGTGGTGGAGGGAGAGAACTGACTTCAGCAATTTGTCCTCTGACCTTCACTTGTGTGCTATGTACACACAGGCAGACAAACACAAATGCAATTAAAATTTCTAAAAATAATTGACTATTCTTGCAATAAAGTTAGAAATTTAAATTTAAAGTACTCTTCTTAATAGAATCAAAAACTGTAACTTTTAGGACTATATTTAATAAAACATTATATATACATATATACATATATATTTCAGTATATGTATGTATGTATGTATGTATGTATGTGTACATATATACTGAAAACTACAAAAACTGTTTCTGAAAAGTAAATAAATACTGTATAAATAGAGAAATAACATGATAATCCATAAGACAACATTTTCAAGATAATATTTTCAGGTTATGTTATTTCCTGACATAAGCCGAGAAGTTAATTCTGTAATTTGTGTACAAACATGAGAGATCTGCAGCAAACAAAAGACATTCAGGTAAGAACAAAGTCAGAGGGTATAGAGTATCTGATTTTAACTTACCATGAAGCTTAACTTACCATTTTAACTTACCATTTAATATGGAATGATTTGGGAATAATGCAGACATAGATGAACATAACAGAACAGAGGGTCTAAAACAAAGACCTTCATACATATGGTCTACCAATGCTTGATGATTTCCAAGGCAATTCAGTTGGGAAATGTAATTTTCAACAAATGTACTATGAAAATGGAAAAATACATAAGAATCAAACCCCTCAGTTACAATTTAGTAAGAAATCATTTCTTGACTGGACAGCAGTTTGGGAAGCATTATGGGATGATGCCTGAAGATGATGCTCTCTGCTGTATTTCAATTTGGAGGTGCAATTTTGGTGCCTGAGTTCTGAAGTGCCTTATATTTTGGATGCTTAGGATTGTTAAATACGCAGTGTGTTTATACACTGTGAGTTCAAGCTGAAGAGTTGCCCTGCTGACACATCTCACCTCACCCACACATAGCTGCAGTACTTGAAGTGAAGAACACAGAAGAGATCTCCAACTATGTTTTGGAAATGTTTGACCTTTGACAAGAAGCCCATGGATAGAAAAGGAAAGTAGCTTGAAGGCACAAGTGATTTATTTACCTGGTAGATTCTGGATTTCTATTACTGCATTGGCTATAAACTTCAAATGCTTGAGAAATGGTATTTGGTATGTTTTTTATTTTGGCAAAAACACATATAACATAAAATTTACCAATTTTTTAAAGATGTGCAATTCAGTGGCATTGCTGTGATTTGAAATGCACCTCTGCTCACATCTGTCATCTCTTAGCCCCAGCTGTTGGCATGATTTAGAAGGGTGTAGAACACTTGAGATATTCGACCTAGCAAGAAGGTGTAGATAATAGGAGTGACCTTTCAAAGTTATAGTCTGGGTCTGCTATTAATCCCTTCTCTCCTTTTTGATTGGTTGAGATGTGAGACACTGTCAGCTCAGGCTCCTGATGCAATGAGTAGTGCCATTTAGCCCCATGCTTTCCCTTCCATGATGGACTGTAGCTCCAGAAACCATGAGCCAAGTTAACTCTCTTCCTTTATGTTTCTATTTGGTATTTTGTCACAGTGACAAGGAAGAAGCTAATACAGCTATTAATTAATATGCACAGTATCATGCAGCCACCACCACTATTTCCAAAACATTTTTCTTATCTCAGAAAAGAAACCCTATAGTCAGTAAGCACTAATTCCCACCCCCTTTTCATAGGCCCCTGATAGACTCCAGTTTATTTGTCTGAATTTGTTTTAGACATTTCATATAAATGGGATCGTATATTCGTCCTTTTGGGTCCAACTCATTGCCCTTGTTGTAGTGTCTTTCAAGTTCATCTACCAATACTATCTGTTGTATGTATGTAAAATACTTTGTTTATCCACTCATCGTCTGATGGATGCCTCAGTTCCCTTCTTGTGCATATGTGGAGTAATGCTGCAGTGAACTTCATATCTAGGTACCTGTTTCAGTCTCTGCCATCCATTCTTTTGGTATATACCTAACAGTGAAAATGGTTGGGTAATATGAGTGGGATTATTTTTCAACTATAATAAATGACTATTATGAAAGAATTAAGATGCAGAAGTATAAGCTGCTCTTTTCAGTCTTGCTCTGTGTTTCCTATATTGCATCCCTTAATACTTAAATATATATATGCAGTTGGGTTCATATGACAACTGAAGGTAGTTATCTTTAAGTCCTCCTTGGATGCTCAGAGGTAGGGATGACCACCTTTCTAAGTGTTACAGGAAAAGAAAGAAACTACAAGTAAGGCTTTAGAGTAGGGCAAACACCTCCTGGTTAGGCTAAAGACTTCCAGTTTTTGTATTGAAAATCCTATATTCAGGAAAACCTCTCATTCTCAAGGAAACATACCCTGCTTTAGGGTCATTCAGTAATTCCAGTTTTGTTGCTGCTGTAGGTGTTGACCATAGTAACTAAAAAGCTGTGTTGGAGCCGTAGTTTTCTCATTTGCAAAATGAGAAAAAAGCATCATGTTTTCTATAAACACTACATAAACACTTTGGGGAGACAAGTGTTCAGAGGGTTGTTTTTTGATGATAAAGCTATTAACATAATATGTGTTGGCAATAGTTTTGCTGTGTTAGAGGGGTATATTGTAGAAGCCCACATATATCCAAATATTATTTTTGCCAATAATTTTAATAGAGTGGTATTTATTTTATTATACATAGAAATTTTTTATAAATTTATTTAACTATTAAAATTTATTTTTAAATTACATTTGCTTGTCACACATATGTGTGTGTACAAGTATGTGACACTGGCATATATAGAGGTCAGAGGCCAACTTGAAGGAGCTGGTTTTCTCCTTCTACTGCAGAGGTTCTAGGGATTGATTTCAGGTCTATAGACTTGGCAGCAAGCACCTTTAACTACTGGACCTTCTCGATAGACTTTTAAATAAAACCTTTCCCATAAGTATTTTATTATTAGGCAGTCTTACTGATTTAATTTCGGCTCTTGTCTCTTTCCTAACTTCCTCTTTGGGGAGTCAAATGGCTAGAACCTAGATTCAGGAAGAGCTGCAAGGCAGAAATGCGCTTCATAAGAAGCTCATCAGTTATAAGTGAAGGTTGCCTTAGGCAAGGTACTGCACCAAGCTTTCTGTAGGAAAAGAACAGATGACAGATAAATCTCAGGATTTCCAGATATGATGTAAGATTACAATGTTTCCAGGCCACTGTCTGAGAAATACACAACTTGTGTATACTCTATATATTGCCAGTTGGCTCTGTAGCCTGCACATACGACCTGTAGTCCAGAGCATGATAACTAGGTAAGAACCATTACTAGTTACCCAAACATTCAGATCAAGTTTGTAGGCACACAAGCTACACAACCCCTTCAGCTTTGAGAGAACTGATTTATGATTGAAGGTGAGAGTGTTGATACATTTTTCATGGAATTGTGGTAGTATTGTTGGGTTAAACCATGGAATATTTAAAAAGAGTGACTTGAAGGAGCATCTTCCATAAGATGTCAATTTTCAGGAAATAGTACCATTAAGTAAACACTTATGGTCCCAACCTCCTATGTATTAATCTTTTTTTGTTACCTCATCAACAAGTGTCAGTATTACCTGTCAATATAGGCTTAGCCTCAGATAATCTCTAAGTAAAACAAGCAAGGATTTACACTCACTAATTGACACAGCAGGAAATCAGTGGAGGGGAGAAGTCTTTCCAAAGAGACAGAAATCTAAGTTTTCAGAAGTTCCCCCCAAATGGCCACACACAGCCGTGGGTGGAAAGACAACAATTGGCTGTCTAGTCTGAAATATTTTCCAGCTTTGCCATTCCTCTCCCTCAGCTTCCTCCTCCCTCTTAGACTCTGATGATAACAGCTAGCCATGTTAAGTGTCCACTGAAAGCCAGGAACATCATAACTTTTAATCCCCACATATCTCTAGGTGGGTACTTTAATTACCATTTAGCAAGGATGGGAACTAGTATTCTGATGGGCCCTCTACTTTACCCAGAATGCCCTAAAAAAGCTTACTAATATTTTAATACAGAACTGTTTTCCTTTTCAATACAGCCTTGAAGTTTTACTTTAAACCAAGTTCCTGCAAAAATTTAAATATAAACCTTGATATTAAGAGCCTACTATTCAATGTTATAAACTAACTCTTACTTTACACATGCATTTATTATTTTTTTTAAAGAGAAGGATCCTTTAAATTGTACTCTACTGGCACATTTTGTTTACTGACCATCACTTGATGAAGAGCCCTGGGAAACACTGCCAAAGGAGAAGCAATCAAGACTAGAAATAAAGATAGAATTTCTAAAATAGTGAAGTAAATCACGGAGAAAGCACAACTAAACTGGATCTTTTCTTTTCATAAGTACATGCATCTTAGCAGTGGTTTGATTTGGGCTGAGGAGATATTCTTCCTGTGTACTTAGGAGATGGATTTTAGAAGTTGTGCATTGAAAAGAACCCTGTCAGATGGCTTTAAGAGAGTCACCAGGCTGAGCTGAAAGCTGCAGACAGGGTTCCTATTTAAGAAATGGGCAAACCAGGTAAACAGTTTATCTTGGTGCTGTAACTTACGTTGCTCAGACCTAGTTGGAATGCTGCAACAGTTATTTTTAGTCTACTGGGACTGCCCTCCTTTTTAATTATTTCTGCTGCAGCTATCATACATAGAATACTTAAGTACTACTCAAGGGGCACACTGATTAGAGCCATAGAAAGTGATTTAGCATTATAGAACAAGAGGAGGGCTTAGTGGAGACAGAGTCCATAACAAGCATATTTTGAGTAAACAAAAATTAGCTTTCTTGAAGAGGTCTCTCCAGAATCAGAAAGCAAGCAGAAGAGATGAAAACGATGTGAAGGGGAAATTGAAAAAATAAGCCTCTGCTTTAATAGGCTCCTGTGATTAGATGACAAGATATTTGCATGATTAAGCAGTACCCAGCACGATGACATTACACTGACTCAGGAAAGCAGTGCTTCCTAAATACTCCATTTGAGATAATTTTCTAGCTTCTCTTCCCCAGCTTCATCAGCCCTTTATTTTGCATTGTGGCCCTGCTTTTCAAACCCAAGCATTTGATTTTGCCATTGGATTTATCTCAAGTACATCTCCCTATTACCTTTTCTTTTCTCCTTCCCCACGCCCAAGTTTTCACATTTTGACTGCTCTGCCTCTACAAGGCATTTCAGCTTTTTTTCACAATAATAGCAATGGCACTCTCCATTTGTGAGATTAATTTTTAAAGAGGATATATTAAATGTTCTATATAATTTACTGTTTTGCAATCTCCACATAACCTAATGAGGAAACTGAGGGTTAGACAGGTTATCTATGAGCCCTGAGATTCCATTTCATGGGGGAGGGGGTGCTCTCCACTGGACTTCAGGTTCTGTTGTTTAGCAACTTGGCAGTAACTATTGAACCCTTTATTTTATGTATGTCCTTGAATTTCTGATTAGAATTCAAAAAGCATTGGGATGTAGGTAGAAAGCTATTATTTTAAATATCAAAGTTAGGTCATGAAAGAGAACTAGTCAGGGATTCAGTGATTCATCAGAGGGATAGAATTCTAGGATGGCATCAGCCTCCTTTGGGTTGGGCATTGCAAGGGATAGGCAGCAAGCAAGGTAACTACTCTCATGTTGAGGGTCCTGATCCAGAGAGGTTCAGAATTAGAGCCCTTGGTTTCTCCCCTGTCACACAATGGTTTGTTTTCCACCACTAATCTATGTTCTGGGTTTGCATGAAATGCACTGACTGGGACTATCCTTGAAAGCCTGCTGTACATAGTAGTAAACTGAGGTTTCTGCAATGAAAGGAAAGAAAAGCACCAAAAACAAACAACTCATTATGTTAAATATGATTTTAATTCTTCTTTACAAAATAAAACAAGTGACACAATAGTTTGGCATATTTTTGACAGCACCCTCATTTTTGATTTGAAGAGCTATGTGATCCTAGTTGAGTTGTGTCCAAAAGAGGGCAGACAGATGGAAAGGGTTTACAAAGGGGGAAAAAAAATCCTGGTTAGCATGAGCCTGGAATTCCTAATTTGCTGTTATTTTTTCTCTTAAAAAGCAATAAATAGGTCCTAACAGATGGGCTAGCACTTGAATTAAAGCATCTTTGGGAAATGATGAGTAAGGCGTACCTTATACAGTTGCACAGAGTTCAAGTTCATGGGAATCATGGCTTGCCTCACATGGGGAGGCTATGGATTTGAACTCTCTGAGAAACATGAATTGACTCTAAGCTAAGACCCAGTCATCATCTGAGACCCTCTGGTGGATTTGCCCTCGTTTAATTCTCTGTTGCTGTGAAGAAACATGATCAAAGCAGCAGAGGATGTGTGAGGGTCATTTGACTTCTGGGGGGTGGGTATTTGGCTTCCAGGTTCATCAAAGAGAAGCTAGGGAGGAGCTCAAAGCAGGAACTTGGAAGCAGGAACTGAAGCAGAGAATGCTGTTTACTGGCTTGCTCCCCCTGGCTTGCTCAACTGCCTTTCTTACAGAGCCAGAGCACGATGGGGCTGGGTCCTCCCACATCAATCAGAAAACAGGAAAATACCCCAAAGACATGTTCATGGGCCAAACTGATGAAGGCAACCCCACAAACTGAGGTTCCTCTTCTTTCGCATCTCTAGTTTATATCAAGTTGACAAAAATGAATTATGACAATAGCTTTTTAAACTAGGAGTTGTGACCTATTAACAGAACCTGAAATCAATGCCAGTGGTTGTGAATAGAATTAAAAAACAGTAGTGGGGAAAAAGGAGACCTCCAACTCCAGTCAGGCCAGAGTCTACCAGGTATTTTAGCCTCTTATTTCTTCAGGCTTTATGGAAACAAGAACAAGAGTAAATGCTATCTCGTGATTCTTTGTTTCTGTTATACACTAAAAACTGAGTCACAATATATTTCTTCCTATATGTTGCAACTAGTGTGTCTGTCTGTCTATCATCTACCTCTCTACCATCTATCTCATCTCTATATATCTAAATATTCTAGTCAATCAGATGATTAATGGAGCTATATTCCAATGTATAATTTCATTCATGAATAACCACACTTTATTGTCTAACATTAACACTTGAGTTGTGCTTGTAAATATGCCAGTATAATCAAGGAAATTCTCGTTAGCTTGAGCAGGATTGGCTGGGGTAGTCTGTGAAAAGAGTATAGTTGCCAGATGTCCCTGGATCGGATGCCTGGGGCAGACTTAGATGCTTGTGTTTGTTGGCATAAAGTAAGCACCCAGAGAGCAGGTGAACAATTGCTTTTATTTTGTGAACCTAACTCAAAGAGATACTATTTTCAGACCTAAAAGAACAGCAAAATTAGAAACGTGGTAAGAAGTAAGGGATCTAGAAGCCAAACAGGGTGAAGAACCAAAAAGTAATAGCCTGTCTCCTTGTATATAATTCTTAATGAAAGTAAGAACAGGGAAGGAGAGCTGGCCAGTGTTCAGAGTTTTTTCTATTTTTCCAGAGGCCCCAAGTTGGTTTGGTTCCCACCATCCACATCAGGTGACTCACGGTAACCCGCAGCTCCAGTTCCAGGGAGCATAATCTGGTCTTTTGGCCTTTGAGGACACCTGCATTCATGTACACATACCTACACTCAGGGTAGGTATTAAAAGTAAATCTTAAAATAATGATAGCAGTCTAGTATTTATTAGTAGTTACATTATTATGTTAAGTGTTTTATGTGAATTATGACAATATTAGGAGGCAGGCACTGCAAATACATGCTTAGAGATGTAGGAAAATTTGTACACACACACACACACACACACACACACACACACACAATCAGCAGTGAAAACAGAATTTAAATTTAGAGTCAGTGAACCTTAGATTCTTCCTGGTTCTGTGTGCAGCTCTACAGCTTTGGTTGCTCTGAATTGCCATATCCCTTGCTTGGGCTTAAAAGTATTGCCTCTTACTAAGACAGATGTGGACTTAGCTTTATGAGTTATTCTCAGCCCTGCCCTCCCTTTGCCTCTCTACATCTAGTCCATTAGCACTCTGCCCAAAACAGGGGATAAGCCACATCCATCCACTTTCTCCAAGTTCTGCTGCTTTCACCCTAACCCAAAGCCATTCTCAGGTTTAATTTAGGCTGCAGAGTGCTCTCCCAGTTATTGTTGGTGCTGCTCCATCATTCTGTCTCTGTGCCACCGCTAAAGGAATTTTTAAAAACATAAATAAAAAAATCACTCTTCTACCCCACTCCCTGCACTTGTTTTCCTTTAAGCTTAGAGTAAGAGCAAACCTCTCAGCATTCAGACTGCATAGGCTTTCTGTAGCACTCTTTATTTGTAGCACTTAGTGACTCTTCGGAGAGTCTCTCTCTCTCCTTTCTATCCTTCCATCTTCCCTCCCTTCCTTTCCTTCTTCTGTAAGTCTAAACTTGATCTTACCAGGTTGGTCTGAAATTGCTGTGCAATTCAGGTTGGTCTGGAATTTGCATTCCTCCAGTCTCCAAGTCTAGAGTGCTTGGATTATAGGTCTGTACCACCACACTCAGCTTTGAACATTTCTTACTTGTTTGTTTATGATTTGCTTTCCCTAAGCACGAACTCTATGTTGCCCTTGCCTGTATCCTTGCATTTAGAACAAGACCAGCCTGGTAATAGTATATACTAAAAATACCTGTGAGCACATGAATGAATTATTTCAGAATTTTTCAAAGGTCTAAATTCTCCTCCCCCAACCCACAATTTTATATTTAATTGGCAACAATATACAATTGTGGGATACAATGTGATGATTTGATATTATTAAGATGATTACATGACACTAATGAACATACTTTTTCTTTAGTTATTTTGAGATATGCAGTGCATTTTTATTTTGAAAACATGTTCTTCCCATGTAAATGAAACTTGGTATCTTTGGTCAGCATTTCTCATCCCCAAGCCCAGTTTCTTGTAACATGCATTCTGCTACCTACTTTACACTTGATCTTCACAGATTCCACATGTATATGAGATCATGCAGTATTTACCTTCTTGGTCCTGGTTATTTCACTAAGCATAATGAGTTCTAGGTTCTTCCAGGTGGTCATAAATATCATGATTTCATTCATTAAGGATGCACATTTTTGATGGGCACTTAGGCAGATTCAGTATTTTGCCAAAGGCTCCCATCTTGAGGGTGTCAAACTAGGAGTAGAGTGAAGTTAGGATGTGCCCTTTATCCTGCATTTCAAGCTACTCATTCAAAGTTGTTCTGTGTGTAGCTTTGTTCTTTAACTTGGCTCTCTTTTCCCCAAATCTTCTGCCATGACCCAGACAGACTTGAAAACGCACTTAATGCACATTTCTGTGCACATTAAGCAAGTTCTGTGACCTCTCCAAATCTTGGTTTTTATATCTGCAAAGGTAACACTCAATGAGACTTGCAGGATATTTTAAGGCACGTATTACGAGGTAGATATGAATAACCAAGTTTTGGTTGCCCGAGATGGTGCATCCCTGAAATTCCAGAAGTGAACAGATTGAGACAGGAGGATCAAGGTGAGTTCGAGGCCAGTTTGGAGTAAGAGCTGGTTTTCGGAAGCATGTTTTGTTAATACCAAGCTTGGGGAAAGGCTTATATCCTCCAAATTGCTGCTTAGAAATCAGGTCGTCATCCTCACCACTGTGTTCACATCTTATCACCTACCAGTTTCTTCCTAAGGTGGAGTACCCCATTTCAGCCCCTTTACTATTTGAGTTCTAATTCAAAGTCTAAGGATGTGGCCTGATGAACTGATGACAGACAATGGGGTAGAGAGATTTAAAAATAATTCCATCTACTTATTTATTTTGTATGTATGTGTATGTGCATGCACACATGCCACAGCATGCATGTGGAGGTCAGAGGAAAATTTGCAGAGGTCAGCTCTCTATTTCTCCCAGGTAGGTCTCAAGGATCAAACTTGGGGTTGTGAGGCTTGGTGGCAGACACCTCTACCTACTGGGCCACCGTGTCTACCCCAGAGATATTTTTTCTAATATGTTTCCTTCTTATTCTAGAGAAAAATTCTATGGGTGCCTTTATTCAAGATACTTGTGTTTTTCAGTACCACATGTGCCCACCACTCCCGCCTGCCATGCTGTATAAACCAATGCTTTCTTGGGCTTGTCAATGTTCAGCCATTACCACTCTCTTGACTAGAGGTAGAAGGGAGGGACACCTCCTCCTCTGCTTCCTCTTCACCTTCCTTGTAGGACTGAAGTAGTTCTGGAATCATCTTAGGATCCCACCTAAGCAGTTTTCTTTTCCTGTAAATTTCCAGCTGGATGAAGTAACCACAAACTTTCACCAAACAGCTTCGCAAGCATGGAGTCTGCCTTCATGCTGTAAATGGGAAAGCGTTTGCATGTTCACTGGCTGGCTTTTCACTTTTGGTGGTAATATACCACGTTAGTTTGTTGTGATTTTTTTTAATAAACTTAATTTCCCCATTCTTTCTTCCCATCTCGTCATGACCAGCTGGGCTACTGTAATGACTGCTAAGTGATTTTCCTGCCTTTAATCTCACACCCCTCCTAACTTTCGGTTATTGTTATTATCTCATCCCCTTAAGACCATCTTCAGGCTTTCACAGTGACAATTAGACAGTCTGGGAAACAAATTAAAGCCAGAGCCCATGGAGTTGGTGAGGCATGACTCCTACCTTTCTTATCCACCTCTCGGGAGCTACTCTAAGTGTGCCAAGTGTAGACCTAATAAGAGAGTAGCGCCCCGGCAGAGCAATTCCGGGTCTGATTGTGTACTAAATTGCTGATTAACCTGGACAGTCACATCATGTCTCTGAGTCTTAGTGGGATGGTCTGATACAGCTACAATACGAATAGTCAAATTTTCTTCCAAATTTACTATGTGCCAAAAAGTGTTTGAAGCTTTGCATGAATCTACTTGTTTGTCTGTGGCCTTTGAGGCAAATATCACTAGTGTCTACATATTTTAGATGAGGTGTAGATTAAAAATAAAATTGGTCCAAAGGAACACAGCTAAGAAATACTAAGATGAATTCAAACTCAGGCTCTAAAGTCTGTGCTTAGATGCTGTAAAGAGGAGTTGATTTTGATGAGTTTCTGCAGTCCTTCTAGTTCTTAAAACATGTCCAGCTCATGTTCCAGAGAAGGCTGATGGTCCCCACAACAAACACGGAGCAAAGGAACAGAGCTGTGTCAAGGTGTGACACTGCAGCCAGTTCAGTTCATCCTCAGGCAGAGAACACTGTCTAAATATAGAACCTGCCTTACCATTGGAAGGTCTGACTAAAGTGGGTTAGTTGCCGGGCGAGGTGCTAGAGGCAGAGCAAGCAGAAAGGTGTGCCAGCTGCGCAGTAGCAGTGCATAGCAATGTAGGGCAAGATGCCTCCCCGAGCTCTGCCTCCCTGAGCTCTGCCTCCCTGAGCTCTGCCTCCTTGCCTCCCAGCTTGTACTGCATGCCCTTTTGCAGGATTACATAACGCTGATTAAAGTAGATTACTCTATGGATCAATCTGCTTCTTAGTGAAACAAGGGCATTCTGCCAAACCCTTTCCCACCAGGATGACAATTTCACGCCTTTAGGTAGAGTGTTCTTTGCTTGTTTTCAGTTTTAAGAAAACCTGGCATGTGTCTGATCCATGCATGACTAGCCTGTCTTTGGACATGCACACCTTCTAGCAATGCTAAGACTTCCATTTCTGACTTGCTTTTTAGAAGATGTTTCCACACCCTGTCATGAGTTGAACTGTATTTCTTCCTGCCTTCCTCCCCCAAGATGCCCAAGGCTTAGCCCCTAATATCTGCAAAAAGTGACTGTAATGGGCCTTTTGTAGAATGTAATCAAACTATGATGATGCCATACTACATTTGAGTTTGCCTTTGCCAAGCAACTGATGTCTTTATAAAAAGCAATTCGGATTTAAAACCTGACAGATGGGTTGGATGTCGTATAGTATTGTGGGTAGAGTTTGGAGTGACGCATCTGTAAGTTAAGGATTGTTAAGGATGGAGAGCAAACTCCAGGAGATAGAAAGAGGAACAGCAAGGTTTCTTTCCCCCCAGAAGCTTCAAAGGGAGCATGGCCCTGCTGACACCTTCATTTCAGACTTCTAGCCCACAACTATGCAAGAAGTGATGATGTGGAAGCTAAGCGAAGATGCTATTTCAAGAATGCTTCAAAACTTATTACACAGACGAGAGAAGGACAATTGCTAAAGCAATAAACTCCGTTCACATACTGCTGACTGGTGGAGTCAAGCGAGGACTGAGTTGCTACCCTTCAGTATAGCAATTTTGGGGTGATTAATAAGTAACCTTGATGAGAGCAGTTGAGGCGTAGGTGGGACAAAATCATGATTATAGTGGATTCAAAGGAAAATGTTAGCAGGCGAAGTGGAAATTCAGTACATACTCTTTGGTGGAATTTTTTTTCCTGAAAGGGGGCAGAAAAATAGCTGCAGGGTGATTTGTTGTTTATTTGTTTACTTATTAAAAGAGGGAAATATTGAAACATGTTGATGCTAACAACCTCTACAAAGAAGAAAATGATATAGGGGACAGATGAGAGACTTGCTGTGGCACTGTCCTTGAGTAGCTCTTGAGAGGAGAGCCAGTGAACAGGGGAGGGGCTGATCCTTAAAAAGCAGCCTTGAGTGGATTCCTTGTCACAAGAGGGAAGGCAGGATGTATGGGTTCAGACACAGCTAGGTTGTTTGTTATACAAGTGAGAGCTCATGGGATTTTTTCTCTGATTGCTATTTTTTTCTTCTATTTTCCCAGCTGTGTGGGAAGCAAGGTCATCAGCTAAGAGTGAGGAGGGGTAAGAAGTGGGACATGCGTCCTGAGGAGTGAGTGTAAGTGAACTGAACAAATGAAGTAGAAGCATATCTAGGCAGCAGCAGCATGGTATAAAAATGTAAGAGATAATTTGATGCAAAGAAAATAAAAGCTGGGGATTTCCTAAATCATTGGCAGCCCATCAGTGGCTGTGCTATAGGTTTTGGGATCCAAAGAATTCTGACTGCTGGGAGTTTTAAAATCAAGTATAACCAACAAATAATAAACACATGAAAGGTTTGAATAATAATTTAAGACAATAGAAGAGATATATGTGACAGGGATGCATATAAAACTGCTGAATATGTTTAAAGAGTTTGGAAGGAGGAGGAAGGTGATCTCAAAGTGATATGATGGTTGAGTCTGGTAGAAAAGATAAATTCAGAGAGAGACAAGTAAGGATAAAGGAAATAATAGGTACAAAGTCCAAAGCCTGGAGGGAAAGAGACACAAATTTATCATCACCAAGTAGGGTTGCCTGATAAAATATAGGACATCCCATTAAATTTGAATTACAGATAAATAACAAATAAACTTTAGTATATAAAAACTGGCTGTATACTTATCTGAAATCAACTTTAACTGGCATCCACAGCACAAAAGTTTTCAAGGAAAAACTAAAGGGATACTCCCTTCACCCGTGGGATGGAGAACTGGAGGAATGAAAAAGATATTCAACGGTGAAAGATGCTTAATAAAGCCATAAAAATGAGACCTTGTCCCCAAGATTCCATTGGTGATACTTGACACAGCAATGAAGATAGAAGTTCAAGCAATAGATATGGACTACTCTGTAAAGATGGTTGGTATTAAGAAAAGGAACCACATGGCCCCCCAGGCCCTGTTCTCACAGCTGCCGCCGTGTTGTGTGCACTTGGACAGTGTGTGAACAACAGAGATCCCATCTTTGAGCTACTCTGTAAAGGCAAAAGACTGACTAAACAATGAGGGATCAGCATTGCTAGCTTTGAAATCACCTATTCCTTGTTGAGGAAAAAGACAAGCAAAGGAGACAATTGCAAACAAAATAGGAAAGGAGGAAAAGAGGAAGAGAGGTGCCCTATTGTTGTGAAAGGTGTATTTTTTACATCAACTCACGGAAGCAGGATCTATGAGCACAAATAGGGACAAGACTGGGCTCATCAACATTCCATCTTGGATGGGACAGGACTTCATGAGGCCCCACCTCTCCCTAAGGAGCTATAGGCTGTTTATGGTCACTGTGAGAGGGGGAGTAATATTCCTTGGTGGTGCAGTCACTGGCAAGTTGCGCTTGATCAAGTAAATGAGCCCCACCCATGCCCATGCAGGCAACCGTAATTAGACATAATGGGACACACACACACACACACACACACACACACACGGAAGCTTATGGAGAATTTGTTGATAAGAAAAAGGGGCTGAGTAGGGAGAAGAAAGAAGTAAGAGGATAACTAATGAAGAGGAGAATTGATTACTATACATTATACATGTGCACAAATTTGAGAATTAGTAATTTTTAAAGTATATTGTTCAATAGTAAGCTCTCTGTTCAGAATCAGACTATGAACCTCAGACTATAAATCATTTCAGTGAAAACAGTCCTTTGTCCAAGGAAGCCTAGCCCATATTATGTTTATTCCATTGCAAATGAATAGATGAAAATGTCAAAGAGCTTCCAAGAGAGTCAGGTGACCACTGTGACAAAAATAATGGCAGAAATTTCCCTCCTGGGCCACTAAAGTCAGGGGCCTGGTGACTGAAGATGGCAAGTCCAAGAGCTGTAAACTACCCATGTGCAGAAGTGTTGGAATGACAGCAGCATGTCCAACTAGTGATTCTACAGCAATGGTTCATCCTTAGGGGCCTCAGTGTTCTATGGCGTCATTACAGAATATTTATTGTGGAGATGTCTGCCCCCAGGAAGAAAAGGTAACAGCTCTTGGAAGGGATGTTTTTATAATTAGGGTTAACAGAGTGAACTTTGACAATAACTGCTAATGGATTAGGATCAGGGACAGTGCAGTACTCACAGATCTTAAAAATATTGTCATCTCTCTTTCTCCCTGAACAGAGTATTCATTTTGCCAGTTCCTCTAGCTAATTAGATTGTTAACTCTGTCTATTTATAGCAACAAACACTTCCCTGGCATGTAGAAAATGCTGATTATTAATCAGGGTTCTCCACTGACTCAGGGTGGAATGAAATGTGATTATTCAAATTAGATTTAGGCTAAGGTCTAATGACCTTACAGATATAATCCTGATTTTGTAAGTACTCATCTTTAAAAGATGCAGAGATTTTGCTTTCTTGAAGCCTTGGGGTGAACAGTGATGCTGCATTTATTCATCCCTCCTTGTCCTTAAAAGGATTGTACTCTCTTCTATACAAGTACCTGTGCACCTGCCAGCTCATGACTTAAAATCAGCACCCCCAACTAAATCATTATACAAAGTAGTTATGGATGTAGAATTTTAATAGCAAATCAATGGAAGTTAATTTTCCCAGATGCTATTATGGAGGGTGTTCACCAGATCTGTCTCCTATCATATATCATATTACTTTATGCCTTGGGAGAAGATCTAGGCTCTTATGTGGGTGATTTTAACACAAGGCAGACATTGTAACGACCCAATCTTCTCTTCTAGACTTGGCCAGCATCCTGCCCAACATTTAACCATTTAGCCTAGAAGTTGAAAATAAGGTCAGGGTAGGTAGGGCAGGGGGAAGAAAACTTAAGAGGAATTTTCTGAAATAAGGTTTTCCTCAACTATTGAGAGAGGCGTTGGTGCAAGCCGGCAGCTGCTGTCCCCTCTATGCCTACTGCCACCTTGGACTAAACAGCTTACTTTAAGTTCCTGCCATGCCCAGGCCTCAGTAATCCTCAAGTGTAGGTATACTGCTGACTAAGTGAAGTAAGCTTGCTAGTTTTCTTCCTCCCTCTCCAGCCATCTCTTTTTGATACACGGTCTTGTTATGTAGTCCATGTGGAACTTGCCCTCCTTCACCTTAGCTTTCTCACTGCTGGGATTGTAGTCATGTACTACCACACCTTGTTTTGACCTTTCTTTTTTCCTCTTTAAGCAGCTTCAGAGATTCGATATTTAAACCTTTTTTTTTTCATGTACTTTAGAGATTCTGAATAACCTAGACATGCTTTCAACTTTCTGGTTGTGTGCTGGTTAATGGTGGTGTTTGTTTTGTGAACTTGACACAAAGCGGGATCAAATTGGAAGAGGGACCCTCAGATGAGAAAGTATTTCCATCAGATTGGTCTGTAGGCAAGCTTGTGGGACATTTTATTGATTAGTTATTGATATGGAATGAGCCAGCTCCCTGTAGGTGGTGTTACCACTAGGGAGGTGGCCCTGAGTTGTATAGGAAAGCAGGCAGAGGAAGCCAGTAAGCAGCATTCTCCTATGGACTCTGTTTCAGTTCCTGCCTTGAGTTTCTGCCCTGACTTCCCTTGATGATGGGCTGTAAGGTATAAGGTAAATAAATTCCCCCTCCTCCAGGTGTATTTGATCATGGGCTTTATCACAGCAATAGAAAGCAAATTAGGGCATGATATAATTATTTCTATTTATCTGATGTGTATCTAGGAATTATTTAATTCTAAGTAACAGAAATCAACCCCAGCAACCGTAAACAGATGAGGGGTCTCCAGAATGTGGAGCTGGAACTTGCAGAGATCCACACAGGGATGTTCTGTGCTCCTCTGTGAGCTGTGAGCTGTCTTGCTGCTCTCTTGATTATCTGCCTCGTTTCTGTTTCCTTGGCAGACTAACTCTGTCTGATTCACTTGTGTGTGGCTTATCACAGGTGCCTTTAAATGGTACTCCCAGTCTTTGAGTTTAAGACACTCATATTCTAGATCTCATAGGTACCTGACTTAATTCTTTTGATGATTTAAGAGGTCGGGGGAGATGGCTCTGTGAATGAGAGCATTGGCTGTGAAAGCAAGGTGTCCCGCGCGATAGTCTTGCCGGCAAGAACCACACAGGACATTCGGATCCTTCTGCAGTAAAGCTTTAATGCGTCTTGAGAGGAGAGCATAAGCTTACCAGAGCGGAGACCCCGAGCCAAGAATCCCGTCCCCTAATAAAGGCTGGCAACCGCCGCCTCGGACGTGTCACCCCATGATTGGCTGCAGCTCATCGGGCCATATGACGCCACGGAATAGGCAGAGATCAAGGAATGGAAAATTACCCAGCGCCTGCGCAATAATCTTGTTTACATTCGGTGCCTGCCGGATGCAGGCGCCATCTTGTAATGGAGAATGCAGGGATGGCTCCCTATAGCAAGGGGCACATCCATGTAAAAGCAGGGTAAGTAGGGTATTACATACTTATAAGTCCCCCATCATGAGGAGAGAGATGGGTTGTTATGAGAAGTTTGCTGCTGACTAGCCAGGCTAGCAGAAATGATAAACCTCGGGTTCAATGAGAGGCCCTACCATGTCTCAGAAGGTAAGATGAAGCATGACAGATGACATCAGACATCTGCCTCTGGCTTCTACATGCTCATATACATGGACATACATGTGTGCACAATTACGCACACACACACACACACACACACACACACACACACAATGTACACAGTGTAAACATGTTTCATATAAAACACCATTTTAAAATGTATAATTCTGTGGTTTTAACATATTTACTATGTTACCTAGCCATTACCACTAATTTCAGAATATTTTCATCACCCTGAAAGAATTATCAACTAGTCAAAATTATCCTTTGTTCTCATTCCCTGTACAACCACTAATCTGATTTCTGTCTCTATAGCTTTGCTTATTCTGGACATTAGACACAAAGGGCATACAGTATATATGTTCTTTTATGCCTTGCCTCTTTCATTTGGTATAATGTTTTCAAGATTCATTTATATTGTAACATAATATATAGCAAGACTCCATTACTTTTTAAGACTAAATAATATTCCATTTATGGATATATTGCATTTTGTTTATTTACCAGCTAAAGGATATATCTGTGTAATTTTACTTTGTGGCTATTATCAACAATGCTGCTATGAACTCTTTTTTTTAAAAAAAGAATTTTAAGTATCTGTTCATTATTGACAAAACCTACATATATTTATGTGTACAATATGATTTGTGTGTGCATGTTTGAGACAAAATTTGGCTAGGCAAAACCAAGGCTGGCCTTGAACTTGTAGCCTATGAGTCTCCACCTCACAAGTGCCAGAATTACAGGTGTATCCTATTACACCAACCAATATGATGTTTTTAAATGTGTCTATATTATGGAATGATTAAATCAAGTTAATTATCATATCTACAACCTCACATGTTTAATCATCTCTGTAATGAGGACATTTAAAATCTACTCTCTTGGCAGTTTTCAAGTGCCTTTTTCTTTATTGTTAATTACTGCCAGTTGCCATGTTGTACAGTAGACTTCTTCCTCTTTAATCGATAATCATACACTTTACCCAGTATCTCCCATCACTAACTCCCTTTCCCAAGTGCCTGTCAATCACTATTCTGTTATGCTTCTCTGGATACCCAGAAGCTTTTCCATGTAAGTAGGAGCACATGGGATTTGTCTTGCAGTATCTAGCTTATTCCACTTAATGTTCTTAAGTTTGTCCATGTTTGTGAAAACAGCAGTGTTTATTTTCTGTTCCTAAATGGTATTAATATGTTACAGAAATACATATGCCACATTTAAAAATTCCACCCATCTGCTAATGGACTCTTAGGTTATTCCCATGTCTTGGGATAATACTGCAGTGAGCCCAGGAGTGCAGACATTTCTTTGGAATGCTGATTTCAGCTCCTCTGGGTGTGTACTACATTATGTGGCAATTTGATTGTTCAATTTTTCAAAAACTTCTATAGTATCTTCCAACATGAGTGTATTATTTTCACCACCAATGCTGTAGGAGTGTTTTTTTTTCTCCACATCCTCAACAATTCTTATCTTTCATCTTTTTAATAAAGTTAATCTAATGAATGTGAGGGTAAGTCCACTAAAGTTTTGTTTTTCATTTCTCTAATAATTAGACTTTCTCTCCCCTATATAAATATTGGTTACCTGTGTGTCTCCCTTTGAGAACTATGCATTCAAGTCCTCTGTATTTCTTCAGGTGAACCATCAATTAAATTGATTTACATATGTGGAACTAGCCCTCCAGCTTAGAGACAAGTTCCATTTGATCCTGTGAATGGTTGTCTTTCAATCACTGTATTCTAAGTAGCTCACAAATAAAAATTATATAGCTTGTTTAAGGAAACCAACTACTCAATCCCTTGCCCAGTCTGAAACACTGAACATCCAGGTGAACTTCTGTAGAGCCAGAATGGCCATTCTGGAACAGTGGAGCTTCCCTTATGCTTGAAACTTTCACTAGCACTTGAATTTTTATTCACTATCCAACACACACACACACACACACACACACACACACGCGCGCGCGCGCGCGAGAGAGAGAGAGAGAGAGAGAGAGAGAGAGAGAGAGAGAGAGAGAGAGAGGAGAAAAAAGAGAGATTGAGTTGAAACTAGAAAACGCTAGTGTTATATGCCCTTTTGCCTGCATGCATTTCTTTGTCATCACCTAACATTATTCTTGGTCTCCTTCATAAATCTTATACTATTCCTAACACTTATAGCTATTTACTATATGCACATAGACATTTTAGCCTGGGAACCACATATAAAGAAGAATATGGAATTTTTCACTCTGAATTTAGGCCATCTTGATTAATATTATACATTCTAAGTTCAACCATTTTGTTTCAAAATTCATTATTTTTTAACAAAAGAATAATATTTCATTTTGTACATGTATCACATTTTCATTATCTAGTCTTCTGTTGAAGTGCATCTAGGTTGGTTGCATTTCCTTGCTATTGTAAATAGAACTGCAATTTATATGGATGTGCAAATATCTCTATGGGAGTATATGGAATTCTTTGGGTATATGCCTAGTAGTGGAATAGCTAGATCATAATGAATTATCATTTTGATATGCTGTGAAATTCAACTTGCTAGTGTTTCATTGAGGGTTTTTATGTCTATGTTCAGCAAAAATATTAGCCTACAATATTTTCTTTTTAAAATAAATTTTATTTAAATTAGAAACAATCTTATTTTACATATCAATCCCAGGTCCCTCTCCCTCCCATCCTCTCATGCCCCCCAGTGCCCCCCATCCACTCCCCAGGGAGGGAGAGGCCTTTCATGAGGGATCATCAAAATCTGTCAAGTCATTTGGGGCAGGCCTAGGCCCTCCCCTGTGTATCTATAGCCTACAATATTTTCTTGTGGTGTTCCTGTTTGGCTGTGGTATCAGGATTTGAAGTATTTTTTTGATAGGAGCCTATGTTTTCAGTTCTCTTGAACACATACATAATAAGGAAATCTCAAGGTCATATGATGATTCACTATTCAAAATTTTGATGAACCATTATATTCTTTTTCACCCTGTCTTATTTTTTAAACATTCCTAGCAAATTTTGTGATAAGGCACACTAATTCTTAATGATTTAGTTTTGTTAACTTCATTATGTATATTTCTGTGAGTGGGTGTGTGTACATAAGTTCAGTGCCTGTCGATGCCAGAGGCATCACTCTCCTGAAGCCAGAGTTACAGGCATTTGTAAACCACATGACCTGAGTGCTAGGAATTGAATTCAGGTCCCCTGCAAGAGTAGTACTTGCTCTTAACCGCTAAGCTGTTTCTCCAATGGATCTCCCCCAGCTTTTAAGTCAAAATTTCTAGGGGACAGAATCCGATTGCCCCACTGCAATCACAGTGGTGGGTTCCATTTGGGTAAGAGAGGTATCCAGTTCAATCCAGCTACATATAGGGGTGGATAATGGGCCATGTAAGAAGAACCCAATGTGCAACAGTTCTCAGAGAAGAGTGATCTAGGCATTGTTTCTCCCTTATAGGTTAACTTCCTTCTCTCCCCTAGTATATCAGCTTATATGTAATAGTTGTAAATATAGAAATGGTCAGTTGGTGACAGTGTTTTTTCCCATCAATACAGAGTTTCTCTGTGTAATCCTGGCTGTCCTGGAACTCACACTGTAGACCAGGCTGGCCCTGCCCCTGCCTCCTGAGTGCTGGGATTAAAGGCATGCATGGCCACCACTCAGCAACAGTGTGTTACTTTTAAAACTGGACTCTGCCTTGAACTTTTCTTTAGGACAAGGCAGAAGACTCCCTAGTGGCTAGTAAAACATAACATGTTTAGTATGGATAGATATTTCTTACATCGCATCAGTGAGGCAAATGAAAATTCCAACCCAATTTGGAGCTTGTTACTGACTGTGAGATCATAAAGGGAGCTGGTGATCATCCTGGAATTAGCACTTGGAACCTCAGTGCTTCTGACGGAACTCTCAGGCCACTTGTTGGATGAAACCTTCATTACCATCCTTTGTTATTTTTTGGATCCATTTTATTCACCCCTTTGTGGAGTTTTGTAGGTCAAACCACACATATACTTTCCGAAATGAGTAGCTTTAAAACAAAACAAAGCAAAGCAATTCAGAATGCAGTCAAACCCATCTGTTTCATTTTTACATTAACTTATTTGTTGCAGTAAAGCCCCCAACAATCCTCAAAGAGATGCAGTTATAGAAAAGAAAACTGATTATAAAGGGAAGATTTTAGGGTCATTGAGATTTATTCCCCCTAGATTCGGAGTCTGCCATGTAAAGTGTGCAATAGCTTGTGATCACCTGGGCATAAAGCATTGCTCACATTTCAGAAGCTAATCATGGAGTCTGCACATGAGGGGAATAGTAAGCAAAGGATTCCCACTACAGAAGGTAGTGGGAATCAGGAGCTTAAGATATGGAGGTGGAAATGAGGCTGGCTGCACAGCATTTTAACTATGCTGCATTACTCTGAAGCTTGCCTCCTAGGATTAAGACTCTCAAAAATTATTGATTTGAATCCAAATGTTGAAAAGGATTTATTAACATTTACCTTGTTTTCTGTGAAAGTCATGGTGAATATACATCTATAAACCTGAACCTGTGTATGTGTGTGTGTGTGGGGGGAACAGATTAAATAATAAATGTGGAGAACTGAGTATGGATGTTAATGAAGAACGATAAACTATAGATAATTCTTATTTACTTCATATTGCTTTTGATAATTTTGATTTAGTTCACATTATGGTACTAATTTACAGCCATGTGAGGTTAGGAAGCTAAATCCTCATGGCACAGCAGGTCAAATGTTAAGTGAGTCTGCTTCTGAGGTTATGGATTGTGGACTGTGTTGCTTCTTCCTCCCTTCTGTTTCAAGAGAGACTCCAGACATAGCAGGTGACACTGATGGATGGTCCTTACCTGGCTCTTTATTGAAACCTCACATTGTACACAGGAAGGGTAAGATAGTTGATGTCTCAGTCAAGAGTAGACAGCTAACAGGTCAATAGGAACTCAACCTGAAATTGCTGCCGCAGCAGCTTGTTACAGCTTTTGGCTCTGATGTACAGCTACACGGCTTTGTAATTCAGCAAGTGCGGTGCTTAGGGACTATTCCGTTAGGTGCGGCTGTAACCAGAAGTCAGGTGATCTGAGACCAGCTCCTGCTAGAGCTATGACCTTGGCACGATTTCTCAATGCTTCTAAGATTATTTCTTTATTTGTTAGGACAGTAGGGTGGGTGTGGGACTTTCCTAACCCAGGTTGGCCAGAAAGTCTTTAAGGAAGAAAATAAAATGTATTTTCAATAGAATAAAGCTGGGAAGATGAAAATTCTCCTGGGGGCATTTTTCTCTGGGGTGAGAGAAGTGGGGGATGAGGACTAACACAGATTGGAAGCAGGTATTACATATTTGGATTTGCTTGATGTCACTCAGACTGGTATTTTTTTCCATTTTGTGGATGAGTTAACAAGTTCAAAGATGAGTGTTACTGTTGGTTGGTACTCAGTACAGACAAGGCTTGAAGAACTATGTCTGGCTCCAGTTGTATCATCAGAAGTGATTTCCACCCCCAAAGTCCAGCCTACTCTGTTTTTTTCTACAAGAATAGCACATCTCCTCTTTCTTACTACTGCTGCTTTCTTGTTATGGGATGCTGGCCAAAGGAAGCCCTTAGCTTTACAGAGTCGTGAGGATTAAATGAGTTAGTCAGTGCTACTGCCTGTTCAGGTGTGGGCAAAGACATGGTGCCTCACCCATGCTGCTGACCCTATAGTGCTCCCCAAGTTCAAGCTGTGCCCGGAGGCTTCCCTTCTCCCTTCAGCGGGAAGAATAAGAAAATGTCACTGCATATTATCTTTCCATTTCTACTGACATTAAAACATTATTGGAAAACACCCTTAAATATCTTCCAAGCCATGTGCCTGAGCAAGTTCTCTGAGGGGAAGATTCCTCCCCAGTGAAGGGCAAGAATGCACTCTGAGCTTATGATCGGTGACAGATGACTCAGGGCAGGGCGTTCTGACATCACTGGTCATTTTATCTGCATTTTTTTTATAGCTGAAAGGCTCAGTGCCATTATTTTATTCTAGTGCCTGTTATCAATTGCACTTAATATACACCAGTTAATGAGATGTTAATAAAGTCTTCAAAATAATATTATTTTACTTTAAGAGGGTGATTTGAATCCACACACTTGGATCCCTTCCTTCTACTCAGCTCATTTGAAATGTTCAAGGACATATTAAATATGTTTCTGAATAACTTGAGAACAGAAAATGATGCCAATGTCAGGCCAGAAACTGGAAGAGCTTTGTTAAAAATACAGCTAAAATAAAAGATTTAGGGTCTCACCACATATATGGTAGTAAAAAGATACTATTTTTGAAATTTGTATGTAGAGTTTGTGTGTGTGTGTGTGTGTGTGTGTGTGTGTGTGTGTGTGTGTTGTATTATGTCAAAAAAGATATATTTAAATCTTTGCTCCCAGTATCTGTGCATATGACTTTATTTGGAATTAAGGTCTTTGTAGATTTAATCACACTGAAGTTTGGATTAGGGTAGGCTCTCAACCAGTAATAGGTGCCTGTGGCAATGCAATATTCTGAAAATATCTTATACAGTCTAAGAGACTGGAATTTTTGCTGGACCTCATAGCCAAAGTTAATAACATACCTAAAGTCACTTTTAGACTTAAGACTACTAGCCTACTCTGTACTCAAATCTGCCTTTAGGAAGATTTGGGAAGTCAGGTGGGTCATAAAAAAACATATGACCCACCTGACTTCCTTGGATTTCCCATGTAATCAACTTTTACAACCCAAGCTAATGCATGCTGTGTTCTTAAGTTATGTACTCTTCCATGCCCCTGACCCAGGGTAATGTCTGTATATCATTTGCCTAAAGCAGCAAATACAGACATTGAAAGTGTATAAATTGATGACATGACCACTCTAAAGTATAGTTGAGAGGGAGGTTTTTAATGTAGATAGATCTAAGGAGAGAACAGCCAGAGGCATCTGGGAGAGCCCAGAGCAGAGAGAGAAAGTAGTAGACTGAACATGGCCAGTAGACTCATCTTGGCCACAGGAGGTGACAGAGAAAGAGATGAGGCCAGCATATGCATTGGTGTGCTAATAGGCACCACAGATAGCCATTTGTTCCCAGCTTCTGACAGAAAGCAACTTCCTATCATCTACCATAAAGGTTAAAAACAATCATTTATGGATATTGGTTGGTAAGTACTGATGTTTGTTGTTGGGGTCACCTGGGATCAGTTGCAGCCAGTGACTTAATCACTTGTAACAGTCTGATAAAGATTTCTGTTAAGTATCCCATGCCTTCCACATATGATGCTTTCTATTGTTCAATAAATTCTAGGTGAAGTCTTTTGTTAGAGACAGACAGACAGACACAGTCATACCACCCACAAACAAACACACATTGGGCTAGACACACACAGATACACAATCAAACAGATTCACCAAATAGCCTTCAGGCAGGCACAGATTTAGACAGACAGAGGATGGAAGACACAAGGAACAAGTAGAGAATTCAAATCTGAACATGTTCTTGGTTAAATGACTCTAACGGACAGTGCTTTTATTTATTCCCTTAATGTAACATTTGCACTATTGGTAACAGACTTAATAACTAATGTGTCATTATTCACATAGGTGCTTTTATAAGAAATACAAAATTTAGAGATTAATATAGCTACAAGCTAAGAAATGCCAAGAACTCTTGGCAGCTACCAGGAGTTAGTTGGAAAAGGAAAGATTTTTTTTTCTTAGTGTTATCAAGGGAGTATGATGTCACAGAATCCTTCATTATGGACTGCCAGCCCCTGGAGTTTTGGTTCATGACCCCTTTTGGAGTTGAACAACCTTTTCACAGGGGTCATATATCAGATATCCTGCATATCAGATATTTGCATTACAATTCACATCATAGTAAAATTATAGTTATGAAGTAGCAATGAAAATAATTTTGTGGTTGGGGGTCACCATCAAATGAAGAACTGTATTAAAAGAGTGTCATAGCATTAAGAAGGTTGAGAACTACTGCTCTAGAACTATGGGAAAACATCATTTAAAATCACTGGGTTGTGGCAATTTTCGATGACAACTCTAGGAAACAAATACAAGTTTGACTGGAAAGGTCAGGAAGTAAGTTCAGGGAAGTATTGACCTACCTGCAGGTAGCAGAGCCCCAGATAATTCCCAAGCTTGTGTGGTGTGGGACAAATCTGAACCCTATAAATGACGAAAGGAAGTCAGATCTTGGCTGCACATGGAGCAGCTGGGTATGACCGGCAATGTCAAGTGAAATGGAGGCATTATCACAGCAGGGTCCCACTGAACCTGAAGAAGAAGGCTAATGCAGGAAATTGTATCACATGCAGGAAAGCTCAGGGGTTCACTTCAGTGCATAACTTTTCTCCCAACTTCAGGGTACAAACTAAACTGAAAATGTTGCAAAAATAAAACTATACAAATATGAAACACTCCTCTCTCCTTTGTCTGAAGCCTAACAGTTTAACTGGGGAGACTCACATGATTCTGTTAAGCCATTAAAACCTGAAATGGGAAAAATGTAGACATTAATTCACTAAAACTCACATTTTATTGAGTGCTTACTATGTGCTAGGGATCAGGCTTAGGTTAAAGATTTCATTCTGAGTTAATTGTGAGTTCACTTCTCCTGCTTGGGATTCTTCAGCTTGGGATATGTAATAGGTTTCAGCCAATATAGCAAAAACCCTGTCTTTAAAACCAAGCCAAATCAAACAACGAATCTTATTTAAAGTATTACAAGGGTCCAGTCCCTGAGGACTCTGCTCTTGGGGCAGACCCAGTTTAGCTCTTCCCTCTGACCTTCTCAACTTTCCCATCTAGCTATCTCCATTCCTTCCGGTCAGTCACCCACACCCACAAACACTTTCTACCAGGGACTCCCAGTGGACACACCGGACTGGAACTCAGGTAGGTGATTTTCATTATCCTTTCACTCCTCCATTACAATCTCTTTATTTTCATTCACAGTCATGCTTGCATGTGCCCCTCCTCACACCCAAATTCCACTCACTGGAGACTCTACCTCTTGGAACAAACCCAGGCTCTCTCCCCAGTGTTTTCATTCTTATCTCTCCAGACATGTTTATTATTTTTCCTACTGCAGCCTAATTTTAGGAGCCCTGTCCTCCCACTATACCTCCATTCCCTGAGGACCTCGACTCTTGGTGTGTACTGAATCCTTATAGCTCTTTGGCACAGTCCCTCTCAGCCTTTTCACCTAGCATGTCTCTGTTCCTCTCTCCATTCACCAACCTGCACAAGCACTCTACCAGGGACCATAGGCCAACACATGTTCGTGTAAGATCCTGATAGGGAAATGGCAAACAAAGAATGGGATGCCTAGCCAACAAAGACAAGACCAGATCTCAAAACATAGAAATACCCCAATCATCGTAACTCCAGATGCCTGCCCCCCAGTGTTAAAATACACACATAAACAACCAAGATAATTTGCCTCCACTAGAACTCAGTAACCCTTTCATAGTGAGCCTGAGAAATATATCTAATCTACAAGAAAAGGATTTTAAAATAGAAATTATGAATATGATCAAGGATCTCAGAGGATATGAAGACCATGAAAACACAAAGAAACAATTGGATGAGATAAAGAAAACAGTTAAGAACATGGAAGTAGAATTTATCAAAGAAATAGTCACTAAAGAACACACTAACTAAAATAAAACTAGAAATGAAAAACTTTAGGTTGTCAAAATTTCAGAGGTAAACTTCACCAACATATTACAAGATATAGAAGACAGAATCTCAGGTGCTGTCTGGTAGACAGGGTAGAAGAATTGGATTCCTCAATTCCTCAATGAAAGAAAATTTTAAATCTAAAAAATCCAGGCAATATATAGGAAATCAGGATACCATGAAAAGACTAAATCTGTGAATAATAGGGGTAGATGTAGGACAAGAAAGCCAGGTCAATGGCATAGAAAATATTTTAAACAAAATCATGGAAGAAAATTTCCCTGACCTGAGGAAGGAGGTGCCTATCTAGGTACAAACATATTGTCTTAGTGAGATTACTATTGCTTCGATAAAACAACATGACCAAAGCAACTGGGTGAAGAAAAGGTTTAATGGCTTATGCTTCCACATCACTGTCCATCATCAAAGAAAGTCAGGGCAGGAACTCAAACAGGACAGGAACCTGGAGGCAGGAGCTTGTGCAGAGGCCATGGAGTGCTGCTTACTGGCTTGCTCAGCCTGCCTTCTAAAAGAACCCAGGACTGCCAGCCCAGGAGTGGCCCTTCCACAATTTTCTGGGCCCTCCCACATCAATCACTAATTAAGATATACCTTTCAGGCTTGTCTACAGCCGGATCTCAGGGAGATATTTTTTTTCATTGAGGCTTCCTTCTCTCCAATGACTCTAGCTTTCATCAAGTTGCCATAAAACTAGCCAACACAAATACAGACACCAAATAGACAAGATCAGAAGACAAATTCCCCACAACACATAATAACCACAACACTAAATATAGAATAAAGAAAGGATATTAAAAGATGCAAGGGAAAAAATCAAATAAAATATAAAGGGAGACTCATCAGAGTAACACCTGACTTTTCAATGGAGACCCTGAAATCCAGAAAGGACTGGATAGATGTTTTTTCATCCATCCCAGACTGCTATACCTAGCAAAACTATCAATCATAGTAGGTGGATAAAGGAAAGCATTTCACAATAAAAACAAATTTAAGCAGTATTATATACCAATCCAGCTTTACAGAAGGCATTAAAACAAAAACTTCAGTCTGAATAGGTTAACCACACCCAAGAAGACACAAGGAACAAACTCCAGAATATTAAATCAAAAAAGGAGGAAAATAAAAACATGCCACAACAATAAAATAACAGGAATCAATAAACACTGCTCATTGATAACTCTAAATATAAGTGGTCTCAACTTCCCAATAAAAAAACACAAAAATAACAGATTAGAAAACTTGATCTATCTTTCTGCTGCATCCAAGAAACACACCTTTATATCAAGGATTGACATCACCTCACAGTAAAAGGATGAAAAGGTATTTCAAGCAAATGGATCCAAGAAGCAAGCAAGTGTAGGGATTTTAAGATCTGACAAAACAGACTTCAAGCCAAAACTAATCAGAAGAGATAGAGAAGGACACCACATACTCATCTAACTATGAGTGCACCAAATACAAGGGCACCCAACTTGGTAAAAGATACACTACTACAGCTAAAATCACATATTGACCCTCACACAGTAATAGTGGGTGACTTCAAAACCCCGTTCTTGCCAATAGACAGATCATCCAGACAAAAACTAAACATCTCTATGATGCTAGAGTTAAGCATCATAATAACATCATAAATCAGTGGACCTTGCTGAATGGTGAGAGAAGTAAAGGAGTCAGCCACATGAGAGACCTCTTAGCTCTACTGAATCCTCAGACCAAAGCAGTGATTCTGTCCCTACAAAGCCTCAGACTGAATGCCACAAACTCCTGTCTCCTCCCGCCTTATATTCCTCTCTCTACCCAGCCATATCACTTCTGTCTTCACCTCCCTGGTGCTGGGATTAAAGGTGTGAGCCACCACCACCTGGCTCTGTTTCTCATTTAGGCTGGCTCAATCATATGTAGTCTAGAGTGGCCTTGAACTCACAGAGATCGACTTGCCTCTGCCTCCCGAGTGCTAGGATTAAAGTTGTGTGACACCACTGCCTGGCCTCTATGGCTAACCAGTGGCTGGCTCTGCACTCTAGTCTTCAGGCAAGTTTTATTTGTTAAAGCACAAACAAAATATTACCACACCCAAACACGAAAGAATATATTTTCGTCTCAGCATCTGATGGAACTTTCTCCAAAATTGGACTCATACTTGGACACAAAGTAAATCTCAACAGATACAAGAAAATTGAAATGAAATGTGTTCTCTCTGACCACAACAGATTAAAACTGGTTATCAACAGCAGAAACAAAAGGTCTACAAATTCATGGAAACTAAACAACTCACTACTAAATGAAAAAAGGGTCAACAGAAGTTAAGAAGGGAATTAAAACTGTTTGGAAATGAATGAGAATGGAAACACAACATACCCAAACCTATGGAACACAATGAAGGCAGTTCTAATCAGCAAGTTCATGGTACTAAGTGACTATATTAAAATACAAAAGTGGAGAGATCACATATTAGCAGCATAATGGCACACCTGAAAGTTTTAGAACCACAAGAAATAATACTCAAAAGGAGTAGATGGATGGATTGCCAAAGGCCTTTACTGTATCTACTGAGATAATCCTGTAGTTTTAGTCTTTCATCCTGTTTATATGGTGGATTACATTTATCAATATAGGTATTTTGAACCATCCCTGTTTCTCTGCTTCAAGGCCACTTGATCATGATAGATAATCTTTTTGGTGTATTCTTGGATTCAGTTTGCTAGTATTTTATTGAGAATTTTTACCCAAATGGATAGATTTCTTGATATGTATAACCTACCAATGTTAAATCAAGATCAGGTAAGTAATATAAAGAGAACTATGACTCCTAAGTGGAATAGAAGCATAAATTAAATTCTCCCAACCAAAAGAGGGCAGGGCACTACAGATTCAGTGCAGAAATCTAACAGATTTTCAAATAATTAATGCCTTTACTCCTCAAATTATTCCACCTAAACCACACAAAAGTCCTTACAAAAAAAGAAAATTACAGACCACTATTTTGTTATCAACAAAATGTTAGCAAACCCAAGCCAAGACCACTCCAAAAGGTTGTCCACCATAATCAAGTGGGCTTGGTCGCAGAGATGCAGGGATGCTTCAAAATATGTATATCAATACATGCAATGTACCACATAAATAGGCTGGAAGACAAAAACAACATGATCATCTCAGTGGATACAATACAGGCCTTTGACAAAATTCAACATCCCTCCATGGTTAAGTTCCTGAAGAGACTGGGGATACAAGGTACATACTTCAAATAATAAGGCAATTTATAGCAAGCCCATAGCTAAATGGAGAGAAACTCAAAGAATTTCCACTAAAATCAGGAATAAGACAAGGATACCTACTGTCTCCATACTTACTCAATATGGCACTTAGGTAGAACAATAACTGAAAGACATCAAGGGGATGCAAAAAAGAAATGAAGAAGTCAAAGTATCCTTACCTGCAAATGATACAATTTTATGCACAAATGACCCTAAAAACTACACCTGGAAACTTCTACAGCTGATAAACACTTTCAGCAAAGTAGCAATATACAAAATTAACACACAAAAATCAGTAGCCCTCCTATATACAAATAACAAACAGACTGAGAAAGAAATCTGAAACAATAGCTTATACAGTATCATTAAAATAGTATCTTGGGGTAACTCTAGTCAAGCAAGTAAAAGACTTGTACATTAAAAACATTAAGCCATTGAAGAAAACAGCCAAAGATGGAAAGATTTCCCATGCTCATTGATCAGTAGAATTAATATAGTAAAAATGGCCATTCTACCAAAAGCAATCTATAGATTCAACACAATTCCCATCAAAATTCCAACCCAATTCTTCTCAGAAATTAAAAACACAATTTTCAACTTCAGATGGAGACAAAAAAACCCTCAGGAAAGCTACAAATAAACCTGAATTAAAAAGGAAATGCTGGAGGTGTCACTATCTAATATTTCAAGTTGTACTACAGAGCTATAGTAATAAAACAACATGGTATTGTCATAAAAACAGACATAGTGACAAATGGAAATGAATTGAAGATCAAGAAAAATCCACACACCTTTAGATACCTGCTTTTTGACAAAGAAGCAAAAAAATACATGCTGGAGGAAAAAATCCCAGCATCTTCAACAGATGATACTGGTTAAACTGGATGGCTGCATGTAGAATACAAATAAATCCACATTAATCTCCTTCACAAAACTCATCTCCAAAGGAGCAAGTGCCTACACATAAGGCTAGATACCCTGAATCTGATAAAAGAAAAAGTGGGGAATAACCTTTAACACATTGGCACAGGAAAAGACTTTCTAAAGAGGACACTGATAGCGCAGCCACTAAGATCAAAAGTTAATAAGTGGGACCTCATGAAACATAAAGGCTTCTGTATATAGCAAAGTACCCCATCATCTGGACCAGTGGTTCTCAACTTGTGGGTCTTGACCTTTTGGGGGGATGGAATGACCCTTTCATGGGGTCACATATCAGATAGCCTGCATATCAAATATTTACCTTATTATTCATAACAGTAGCAAAATTAGTCATGAAGTAGCAACAAAAATATGTTCATGGTTGAAGGTTACAACATGAGGAACTGTATTAAAGAGTCATGGAAGATTGAGAACCACTGATTTGAACAAAGCAGTGGGCTACAGAATGGGCAAAGATCTTTACCAATTACACATCTCTAAAATACATAAAAATGAAAAAAGAAAAAACCTGGACATTAAGAAAACAAATAGCCCAATTAAAAATGGGGTATAGATGTAAGCTGAGAGTTCTCAAAAGGTGAAACATAAATGGCTGAGAAACACTTAAAGAAATATTCAACATCCTCAGGGAAATGCAAATTAAAACTATGGTGAGATTTTATCTTACAGCAGTCAGTGTGTCCAAGATCAATAAAACAAACGGAAGCTCATACTGGTGAGGATTTGGGGAAAGAGTAACATTTATTGCTAGTGGGAGTGCGAACATGAATGGGCACCATGAAAATCAGTGTGGCAGTTCCTCAGGAAGTTGGGAATATGTACCACAAGATCTAGTTATACCATTCTTGGGCATATACCTGAAGGCCTTTACTTCCTACTATAGAGATGCTTACTCATCCATGTTCATTGCTGCTCATAATAATCATAATAATTCATAATAATCAGAAATTCATAATTCATAATAATCAGAAATCGGAACTAGCCTAAGTATCTATCACCTGATTAGATGGATAATAAAAATGTGATGCATTTACACAATGGAATATTATTCAGCTCTCTAAAAATATCCAAAATTATGAAATGTGCGAGTAAATGAATGGTTGTAGAAAAAAAATCATCCTAAGGTAACCTGGACCTCAAAAGACAAATATTGAAAATATTGAATGTTGTCTCTTATATATAGATGTTAGCATTTAAGCCTCTAATAGGTGTACTACAATCTATGTGGCCATAGAAGTTAGATATGGAGTAAGAGACTAGAGGGAGGGGGTGATCTCCTAAGGAAAGATAAACAGAATATATTGTTTTGAGGTGATGAGGAGACTGAGTGGGAAGACTAAATGAAGAGAGGGGAAGGAAGAAGGGAGAAGGGAAGGAATATGGGGAGGGACTACTAACATTAAAGGTAAATTGAGAGGCCATATGGAAAACTATCATTGTAGAAGCTTCCTAAAATGCATATATATAATACAATATATACATATATATACATATATATATATGAAAGAAATCTAAATGGCATAAAAAATAACAGGAGAGATAATACCCCAACTAGATACCTTATGCCACCAAGTAAAATCTCTAGTGCCAAGAATAAATTACATATAATTGACTTATTGACCAAAGGGGAACCAAGAAAGTCCCCAAACATCTCAGGATATCACCAAGGATGTTGGATTCTCTCCAGGAACTGATGGTAAGGTTCTATTGCTAAAAACAACATTTATATATTTCATCACATATGTAGGATTCAATTTGGTACCTAACTAGAGTCTTCATTCCCACTGACTAGCATTGATGGTACTGGAAGGTACTCAGCATGCTACCAGAGGGAGAAAGTAAACATTAAGCCAGTTTAAAACCATGTACTACCATGGTGCATCTATCTACAACATAAGCTGGTGCAATAGTGGAACAAAAAATTGTGAGAGTGATCAACCACATTCTGATTGATTTAAGGCCCACTCCACAAGACAAAACCCATGCCTGATACTGCTTGGGTGTCTATGAACCTGAGACCCAGTAGGCCATAGACCTAGGGGAAAACCAAGTACTACTGTTCTGCTAAAGGAACATAGCAATAAAATGTCTCCTAATACATTCAACTATACCTATAAATCAGTTCCTCATTCAACCATTATGAGAAAAGTGTCTTGCAGTAGATAGGGACTAGCACAGAGTTCTACAGATTGACAAATATGCAGAGTGAGAGATTTTGGAACACTCTTCTAAATGGGATGTCCTCAACAAACCCTCCCTTCAGAGATGAGGGAGCTATGCAGAAAAGAGGACAGAAATATTTTAAGAGTCATAGGGGATAGATGACTCCAAGGAAAATGTCTTCCAGACCCACATATGAACTTATAGAGACTGTGGCATCATGGATAGGGCCTACACAGGTCCAATCCAGGTGGGTTTCCAGAACTGAGATGGGGAAGTAGGCACAGGACCCCACCACTAATCAAGAAGCTATTTGCACTTAACACCTGATTACAAAGAAAAAAATTAGTTTTCTTTAATGGAATATCACTGGGTATTTTAACCACACTTCAGGGCAGGGTTCATGTCTTGGATTAGATGACCAGAACAAAATGAATTCAATTGTAGTTTTGTAGACATTGTGTCTCAAATTGCTTTGCTTGGGTATGTTTTTTTGTCTTATGGTTATTTTGTTGGTATATTTTCATTTCCATTTTTTTGTAGGGGTTTGTGTATATGCATGTGTTTGTATTAGTGTCTTGGGGTTTTTTGTTTGTTTGTTGAGTTTTTTGTTGTTTTGTGTTTTGTAAAGAGGGAGAGAAAGAAAGAATGTGGAGTTGTGTGGGAGGGGAGATGGGAGATTCTGGGAGGAGTTGGATGAGAGAAGCATGATAAGAATATACTGCATGGAAAATTTTTGGTAAAAATAGATTTTTTAAAAAAGGTACAATGATAGATCAGGAAAGATGGCTCAGCAGTGTTTAGAGCACTTGTTGCTCTTGTAGAGGACCTGTGTTCAGTTCCCTGCACCCACATAGTGTCTCACAGCCACCCATAACTCTAGTTCCAGGGAATCCAATGGCCTCTTCTGACCTTTGTGGGCACAAAGCACTCATGTGGTGTGCTTACATGCAGGCAAAATACTCATACACATAAAATAAAAGAAATAAAAGCTACAGGGATAGAAGGTTGCTTAATAGGGAAGAATCACTAAGCCTGGGAATTTTTCAATAAATATTTGAATAATTAAAAAAGGAAGTCAGAGCTTATAACTTCTGATATGAACTTACTCAAAGAACATAAAAAGAGAAACAGGAGGTTTACCAATTCTTTTTAATACTTCAATATGAGATTAGCGAGGACACTCAATTTATGAAAATAGAACATTCTGAGGGTGGGAAATATTGCCATAAGAACCAAAATAGAATCCTTAAATTAAAATTTTAAATAAAGGCTGCAAAGAGAAAATTGAATCCTGAAGTAAATTGAATTGGTGAATTAGAGGATGAGGTTGAAAAATTGTCCCAGAATACAGAAAAATATATGCCAACATGATCATATGTATGTGAAAAAAACACACATGGAGAATAAATCCAACTCATTTCACTGGCTTAGTAAAAGCTCCAAAAGGAGAGAACAGTGGCAGAGAAGGTAAAAATAATATTAAAAAAATGGGAAAAAAATGTCCTAAATTTCAAAACCCCTGATATCTACTAGCTATCAAGTAAAATTAGGGTAGACTCCCACACAGAGCTCAGTGCACTTTTCTTTCTGCACTTAGGCACGCCAAAAAGTAAACAAAACATTATCTAGAAAGGGGAGCAATAAGTGTTTCAGCCCACTGCCTTTTACCACACAAAGTGCTAGACGATAAGGGAATAGAGAGAAAAACTTGAGAGGAAAAATGCTACTCAAGAATTTATTTGGAATTTGGAGATGCAGCTCAGTTAGTAGGGTTACTAACCTAGCATTCGAGAGGCCTGGAGTTCAATGCTCAGCACTACACTGAGCAGGGTGGCACACCCCTGAAATTCTAGCACTTGGAGGTGGAAGAGGAGGCTTTGAGCTTGAAAGACATCATTGGCTACTTGGTGAATTTGAGGTCAACCTGGGATACAGGAGGTATCTATCCTCAGAAACTCAAGAACTCATGAAATTTTCCTCTTCTGGGGAAAAATTCCTTGTAGAAGCCTGATAATGGGCCAGGCATTGGTGGCACACGCCTTTAATCCCAGTAATCGGGAGGCAGAGGCAGGCAGATCTCTGTGAGTTCGAGGCCAGCCTGGTCTCTAGAGTGAGTGCCAGGATAGGCTTCAAAGCTACACAGAGGAACCCTGTCTCAAACAAACTAACAAACAAACAAAAAAGCAAAAAAAAAAAAAAAGAAAAGAAAAGAAAGAAAGAAAAGCCTGATAATGGTCAACAAGTATTCAATCAATCAATCAATCAATCATATAAATTAGAAAAGGCCAGAGCATTACAGAAGATTCTCAAAGGATGGACCCATAGCATTATTACTGTTCAAATAATTTATACTAACATTGTAAGTATTATAAAACTCAGCAAATGTTCAGTGATGTTCTTCTGTGTATATGTTTGTTTTGTTGGTTGATAAATAAAGTAGGGAAGCAAGTTAGGCGGGACTAGGAATTGAGAAGGATTCTGGGAAATATAGTAAAGAGAAGTCTTGTGATCCAGGCAGGAAGTGACATAGCAGGCTGACTCAGAATATAAGCAGGGACAAGCAGGAAATCACTCTTCCTCCTCCTCTCTTCTCTGGAGCCGCCATGTGATCCCAGCAAGAGAAGACACCTGCCACCAGTGTCCTCCGTAAGATAAGTCTTTATAAATAATACAGATTAATAGTTATGGTAGATAATTAAGAATGATCTAGCAGATAAGAAATCCTAGTCATTGGCCAGCCCACATGACAGCAGGGCTCAGACGGCTGGCAGAAAGACTTGTTACAGTTCAGCTACCATGAATAAGTCCTATATATTAGCAATAAAACTCTCTTATAAAAAGATGAAACAAAGATATACTTTAGAGACAATTTGAAGAAAGGCTAGATGGCAAAAGTAAAAGCATAGAAGATGTTAACCTAATTGATGATCATAAAATAGAAAATTAAAGATACACCAACTTGCATCTATCAACCTGAGTGCCGAAGATCACTGTGTGTGACATTGCCAAGGTATTAGTAGCTAAGGAAACAGAAACTCAGTCTATTAGTAGGACTTTAAATTAGTTTAATACTATGAGGAATTCAGTAATAATGGACCAATTTGAGGACTTCTGCTGAAATATACCTGAAAGGTACTTGCACATGTGCCCTAGAATTGGTTGCAAGAGCAAAAACATTAGAAATAAACCATATGTGTTCATCAGAAGACAAAGAAATAATGGTGAAGCTCACATTGCATGATATATATGTTACAATTAGTGAATTACATTCGTGATTCAAGCTTAGTAAATGTAGCATGAATAATAAAAACCCAGAGACAGATACTGGGGTTAAAGTCGAAGATCAGAAAAGCAAAGCTGCCAGCCACTAGAGTTTTCACCTCTACCAATGCTCAGACCCAAGGGGCAGTCCACCAAACCTCCGACTGCTTCCCACTGTATTGCTCCTCAGACTGCATCAGAATGTACATCTCTCTTGTCTCCTCCCACCTTATATTCCTCTCTTTGCCCAGTTATATCATTCCCATCTCCACCTCCCTAGTGCTGGGATTAAAGGTGTGTCACTCCAAGTGTTGGGATCACCTTTGTGTGAGCTTTGTCTCTCTTTTGGACAGATTCAATCTCGAGTAGCCGGGGGTGCCCTTGAACTCGCTGAGATACGTCTGCCTCTGTTTCCCAAGTGCTGGGATTAAAGGTGTGTTCCACCACTGCTTGACCTTTATGGCTAACTACTGTGGCTGCTGGGATTAAAGGTGTATACCACTACCTCCTGGCCTCTAGGGCTGTGGCTAGCTTTGCACTCTGATCTTCAAGCAAGCTTTATTTGCTATATCATAAACAAAATTTCACCACAAGTAAGAGGTCAACAGATTCTAGGATACACCATGCATCCATGTAGGGTTTACTAGCTCTCAAAGCCATACAAGCACATATGTGAGCTGCATGGATTTATATAAGCAGCTAATAATAGTGAAAAATGAGAGTTAAATGGAGATGTATGAAATTAGTAATAGCCATTGCTTCAGGGGGGATGAGCTGAAGAGCTTTGGTAAAGTACATTGTAACATGCCACCCCATTCTCATAGCATTTTGCCTCCTATATTAAAATCTAAATCACAAGAAATACTAACATTCATTAATTCTGGAGAGTGGGCATCTGGGTGTTTGTTTTGTCACTGTATTTTATTTAAAACCTTTCATACATACCCCAAAGTGGAATAAATATCTAACCTTGTGTTCCTATAGCAAGGCTTCTCCTGGAAGATTGACTGATGGGTTTCTAGAGGGAAGGCAGGAAGTCCATAAAACTTCTGATATGCTATTTTCAACTGGCTGTATTTGTGTTTTGTTTAGTGAGTGGATACAACTCTATCTCTTAAAAAAAAAAAAAAAAGCACTTAGCAGCGGTTTTGATTTGCTCAGTATTTGAAAGGTACTATTGGTAGTTAGCGACTGGGCCCAGAGATTCTGAATATACTGCAAATTGCACTCCCACCTCCACACAATAAATAGTTGACCAACTCCAAATGCCAATTACAAGGTAGGAATTGCATTCTATAGAGAATTATGTAAAAACTCACCAGTTGTTGTTTCAACACATAGACGTGCTCTTTTCTTTATATAACAGGAAGTCAGGAGGTTGTTGGCACTGGTTCAATGTCTCAAGGCTGTCAGGATCAAGTTCACCATGTTCCCGATGCCTTTTCCTCGGTCTCATAATGGATGCTGAAACTTCAAGGCATCAGCTCTAGTGTCCAAACAAATCAAAAGAAGGAAAAAGTAATTCTGTATTTCCAAAACTCTCTTCTAGAAACTCCCAGTAGACATTTACTCAGGTGTTTCTGCACCACAAAACCTTCCTTGACTGTTGCAAGAATTTAGTTTGGGCCTTTGTTTTCTTGATACCAGAAGAAAGTGAAGGGTTTCGGATGAGTGTTGAGTAAATCAACTCACATCACTCGCTGCAAAAGGGAATAGGTTAAATTTTTATATGAAAGTTTTTAAAGAGTGGGTGCATCAAGCAAGGTTCACATTAGGAAAACACCACTTAGCATTTAAATCAAAGGGGGTTTTAATGTAGGAAGTTGATTTTATATGCCAGAGGACTAGAGACACTAAATAGAACATAGGGAGGCAGCCTGGGTACTGTAGCCTTTTTAAGAGCCTATCTTGCTGGAAAGACAAAGGGAAAAGGTAGAGATATCAGGGTCACTTGGAAGCAGCTGGAACCAGGACAGGGTGAGAGCATCAGGAGCTAGAGCCAAGGAGGCGCTGTAGCAGAGGAGGGGAGCGAGGGGAGAAGGCTGGCTTCCCCTTTTCTTCATGGGTTTCTTCTACTGCTAAACTTCCACAGCTGATTCAGTCTGTAGGGGTCCCTCTCAGATGTAGAACTGACAAAAGGAGGATGAGGAATTAACAGGAGGGAGAACAGACCCATGGGCATGTCACTAGGTCAAAACCAAAGCATGTTTCTATGTAAGATGGAGAAGGCATGGACAATGACAGTAAAGTATGAGCAACAAAAGTAATATCAGGTGATGGCACAGAACTCAAGGTGGAGAGCATTCAACAAAATGAAAGGATTTTCATTTACTTCCTCCCTTCCTCCTCCTCTCCCTCGTCCCTCCCTCCCTACTCTTTTTTCCTCTCTTCTTTTCTTATAGCTATCAGGTACAATTCACAATGGAGAATTCATTTTTATTAACTATGAAGAGAAATTCAGTATCAACAGAGGTGGGTTTTTTTGTTTTGTTTTGTTTTTGTTTTTGTTTTTCGAGACAGGGTTTCTCTGTATTGTTTTGGAGGCTGTCCTGGAACTCACTCTGTAGACCAGGCTGGTCTTGAACTTACAGAGATCTGTCTGCCTCTGCCTCCTGAGTACTTCAGGATTAAAGACATGCACCACCAATGCCAGGCTCCAGAGGTGGCTTTGATCCCTTTGACAGACCAAGCCAACAAGAGTAAATAAAGACATGAAGCAATAATTCATATTAAGACATCCGAAAACAGTCAACCCTAGAGTCAGAGACATCCACACAACTGCGAGTGTTTCTGTTAGTCCACAAGAAAAATGGAAGGAGATGGAGTCTATTATGGCTTCCACTCAAGAATACATTAAAAACCAATGTAACTTTAGGAAAGCAAGAGGGAAGAATCAATAAAAATAAAAACAGAAATCAATATGTTTAAAAAAAAGAGGGGAACTGATAGATTTACCAAGGTCCCATTTCAAAAAGATCAATAAAAGACAAAAACTATAGGAAAATCTCAAAATTAAAAAAAAAATGAGTCAAAGGCCAGCAGGATGGTTTATCAGATAAACACACTTGGTGTCAACCCTGATAACCTAAGTTTGATCCTCAGAACCTCCGTGTTGGAAGGAAAGAACCAATTCTTGTAAGTTGCTCTGTAGCTCCCATATAGGTACTATGGTACATATGCTTATAAACACCACACACACACACACACACACACACACACACACACACACACACACACACACACACAGAGAGAGAGAGAGAGAGAGAGAGAGAGAGAGAGAGAGAGAGAGAGAGAGAGAGAGAGAGAGAGAACAGTTTTGAAAATGAAGTCCGAGACAGTTTGCAAAATCAAGGGGAAATAAAAAAAAAACCCAACCTAAATATATTAAGAAGTAAATGCTAGCTAAAAAATGGCTAAAGGCACTTTGCTGCCAAGCCTGACAGCCTGAGTTCCATCCATGGACTAGCATGGTAGAAAGGGGAAAACTGGCTCTTACAAACTGTGTTCTGACCTCCACATTCTTGCTGTGGCATTTGAGCTCACCCCCATAAATAAAATTCCAAATTTTTTTTTTTTGCAAAAGAACTAAATGGTAATATGGCCACAGATATTAGATCAAATCTACTGTAAAAACCATGCTATATGTGACTTAAATCATTTGAAAATATCCATTATGAGGATGACTTTTTGTAGTGAAAAAGAAAAAAATTATAAAATGGAAGAGGGCTTATTACAATTCATGAGGTCTGGAAATTACACTGTATCATGGAATCAATATTAATAACATATGAATCATTTCTCCTATATGGCATACATCTCATCTATCAGTAAATTTAATTTACCAATTTCTTTTCTCCATTACAATCTATACTTCCTGAGGGCAAGGACTGGTCTCTTGATGTCGCAACTCTAAAATATAGCTAAAGATATACCCCGAGTGCTCAAGGCGTGGTCATTGAAGTAAGAGCCTCTCCCTCTTTCTGCATGTCCTCCCATCTTTCCTTTCTTTCTTCAGCATTCCCCATAGAATAGTCAGAAGCAAGATACATTCAGCTTAGAATGGAGAGTGCCCTATTCTTCATTCTTGATGTCCTATCTATGATCTATTTCTCTACAGACACTGTAGTCTTGTGCAGGACACATGACTGGCAGGCTCCAGTGTGGCACCCACAGAGGGATCCTCTGCAAGCCACGCTGCTTATCAAGAGCTGCCCCAAGCTGGTGACTCACAGAATGGCCCAGCAGGCTCTGGCTGTTGCTAGGAAACCGTGGTTCCCGTGTGGAACTCAGCACCACACTTGCAGGTTGTCCCTGATAACTCAGAGGAAATGAAGAGCTGTCAGAAAAGGTAGAAGGAAAACAAAAGCTAATGAACACAGTAATGCCATCCATCTATGGGCATTCAAGATAAAAGTGGGGAAGACTTGTTGGCATCATTAACAAAAGCCATTTGTGTGCTTACCACTCCTGATGTAAAAATCAGCGAGAAACCAACCAAGAAGACACCTATTTGTAGAGTCTTGGAACTTTGGCCATGGAAGACTTTGGGAAATGACATAAAGTTCTCATGCTCTGGACCCCAGTCCACACTTTGACTTGGATCACTTTGGCTTCCTAGCCAATTGACTTTTGTAAGCTGATGTCTTCCATGGTCCCCAGCACACCTTTGACCCATTGCATTTCAGTGTGGGCCAGGTACACAAAGGACACAGCACAAGGAAACAATAGTGTGTTTCAGACTTGACTGTGTACAAAAATTAGCTGAGGTGTTTTTTGAATGCACACTTGAGCACTTTACCCTCAGAATTTCTGATTCACGAGGCATGGGTGGGGAGTAAAAGTGTATATTCCTAATTAGGTTTCCAGGTCACTGCTGTCCAGTGACCACACTTTTGGAGTCTGCCTAGGCCATTAAGACTTACAAGAAATTGTCAGATCACATAACTGGGGAAGAAAAAAAAAAAAAAAAAAAAACAGGTCCAAGGGATGGTAGTGGATCTCCTAAGGTCACTTAGCTACTGGTAGTGGGCTCAGACCCAGGCTCCCTGAATTGAATACCAGCACTTTTCCCACTACAAAATGCTCTCCAAGCAATTCCTCTTTAAAAATCCTCCAAGACACTCCAGATGGCTGCCAACAGGGGTGGTCCTACCCAGCGAATGCCAAGTTGCTAAATCCAACCCTGATAGCGACAGCTTAGAAAATGAAGCCAGAGACAGTTTGCAAAAGCCTTTGTGTTCTTCCCAGCGTCGTCTCTCATATTTCTAAATACTGTAGATGGAAAAGGAAGCATGTTGAGGATGAGCAGACACAGTGAAGCAGGGACCTGCCACATTTCCAAAGAGGCATGCCTCCAATTCGGTGCTGCAAGCCAGGGCTGCTGGCAGGAAGCCCCATCTGCTTTGGACTCAAACTATGAAGCAGTCCCCTCTTGTCCGCCCCCCGACTTCCAGCCTCATGAGTGCTGAGATGGCCTCAGAGATATATTTAAAATGTAAAATATACACATGCCTACCACTTTTGCTAGAAGATGGGCTTTATTAACTATTCCGGATCATTGTAAGCTTCAGGACATAGCTCTTTCTGTTCAAAAGCTGGGCATGGCATTGCATGCCAATAATTCTAGTACTTGGGAAGCTGGGGCAGGTGGATGGAATGTTCAAGACCACCCTGAGCTACATAGTGAGTTGTAGACTAGTTTATGTTACATAGTAAGCTCCAGGCCAGCCTGGCCTGCAGAATGAGACATTATTTCAAAACAAAACAAAAAGTCAGTCAAACATCATCTAAACAGCCTTTCATTCACAAGGTGTAGCTAAAAGCAAAAGGAGGGTACATACAGAGTTGTCTTGGGATCAACCAGTCACCTCTTTGACTCAGTCAAGACTGTCCAAGGTCCACTCTCCCTTTCTCTCCTTGATGAAATTACTCTTTATTGACCTCTGGCAATCTTAGCTAAGCTATGAGATGAGAGACCTGAGGGCTTGTTTGCCACAAGCCTTTTAGTTTTAATAAAAAGATGTTTGAAGATTAAAGAAACCTCTGATGCTTGAGAAATAAATTCTAATGAGGAAATGTGGGTGTTATGGGGTTGGGGGAAAGAATCACCAGTACCGAGGATCTTTCTTGGGAGTCTCTCGTCATACCTTACCGGTGGCCACACTTTTGTCTCCTGCTAAAGTTAAAGCTTGCCCTGTGCACTGTTAACACCGAAAGGCTGGGATTTTACAAGCCCACTTGTATCTGCAGTAGTCTCTTCTCACAGAGCTCTGTCCACTAGATGGCATTCAGATAGAGCTGGTGGGCCAGTTCTTAGTCTATAGCTCAAGATGCTGAGGAAAATGAACTCGGTTGGGGGAGGGTCTCCTACCTCCCAAGGTTTCAGATTTGTTAATATACTTGAAGAATGATCTCTCTCTCTCTCTCTCTCTCTCTCTCTCTCTCTCCTCTCTCTCCTCTCTCGTCTCTCTCTGTGTGTGTGTGTGTGTGTGTGTGTGTGTGACTACTGTTGACTTAGTGCAGAAATATGTGACATTTCACTTGCTTGTGCCACTTTGAAGTTCCCAATGTGCTTCGAATTATCCTCTTTAAGCCTTTTAATCCTTTCTTGGATTCATAGAAATTTTCATTTCCATTTACTTATGGCATAACAGAGGTTTAAATATATCAGTTAGAAAGTAGCTAAGTTAGAATTTGAAAGTAAGTCTTGATTTTGGATTCCAAGAACATATGTTATCAAAACCAGTAAACCAGGGAGGTAGCATAGAGGAAATAGAAGCTGACTGTTTAGGTGGGCAGAGAGGCATTTGGAGGACCAACTAGACTGGAAACTCAGTCTGGCCAGACTAGGGAAGTACGAGAAGGGGGAATACCATGATGTCAGTCCTCGCTCTGATGATGTCAGTGGATGCACCCATTTCTGTACTTCCCATCCAGCACTCTTGGCAGCTCAGGGTAGCCTGTGATGCTCAGGAAGGCAATAAATTTAGCCACTGTGGGGTTGGGCTGACAGAGAGGAAAGATGGTTATTTAAATGCAGTGGAGTATTTCCCTGGGAACCTTTGAGATTCTACTCATGCAGTCAAGACAACTCCTGAGAAGATGCTAGGTGGCTTTCAAACTACAGTCCTGCTGAGAATGCAAAAATGACTGTGGGAGCAAGGAAGGGCTTATGCTGAGCAAGATCTCCCAGGAATTATCTATGTGCGGTCTACTCATGCAGTGTTCGATATAAGTGTTATATGGTTGTGTTTTTCATTAATACTGTCTTGTCCTAGCATGCCTGTCCTATATTTCAGATGTTGCTAGGGATGCTAAGAAAAGAAAGTATGTTAACCAGCAATGATCTGTGCATTTAGTTACTCAAGAAATTAATGTGGTTAAGAGGAGGGGATTTTGGGAGTATGGGTTACCAGGGACAAGAATAGTTAGACAAGAAGGAGCTTCATCTATGGGGAAGAATGAAATCTCTTATCCTATCAAAATGAAGAATCTGGAGATAGTAAAATATAAGGTTAGGACAGATAGCTTGAGACTGGTTGATAAGGTCTGGTGTGCCATGCTGCCTTGGTTGTGGGTATCTAGGAACCATTAAAGGCTTTTTTTTTTTATTCCAGGAAAATTATTCTAGAATGTTCATGATAGAGAGACTAGAGGTGTGTGTGTGTGTGGGTGGGTGGGGGGGATGACACAAGATACTCAAATGATTTTTTGTTCAAAATTAAAAACCACTTTTATTATTATTACTGTATGTGTGTGTTTGTATGATGTCTATGTATGGGTAGATACATACGTGCCACAACATGCATGTGGATATCAGACAACTGTTGAGAAGGAGTTATCTCCTTCCATAGTGGGAGCTTAGCATTTCTTAGCAGTAACTTAGGTTTGCATACCAAGTCTTTTACTGCTGAACCATACTGCTGGCCCATTTTTTCCCTTTCAAAATGTGTGTGTGTGTGTGTGTGTGTGAGAGAGAGAGAGAGAGAGAGAGAGAGAGAGAGAAGAGAGAGAGAGAGAGAGAGAGGGAGGGAGAGAGAGAGAGAGAGAGGGCGAGAGCACACAGTGGGTACATGTAGAAGTCAGAGGAAAACTTTGGGTGTTGGTCCTCAGCTGTCTTCTACCTTTTGTTTGGACAGGGTTTCTTGTTGGCCTGGCACTTTGCCTGGTAAGCCTGGCTAGCTTGCCCTCAAGCTTCCAGGTAACCAGATATCCAGCTGACTCTCTGCCTCCTGTATGGCCATCCTTGGGATTACAGGCTTTCAATGTGGATTCTGAGGACCTGAACTAGGTCTTCACAGTTGTGAAGCAAAAGCTTTATGGACAGAGCCATCTCCCTAGCACTAGAATGGTTTTTATTTGAAGTATAGAGGAGTGACCTTGTATGGAAATAGAGAGGAAGAACAGATATGGAAGATGCTAACAGGAATCCCTTTTCCTTGCAAGTGCAAAACTCTATCTTTTTTGAATATATTGTTCCCACTGGGTCCTGTGGATACAAAGTTGAGTTTTCCTACATACTCTCTACCTTCACATTCTTGCTGCTTGTTTTTGCAATGTGATCTCCTGTTGTCTTAGCAGAGCAATAGAGCCCTGCTCATTAAATCTGTGTAGCATATTAGAAGTGTCATTCATTGTAAGTAACTGATTTTATAGCGTTTCAAACCTGCCAAGTTGACAAATGAGGCACTGTACTATTTTCTACAATCTGGAGTCTCAGATTTGGGGAATTTTAAAAATAAGCAAATCCTGTGGCAAATGGCAGCACCTGCTGGCAAATATGGTATCACACGCTAACACTGTGGTGTAGATGATGCAATGGCCCAGAGAAAGATGAACAAAAAGAAAGGAACTGCAGGGGCTGGGAAGCTTAGAGGGGACACCGAAGGTGTCAGAGAAATTAATGTATTCTAGGGAACAACAGGAAAACAATGATAACCAGAAAATCCTAAACTTGGGCAAATCATTTCCTGGAAGTTTTAAAGAACTAATAGGTGGCTATTACTGTACTAGGGGTTTTTGCACAATATAAACATGAAACAATATCAGACAGGGGTGTCTAACCTATGGGCTATTTAGAATGACATACTAGAAAGACCTCCATGTAACACAGTTCTTTTAGGATAACATTGTAATCAGTCTTTCCAGTATGATAACCCTCCCAGAAGCTTCCATTGGCAATAATTTTTAATTTAATGTGTGTGAAAATGACTGTTTTAAATTTTTTCCACGAGAAAATCCATTTTAAATATTGTACTAGGAATTGGTGTGAGGAGAAGGTCACAGATTCACTCTAACGTCTTGTTACTAGAATTCCTACATCCTATGGAGTCAGATTTCCAGCTTATGATCTTATGGTTTAAGGAAGATGACAAATTCTTTCTCTCTCTCTCTGTCTCTATCTCTGTCTCTATCTCTGTCTCTCTGTCTCTCTGTCTCTGTCTCTTTGTCTCTCTGTCTCTCTCTCTCTCTCTCTGTGTGTGTGTGTGTGTGTGTGTGTGTGTGTGTGTGTGTGTGTGTGTGTGTGTGTGTGTGTAATGCATTCCCGTGTGTGAGAAGGGGTGTATAGGTGCACAGTGGTGCACTTATGGAGGTCAGAAAACAACTTTAGACATTGGCCCTCATGTTCCACCTTACTTGAGACAATTTCTTGTTGTTTTGGATCTACTTATACCAATCTATCTGTCTAAGAACTTGGAATTCACCTGTAGAGACCTTCTATCTTGCTGTAGGAGTTCCAGAATTACATATGCATGCTAACATGCCCCACTCTATGTGGGTTTTAGGGTCCTCACACTAGTACAACAAGTGCTTTTACCAATGGAGCCACCTCTCCAGCCCCTATTCACAGATTTGTAGAAAGATTCTTATGCATGAAACCTCCAAAATATGTTTGTTTTTATCTCATCATTTTTCCCTCCCAGGAAGGATTTAAGACATGGTCAGCAAACCATGAGCAGCTAACATTCACAGTACTTTATACTAGCCTTGGGAAGGATGCAATGAGACATGAGATAAGAGCGGGTACTGTTAGGACTATGACTGGGGAGGAAGGAGTAGGTATAAATAGTTAATAATGACAGAGGATCAAAAATGTAATGAGTTAAGGATCAGTGTTCGGTGAAGATTGGATCAAAATCCTGGCTCTGAGTTTCCCTAGCTTGGTAACCTTGGGAAAATGACATAAAATCTCAGTGTTTGATCTTTAAAATAGGAATAATAATAGCACCTGCCTCATCAGTTGCTGTGGGTTTAAAAATAAGTTAAAATACGAAAGCAGTATATAGAGCCTGACATATAGTAAGTACTATATGTGTCAGCTACTATTATTATAGCAGGTGGTAAATGAGTAGCATTTCTTGCAGCTCTGCAAGAGCAGCTATAAATTCTCTCTGGAAATAGTGACATAAATGAACTTTCTTTCCTTCCTTCTTTCTGCTGGAGGTCGAACTCAAGGCATTGTGCATGTTGAGCCATACTTTTAAAACACTATTTAGAAGAAAAGAACATAGATAGACAAACTGGGAGTGTTCTGGGAAATTCTTGGTGTTTATATAAACAGTTTTAAAAAAGTGGATTTGTATCAGAGAAGAAGAATTCAGAGGCATAAATACATGAAGGTTCTTCCAGGGACAGGGAGAAAGGCTGGTCTTGTTAGGGTGGTGTGTGGTGGTTAGTTTTGGTTGTCAACTTGATAAAATTTAAAATTAGCATAGAAACAAACCTCTGGTCATATCTTCAAAGTTCCTAGATTAGGTTAATTGGAGTAAGAAGACCCACCCTGGATGTAGGCAGTACCATTTCATAGATGGGGTCCTGGACTAAATAAGAGGGAAATGGTCTAAACATCAATGTCCATTGCTCTATCCTTCCTAACTGGATGCAAGGACCAGCTGCCTCAAGTACCTGCCTCCATGACCTTCCTGCCTCAAAATATGAACCAAAATAAAGACTTCCTCCCTTAAGTTGCTTTTTTGTCAAGATTTTGACTCAGCCATAGTGGTATCAGAAACTATTAAGAGTAGTATCAGCAGCAGAGCAGTGGTGGCACACGCCTCCCAGCACTCGGAAGGCAGAGGCAGTTGGATCTCTGTGAGTTCAAGGCCAGCCTGGTCTACAAGAGCTAGTTCTAAGACATCTAGGGCCACACAGAGAACCCTGACTCAAAATGACAACAACACCCCTCCCAAAGGAGTAGTATCAGCATCACCGTATTTGGGTGTGACTGGATAACAAGTCAGTGAAAGGATTTTCACACCAGGCTGAGAAGGTAAAGACTTAGGAACCACAGATAAACACGATGGGATAAGATAGTGCATAAGGAAAATTAATCCATGGAGAGTGCAAGACTAGAGCACTGGCTGGGGTCAGTCAGGACAAGAAATGCACTGAGAGTCTAAACACAAGGAAGGGCAAATAGAAAAACAATGAGATAGACCTCATAAGCAAGACCTGGCAGCAATGAATGCAAAGTCCAAGGTGGCGAGTGGAAAAAACCTACAGCTTGAAGGTGGAGATGTTGGAATCATTGAGATTATCAAGTAAATCAGTCAGGATGTGTCTTGGGATGCCACAGCTGCTCAGTTGTGCTACAGGCTAAGGTTAAGGTGATGGAAAACATCACACTCAATGTCTGGGGGCAACTTCTGTTAAGGAGCCCAGACAGATGTTTTCAGCATTTCTATGTAGAGATGCTACTTGATTAAAGGGTAGTGCTCTAGTCAACAATTCCATTAATTTTATCAACTTTTTATTTTTCAGCATGTGTAATGTCATTATAAATTTGGTGACATTGCTGCTTTCAGACTAGGTCTGCGTAGCATTTATCCAGGCTCCTCAAAAGCACTAAAGCAATGTGCTGCTTTCTTCATTATCAGCGCCAAGGCTGGCCCATCCATCCTGGCTAATCCACAATGAGCCCATTTGTACTGACTTTCTGCCCCAGGACCGCAATGTCTCACCTTCCAATTTAGCATTAATATTAACAATGACTGCCAGAGCAGAAAAATCAGATCAGTGTGAGGAGACATGGATCTGCTCTCTAAGGAGTTGTCCAAATGCAAAGTTTACCTAAATGCAAAGGTCTGAAGCTGGGCTGTTTCTGTTCTTCAGGTGAAATCTTAGACATAGTGAGAACCACTTCCTTCAAGTCTAAATCTGACACCATTAGAGATGGTCTGCTTTTCGCAACTTCATTTGGTGATGCACTGAAGAGTGGTTCATTAAGCTGTAAGCAGCTGTGTAGTGGCACCAGAGACTTCCAAGGGCACTGGGCTGAGATGGTTGCTTCATTGTTTCAACTTCTAAGTTGGAGGCTATTTAGACCTCTGTAACAGAAGAGCAAGTTCAATGAAATTGAATATGGCCAGATTTGCCCTAACATTCAATTAAGGCTATATGTTGTGAGACCCAGGAATAGTGACCAGTACACATAAAACAAGATGGGGTGTATTGTGTAAGGGATCATTTGTTTTCCCATGTCAAAGCCTGAGTGGCCAGATGCAATGTGGGGTAGGAAGCAGAATAGAAATAAATATTTGAGTCTGTAGCTTGGCCCTGCTGCCAGATTGTGTTTAAATGCATTTCTGTATGTTTCAGGTTTTACCTTTTTAATTCATGGAATTATGCATGGGTTCGAGATTATCTTCAGGTTATGGAATTTCTCCAGTGTACAATCTGTTCACTCCTTCTCCTGCCATTTATAAGTCAGCAATGCCCCCAGTGGCAGTGAGCACAAATAGCTTTGAGTCATGCTTTCCATTTTTATAACTTTTCTTGTTTTATGGCCTAATTTTAGGCCTGACTTATTTTTTTCCTGTCTAAGTGCTATATTAATAAAATTCACAATGCCTCAACCGTAGCAGGGTCGAATATTCATCGGATGACGGTTTCATAATCATAGTAGTCAGGAAAGAGCTCAGGAGAAAGCTGTTCTAGGGCTTCAGTGATGCAGCAGTGTGAGCATCGGGAGGGCACACTCAGGCCCCAAGTCTGTGTGACTGCACACAGTTCTGAGTTCTCTGCTAAGTGCCAGTGTATGGCTTTCACAGAATGAAAACATGGCATATAAAAAGTCCCTACCAGAATAACCAGCATATTCACAGACCCCCAGAAATTCATTGTTGGAGAAATAAATAACTCCTGAAGGGAAATTATAGAAGACAAGGATAAATAGAGAAGAATTTCTTGTGTCATGTGGATGAGATAACAGCCTTTATATTGCTGACGACATGTTATTGTTGCATTCTTCTCTCTCTGTACATGTGTCAATGGTGAGATTTGTGTTGAAAGGGCACTTGAAAACCTTCTAAGATGTGAGAATTTTCTAAGCATGAATTTGAAGGCTTTGTTCTCAGCTTTTAATAATACAAGTCAAGAGCAAAACTGGGCTCTGTACAGTACACCTCAGCCCCCTTCACATGATGAACAAACAAAGAACAAATGTAAAGTCAGACATTTAAAAGTGGAGCCTGAACTACTGCTTCCTAAGAGCCCATGGTCTCATGGTCTTCCTAGGCCAATTGTAAATATTAGCATCTCTAACCACAGTGAAGAGTGACAGTAAAGGCTTAGGGAGATGATTTATCAGGTAAAGGTGCTCACCACTAAGCCTAATGACCTGAGTCCAATCCCCAGGACCCAAATGGTAGAAGAAGAGGACTGACTTCCATAACTTGTCATTTGAACACCATACCCCCCCAATGCAAATAAACCACACACCTTTGTGTCTTTGCACATGCCATCCCACCTCCAACACACTGAATAAACACACACATCTTTTTTAAAAAAGAAAGACAGTGAACCAATTTTTGTTTTAGGTTTAATTAATTTTCTTCATGAAGTAGTGAAGTAGCAGTCCTGGGGAAGAAGTAAATTTCCTGCTGAGAATACTAGAAGATAATTTGCCCTTTCCTATCAACTACCTGTAACTCGAGCAATCAGAGAAGGAAGACAGGCTCAGAATTAACGAGCAAACTCGTCAACAGGCCAATCAGGCAGAAATGAAAGCCCACAGGCTCCTTTCAACCAAATGTTCTCTAAATTTAATGTTGTCCATGGAAATTGAGCAGGTACCTCCTAGGGAGAGATTATTTCAATGGCTTCAAAGCCAGCAGGGCCACTCAAAATGTTATAAGTTGAACCTTCAGCCTCCACAAATTTTTAAAGTCTTGGCATAGTTTCCCCCACTTTGAACACTAATTTTTAGTTCACATTGCCTCCCAACGAGAGAAGGTTGACATCCCATGATATTAGGCAGACACTAAAAGCTGCTTGAGTAAGGAATGGCCTTGAGTTTTGATCAGAAATCACCTCCCTAGAAATCACTGTTTTCTAAACACAATTACAGATTCCTGGAAAGGGTTCGGAGGCTGCATCTGCAACTGTTTTCCAATATGACAGTGGGGAACTCCTGAAGATGGCAGCAGCACTTTAAGTTTTGCCAGCCTCCGAAGGGTGAGCTTGCTTCACAGGAGCAAAAACTAGAGGATGCCGGCAGGCTCGCCCTTACACCACACCAGCAAGCTCAGCTGCTGCATCAGATTTCAACTTCACTTCTTTGAGCTTTGCACAGCATAGAATATGGAGAGAACTTGGAGGTGGAAAAAAATGGGTGTAGGATCCCCCCCCTTTTTTTTTTAATCAAAGGAAAAGGAGAGTTTTGAAACCTTTCAACACCAGCAGCCCTAAATACTCTTCCCAGCATGCAGTCCCTTCATGAGTGTGAAGCTGAAGAAACACATGGAGATTGTAGGTCTGCACTGATTTTTAAAATGTTATTGCTCTCTACTGGCTAGTTGCCCTATTAGATGAAGAATGAACAAAGTACTCCTTCTGCTTTTATTTGTTGCCAAAAACACCCATTAAAGAAAATTAATGTTTATTCTGTAGTTGCAGGAAACAATAAAAGGCAATGCCTGTACAGAAGAGGTCTCCATGAATATAAATGAACCTTTCTCTTTTGATTTGAAAAGCTATGTTTTTCACATACTTTTCTATGTGGGGTTTAAAGCCTAAAATGTATTTTCTAGGCTGATTATTACATTTACATTTATAATTATGTTTAACGCAATTAAATATTTAAAGTGTAAAGGCAATACACATCTAAATAGAAATAAAATAATGCATATGTGCATATGTAGCTAATATTTTCCTCTTCTGTATCCTATTTCTTCAGGTCACTGTTAAATATGCTTAAAAAATTACCAAGAAGGGGGGCATACTTTACACATTATTGCAAATTTCTCTAGATCACTAGATACCAATTACACTAATAATTGCATATTTTCCCATAGTGTGACTGTAACACACATGGTTGAACTACAGCTACTGTGATGGGCATTTGGTTTTTAATTTCCAGTTTTGGTATCACTACATACCCTCTGTGATTTCACGTAAGCTTAGATACTGGTTCTTTTATTCCTATAGATAAGAGTTCCCAAGATGGAATGTTCCACAGAGGCACAGAGATTTTGTGTAACATGCAATTTAGAGAACACTGTGGGTTGCTTTCTAATGTGGCAATATGCATGAGTGTTCATCTGTTCACATCCTTCCAGAAATTCATGTTACCAATATTCAGCAGTGTTTAAGTCTTTATTTCTTGTTTGCTTTTGTCTTTGAACAAAAAAACGGTATCTTGTTTGAATTTTTATTTTGCTTGCAAGGTTGCCTGGATTGATATCTGAGCACACAGACTCAAGCCCAACTGTTTGAGTATACAGCTTATAGCTATGTGATCTTAATAAGTTAATATAGCTTCTCTGTGGCTCAGTCTCATCATTACCATTGAAAATGGGAAAATGATAGTACCTGTCTCATAGGATTATTATTGGGATTGATTGAGATCCCATTTTTAAAGACTTATAATGGTGCCTGGTGCTCAGAGCCGAGCCTGATCCATAATAAGCACTGTGTTAACTAAATGAATATATCCAGTAATACTGAAAGCTCCTGTATTAGTTATTCCTCTTATTTTGTGACAAAATAACTGACACAAATCAACTTAAGAGGATTAAGGTTTACTTTGGATCACAGTTCAAGGGGATACAATCCATCACGGTGGGGAAAGCATAGCTATAGGAATAGGAGACTACATAGATGGCTACAGTGCATCCACAGTCAGGAAGCAGAAAGTGAACAAGGCACAGACGATGAAACCTCAAAACCCAGCCTCCAGAGACATATTTCCTTTAGCATGGCTCCCCTCCTGGGGGTTCCTCAATCTCCCCAAATAGTACCACCAGCTGAAGACTAAGTGTTCAAATACATGAGCTGATGGAGGACATTTCACATTTAAATGGTAATGGCATCCTCCATGTGGTTATTAAATATTTGCATTTATTTTGTGAAATATAAATGTCAAAATGTTAATTAGTCCATTAAAAAAGTTTGGTGATTTTTATTTTCACTGGGAAGCACTGAAGTCCCAGTACCCACGGTCCTTCTCTGATAAGCCCCATGGTTTATAAATTCCAGATGTGTGAACTTTGCCAAAACATTTGAAGAGGAAGGAGGTTAATTGCCATGGGCAAAAAGCAATCATTTGGTATCTTGGGTTCAAGGGCAGCTTAGCCTTCTCTGTTGAGATTACTAACCGCACACCTCTCTTCTCCATAGGTTGTTTTTCACTTGGATTTGTCCTCAACAAGCACTCTTGTGTTATTTATCAGACACATAAATCTGAAAACATCTAGCATCAGGCTTCCTTGAATGTCAGAGACAACTACTTGTCTTCTTCCCCACAGCTTCTATTAGTGACGTGCCTTTCTTATGTGTTTTCTCCCCCACATCTTCTATACAACGTAGGACAGATAACCAGATTTTTATCTGTTTCAGTTAAATTAAAATTTAAGTCACTGTATTATATTTCAGACATATGGAAGGAGATACAGGTGCAGTGTGAGTGTGTGTGTGTGAGTGTGTGTGTGTGTGAGAGAGAGAGAGTGAATGCGTGTGAGTGTGTGTGTGTGTGAGAGAGAGAGAGTGAATGCGTGTGAGTGTGAGTGTGTGTGTGTGAGAGAGAGAGAGTGTGTGTGTGTGTGAATGAGTGTGAGTGTGTGTGTGTGAGAAAGAGAGTGTATTGTGTGAATGAGTGTGAGTGTGTGTGTGTGTGTGAGAGAGTGTGTGTGTGTGAATGAGTGTGAGTGTGTGTGTGTGAGAAAGAGAGTGTATGTGTGTGAATGAGTGTGAGTGTGTGTGTGTGTGTGTGTGTGTGTGTGTGTGTGTGTGTGTGTGTGGGAGAGGGAGAGGAGAATAGAATGGGAGAGGAAATAGAAGAGGTAGAAGGAAAGTGGGGTATCTTATTTATTTCCCTGTTATTGTGATAAAATATTCTGACAAAAGAAACTTAAGGGAGAAAGGGTTTTATTCTGGCTCACAGTTCAAAAGTGTTGGGGGTACAAGGTCCTGGCACACACAGATAAGCACTGGCAAAACTAGGAAAGTTAAATACGCATGCTTGGCTCTTCAAAGGCAGGAGATGTTTACTTGTTTTCTACTCAGAATGCTGGAAATAGATATAGTTTATGACCTGGTGATTTCTTGCTATGTGTATGGCCAGTTTTCATTCCAATCCCCCACACCCTGCTGAAAATTATGTTTGTTTATCCCAGACTTTTCTCTTGATCTGAGTGTGTCTTTTCTGTCAATAAAGCCCCTTCATATGAGAAATGTTATTTGTATTTTATAACAGCCTAGGTAACTTCTGTGTCACCTTAGGGTCAGGCCAAACCTGACTCCCATGCGCTGTTATGTTTACCTCAGCCATTCTCCTCAAGCCCTTATCTTGAGCATTGTTTCTGAGTCAATGGATTTGTCTTTTGGATGAGGCCATTTGCACTTTGTAAAGAGTTTCAACGTAAACATGTCTTAAGCTTTGTTGTACATGTCATCAGGAAACTTTCACCCCGCCAAAATTGTGCTGTTTGAGCATGGCTAAAATAAACTACCTGGTCTCAGACTCTAGAAGTTTGAACCAACACTGGCTAATGAGTTGTGCTGAACTGGATTTCCTTCTTGCATAGCTCATTACCCTGTCAGCCCTGCTGGTCAGAGGGACTCCCCCAGACAAAAGCACAGTCCACTATGGTCATGGCACCAGGAGCTTGGTGCACCTGGACACATCGCATCCATCCAGGAACAATGACTAATGCATACATGCTGCTGCTTAGTTCCCTTTCTCCATTTACATAGTCCAGGATCCCATCCAGGGAATGGTGCCACCCACAGTGGGCCAATCTTCCCACCTCAAGGCAATCAAGATAACTGCATAGGCATACCCAGAGGTTCATGTCTTGGGTGATTTTATTTTATTTTTTATTTGAATTAGAAACAAGATTGTTTAATATGTCAATCCCAGTTCCTTCTTCCCTCCCTCCTCCTCTACCACCCCTCTCCCCAACTAAAACCCTACCTATCACATATCCTTTCTGCTCCCTAGGGAGGGTGAGGCCTTCCATAGGGGGTCATCAGAGTCTATCATATCCTTTGGGATAGGGCCTAGGCCCACCCCCGTGTGTCTTGGCTCAGGGAGTATTCCTGTATGTGGATTGGGCTCCCAAAGTCCACACCTATGCTAGGGATAAGTAATGAACTACTACAGGAGGTCCCATAGATTTCTGAGGTCTCCTCACTGAAACCCATATTCAGGGGGTCTGGATTAGTCCTATGCTGGTTTCCCAGCTATCAGTCTGGGGACCAAGAGCTTCCCGTTGTTCAGGTCAGCTGTTTCTGTGGGTTTCACCAGCCTGGTATGGACCCCTTTGCTCATCACTCGTTCTTCTCTGCAACTGGATTCCAGTCCAGTTCAGTGATTGGTTGTGGGTGTCTGTTTCTACTTTCACCAGCTGCTGGATGAAGGCTCTAGAATGGCATATAAGTCAGTCATCAATCTCATTATCAGGGGAGGGCATTTAAGGTAGCCTCTCCTCTGTTGCTTAGATTGTTAGCTGGTGTCATATTTGTAGATCTCCAGACATTTCCCTAGTACCTGATTTTTCTGTAAACCTAAAATGTCTCCCTCTATTATGGTATCTCCTTTCTTGTTTTCTTCTATTCTTCCCCCAACTCAACCTTTCTGCTCCCTCATGTCCTCCTCACCCCTCCTCTTCTCCCCTTCTCACTCTCCTAGCTCCCTCCCCCCTCCTCCCTTGCTCTCAATTTGCTCAGGAGATCTTGTTCGGGTGATTTTAGATTCTGTCACATTGATAATTAACAGTAATCACCACAGAACACAAGATTTTCTGAACTACACTCATTCGCATGTATGTAATATTCTTAGGCAGTATTAAAACTAATTTTTTGACTCTTAGAAATAATGGCAAGTAATGAGAATGTTTAGGGAAATGTATACCCTTTGTCGTCTCAACATTCTGATTTCCTGCCATTATCTCCAACTTTTCCATTCCATTCTTTTTGGTACCCAGATGCCAGCAGTGCTTCCCCACCTCCAATTTCTTAATCCCTTTATATTTGCACTGATTATTGCTGCCTGCCATGTCCTTACTTCCCTCTTTAACAGACTGTCTTAGTCCAACTGGGCTGTTAAAACAAAAACACTTTACTCCGTCATTACCATCTGCATACAAGCAGGTTGCAATATACCATCTTTAAAGCAATTCAATATTGGTGTTGATTGTAAGCTTTATAAACACATGCATAAGGGGAAATGGTATGTGAACAGGTATAAAAGACAAAGTTGGCCCCTTTCCTATAGGAAAGTATAAAACATTTAAAATGTTCAAAGCCCAAATTGGTGATTCAATAAACAGACATTCTGTAAAATAGCAAAACAGACTGGTAATTGATATATTTAAAGCTGGATATACTCTAACACATGGAGAAAGGAGACATCACCAGGTTTCTGTGGAAGAACTGATAAAATGAACTTTGGCAGGCTACCAACTTCTCCTAAGTTTAAATTATTTAACTTCTGCACAGATAATATTAAAATTGATATTGGGGTGGGGTAGCTTGGAATTTTCATCTCCCAACAAAGTATCCAAAAGATAACATATGGATCCTTACATGTGAGAATATTTAAACCGTTAATAAAGCATGCACTTTGCCTCAGGATGCTGACCACTCCTATGTCTTCAACTTCCTGAGCTATGTTCTCAGCATTGATAGGAACTGCTGTCTGGGAGGGCACAGGGAACAGGTACATTACATTGAATGGTTCTGTCAGCCCAGGTCATGTTGGTGTCTCTCATCTGAAGCTGCTGGAGCACGCAGTCCATGATTCATAGACCTGTCTCACTGTCAGCCCTGCTGCTGATAACCTTTTGGACTCTGAGTTGTGTGCAATCACCCCTCTGCATAGGTTATGTTCTCTCTTCCTGCCACATCATACTCCAAGGACAGGCCTACAGTCCAGGGTTGTGTTTTTGAGACCCAAAGCACCTGAGCAGAAGAGACATGTGTAGTGTCATTTTCACGATGCCTGTTTCTTTCAAGAAACAAGGTCCTTGGCTGCTGAAAGGGCAATAGCCATTGCTTAAGTTGAAGGAGGTTGAAGGAGTAGCACTCTCGTCCTCAGACATATAGCTCACCAAATGCCTTCATGGCAAGGAACTCTATCTGCACTTCCCATCCCAGGCCCACAGTGCTCCCTGTATAAAGTCATCTTAGTTTTCACTGTACTTTGGATACTTTGCTCTGAGAGCCACCGTGGCTCCCCCATTCCTACCTGGCTGCTGTGTTTGTATGGTGAGAGAGAGCTGACTTCTTGGTGCTCAGTTCCACTACTCCAGGGACAAGATGCTATTTTAGCCATTTAGCTGATAACCACTATTCCAAGAAAAGGGGAAAAAACTCACCTCCTTTGACCCCAAATCACCCCCAGCTACTATTCCATGTGAATAGTAGCTTAACCTAGTAGCCCTGGAAGAATTGCATCTGTCTTGCTAATTTTCTCTGCTTTACCTGCCAGTTTCTTCCTAAACCTAGCCTTCCTGTTTTTCCTTCCCCTGTGCATTACACATCAGACAATGGTACCACCATCATCACTGTTATTGATGTGGCCATCTTTGCTGCTGTTTCTCTTTGTTGCTACAACATGCAGTACATTACAAACTCCCAAGACAGCATCTTTTCAATAGTCACAGTTGTTACCTTTGACACCTCAACAGGTCCCTCACTTAACTGAGCCGGTCACCTTTCCTCCTTTGGATTCATTAGCTTCTGGCTTGTTCTTCATGCTTCTACCCTCAATCCTATCCCCAATACACACTCCATAGAAAGATCCTTTAAAAATATAGATGAGCTTCTGTCACGCCTTTCCACAAACACTTAGACTCTCCTCTCACTATACAAATTCAAAACCTGTAGATTCTTACTGTTGCCTGTGAGGTTCCACACCATCTGGCCCTCTGCCACTTCCTTAATCTCAGGACCCCCATTTTCCCCTTCTCCCTCTTCTCCAAGCCCAGTGACTTCTTAGTTCTTCCTAGAACATATCAAATATCCTCCAGCCTCCTGGATTTTGTTCCCGTTTTATCTTTTGCTTGGGACCTGCTGTTCCTCCATATCTGAATGACTTGTGCTTCAGCTGAATTGCTATGTCATGAGAATGGCCCTCAAACCATGCTATATAGCACAGTAGCCTAGCTCACCTCCCTCATGCTGTGCTCCCAAGCCGGCCTTATTTTTCTTTATGCTAATAAGCATGGCTTGACACATTTATTTATTCCTTGTTCTTAGCCCTCCCCGAGCAGAATGAAAGTTCCACGAGAACAGGGCCATTGATTTTTTTCCCCCACTTCTAGTGGGGGCAGGGGCAGTGTCTGCCATCATAATGAACTGAAATTGAACCCAGGCATCCTGGTTCTCGAGTCTATAATTCCTTTACTTCTCTGCACAGCCTTACCCACGTCTCGGGAGTGGCTGGTTGATGACAGTCAGTTGTTGAGTCACTGATGAGTTAGATAACAGAGGCCAGGCACAAGTGAGGGAAATACACCCTTGAAGATGACAGTGGGATGGGTTACACAAAGGAAAGAAGGGCTTCCAGATGGGGTCAGGGTGTTATTTGTGCCACTTTTGGTTGGCTTGGGTTTTCTGTGTGGTTACTCATAGAACAGCCCAAAGTAGCGAGCTATTTACAGCTTGTTGTCTAGTCCCCGCTAGGCTAGAGGTACGTGAGTTGGTACTCATTTTCATGATTGCTGCTGAATTTCAGATAAGACATCTTTAATGAGTTACCATCTGAGTCAAAATGTTCACATTTTGTACCTGGCTAAAATCACCACAGGCTATTGGATGTTCTGATTTTGAAAAGGAAGCAGATGTTTACAGTGTCCTTTGCTCAAGAAAAGAACAAGTTAGTCCCAGGTCATTTCCAATTAGATTCCACAGCATTCTGAATCTTTCTGTACATAGATAAATTTTGTGGTCAGCATATTTCTAGTCAGAAACTTAGACAACCAGACCAGGAAACTGGCCATATGGTTCCTTTCATGTTTCCAAAACTGATTTAGGATTTGTTAAGGTTGACTATGTCAATGTCATCTGAAATCAAGGACTACAAGCAAAACATGATGCTTTTCTGAGTAGATAGCAAAGGTCTCACCGTTACTACCTTCATCCAACACATCAACAAGCCCTTGTTTGTAAGGTGTGCTATAGCTGATGAATTCTGACACCTGATTTCTTTTTCTTTTTTTTTTAATTTAATGGCTAAGCCTAAATTATTATAAGATGAAATCTTTTCTTTTGTCTGTTTTAAAACAGCATGATGGCTTTGAATCTTTCACTTGCCTAGGATAACTAAGCAGTGGTTATGACTTGGGCAGTCAAGACATGGATATGGCCTTTGAATATTAAGACTATAAACAACAAAATCAGGATTTCTAAGGCCGAGATATCAGTGGATAATTTCAAATGTATGCTTTTCTTATGTTAATGTTATTGTAAATCTCAACATTCATCTTAGAAGTACTTAGATGATTAAACAATGAATAAGGAGAAAGGTATCAAAAACAGAGTAAGTAGGTTCCTATAGATTTGGTCTGAGAATTTCCCACTAGGTAAGATCTGACTGATTCCCAAGAGTCTTGGCAACAATATGGTTAGCTATCTTATTTTCAGTTTTCAATTAAAAGGTATAGTCCTCAAATAATGCTTCTTGATTTGAGATGCCGGGTAAATGATTTTAACTTCTCAGTGTCTAATTTGCAAACTGATGTCTTTGGCCAGATATCTCAAGGAAGGTTACTTCTGAAACCAGCTGATGGCAATGCTTATAAAGTGCAGTGCTATGCAAATGTCAAAACCAGTGACCATGGAGAGTGGGAGGAGAGGGAAGCTGCCTTCTGCACCTAACAATGCTGTATGGAGTTTGACCTCCAGGAAAGTCGTCTGGTTTTCGTGTGTCTGAGCATTTGTGCATACATTGAAACTTTCATAGACTATAGACTTAATCGCTTCTCAAGTCAGCTTTTGTTTTTAGCTCAATATCTTCAGGAGTTTATAGCTGTCCAGTCAATAACATTCAAATTTGTGAGATGAAAGTGTTTCCTCCCCCACTTCATCTGGGTTTAGATACATAGAGAGATTGAAACATGAAGTTTTCCTTGTCATTAACCAACTTTAAAGGCAACTTCAGTGTAATAGGCTGTAGCTGAGTGCTCCCAGCTGGGCCAGTCTCTCTCTGCTTGAGTGCAGGCAAGAGTAATTCACTCTCAGCAGGAAGCAGAAAGGGCATGTGCTATTTTCCTAAGAAACCAAAGAAAAAGTGGTATCTGACAGGCAGTGACATCCCTCTCTGCACCTCTAGCGGTACTTTCATAGCGAGTCTGTTGAGGACATTTCTCAACTGTTGTGCTTAAGTGTGTGGATTCATCCCCTGGAGGGATCACTCCTGGAGGAGTCTTTCTGCTGTGGCTGTGCTCCCTGTAAGAGCTCATCCTAATTTTGCATTCAAGTGTTACTTCCTGGAAAAAAAAGGTCCCAAACCAATTAGGAAGCACAAAGCTAATTGTAGCCAAGTCCCAAATATTATAAGAAACGAGGATCCAGTTTCTTAATGAAAAGATATCACTTGAGAGAACTCAGTTCTCCTTTGAGAACCTAATTGGACTGTATGATTTTTTGGTTCGTTCTTTCAAATTCTGCTACATTTGATTTCATTCTATGCAAACCACTGGGAAACAGAGCTTCAGAAAGACATCCTATTTCTGCAATGTTTTCATAAGTAAGACAAGATTTCTCTGGCAAGGGCTTGGCAAAGTTTGGCAATGTCCATATTGCAAAATAGATCCGGACTCATAACCTTGAGTCTACAGAAGTCATCATCTGTTGTCGTACTAAGTTCTGTTTGAGACAAACATTTCATTTATCATTCCTTTCTGCCTGGCTCTCGGCCTTGGGGACTGCATGAAGAAAGATCTTTAACTGCACGCACCTTAATTGCAATGCCGAGTCTGCTCTGACTCTGTGCCTGGCCCCGTCCTTCATCGCATGCGTGATTTTCTAATGACAACTCTACATGGCTTTGTCCCTATGATGTTTCTGTCATCCATGGTCAGGAAAAAACACTCCTCTGTATTCACTTGCCATTCAAAAGTAGGCAAAGCAGAATCAAATTCTTCTCCTACTCTTCTTGGAACACCTACTACCCTCAAGGCAGTCTTTATATAAACCTCACTACTTTGCTACAGCTCTGTAGGAGAAAGTATTCTACAAGAAAATGTGTAAAATGACTGGCGAGTGCTTACTCCTGAGGCCTTCCTGTTTTTATCTCTTATTTATAGCTCTATGGTTCGTCACTTCTGAATGTGAGTGGAGATCAAATCTAATTATATATTGTGTAATATCATTGCTAGCATTCAATGTGTTGCCTTTTATAAGGAGTAAGAACAGTGAACCTATTTTTGGCACTAGTTGGAAACTTGTGATGAAAAAAAAAAAAAAACACAACGGAAGAAGGCAGGATTTGTCTTGAGTCCTGAAAGGCCATGAAGTACTCAGGGACTCAGGGTTTCCTCTCATTTACTGTGCTCCCCCTTCCTCCTTTGGGTGTTACTTGGTTTACTCCAAAAGCTGAGGGAAATTCTATTTCCATTTGTGTGGATTCTCCTGGGTGTGGCCAGAGGACATGGCTTCTAGCAGCTTAGATGAGCCATCCTTTAATGAGTTCTTTTTCAATTGTAAGGGATTTGTTTCCAGACACCCCAAAATAAGCACACTCGGCAGAAGCAGCCTTTAGACTTAATGTCTGTTCCACCCAGGGAAACCACCAACCATGCCCTTTCACCTCTTCCATCAAATCCAGATTCTGTCTCTGGCCTGAGCTTGATGAACTGATATTAGGCCTCTAAACTTGCTTACTTTTTGCTTTATTTAGTTTAGTTTAGTTATACCTCAGAGGAAGCAGCTGTTGCAAAAGTTTTGCTGAAGTTGGCTGAAACAAAATACAAATTCAGTAACTCTTAAGAGGCCTGTGGTGCTTGAGAGTGCGAAGGGCAAGGGGGCAGGATTTCTCACAAAACCTGGCTCTTCTTGCTGCCCACTTCTTCATTTCTCCAGTGTTGGCCACCACTAGAATGTGGAGGGTAATGGGTGTGACTAGGACAAGGACTGCCAGTCTGTGGCTGGTATGGCTGGGAGAGAGATGTGATCAATTGTGAGGCAGAGGAATAAATGCTCATTTATTTCAAAGTTCACCAATGAATAGCCTGGTAGCATGAAACTGCATCTGAGTTAAATTGAAAAGGAAAAGGAAAGTACAGATTGGAAATATCAAGTATAGTTATAAACATTTGACTTAAAATGATCTCTTTTGAACATCTTACTTGTGCTGCTAAGTAATGGGACATAATAATAGAGGGGTTTCTGTAGCAGGACATTTCCTAGAAAAGAAACAAACCAGGTCACACACTATCCAATCATTTTTTTTTAAAAACAGTAAGTTGGCAAAGGATTTTTGATGTAGATGGTAGAAGAATGATAGCATTTAAGCAGCGCAGAACCCTTGACAATGGTCTGACTGATACAGAGAATTCACACAAAGGTCTGGAAAGAGATGGCTGTGTAAAGGGTTGGCTGGGAGAGCATTCAGGAAGAGATAAGAGCTATCAGATGCTCATGTGGGCACTTCTACATAGACCATCTCTTGGGATTTCTGAAAGGGAGGCTTGGTTATCTCAAGTTATGGATTGTGCAACAGACCATTAGAGAAGAAAAGTGATTTTTTTTTCTTAAGACTTTCTTGTTCATCAGTGGAAGATTTGTACCATTCAATCAAATCCTTCCCTCTGTGCCTCTTTGTCTTCACTCAGGCTGGTCCAGGAAAATGGATGCAATTTATCTACAAAGTAGAGCAACATGGTAAGAGCTTTAGACCTGGGGAGGGTCGTGGCTGAGGAGAGGGGGAGATGACTAACATTCTTCAGCCCACCCTGCAGTAATGTCTGTGAAAAGGGGGCCAGCATAGACACGATAACCCAGTCGACATTCATAAGCCCAAGCCTCCTGACATGAAATTTAATGTTCTTTTCACTACACTTTAGCAATAAAATGTTTTATTCCACAGCTGGAATAAAAGATAATAGGTTTTAAAATGTGAAAGCATAACACATTGTGAATTAGTTTGTTAACGTGTGAGAGGACTGTGGTAGAGAAGAGCTTAAAGGCTAAGTCCTTAAGGTGCAGTGGGGGAAACTGAACACATTTATTCTGTTCCCTTCCCCAGGGTGTGTGCTCTCTCACACCCCCACCAGTCTGCACATGCATGCGTGCATATGTGCATTGGTACACAATTGGAGCCTTCTAGAGGGTATTTCTTGCCCTGTTCTCCAAAGTCAAAGCTAGTTGTTTTAGCTTTCTCTATCTCATCATTGGCAACATTATTTTCCATGTTTTACTCCTAAACAGTCTCCCCTCCCTACATCTCTCCTCTTCAGACTTACTAAGCCAGTTGTGGATGGGCTCCTACCAAAGGCAGACTTATGATGATTCTTGCTGAGATGACATGTGTCACCCTGTCTCACTTGATGTCTACTATTTCAGCTGTGTCTGATTCTGAGTCTCTCCCATTCCTAAGCCCTGGCTTACTTCCAAGGACTCTCTTCCATCTCTGAACAACCTGTAGCTCCCAGGAGCTTCCCAGGTGCAGCTGTTACAAAGGTCTAATGTTTCCTTCTTAATCCTCCTATACTTGGTCTGGGACACCGCTACTGCTTTGGCCTGGCCTAGTCATTCCTTCCTTCTGGTAACAACTTCTCCCATAGTGTAATGAAACTCCCAGCAAGACTTCCAACTAAAGGGACAGAAGCCTCTCCTAGTGCTCACATGTGCCAGGCTAATCAGTGATTCTCACCAGGAATATACATTTTATACAAATTGACACCAGGATGGAAAATGGTTGGAGAAATGACCTTCAGTGACTGTTCATTAGTCTTGCTTTGGAGATAGCTTGAGCTGACCTTGTTTCTGAATGCTTTAAGCTTAAAGCCTCATATTTTCTTCAACTCTGATGAAATACCCTCTTATGCTTTTGTAAGTTTTATGTTATTGTTTAAATGAACAATCGTCAGTTTTGATTGTAAAGAGACCTTAATCAATACAAAGCCTTATTTGAAACAATGGGGGTGGGGGGTCTAAGGCTGCTCAGGGAGTGCTGAGATGACATCATTTCCTTTGTGATCATTGGAGCCCAGATTGGCAGCTTTTCTTATGTTTGTACTAGTTTGAGTTCAAATTGTCCTTCCTTAGATGTTCCATGTCCAGGTCACCTTCCTGAGGTTGCCTCTGTTCTGCCACACGCCTCAGGAATAAAGCTTCGTTTTCCATCTCTGCTGATCACTTACTCTGCAAATTCTGCAGAGTGTCTAAGCATGGTTTCCAGTCTCCTACAAGGATCTGCCATTTTTAGAAATTCTTTCCTTCCTGGTCCCTAGCCCTCAGTTAGGGAAGAGTTTGGAATTGGGGTATATACTTGAGTATCTCCCTCCCACTACTTATGGTTGGCTTTGGACTGATTGTTAAATCTCTCTGAGTGAATTTCATTCAGAAATAAATGCTATTCACAGCTTCAAGACTTCAGGCTGTTGTCCATGTATTGATAACTGGTATACACTGAAAATAAAGGTTTCAGATAAAGTGTATGAATAACACACTAAAACCCATTAGCTTCTTGGGAAAATGATGCTTCAGGAACTCTAGAGGTGGTAGGTATACAGATACCAACTTGCACGTGTGATGTCACAAATAGGAAAACACAGACTCAGAAGTTCAGTCACTTGGCCATGAGAAGAGCTAATTAGTCACAGAAGCATATTTGAAACTCATTCCTGCTGTCCCAGTGCAGTGCCCTGAGAAGACCCATCATCAGAGCTATTCTGGAATCTGTGTTGGCATAATTTTTGACTTGGTGACTTTGGTTCTGCCATTGGGGAAACTCTGCCAGCTGTGATGGGGTGCTAGTAAAGAATTACATGCAAGGAAGGAGGGCGCTTTTCCCATCACAAAGAATATTATGGGGCACTGTTATAATATGGGGTTCAGTTTATTGAATCAGGAAAATACAGCTGTCAGTAGCTCACGGTTTGAGACCTTCTGTAGTATGGGAACTCCGTGGGCTGATGAAGGTCAAAAAACTAACTCCTCCTCTTTAGGATGAAGCTGAAAAATAACATAACTTTAAAGCAGGTAAAGACTCTTTGATTGTTCAGGCCTTCCAACTGTGGCCAGCAGGAATAATCTCTATAGTTAGTCTGTGTCTGGGCATGGAGTGGGCACCAGCACAAGTGATCTGCTCATTCTGGCCCTGCACTCTTGATTTAGCAAAAAGGTACATGCAGTCTTAAAGGGCCAGTCAGCTCCTTTCCCCGCACCAGTCTGGGCAGGCTTCCCAGGCAGGGAAAGGACTGCTGAGCTACATCAGACATAAATGAATCAATACAAACCAATTCCTTCACAAAAGCAAACCTAATTAGTCATACTGCTGCTGGAATCAACGACTTCTCTATCCTATTGGGCTACCGTATTCCAATTCCCTCATACAACTCATTCTGACTTCTATTAATGAAAAACACATGTCTACTTTGTTATTGTCAAGTTTCTAAGCCTTGCCAAGTTTGTTTTCTAAAGTCCAACCAGTAATGGGAACTTCATTGTGGTCTTAGAAGGGTTTCTGTGGTTTGGAGATAAGTCATGCTCTATGTTAGGAAATAGAATTCACAGAAGGTTATGATGAGATCAGAGGTAGTTTTGCTTGTCTTCGTTGCAGAAGGGAGGTGTAGGACTGGGTGATAGCAGCAAGGGGTAACTCCATGAAAACCCTGAGAAGTGGTGCAACCAATTGCACTCGAGTCAGAACACACAGTTCCCACATGCCTGTCCTCCTGTGTTGTATCACTGCAGGACACCAAGTGACACCTGTTGAGTGAGTTGTGAGCAGAGTATGGTTGGTGTTTCTACAGAGAGCTGAGTGCATGGGTTTACAGTCAAGCTGTCCAGGTTCAAATCCTTGTTCTGCCACTCACATGTGCATACGTGTGTGTGTGTGTGTGTGTGTGTGTGTGTGTGTGTGTGTGTGTGTGTGTACATGTTCATGTGTATATAAATATATATGTAGTGTGTACATGAACGTGAGAACAAGAACATTAGTCATCAATTTTGGATGCCTTCCTCAGTAGCTCTCTACCTTGTTTTCAGGCAGGGACTCTCACTGAACCTAGACTTTGCTGATTTTCCAAGCTGTCTGACCATCAGGCTTTAGAGATACTCCTGTCTCCAATTCTCAGAGCTGGAATTACAGTCACGCACCACTGCACCTCTCTTTTTACACCAGTGCTGAGGACACCAACTCAAGTCCTCAGGCTTGCACGCTAGGCACTTTATCTACTACGTCCCTCCCACCCCTACTTTACTTCTTCAAGCTTCCATTTTCTTAGCTGCAAAAATGCAGTTAGCTCTGTTTCCTTGGATCTAGAATGTCACCATTATTTTATGTACAACCAAGGTAGAAATATTGCTGACAATTAAAATAATAATGTTTGTTGCAAAACCAATCAATGTCAGAGATGTTATAATGTAAAAAACAAAACATACTGGGGCTGAGGGAACAGCACTCTCTGGTGCTCATATGAAGAGGTGGGGTAATTTGTACAGGTGCCTACCATTCTGTCTGCCACTCAGTAAATGCTAATAAATGATTACTACCATTTCTACTGGCAGAAGGTGGTGATTTGGGTAATTTCAGCAAATCGTTTAACCCTCTGTGGTTTATTTCCTTCATCTTTAAAATGAATGGGTAACCATATGGTCCTGCCACCCAGAATTAGGAGGAAAAACTAATTAAGGAACATTTTTAGGTTCTTTGCCATTCTAAATGGGAAGCACTACCGACTGCTTGTTATTCAGCTCCCGTGACGTCTGAGAACTGAGAAAGAACACATTCTGTGTGTTTCTTTTTATCTTGAAGAAGCATTTGTCTTTTTATTGTAATTATTGAAAAATATTTTAATTTTTGCTCTCTCCTCAATACAACTGTTTTTTTCATTAATTGTTTCCTTAAAATTTTATCTTAATATAATACTCTCCTTGTTGTGTAAGCCTGAAGTTGCAATGTTTTTCAGATGTGTGAATGACTACAAATTGTAAGAGACTGGTGGAGTTAATCTCTGTTGTATGAGTTACATGATAAAAAATAGGTTTCAGATTATTGTAAATGATTATTAAGTTCAGGGGAGCTGAATGTGGTGGCACACCCTGCAATCCTAGCACTTGGGATGCAGAAGCAGGAGTGAGTTCAAGCCCATCTTGAACTGTAAAGTAAGTAAATTTGGACCACATGAGACCTTATCTCAAAAAAACCCCAAAGTAAACAATTATGTGTGTGTGTGTGTGTGTGTGCGCGCGCGCGCGCGCGCACACACACACACACACACACACACACACACACGTATGTCCATGTAAGAGATCCATTTAAAGCCAGTCCTAGACACTGGTTGCATGGAGCCCCATGTTAGGTGCCACTTTGGATGGCAAAACCATTATGCTCAGAGAGATTGGTTTTATTTTAACTTTCAGTTATTCAGTCTTTAGAATGAAATTGCTTATAGAGATTCCAAGAAATTTAATATCAAAGTTTTGCCTTCCAAAAATGCATATTCCAACAAGAAATAACAACACATTGTTTACTATAAAGGTGACTTGGGAGTTACCTAGCCAGTTCTACCTGGCTAAGCAAAGGAAGGCTTTAAGGGTTGTGTTTTTAAAGCTGAGAGCCTGGGAAAATATATTGCCTGCAAAGAAAACCACATTTGCAAAGTTGCCTGATTTTTCACGAGGAATCATAACAATGGTACAGTGCCCAGTGTGTGTGTGTGTGTGTGTGTGTGTGTGTGTGTGTGTGTGTGTGTGTGTGATGAGATGGGGTCTGGTACACATTATTTATTGTCAACATTGCGATTTTAATTATTAAATTGTAAGTTATTTGTAACAGAAGTAGCTGCTTTTTCTATGTCAGTGACTTTGTTAAGTACCAAGGAGGCAGTTCTGAGTTCAGTGCTGGTCACATTGGCAACCCCACAAGCCAGTAAAGCCATGGACCGCAGCTAACCTCTGAAATGGCTTCCTTGTATTAAATGGGATATCTTTCTCCCCCAGATTCTGTGTGGGAGGCTTACACATTTGGTTTGGTAATGAGTTTGCCTTTTGAGCTAGAGAAGAGAGAATAAAGGAAGAGTGAAGGCATGAGAGGCAATGCTAGGAACTTGGAGGCTCAGATCCTCCAAAATGAAAACGAAGCCTTCGTTTCTGCAGAAACGAGAGAAACAACTAACAATCTCCAAGCTCATTATGATTTAACTTTGAGATAGCACAAAATGACAGTAATGTGACTGCAGAAGCCTGTTTGAGCCATCAGCAGGACAAAGGAGTAGAATCGGAGTGTATTGGAAGCAGCACAAAGATAACCTCCTCCATGGCAGGCTGTGCATACATTAGTGCATGAATGTACCACTAAATGCTACTCACTTTCGCTAAACTGGCCATTTTCCTTTCAGTGGCAAGTGATTGAAAAATCTTTGTTGTGTATTTACTTGAACAAAATTTCTTGGAACCTCTTAAGACACTGGCTTTCTGTGAAAGGATGCAAACTGGTGCTGATGGTGGCATCAGATGGGGAGTGGGGGGAGCGATGAGCTAAAAGAGCACACTGCCCTGCAAGGCTCAAAGCGTAAGTATGAGCTCATTGTGGTTTTTCTTCTGTGAAGACAACATTTCCTTTTGTTCAGGGCGTTGTAGACAAATGAAAACTGGGAGAATTTGCATGCCCCATTTTTCATCACTACAAGTCTGTTATTAAGATGATTGTTACTGCTATCTTTCTTTCAGTTTCCCATCTAAGTAAAAAAAAAATTACCCTAAGCATCACATTGTGAGACTAAAGTCTGAATGGAAGTGCCAGACATTGGCATTTATCTACATTATTTCACAAGTTGGGAGCATTATGGTTTGATATTGGTTATCAGAAGATGTTAGTGTCCAAAATCACCTCACCCAACTCTTTCAATATACACCATCTTGAGAAAGGAATTTTAAAGGCATCGGTGGTTCTGGAATTTTTAGAATTTTAAACCAACCAAATCAGCTCACTAAAAAGTCCTTCAAAATGACATCTAGAGTCAAGTGCAGAGTTTCGAAGCAGAGCCACAATCTACAAATGCCACATGGTTAGGTCAGGCAGACTTGAATTCAAATGAGGGCATGAAGCCCTAGAGGACATACAGAACAAAGAAGCTGCTCTTTCACTTTTCAAACTCATGAGCCAAGCATCTCTGTCCTTTGGTATTATGTATTCTCTCTCTCTCTCTCTCTCTCTCTCTCTCTCTCTCTCTCTCTCTCTCTCTCTCTCTCTGTGTGTGTGTGTGTGTGTGTGTGTGTGTGTGTGTGTGTGTGTGTGTGTGTAGACCAGAGGTCAACATTGTCTTCTTCAATTGTTCTCCATCTCAATTGAACTGGTGTTCACAATTTGGCTATATTTGCTGGCCAGTGAATTCTGGGTTCCATGTGTCTCTGCCTCCTAGTGTGGAAGTTACAGATACACATGACCATGATGGACTTTTTTTTTTCACAAGAGTACTGGGGATCTGGATGCCCAGGCTTGTGCATCAGGCACTTTATCAACAGGCAATCTCTGTTCTATGACTGTGAAGAGACACTATGACCAAGGCAACTTCTATAAAAGAAAGCAACTGGCTTACAGTTTCAGAGCCTTAGTCCATTATCATGATGCCAGGGAGCATGGTGGCAGACAGGCAGGGTGCTGGAGAAGTAGTTGAGAGCTACATCCTGATCTACAAGCAGAAGGAGAGAGGGGGAGGGAGAGGAGAGAGAGAGAGAAATGGGTCTAGCACAGGCTTTTGAAACCTCAAAGCTCACCCCTAGTGGTACATTTCCTCCAACAAGGCCACGCCTACTCCAACAAGGACACACCTCCTAATTCTTCATTTAATCCCATCAAAGAGCTCCACTGCTGGTGTCTAAGCATTCAAATATATGGGCCTATGGGGGGCCAGGCAATTCTTATTCAAACCACCACACCAACTGAGCCATCTCCTCTGCCCCAGTATCATGACTCCCATGTATCATAAGGTGAAAAGTGGTATGAATCAGTTGACCAGGGTTAGTGCCCCTCTGTGCCTCCTTATGATCCTGAGCAAATCACTTTAAATCCTTATGGGCTGAAATTTCCTTACTTGCAAAATGAGCATGCTAGAAAAGATACTGCCTATTATTTCTTCCAGTTCTAAAGTGTATGATTCAGAGTAAATGCAAATTAACACTGTGTGAACAAGATGATCTGTTCACTTAATCAGCAGCACCAAGAACATCCTAGGAGCTAAGCCCTATAGTGGGGCTGTGAAGGTAAAAGAGAGGAACACTTGGTGCTGCTTTCAAGAGACTAACAAGGGCAAAGCGAGGCTGATCAAGTAGCAATGGCAATGCTCTAGGCTTAGTGTGGGTGGACTTGAGGCATGAGGGCCCAGAAAGGGGCAGGGCTAGCTCAGGGCTTGGGCAAGGCAGCATAACAGATTGTGGTTGTGGTCTTTGCAACAGGGCCTCAAAAACTAGCAAAAGGTTGTTAAAGAAAGAAGGGTAGAGCTCCTGACACTAGTAAGGGGAAGGGGAACAGTGTGATGGAGACTCAAGGATGGAAGCATATACCCTGTGCTTGGTACTGGTTCTATCAATAGTGAAGTTTGTTTGAGACTTGACTGTGAAGATCCTAGGATGCTATGCTAAAGGCTTTGACTTTATGAGAAAGGCATCAGAGAATCATGAAGAATGGATGAAGTGATCAACTTTCTTCTAGAAAGTTCTTTCAGGTGGCACTGGTAAGTCTGACAAGAGGTAGGGTGGAAGGGAGAAGAAGTTTTTGGCAGACTTGTTTGGATGGGCCATGGGAGAGATTATAAAAAGGATGTGATGGCTGGTTTTATACTTGATACAACTTGATACAAGCTGAAGTCGTATGGGAGGAGGGAACCACAATTAAGAAAATGTCTCTATAAGATTGGGCTGTAGGTAAGCCTGTGGAGCATTTTTTAAATTAGTGATTGATGGAGAAGAGCCTAGTACATTGTGGGTGGTGTCATTCCTCAGATGGTGGTCCTAATTTCTATAAGAAAGCAGCCTGAACAAGCCAAGAGGAATAAGCCAGCAAGCAGCACCCCTCCACGGCTGCTACATCATCTCCTGCCTCCAAGTTCCTGCCCTGTTTAAGTTCCTGTCCTGATTTTCTTTAGAGATGAACAGTGATGAGGAAGCATAAGCCTAATAAACCTTCCTCCCTGGTTGCTTTGGTCATGATGTTTCATCACAGATATAGAAACCCTAAGACAGGAGTTGGTACCATAATAGTGTTTGTGAGGGTGTTGCTGTGATAGACATGACCATGTCTGGGGAAGGATTGAAGAACTTTGGACCTTTGGGCAAGAAAAGCCACTGGGTGTTGAGAGCTCAGTGATCTGTCTTTAGGAGCCTGGAAAATAAGGATGTTGAGAGCAGTGCAGATGATGGAGGCCTGGCTTGTGAAGTTTCAGAGGAAAGCAATGACTCTTTTGGGCCTTTTGTGTGGAGAATCTGTGGTGTCTGATCAGCTGGGACTGAAGAACTAGCTGTGATTAACAAGAGAGCAGAAACACCAAAGTAAAACTTTTGCTTTGCTGAGACAATGGATGATGGGGATGAAGAATCAGCGATTAAGAAGAGACCAGCATCATTGAAGTGGAGTCTTCTGGGATGCGTTTCCTCAGGGTCAGCACCTAGAAATTGTTCCAGAAGTGGCCAAGGTTATACCTCATGCTGGCAGCTGAACTTGGTAGTATAAGAATCATCCAGGTGATGCTGATTTTGAAGGCATGAAGAGGTCATGGAGACCAGCTGAGGCTTAGCACTGTGTATCAGGGATGGAATCCTAGAAGACAGCCCAGAGAGGCTATTGGCTATTGCCCAGTTGCATCAAGGGACCCAGCAGTTTGGGAGATGCCAGTACCATGGGATGACTACCAAGAACAGCAGTAGGCCTGAGCCTAGAAAACAGTGCTGCAGAGAAGTGATCCCAGCACCTTGAAGGAGTCCAGAAGATCATGAGTACATCTCATATATTGGACATTGAGTTATTTACTGTTGGACTTTGGTTTTGCTTTGATTTGATTGTGATTATGTCCTGGTTCTTCCTTCTTGAAGTAAGAAAGTATTTAGCTTATTATTTTTATTTTATAGGAGCCCACAGTTGAGAGACATTATATTTTGAAAGACTTTGGATTTTTAAAAGAGATTTTAATTTCTAAAAGATATGAGACTTTTTAAGTTTGTAAAATGTTTTATACTGTGATGTCTTTATTAATGTGTGGTCTTGAGGATGAACAAGAAAGGAAAGGTTGTTGTAGGGAGACATTGTAACCATGCCTCCTAAGGGCTGGCTGCAGGTGTGCTTGACCATGCCTGTCAGGGCGTGGTCAAGGGGAGGTCAGGATAGGTTCTTAAAGGGCTGCGGACATGTGGGGACCCTCTCTCTCTGGCCTCCCTGCCTTGCTGCCTCTGGGCACGCTCTGGTTTGTGCTTCACTGGTGTATCTGAATAAAGAAAACCTATATCCTATTGACGGCTGGTCGATCTCTAACACGTGGCGCCCAACGTGGGGCCCGAACCCATGACCCTGGGATTAAGAGTCTCATGGGTCGATCTCTAACAGGTTGTAGCTCAACAGTGATGTGTTTTTGTGTCAAGTTGACAAGGTGTCAGTTGTGCTAGCTAGTTTTATGTCAACTTGACACACAAGAGGAGAGAAACTCAATTAAGAAATTACCTACATAATATTGGGTGATAGGCAAGTGTGAAGGATATTTTCTTAAGTAGTGATTGATGGGAGAGGGCCCAGCACATGGTGGGTGGTGCCATCCCTGGGCTGGTGGTTCTGGGTTCCATATGAAAGCAGGCTGAGCAAGCCAGGAGAAGCAAGCCAGTAAGTAGCTCCCCTCCATGGCCTCTGGATCATCTCCTGCCTCCAGGTTCCTGTCCTACTCAACTTTCTTTGGTCATGGTGTTCTATCACAGTAATAGTAACATTAACTAGGACAGAGGGTTATCTGAGAGTGTGACAATAGAAGCAAGGTAGAGGTGACACACTTGAAAGAGAGCTTGTGAAGTAAATCTACATTATCTATTTATGTTCATTTGTCTATCATTCAGCAAACCTTTATTAGTGTCCTCTATCCATAAGCCAGTGTGAGCTTGGTCCTCAATGATAAAAATACAAAAAATAAAAATATTGAAAATAAAATACAATTGATGAAATACTGAGGCTGTGTGTGTGTGTGTGTGTGTGTGTGTGTGTGTGTGTGTGTGTGTGTGTGTGTGTACTGAGAAGTATAAGTGAAGTAGTTTTAGTTTGGGTGGGCTTCCTGGAGGAGGTGGGGACTGACTCTGCTTTCCAAGGAAGAAAAAGAGAAACCTGTAGAAAGAGGCAGAGTAACACTGCTATGCTTGAACATAAGAAGGATTAGATGACCAGAGGGTGTGCTTGGCTAGCAGAGAGACTCTTCAGTCAATACTGAAATGATGGAGAAATAGGAGAATGGAAGTGCTGAGGGAAAACCTTTAAATTTTATGTGCTAAGTCACAAGACGCTGCTGTGGGTGACCAGCAGAGAAGACTTATCCAGGATAACAGAAAAGGGTTGAATTAATGCCTGAAGATCCGGGTTACGATGCTGTCTGGTGTGACAGTTACTTAACGTCTCCAGGGCTGAGAGTTGTGCATATCAGATGTGAACATAAAAACGTGTTGAGATGGGAGCCCAGCCAAGACTGAACTACAATAGTCCATTTACAAAATGCATGTAAGGTGCATTTTCCACTGGCCAGATGTCATGTAGAATGTGCAAGCCATGAAGCAGCCATGGCATAGAAAGCAGGGACCAGAGGGATAAGTGGCAGGAAAATGGAATTTGCAGCCTTCTGGGCACCCTGAGGAAGAGATTGTCCAGGAATAGTGAGGTACCTGCTTCTGCCTTCTGCTCTCCCACCGCTCCACACTTCTAGTTCCCAATGAGGGCTTGTCCATGCTAGATTTGATTTAAGAACCCAAACCTTGGCAATTTACGGAGATGTTTTTCTAGCAAAGCTTGGATGGGATGCATGCATTCTTCCACAACGATGTAAGTTCCAGGAATGGAAAGTTTGGCTTGGGCAGCATCATGATGCTTGGCTGCTCTAGGCCTTCTGAGTGGAGGGCAGCTTCCTCTCTTCTGCTCTGGTGGAATCCCTACCTCTTACGGAAGTTCTACCCTAACAACCAGGATTACAACCTCACAGGTTGAATGGGTGTGCTTTCTCTTTTCTTTCTTGAAACTACCAGAAGGTGTCATCAATTTTTACCCTCAGTGGATTACAGCTTAATAGGAACATGTACATCTATACAGCTATGTGTTGGGAAAAGAATAGTCTCTATGTTGTACAAAGGGACACAAAAACAAAACAAAAGTAATTTGGCAAAGAAGTGTGTGATGTGTGTGTGTGTGTGTGTGTGTGTGTGTGTGTGTGTGTGTTTATAAACCAGAACCCCAAACAGGCTAATGAACACATTTGGCCCAAATGGCCACTGGCTTTTATCCCTGACATAGGCAATGATTTTGTCTCAATCTTCATAGTCTGACACAATTCATCTTCATAGTCTGACACAATTGGCTAGTCTGTGGAGAGGTAAAGGGGGGAGGTTCGGGAAATATGGACCCTTGTGGGGCTAACTACCTTTGAGAGCAAACAAACCTATTTCTCACCTAGATTATAGCATGGCAAATGGTCTTTAGTTCTGCAACTGGCAGGGTGATGATGAGGACAAAATCTATAGTCACACTGAGGGCTGAGTCCCAATTTAGGGTCCTAAGTATTGAGGGTATTTCTGTTTGCTTCTAAAATATCACACCGAGTCCTTCCCCGGTGGTGAAGCACTAGCTCCCCATAACACATGTTCTCTTGGGAGCTGGGCAAGAGCTTGAGTCCAAAAGAGTAAGATTCTCTCTCTTTTTTTCTTTTTCCGTTTTCAAAAGTCAGCCTGGATCTCCTCTTACCACACTCTCCATCTTTCCCTGTGCTGGCCCAGGGAGCCCACCAGTGACAGCACTAGTCTTTTCCCAGAGGCCACACACTAACTAGAGTCCAGAGAAGCATGAGGTGGGACCCAGAGGTCACTGGACTCATTCTCCCAAGAGAGTCACTTTAAACTTATCATCTAGGTCTGAAAGTTAATAAGAAAAAATTATCTTTTGTTGCAATTTGCTTGAGTTAAAAAGAGACAAAGTTTGAGGCCAGCCTGGTCTACGGCTAGGGCTGTTATACAGAGAAACCCTGTCTTAAAAAACAAAACGAAACACACACACACACACACACACACACACACACACACACACACACACACACACACACACACACACACACAGAGAGAGAGAGAGAGAGAGAGAGAGAGAGAGAGAGAGAGAGAGAGAGAGAGAGAATCTTTCCTTACTCAAAAGTCCATTGAGAGGATGAAAGACTACTTGAGAAAATGTTTGTTGTTGTTCTTTTTCAAAATACAGACTGACTAAATACAACACACTATTTAACTGTTTATTCTCCCTATAGCTTCTTCTAGTCTAGCAATTTTTAGTTTCTTCAGCTGTGTTTGAAAGTGCTCCTTAATTTCTTTCCATTTCAATCAGTCTGCAGATGGGCAGTCATGTTTCAGATTCTTCCTGCAGGACACCTGAAGTCAGCTTGTACTCTTAAGTGGGTATCAGAAGCCAGATTTTTATTTCTTTTCTAAGAGAGGGAAATGAAGCCTGGATAGAAAGGTTGTCTGGCAACCAGATAAAGGAAGAAATTTCTTTCAGGCTTTCCAAGAAGACAGAATGGAAGTCTTGAAATATAAATTACTTTTTAATGGTGTCTTGAAAAGGGTGTTATTCTTCACTATCTGACTCTTTTCCCCACTCCCTGAATGTGGCCTATGTAAGCAATTAAACCATTGTGAATCTTTAAATGAACAAAAGTAGAGATATTTTAAGGGATAGAAGGAAGCAGAGAGATGTCCTGTTTTATCCATCTATTTTCTGAAGCAGGGGATTAAGATTTAGAATATGTAAAAGATTTCTTCTTGATTTCTATCTTTTTAGGGCTGAGCCATGACCAAATCCAGGATTCCTACCTCTCAGCCCAGGGCCCTCATCACCATGACAGAGGTAAGATAGGAACACAAGTAACCCTGCTCAGACAGAGAAGAGTATTTGAAGCTTAACACTCAGCCTTAGTGTCTAACATGGTGGAAAAAGTGACTGAATTCATCCAAGACCCCAGGCCTGGGGTGGGGGTGGGGCCTTAACGTCTGTACTGAAATCATTAGCCACACTGACATGTTCATCTTGGAGGAAATATAGCTGTTGTTTTCAATTTGACTCTGTTTCATGCAGCAGGGCCCGTTGGTTAGCTTCCGTCCCTCTAGTTGAGAATGATTTGACTGATTTGATATTTCTGCTGTGTTTGGGTCTCCTCTGGGAGTCTACCCCAGTGGCAAGCCTATTGACAAGCCTGGAGTGCCAGGTTGCAGTGTGCAGATGCCTTCTTGTCAAATCCATGCCTGTGAACTTCCTACAACTATGCAGACCCACTTGATATTATACAAGCCAACCCCCATGGAGAGACACAGGGACCCTTTTTCTTTTTTCTTTGCTATCTCTCATCTTTCTCCTAGTGTTAATCACACTTCTCAAAAGGAATAGAACCTATAGAAACATATATGGGGCTTCCTAGAGGTGTGTTCTGGGAGTCCAACAATGACTGCTTGTGACAGAAAAGCCAATAATCTGATAGTTGTTCAGTCAGTGAGACTGGATGTCTAAGGAGTTCCAAGCTGGTCCTAAAGTCCTAGAAGATTCCTGGAGTTCTTCAATCTGTGTTGGAATCCTGAAGAAGTTAGCTACAATACAGGTAAAGGTACACCTCAGCAGCAGGTAGAGGGTAAGCAAGTCAAATGCTTCCTTCCTCTATGTCTCTTTAAAGTGGGCTCCCTCTAGATGGTATGGCCCATATGGAGGCTGGGTCTTTCCTGCCTCAAATAATGTGATCAAGAAAATCCTTCACAGACTGACCAGCAGCTTGGGTTTTAGTTGATTCTGCGTGTAGGTAAGTTGACAGCAGGAAACCATGATGAGCCATGACACATAGAGATGAGTTTTTGATAAGCCCAGAGTTTACCTGAGGAAGATGGGCCTGGCTCTTCTAGCTACCTCTGCCTTTCTGTCTTGACTGTGTGACACAGCACCCAATACTTTGTCTTTTGCAGTACAAGGCTCACTCTGTGGTCCCTTGCTCTTCTGCCTCCTGTATCTCTTTCTAATGGACTTGCTGGGAAGTGGGTCTTGCTTTTGTAGCAATGAGGCAAGAGAGCATCAGGGGCTACTTAGAGTTTTACAGCTTCAAGTGGGTGGGGCAGCTAGGCTGAGGGACCCATGAAGAACAAACCAGTAAGTACTGTTCTTCTTACTTCTGCATCATTTCATGCTTTTATGTTCTTCCCCCCTCCTCCAGTGATAGTATGATCTGAGTGTTGTAAGATGAAATAAACCCTTTCCTCCCCAAGCTGCTATAGTAATGGTGTTTTATTAGAGTAGTAGGAATCCTCAGACACATGGCCAATTCCTCTTCAGATGATTCATTTTCTGGAGCAGCGTGTTGGGATGTGAGCACTAGTCCTCACTGGATGTGTAAGAGAAAAGTCGGATGTTTTCCATGGAATAGGACTGTGTGATTCTTGCCACCTGATGCTGCCAGTTTGTGCCTGGAATGACCATCTTTCATCCACCCAATGCAGCAAAAACAGTCCTCTGGGAAATGAAGGGGAGTAGACCTCTTACTATCCCATCATCAAAGTAGTGCATTGCGTGACGGGTATTGATTAACGTGCCAAGTAGTCATAGCATGTGCCTTCTGGATCTAGAACCAGTTAAATCCAGACACAAAATCCAAAGGGACTCAGTGAAGCTACTTTATTCCAACCTTGAGAGAGTTCAATGTAGACTTCAGGGTATTGGGAGTAGGGGACAATCATAGATATCCTCTTCTGAATTGAACCAGTAATTCCACCACAGAAAGGGTAACTAGATTCCACAGGGCAAAGTAGACGTCAACACAGTGGTTCCCAAACCTTCCTAATGCTGTGACCCTTTAATAGAGTTCCTCATGTTGTGGTGACCCCAACCATAAAATTATTTTGTTGCTACTTCATAACTGTAATTTTGCTAGTGTGATGAGTCATAATGTACATATCTGATATGCAGGATATCTGATCTGTGATCCTGTGGGGGGTGTGACCCATAGGTTGAAGACCTCTCCTTTGCCAGCAAATCCTTAGTGTGGAGGAAACACCTGAGGCTATCCACACTTGCTCCATAGGGGAGCCACAGAGAGCCAGTCACATGCTCAGAAAAGTTTTCTGCATTGGCAGAAGGAGAGGAGAGGAGGACTTTCTCATGATGTGTAAGTATGTTTCTCAGAAAGCTTTCTCATGTTTGTAACTATCACATTTAGCACTTCTCTCAGAGATTGTCTTCTGCTTATTTTGTGTTTCTTCCCATTTCACCCAGTGTCTTAGTTCCTTTTCCATTGCTGTGAGAAGACACCACAACTAGGGAAACTTATAAAAGGAAGAGATTTTGAAGGCCTGCTTACAGTTTCAGAGGGTTATAGTTGATGACCACCATGGTGGGGAGCATGGCAGAAAGTAGGTATGGAGCTGGAGCTGAAAGCTTACATCTTGATCTTCAGACATGAGGCAGAGAGAGCTAACTGGGAATGGCAAGGGCTTTAGAAACCTCAAAGCCCACCCTCAATGACACACTCCTCCAACAAGGAAACACCTCCCAATCCTTCCCAGACAGTTTCATCAACTGGAGACTAAGTATTCAACTATATGAGCCTATGTGGGCCAGTTTCATTCAAACCACAGCACCCGATTCTGAATCCATGGAAGGTTTCCTAGCAAATCAATGCTCAAACTTTAGTTCACACCTTAGTGAAACAGAACAGTCTGACTCAGCAGGGTGGGGGACTCCCCAAGACAAGGATTTGTGTGCACAGATATGATTCTCTGGAGAAGCCATGCCAGGGGACACTAGCAGGAAGGGAAAGTGAGATCTAGAAAGGACTGCAGTGAGTCACCATGACAGGGACTGGAGCTTTTGCCTCTGAAGGACTCCATGAGCAGTTTAAAAAGTCTGTTAAAGTTATTCCAGTTGGAGTGAGGAAACTTAGGTATCTCTCCCCACCTTCTCTCATGCCACACTAGTTTTGCTTTATGGAGTCTGATGTAATCTAGCAGTTGATGTGATACTCACACATCCCCCTGGAGCTTTCCCTCTGCTTTCTGTTCTAAGCTCTTCTCCCTGGTAGGTCATGCTATGGCAGTCTGCAAAGTTTCAGACCTCCAATTAGCTGTGTGCCTCTGACATAGAAGAAGACATTAGACATGGCTTTGTAGGAAGTTCTGAGAGCAGTGGGTATAACGAATAAATCTTTCCACCAGCCGCCCGAGCCCCGTAGCCATGTGGTTGCCCAAAATAACACACAGAGATTAATATTAGGTGCAATGTTGCTGGCCAATGACTAGGATTTCTTATCTGCAAGATCAGTCTTAATTACCAACCATAGCTATTGATCTATATATTTATAAGACTTATAGAGGATGCCGGCCTTGAGTCCTGTCTTCCTGGCGACTGTGTCCCTTTCCTACATTTCCCAGAATCCTCCTTCTCTCCTAGTCCCGCCTAATTTGCGCCCCTATTGGCCAACAGTGCTTTATTTATCAGCCAATAAGACAAATATATATGCAGAAGGACCCCATCAGGTGGGTCTTATAGTCAGTTGGAAACTCCACCAAACCCACCCTGCTGTTGAGTTGCTGACGTCAGCTCAAGCACTGACTAGTTGAGAAGACTTCCCCTGAGAGTGAGTGGCCTTGCTGGCCATTTTAGTTGGTCATTCCTACTGCTGCTGGGTGACTGACTGGGCAGACAACTGGGTCAGGAAACTAGAGACCCTTGAAGCCTGTCTATGGTCCTTCCTGTGTAAATAGGAAAATGAAATGAGTAGGTGATGAGTCCCAGGAAGTTTTCACTGACTTCTACCCCACCCCCACTCTTGGCATCCACGATCTGCTCAGGCACTGCATCCTTGGTTGTCACAGGTGTTTTTGCAGCATAGGATCCAGAACATGGCATCTTACCTTGTTGCTTCTTTTCTTTGATGGAGTTTGGTGGCAAGATTTATCTCAGTCCCCTGGTTAGCTTTAGCTGTCAACTTCACACAGCCTAGCGTCATCTGAGAAGGGAGTCTCATTTGAGGGACTGCCTTGATCAGATTGGCCTGTGGGCATGTCTGTGGGAGACTGTCTTGATTGTTAATAGACATAGGAGAGCCCAGCCCACTGTGGGCAGACCATCCCCTAAGCAGGTGGACCTGGGCTGTGTAAGAAAGCTATCTGAGTATAAGCCAGACCATGAACCAGTTAATAAGTAGCATCCTCCATGGTTCCTGTTGTCCTTTGTCTGTGAAGTGACTCTCTTGGTTGGAGGTAATGCTGTGTGGAACAGCAAGCAGGGCTGCCTTCAGGAAGTCCTGTTTTGAGTTCCTGACCTGATCCCTCTGTATGGACTGTAACCTGTATGCTGAAACAAACACTTACTCCCTTTAAATTGCTTTTGATCAGGGTTTTTATCACAGGCACAGAAATGAAATCAGAACACTCAGCAAATCAGGCAGTGGGTATTAGGAGATCATTTACAAATTCTGTGAAATCGAGAGGCAAAATAAAAGCCCTATTCTAGTTGATGCTTTAAGCATCTTTTTTCATGTTCATTCAATTCTTTAAAGTTTTAAATTTCTTTCTTATATTTTGTTTTTATTGTCTAAAATTCTAAATTTAAATATATTTTGATCATATTCTTCCTCTCCCCCAAATCCATCCAGATCCTTTCCCCATCCCTACCCACCCAACTTTAAGTTCTTTCTCAAAAAACCATCAAAACCTCAATACAACAGCCCCCCCAAACCAAGAAAACAAAATAAACCACTTCTAAAAAGAAAAAAACAAACAAACAAACAAAAATCAAACTGCAACCAAATAAAAGCACACACACACACAAATGTAGAGACTATTATATGTTGGTCAATTACTCCTGAAAATGAGGCCTGTCCTAGAGCAGTTAATATACCCAGTGTTCCTCTATTGAAGAAAACTGATTTTCCCTCTCCCAGCAGGCATAAGTGACTGTTCAGTTGCCAACCTTTACCCTAGTGACCAGGCTTTCATTCATTCATTTAAAAAAATATAACAAAATAAAATGGGATAAAACAAAAACTGTCACTTTGGAGTTGGATGAGACAAATCAACAGAAAATGGGATGCTTCGATTAAATCCCTCCCTTCAGAGCTCAAGGAACTCCTCAGAAGAGGAGGCAGAAAGAGTAAGAGCCAAAGAAGATGGAGGATACCAAGAAAATAGGTTCTGTAAATCCACATGACCAAAGCTCATATGAACTCACAGAGACTGAGGCAGCATGCACAGGGCCTGCAGGGGTCTGCACCAGGTCCTCTGCATATGTATACTATGGCTTCCAACTGAGTGTTCTTATGGGATTCCTGAGTAAGTGGATCAGTGGGTCTCTGATTCTTGTGCCTTCTGTTGGGCTCTTTTCCTTCTGTTGGTTTAAGCATTTTTAAGTGTATGCATTTCAGTTAATTTTCCTATTTCTTCTTCTGCCCTCCTTTGTGTGTGTGTGTGTGTGTGTGTGTGTGTGTGTGTGTGTGTGTGTGTGTATGCATGCACAACCACATGGAACCAGAGGTCAGTGTTGAGTGTCTTCCTCAACTACTCTTCCACCTTATTTATTGAGACAGAGTCTCCCAGGACCCAAAGTTTGCTAATTAGGCTAGACTGGCTGGCCAGCAAGCCCCAGGGATTGCATCATTTCCTCCATAGTGTCTGGTTTTTATGTGGGTGCTGGGAATCTAACTCATGTCCTCACACTTTGTGGCAAGCACTTTACTGACTGAACCATATTCCCAGCCCCTAATTTTCCTATTTGTGAATGCAAATAAAACTGTATCGCAGGCACACTTTTCAATGTACATAATTTAGGTGTGCAAAATCAGAATGTTGTTTCTCTTTAGACGTCACATTTGTTATGGATTAAAAATTTCTGTTACCCCCAAATACATGATTCTAAACTCCATATCTCAGAATATGTGTCTTATTTGGAAAGTGTCCTTATATAAATAACCAAGTTAAAATGAGGTCACTAGGGTGAGCCCCAATCCAATATGATGAATAAGAGGGAGAGTTTGGACATGGCCATACACACAGGGAGATCATGAGCCTACACAGAGAGATTAGAGTGATGTTTCTATAGGCCAGATAATGTCCAGGATTGTCAGTGAACCACCAGGAGCCAGAGAGGGAGCATGAAAGTCTCTCTCTTTCTGTCACTAGAAACCAACATTATTGGTGCCTTTTCTCTGGCCTCCAGCACTCTGAGGCCCCAGTAAAGCAACACTCAGTTGATTTTCCTTTTCATTCATGGTGATAAACTTCACCTCACCAGTCCAAAGCACATTTAGGAGCCTTTAGTTGAACTCAGTCTTTTTTTTAAATTTTTTTATAAGCACTCAGCCCACTCAGGATTCTTTTCCCTCTCTCTGCTCTCCAGATTGTGTCCTGAGACAGAGATGTCTGTTTACTCTGAGCTCTGCTGGTCTGTCCCTGTTATCTGTGCTAACTCTATGGACTCAGTCTATATTGCTGGTGTCAATTTCATATACCTTCCTTGTCAGTTTACCGGATTAGACTATGTTACCTCCATTTACCTTGATGGCATTCTTTCCTGAGTGATGGGGGGTGGGGTAAGGTGAGACAAGAGTAAGAAATTCTTCCATATGTCTAGAGCCTATCTCAGGCCAGAGCAGGATAGGGGCTGTCCTAGGATGAGCCTCTGTCATCTAATACCTGTTCTACTCCTGCTTCTTTCTGCTGATATGTTAAGAACTGTCTGTGAGGTCAGAATGTGTAAACTGAGGCATCACTGCAGCAACTGAAAACTGGACATTCTGATGACCCATTAGCAGATAGATGATTAAGTAAGCGAAAGGGTTTTCATACCGTGGAATAGTATGTGCTTGTTAAAAATGATCTATCTTCACCCCATCACTGAAATATTTCCAAAGCATATTAAATTCTATAACATGAATGGTTTTGTTATGGGTTGGGTCTTAAATATGTGGAGAAAGCTCATATGCTAATGGCTTGGTTACTAGCCTGCTGCACTCTTGAGAAGTGGTGGAATGTTTAGATGGTAGAGCCTAGTAGAAGGAAGCTAGGTTATCCGGGGTGGGTCACTGAAGGGCATATTATGATCATGGCTCCCTTTCTATCTTCCTTTTTACTTCCCAGCCACCATAAGGTATAAAGCTTGGACCACTATATTTTGTCTGCCAAAAGCCCAAACTGACAGGGCCTAGTGATTATGACCTGAAGCCTCTGAAACTGTGAGTCAAAGAAACCTTTCTCCTTTTAAATTGATTGTCTTAGATATTTTGTAATAATAAGGGAAAGCTAACATAGTCTCATCCTATTTTTATATGCTGTGTGTGTGAGTGTATGTGAGTGTGAGTGTGTGTGTGTGTGTGTGTGTGTGTGTGTGTGTGTGTGTAACACAGACCATCTAGCAGTGTCATCTACAGAGGACAGATGACTTGGGTAACTGAGACAGGCAGATGAAAGAGTGCATTTGCTTTTACCTAAACACTCTTTTGAGGGTACTGCCTAAAATATTAATTTTGTTGTATTAATGAATTATGACAGTCTAGCTAATGAAAAATGTAAAGCAAATGTCAAGAAACAGCATGAGTCATGCTGTCATGGCACACTTATCCTCTGTCCCAGCCCCTCTGAAGCAGCCTATTCCAACTTCACTTAATCTGTAGAGAACTCGGCATACTTGAGGACTTTCTCTGAATTCTCCTCTTTATCCTGCAGAAATGTTGTTAGCCCAAAACTTGAATGAATAAACAAAAGACCAGAAAGTACAGCTCTTGATTGCCCTCCAGACCAAAGCCTATGTTGTCTCAGAAGCCCCTGGCAATCCAAAGGAATGAAGTTGAATCAAGTAACAAGGAAGATCAATATTTTATTCATGTTAAACCTGCACTGACACCTTCCCTTGTGTGATTCATGGCACGAAGAATCAATCCATTTCTCTCCCGGTAAAATACGGGGGCTCTAAAATTTTCATTTATATATATTAATTTTTAGGATGAGAATTTCATTTTATGGAGCTATTTTCTCTGTGTGTATCACCAGTGGATTAATAGAGTCTCAGAGCCCCTTGTATCAGCGCTTCACTTCTGCATACTAAGTAAACAATCTTGAAGGAATAGTTCTTGGGTCAGGACAAGGATAATAATGGTCATTAATAACCATCACTCATTACATGGTTCTTTCCCTGAGCTCTTCTGACCTACCCGTTCATAAATGCTTTTTAATGTACCATGCACAGACCTGTCTCTGTGTCCCCTCCCAGGCAGACACACACTTGGAGGGAGGTTAATTGCTGCTGTCTTCATGAGCCCTGACCTGTGTAGACGTTCCCGGATCACCGCTTCCACCTCTGGAGTAGAGGCTAATGGTCACCCAGCAAGCCTGCTTGGGACAGGGAGAAGTGAAATCTAATTACTGGCTCTTGTGGTTGGATCCAGGAGTGAGTCTTTATGAACAGGACAGGCCAAGTCTTCTCCCAGGCTGTGTGCTAACTGCCTTCTGCAAGCTATTGTTATTTTGAAAACCCTAAGGAAATTATACCTTAATTGTGACTTTAAAATGCTTCCCATTAACTCTCTCTACTCCCTTGTATGGCTCTTATTGCTCTGAAACCCACTTGATCCAGATGCAATCAAATTACTTCCCTGTTTTGTTCAAGAGAACTCAAGATTATGCTGTTTAAGTAGCCACCCAGTGTGAGTCTCTGTCTGTCTCCTCCTTGGTGGTTCTCTCCCTGACAGACTCTCCACCCACATAAGCATGCATTCTTTTTCTAAGCAATTTGGAGCAGGTTTTCTGCTTTATCCTTCCGGGAGATAGGATCAGACACCTTCAGACACAGATTCTTGCATCATTTTTTCTTGAGTTGATGACTAAGTCCTTAGAAGAAAAAATGAGCAGAGTCAATGATGCAAATCATGAGTATAGTTGAAACCTAAACAGCCAATATGACTTTACCTCTCTGGTTTTGTGTGTAAGGTCCATCAACAGTTTGTTTTGTTAGCAGGTACATTATTTATTCTCTGGAACCCACAGAAAACAGGATTCTTCTGTTGTGAATGAATACACAAGTACTTGCTCTGTCCATATATGCATCCTCTCTATCTTGAATCTTTCAGGCAGACATTTTATTTTCCTGTGAGTGGAGGAACTAAAATTTAAAGGTGCCTTATCTGACAGATGACCAGGAAATTATTCTTCTTAAAGAAAATGAGTGCCAAAACAAATCAGCTTCCTAAAGTGACATGAAATCTCCTCAAGCTGCGTCTGGGAATATTAATAAATGAAGAGTCACCTCTGCTTACATACAGCTCATCACCTTGGTCTGCCTCCCAACCCTACATCCCCCCAAAACAAAAACAAACAAACAAACAAACAAACAAACAAAAAACACCAACAGCCTGCAGGCAGAAAAAAAATCTGGAGCTTTGTGGCTCCGTTAGAGGTTAAAGCCTGCCATCTTGCGGTGATTTTCTTGAATTACACGAGCATTTTGTGACGTTCTTGAATTAGCTTTTCTGGCATTTAAGCCTCAAATTTGGGGCGTGCTTATTCTTTGAGAGATACCAAGAACTCTGCAACTGAAAAACACTCACCAGTATATCTGTGTCATATTGCCCTAAGATTGCAAATAAGACAGTGGACACTGGGATGGGGCTCTACAGCAGCACCCCCCTCTAGAACTTCTGACGATGAAAAATGGGACCATCTGGGATGGCAGTGGCTATAGCCTCCCCCAGTTTGAAACACATGAGCACTTTCCCGAAGAGCCCCCTTGCTGGACAGAAAAACTTCAGGCTTATTAGCCAAACTACCTTTTCAGGCTTCTGGAAGGATCATAGCAGGAGGTGTAACGAGGCACCCAATTCCTGAGGTGGATACATCCCTTTGGACGCTTGGAAATGAGAACTCATGATGTCTGCTTCTGGTTGGGAAGTTTTCTAGAAAACTTGAAAGTGATATAAGAGGATCTTTAAGGGGTGCTGTAGACAGACGTTTCTGTGAAGAACATCCCCCATCAGAGTGCCCTGTGTCTTATGCTGTTGAAGGTGGGAGAACATCTGGAGAGATGCCTTCTTAAGAAATACCGGTCCAAGCGTGATGGCTTTCCCACATGCCACCCCTCCCTCAGCATGTTCCAGAGTTGGTGGTGGTTGCTCTGTGCTCAGTTTACCTGGATATCAGAGTAGGGAAGGGAGTGAGGAGAAGAAGAGGGATTAGGTTTCCTGAGACAGCTTTTGAAAGAGAAGCTTGAGGGTGGCTGAGGAGTAATTCACACATTTTTCAGATAGAGGCTGCTGCAAATTTCATTTTTCATCTGTAAGCTGGATGGGTGGAATGGGGCAGCCTGTAAAGATGTTAGCATGGCAGATATGTGTGTTCTGTCAGAAGGGGCACACTGACATTCAGTTTGAGGGTTTCTCTTTCTTCTCTTAGTGGCATCTGCTTTATGGTCTAGTTGGGAACAGAAATCACCTTGAAGGGAAATGTTCTCTGTTCTTTAAAGAATGCTTGAGTAGCTCCCTTGGTTATGTAAATGTCAGCTGAGTAGGCCTCTTGGTCCCCAGAGAAGGACATAACAGGACACACTGTACTTTGAGTTGATGAGGAAAGGTTACCTCTCATCTGGGGGAGGAATGGGTGGTACAGAGCCATGGGGAGGGCTATGAGTTGACCATAATCACTTTGTCAAGAATGATGAACATTAATTTAATTCTCCTTAGATTTGCTTGACTCCTCCTCCTTTCCCTTGGACCCCAGTCTTACCCTGCCCAAACACTCTCATTTCTTGGCCTGCTTCACTGGCAGCTTTCGGAGCATCCTTTTTGTAAGAAGAGATCTTATTGTTAGATAAGCCTGCTTCTCAGACTGTGTTAATGATTTTCCCCTGGGACTTGGTGTTTCCAAAGTGTACTTTTCCAAAAGGTAAAATCAGACTCTTATACAAATGAAAAAGAGGCATGTCAGAGAGGCTATGTGACTTATTAAGTCATGAAGAGGCCAGCAAGAATTGAAAAATGCAGAAGGAAAATCTGAAGGCTACGTATAGGTGCTCAGGGATCGGTAGTGAATTTGCTAATGGATGCAGAATGGTTACCTTCCCAAGGAACAATAAAAGATAGTGCCCAGGATTTCTATCAATCATTTCTATGGGCAGAAAACTCATTCACAGTGCTTATCTCAGTTACTTTTCTATTGCTGTGAAGAGATACCATAACCAAGGCAGCTTATAAAAGAAAATGTTTAAAATGGTTCACAGTTCCAGAGGTTAGAGCCCATGATCATCATTGAGGAGAGTAGGTGCCAGGCAAGCAGGCATGGTACATCCCGATCTGAAAGTTGGAGGTAGAAAGAGAGCTAACTTGGAATGGCACAGGCTTTTGGAACCTCAAAGCCCACCCCAAGTGAAACACCTCCTCCAACCAAGTCACACCTCATAATCCTTCTCAAACAATTCTACCGACTGGGGATCAAGAGTTCGAATATATAAGCCTATGTGGACCATTCTCATTCAAAACAGCACAGTGCTATATGGACAACAGCCATTTCTACCAACTTTCTGAGGATGTATTTCTACACCTGGAAGTGTATAAAATAGCTTCACTGATATGAAGACAATGGATAGAACACAGCTGTCTAAATCAGAAAACTTCTGGAAGGTCCTCTAGACAGTGCCTAGCACTCTCATCTCTCTCCTCAAAGGTTGGTTTTGAAGCTTTTATGTTTGAAGATTGAACTCATACATGCTATGTGTCTCAAACATTGTCCTATTGCTCTGAAGAGATACCATGACCAAGACAACTCTTTTAAAAGAAAGAATTTAATTGGAGGCTTGATTATAGTTTCAGGGGCTTAATCTATTATTACCAAGACAGGAAGCATGATGGAGGCAATCATGATGCTAGAGCAGTCGCTGAGAACTCCATCCTTAGGCAGAGAGAGGCTTGGGCTTTTGAAACCTCAAAGCCCTCTCCCAGTGACAAACGTTTTCAACAAGGTTATGCCTCCTAATCCTCTAATCCTTTCAAATAGTGCCACACCCTAGTTGCTAAGCATTCAAATGTATGAGCCTTTGGGGGTAAGTGGCATTCTCTTTCAAACTACCACATTCCATCATTCCCTTTTACCCATAGGCTTGTAGCCATATCATAATGCAAAAGTGCAATCAGTCTAACTAACTTCAAAAGTTCCCATAGTCTATCACAGTCTCAACACTGTTTAAAATCTCTTCTGAGACTCAAGACAATCTCTTAACTGCAAGCCCTATAAAATCAAAATCAAAAAGCAGATCACATTCTTCCAACATAAAATTGTTGTAATTTTAAAAAGCAGTACCTGAGAGAAAGATGCCAAGAGACAGAACTTGGGTGGAGGATTTTCTGTTTTTGTTTTTTAAATTGGGGGAAAGTGAATGGGAAAGGGGGGAGGGGAGAAGGGAGAGCAGCCTCTGGGGACAGGAGCAACAGAAGAGAAGAGAGAGGCAGAGAGAGACAGGCAGAGAGAGAGACAGAGACAGAGAAGCAGAGAGAGAGAGAGAGAGAGAGAGAGAGAGAGAGAGAGAGAGAGATAGGAAAGAGAAAGAGAGAGGAAGAGAAAAAGAGAGGGAAAGAGAAAGAAAGATGGGTGGTGGGCAGGGCCCCTTTAAGAGGGAACATAGTGAATGTGCACAGGTGGTACTCTTCATGGCTGCAGCTGAGGGCGTATCCTGTAAGAACCCCAAGGTCAGGCCAGTATAGATGCCTGAATACTAACAACAATGGAGCAGATATGCATATATATCTCAAAATGGAAGAGAGGGAGCATTGTGAGAAAATACTAGACCAAAGCAAGACAGACACTCAATGGAGAAAACTCCAAATTCTGCGTCTCCATGTCTGCTATCAAAGGGCCTTCAGATCTCCAACTCCTTTCAGGTTTGTTGTCTGCAAAAACTTCTCTCCCTTGGGCTGGTTCTACACCTGGTCTGCAGCTCCCCTTGCAGCCATTCCATTACTCTGGCATCTCCAACATCTTTCCATTTCCAACACAACCCAGGCTTTTCACAGCTTCATGCAATGGCCTCTCTGGGCCTCCATGCAGGGACACACACTGGCTGCAGAGGTTTTCCTTAGCCACAGAGGGAGATCCTACAAACCCTTTTTTGTATCCTTCACTCTAAAGTTAGTACTACGTGTCTGAAGCTCCAAATTCAACTGTTTGGTAGGGCTGGAACTTGGCCTCCTTCTTCAGTTACTTTTGCATCAGCTTTCTGTTTTTGATGGTTCCCTTGACTACTTAAGCTTTTCTTTAATTACTTTCCACAAGTTGGAAGCTTAGCTGGGGGTTTTGCCCTGAGGTAGATGCTTCCTGTATTCCATTTAGCATCAGGCTTTTTAAAAAAACATTTTATCTCCTTGAACACTGGACTAACTTGGCTCTAACACTGTATCTCCTGGTGTTTGCTTTCTCATTAAACTGTATAGCTTGTATTTCTCCCTGCTCAGCTTGATCCTTTTCGTTATAGATCTGCATAAGAGTGACCACTAATAACCATACAATACAGTTAATACTAGGCTGTCTGTCAATGCCACCTATCAAAAACTCTTCGATTTAGGCAGATTTTTACGACAAGGGCAGAACTCAGCCATGTTCTTTGCCTGACTGAAATGCACAAGAATGATCTCTAGGCAACTTACTAATCTTTCTCTCAGTAACTTCTTAAGCTGGGCCCCCACTGTTCAAATCACTCTCATCACTGTCTTCCATGCTTCTCCTATGATGGCCCAGTAAGCTCCTGCTTAAAAAATTCAGCCATTTTCCTAGTTCAAAGTCCCAAAGTCTTCCATATTCCTATAACAAACAGCATAGTCAGGCCTGTTAGGTTTCTGCTTAAATTAAAGATGTGCTCTATGGAACATAAACCATGGAGGGTACATTAAACAAAGTTTATTCCAGGTGGGGGAGGGGGAGAGGAGAGAAATGGAAGAACAGATCAGGGCAGAGAGGAAGAGAGAAGAGAGAAAGTGAAGAGAGCATAAGTGAAGAGAGAGCAAGAGAGTAAGAGAAGAGAAGAGCGGAAGAGAGAAAAGGGGAGGGGGTAGGTGGAACTTTTAAAGGGAAAACTGCGCATGCGCACTGAGGTTTCACACATGTGCAGAGTCCTCACACAGGTCGTAATGTGTGATGAGTGACATGCATGCCCCACCTGTCATCAGGGGCCAGGGTCAGCCTGGTGTCCGTCCTAACAACAGCAATACCCCACTTCCTGTTACCAACTTCTGTATTAGTTACTGTTCTATTACTATGAAGAGATACTGTTGTGCTCAAATTCTGAATCCCCCAAATCACCAAGAGGCCCATTTCAATGAAAAAGCAATGAGTCTTTTATTGCAGTTGTTTAACGAGCTAACCCCATTAGCTTGGGCCTTTCATCCACCCACTATGTCGGATAGCTGGGAAGAGACACCGAGAAACCACCAGATAGAGATCTTATAGGGCAGCATAATGGGAGTGTCTAGGGGAATGCACAGGCTCGGGATTGGTGTCCCTCCAGGCTTGGAGGTCTTGCCCTGTGTTGATTGGCCAACTGGTTGTTTTGGCCCATAGGCCCTTCCAGGGTGGTTGTTATGCTCTGCACGTCATTGCTGTGCACTTGTCCGTAAAGCACACCCAGAGCCGTAAAGCATAGCACCACCAGCTAACTTCTGATTGGTTCCTTGCCACGAGGCAGGCATCTGACCTCCTAGTGACCAAGGCAAGGTCAGGCAAGCACGTGTTAGGCTGTTATGGCTGCCAAAATGGAGACCTGGTTCAATACAATGGCCAAGGTAATTCTTATAAAACAAATGATTTAATTGTGAACTTGCTTATAGTTTCAGAGGGTTAATCCATTATTATTAAGGTAGGAAGCATGGTGGCACTCTTGATTCTAAAGCAGTAGCTGAGAACTCCATACAGGCACACACACACACACACACACACAGAGAGAGAGAGAGAGAGAGAGAGAGAGAGAGAGAGAGAGAGAGAGAGAGAGAGAGAGAGACTAAGCCTGGCATATTTGTGAAACTCCAAAGCCCACCTCCAGTGACACACTTCCTCCAACAAGGCCATCCCTCCTAATCCTAATTTTTTCAAATAGCGCTACTCCCTGGTGACTAAGCATTCAAATGTATGAGCCTATAGTGGCCACTGTTATTGAAACTACCATACTAGGCAAGTGTATGTAGCTCTACCATTGAGCTACACCCCTTGTTCCCTGGTAGCCCACCCCTATACAAGTTAGTAACAGCTTTCTGGACCAGTCCTGAGTTTTCTAACCCCCAAGTATACTTCCTCAACAGCCTTATCTAAATTATGCCTTGAACTAGCTCTAATAGCTGATTCCTAGTTTTTAATCTTTCTTCTGATTCTCTCAGTTCCAAGCTCATGAATGAACTTGATTACTTCTCTTTGATGTTTTTGAGGCTAGAAAGAGGGTCATTTGCTTTAGGTCTTTCAGCTTATTAAAAGAGTAGAGGTTTGAACTCAACATTATCTAACTTCAGAACTGGGACCAAAAGCTTGTAACATTAACAGGAGACAGTTCCAGAGATGCCCAAAAGTAAGGGCCAAACCAATGAGTCAGGCCTCCCCTATAGAGGAATGTTGGGTATAGCAGGCCTCTCCTATGGAGGAGGGCTGGGATCATGTATTAGTCATGATTCTCTAGAATAGGTTAAGTTACAGAATGAATCTCTGTCTGTCTGTCTGTCTCTCTCTCTCTCTCTCTCTCCCTCTACACACACACACACACACACACACACACACACACACACACACACACACTATTAGAATGACTTACAGGCTGTGGTCCGGCAATTCCAAGAATGACTACCTATGAACAGAAGGTTCATGATTCTGTTAGTTGCCCAGTCCATGCGCCTGGATGTTTCTGCTGCTTTTTAGTATGTACTGGAATTTGCAAGAAGTAGGCTGTAATGCCAGTGAAGGAATGGACTTGCTAGTGAGGGTAAGAGCAAGCAGGAAGAGTGAGTGCAACTTCCTTCTTCCATTTCCTTATATAGGATCCCAGCAGCGGCTGTGGCCCATTTTAGGGTGGGTCTTCCCGCCTCTAAGATCTGGAGCAAAGGTATGCCTTCCCACCTCCAAGATCCAGAGTAGAAGATCTTTCCACTTCAGATGATTAAGCAAAAGTCCCCCACAGGTGTACTCAGACATTTTTTTGAGTTAATTGCTTATGTAGTCAACTTGACAACCAGGAATAGCCATCACAAACCTTCTAGGGAATGTGTTTGCTCCCTGCTGGTAAAGCAGATGTAGGTGTTAACTGTTCCTACAGTTATCTTTTAGAGAGGTAGGATTCTTAGGTTCTACCCTTGATCTAGAACCTTCTATACATGGTAAGGCTTCCTACCCAGGCTTGGGTACCCGGGGAATATGTCTTGGGATGCTCTCTGATGGCTTTCTACAACTGCTGCTTCTATCCTACTGACTTTGGTGTCTGTGGTCCTCTCCATCTAAGGCATCTGATGCCCTGGGTCCTTTAAGCTCCTTTCCTCTGTGTACCGACCTCCTTTCAGAAAGAGGAACATCTCAAGTCCCAGCAGCTCTTGACTGTCCTCCCAAGTTTAGCACCAAATTTTTCTTCCTGTGTGGCCACTTCTCTTTCTGATTTTCCAGCTTGAACCCAGAGATCATTGAGTCAGTAAGCAGATGAAAACAAGTGCCAGAGAGGTAAGGACAGCCAGCAATTGCAACCCTTGCTCAATGGCAAGATCAGCTTCTGTCTGGAGGAAAGTTTGTGGGAAATAGTCACACATAGAAGAAGCCCCAATGTCAGAAACTCTCACCATTTGTCAGTTCTTCATTCCATTTTCCTGCCATGGAGCCACCATTCATGCAGTCCCTGTGAGGGCAAGGCTCATCTCATTGGGGACCTATTTACTTTATTGGGAGGGCAAGTGGAGGTGAGGCTGCTTGGCCTGCACATTGACAGGGGCACCAGGGGTAATACATTCTGCCGAGCCTGGAGTTCTCTCCATTGTAAATGTTGGCACACTGACTAATACATCTTAGTGAAAAGAGAATACCAAGTGAGGGAATAGAAGTATAGAATTAGAAGAAGAGATTAGACTAGAGAATGGAATTAGGATCAAATCAGAGAGAATTTCTGCCCTTCCTGTTTGCTTGAGGTACCAACTATACCACAGTAATGTGGTCTGCAGGTAGCAACTGTGTGAAATTCTGCAGAACCGCATCTGTATGCATTGAATTGGTGGCCATGTGTCCTGCAGCTTCCTTGGATCAACTAAGTAACTGCAAGCCCCATTGTAGGTCCTGAAGGCTGGTGGGGGAGGGGGTAGTTCACAACTGCCTTTGCCCAGGGAATCCCTCTGTCTCTCTCACAGCCTGCCCAGAGCTGTGCCCCTGTGCACTTCCCTGGGGGATGTGTGTGTGTGTGTGTGTGTGTGTGTGTGTGTGTGTGTGTGTAGGGGGGGGGGGGGGCTTTACACATTCAGATTGCTGTTTCTGAGCACATCACTACCATGGAAGATTGAAGGATTTTCAGCAACTGGGGAACCAGGAGATTCTACACACATTTCCTTTGAACCCCTGCCACTCTGAAAGAAAAAGAGAGAGAGAAATCCCTGCAAACAGAACAGCTTTTAGAAGTTTCTTTCCCTTTATTTTCGACCAGAACTGCCTAAAACCTTTCTCTGGCTCAGATGCCATTGCTGTTTGGTGTAGTGCTTCAAATCTGAGAATGCCTCAGCAACTGTCTATAGTTCTCTGGAATTAAAAAAATGACAGCGCTCTTTTGTTAGGGTCTCTCTAGGAACGTGGTGAACTTATTTCCTGCGGGTTTTCTTCCTCCTTCTCTAGGCTGACCTTCCTCCGCTTGTATTTGGTGAGAAAGAATCTTTAAAATATTGAGTAGAGGGAATTGGAAAGACAGCTCAGCAATTAAGAGCACTGGCTGCTCTTGCAAAGGACCCAGGTTCGGTTCCCAGAATCCACATGGCAGCTCATAATTATCTGTAACTCTAGTTCCAGGGGATCAGACACCCTCTTCTGATCTCTATGGGCAACCAGACACATACATGGTACACATACATGCAAAATACTCATACACATAAAGTAAAAATAAAGCTTTTAAATTAAAAAATAAAATGTTATGTGGAGATACAGTTCCCATATAAAACTCATGTTTTTCAGTGTTCATTAAATGGTTTTTAGTATGATCTCAAAGTTGTGCAATTACCACTATGATCTAATTTCAGAGCGTTTTTTTTTTTTTTGCCACCCCTAAAAGAAACTCTGTACCCATTAGCAGTCATTCCTATTCCTGTCTTTCCCAAACTACCATCCTACTTTCTGTCTCTATAACTTTGCCTAGACTACATTTTAATGTAAGTGAACCAATAACCCTGGGAGACACTTTGTGTCTGGCTTCTTTCACTTAACATAATGCTCTCCAGGTCCTACGCCTGTATCAGCATGTAACTCCTACTTGATGAACAGTATTTCATTGTGTGTATAAACCACCCTTTATTAATTAATTCATTACTTGATGGTCATTTTGGCTATTAGAAAAGTATTTCTATGAACATTTAGGCACACATTTTGTATGGACATCCGTTTTTCAATTCTCTTGGGTATTTACCTAGAAGTATATTTCATGGGTTGTGTGCTAGCTGTCCATTTAACATTTTCAGTAATTGCCAGCTTATTTAAAAAAAAACAATTGAGTTAATTTACATTCCCATCAGCAATTTATGCCAATTCCAATTTCCCTATATCCTGTCAAACACTTGTTATTGGCCATATATTTTTATTATATCTATGCTGGAAGATTCGGCTATGTAGCTGGTCTCCTGGATCTGTAGGCTCTGCACTTTCAGTCAAACAACTTTGGATCAAAGAATATGGTACACCAGACCCAGGGACTGCTACATACTGGGCAAACACCATGACACTAAGTCACACCCCCACCCCTTAAAAATGCACCTGTGGGCTGGTGATGTAGCTTAGTGATAAAATGCTTGCCTAACACACACATACATACATACATACATACATACATACACACACACACACACACACACACACACAGTGAAGTATATACAGATCTTTCTTGCCTTGTTACCTTATAAAACAATATAACAGCTACATGGCATTTATAATGTTTTAGGTGTTGGAAACAAACTGAGATGGTGTAAAGTATATAGGAAGAGATTGTAAATACTACACCATTTTATTGAAAGGACTTGAGCAGCTAAGCATTTTTGAAAGGCTCATTAAACCAAACTCCTACAGATACAAGGAAGATTATATGCCCATTTCTTATGGTAAGAAACATTAATATGACATAGCTTTTCAAGACTTTTTAAGTAAACAGTGTGACATTATTACAAAATTACTTAGTATATTCTAGAGCGTTTTGTCTTGCATGGATAAAACTCTGTCTGCTAAATATTGACTCCTTATGTCCTCTTTAGAGCCTTGTTTTCTATTTTGTGAACCTATGGGTGTGGCCAGTTCAGACACTCCTGAAGGAGTGGAATCATGTGGCCTTTGTCCTGGGGTGGCAGACTTACTCTACCTAACACCATCTTTAATATTCATCTGTATCATGCCACGTGGCAGGACTTCCCTTCTTATAGCTGAGAGAATATTCTCTCTCCCTTCCTCCTTCCCTTTCCTATTGGTGGTTCTGGGATTTGAACTCAAGTCCTTCTGCTTGAAAACACAGGTTTTAATAACTGAACTATCTCCCCAGCCCTAAGCTTTTGCCTTGATTTTCTTCTTTGATCTATTAGCTATTCAAGTATCTGTTGCTTTAGTTTACATACATTTGTCATTTTCCCAGATTTCCTTCAGTCCTTAAATTCTAGTTTCTTTTCCTTGTGCTTGGGAAATACACATGGTAAGATTTCAATCTTCTTATGTGTAGGACTTGCTTTGTGGCCTAACACGATCTATTTTGGGCAGTTTCTGTGTACTTGAGAAGAATGCTGTTGTTAGATGGAAATGTATCTGCTTGTTGGGCAGGTGTGTAGTGTTGTTTAGTGTATTAATCTTCTGTCTGAGTGTTCCATGTATTTTTGAGAGTGGGATGTATTGAATTACTTTTATTAGAAGTCTGTTTCTTTCAGATCTGCCAATGTTTGCTTCACATATATGTGGATACCCTGATGTTTGGTGCACATACATTCATAGTTGCTATATGTTCTTGAGGATGGATTTTTATAAAATGATATAAAATATGTATATTTGGTTTTTTGAGACAGGGTTTCTCTGTGTGGCTTTGGAGCCTATCCTGGCACTCACTCTGGAGACCAGGCTGGCCTCGAACTCACAGAGATCCGCCTGCCTCTGCCTCTGGGATTAAAGGCGTGCACCACCAATGCCTTGCCGGCTATTTATATATTTTTTTATTTAAGGTCTATTTTGTCTGATATTAGTCTGGCTACCCCTATTCCTTATTGGTTATTATTTTGATGTAATCTCTTTTTCCATATTTTTACTTTCAAGTTATATGTATTTTACAATTTATAGTGAGTGGGCCAGTGAGATGGCTCAGCAAGTAAAGGTACTTGACACCTTTTGACCTGTGTTTGACCTTTGTAATCCACCTGGAGGAATGCTTGCTATCATATTTTTGGTTGGTAGTTCATTCTTTCAGTGCTTTGAATATATTATCAAACTCCATTCTAGCCTACTAAGTTCCTGTTGAGAAATGCACCTATAATCTTAAAGGAGTTCTCTTACATATGACAAATTCCTCTCTCTTTCTGCTTTCAATTTTTTTCTCTGACTTTTGACAAGTGGGTTTTGTGTCTCAATGTAGATTTCTTTGCATTCATCTCATTAGGGTGTTGGGTTTCTTGATTTGGACGTCAGTTTCCTTCCTTGATTTAGGAGGTTTTCTACCATTGTACTTTTGTAGGCTTCATGCTGTGTTGGCTTCTCCTTCTGAGATTCCCACACATGTGCTGGTGTGCTAGATGGTGTCCCCATAAGCCACACTGGTTCTCTTCACTCTTCTTATTTTGATCTCTTTCTTCCTCTGATGACTTACCTTCAAGTTTCCCACACTTGAACACACCTATTGTTGAAACTCTTCTTTGAAAACTTCATATCTCTTGTACTCCAAACATTTTGGTTTTTATTTCCATCCTTGCTGACATTTTTGTTCTGTTTGCTCGTTCCTTTCTTGACCTCACAAAGAATCTTATGACAGCAATTTTCAATTCTTAGTCAGGTAACTGACTTCTATTCCTTTCTTTGGTATTGCTGTTTTTTGTTAGTGTGATGATGGATAGCAGAGTCTGGGTTGCTTGTGATAAATAGAGGTTTGGCTCATGGTTGTGGAACTGTAAGACAGAAAACATGATTCTCACAGTCTGGTAAGAGTCACATGATACGGACAAAGTATTGCATGATGAGACTGAGAAAGCAAGGTACATCATACCCCTTTTACTCTCTGAAAGCCACCGATTCAGCCATAGGGATCCTATTCTTTTTGTTTTTGTGTTTGTTTTTATTTTTGTTTTTTCGAGACAGGGTTTCCCTGTGGCTTTGGAGGCTGTCCTGGAACTAGCCTGGAACTAACCAGGCTGGTCTTGAACTCACAGAGATCCACCTGCCTCTGCCTCCGAAGTGCTGGGATTAAAGGCGTGCGCCACCAACGCCCGGCTGGGATCCTATTCTTATGACTTCATCTAATCCTGATTACTTCTCAGATCTTCATCCGAATTTCATTAGTATGTAAATTTTAGTGTTAAAATTTTACATATGATCTTTGGGGGACACTTTTAAGTAGTGGTAGTAATCAGTTACTGGATATATATATATATATATATATATATATATATATATATATATGATACATATATATACATATATGTGATATATACACATATATACATACATATCCAGAAATTGACTATATATAAAAATTAGAAATTTGGCCACATTTCATTGTTTCTTCATATGTGTTGTAGTCTGTATTTGGATCTGTGTATTAGAAAAAAGAAGTTCCCTCCGTATGTTTTATAGAGTGGCTTTCTACAGGGGAGGACCCTTACCTATAAATTTGGCTTGAGATAACTGAGGTTTTAAATCCTCATGGAAGGGGCATCACTCCTTTGTGTCTGCATGTACAATTTCTAAAGTGAATCCAGCTGGCTTCTTTTTGAGAGGCTTGTAATCGCCTGCTCTCTTTGGTATCTCTCTGTAGCACTGTGTACTCATTCTCTGGTTCCAAAGTAACATGCCACCCCACTCTTTGTCCTCAAGAGCCACCAGATATTCAGTGCATCCTACCTTCCAATCAGTGTCGTTATTCATGCTATAAGACTCTCAGTACTCTGAGAGTTCAGAGTTCGGGCATAGGTTCTGATCTCCTTGTCTCCCAAAGGAAAGGGTCTGTGTTCTTATGGGCTTTCCCATCACTCTGAGCCATGATGATGGTCACAGAAAACAGCCCTGCTCCTTTTCTTTCTCGGTAGCCCCCAAGACATCTGATCCACATTTATCCCATGAGTGCTCCAGCTGGGAACAGATAGAAACCCATGTTTCTCCGTAGCTCTCCAGAACTCTGGCCTGCTGGGTTCATACTGTCTTTTTCTTTCTCTTAGGGTAGAAATCACAAACTGGGACTGAAATTCCCATAAATGTATTTGGGTTTACATGTAATACGTAATTTTCATTGTACACATCTTATATTTCTGTTGAATTTCTTCCTAAGTATCTTAGTCACTTTGATGCTTGGAGATGATATATTTTCTTAATTTCAATTTTGGATTGTACACTGCTAGTACATATAAACATAATCTTTTGTATATTGAACTTATATTTTATAACTGTGGATCTTGCATATTAATTTTGATAGTTTTATTGTGTACTCCTTATAATTTTTATGTATGAGATGATGTTATCAGTGAATAGAGATTGCTTTAATTCTTTCCCAATCTTGGCAGTGCCTTTTATTAGGGGATTGTTTTTATAACTAACCTTCTCCCAGTGGCCTTATCCATCCCAATTCTTGTTCCCATTGCTACTTCTGATTCCCTCAAACTGCTCTCCTGTGTCCCACGATCACACAGTACAGCAGACAGCTAAACTTATAAACTTATTTACAACACAGACATCATGATCACTGACCACCACACAGCAGGGAAGGCCTTCTTAGTCAGTTTCCTGTCCTTATGCACCAATACCTGGACAAGCTACTGGATCTCAACTCTCTCTGTCCATGCTGTTGTTATGGACTGACTTGTGTTCTCCCCCAGATTCTTAGATGAAAGCCTTAACCTCCAATGTAGCTGTATTCAGAGGCTGAACTTTTAGGAGTTAATTAAGGTTAAGTGAGGCCTTAATTGTGGAATCCTAAATTTTACAAAGAGGAAAAAAAAAGAGGAATTTCTTTCTCTACATTAGCAATGCCCAATAAACAAGCAAACAAATTAAAACAAACACAAAACACAAAACAACAACAACAAAAAGCTGAGAACACAATGTGTAGAAAACACAGTAGTCAGCCAGGCATTGGTGACGAACGCCTTTAATCCCAGCACTCGGGAGGCAGAGGCAGGTGGATCTCTGTGAGTTCGAGGCCAGCCTGGTCTCCAGAGCGAGTGCCAGGACAGGCTCCAAAGCTACACAGAGAAACCCTGTCTCGGAAAAAAAAAAAGGATAAATAAATAAATAAATAAATAAATAAATAAATAAATAATAAAAAAGAGAACACATTAGTCTACAAGCCAGAAAGAGGGCCTCCTGGAGCCTAGTCCTGCTGGCCTGCTTCTTGCACTTTCTAGCCTCCAGAAGCATGAACAAGCATATTTCTGTTGTCTGAATGACCCCATCTGTGGTAATTGTAAGGCCAACCTGAGGTAGTTAACACAGCTATGATCACACCTCTCCTGTCTTCAATTACTCTGAGCCCCACATTCCTTTCTTTTGAATGCCCTCAACATTATCTTCACTGTATCCAATCCCCATGTTCCATGCAGTCATATTTATGTGTGTTTAAACAGCAGTCATTTTTTTTTAAGATCCAAAAATTAAGCCTAAATAAAGTTACACAAGTTTAGTTTTGGATGGCATTTTTTACCTTTTTCCTAAAAATTTGTAGCTACCATCAGTTTTGCTAAAAGATAATACACCTCAATTCTATTACCAGCCCCACTATAACAGAGTTAAACAAACCCCTTTCATTGTTTGGAGACTTTCATCTGATAAGAATTTTTATTGGGGAAACCTGAACATCTTCAGGCCTTAAATTAGGAGCTTACACACCTCTCTCCCTGCAACAGAAAGCACACAGGTGCCAGAGAGTGGCTGTGTCTGCACAGCACAGCAAGCCTTCCACATGCCATGTGAGTGGGGATTTAGGGATGACCCATGTAGGAGCAGTATCTATTCTGAGGTCATAGGAAATAAAAATGAAAGTCAATACTGGAAAAGGTGTTATGGGTTTAGATTTGTGGTTATGGATGTAGCTTGTTACAATAAATCTTTCTGCCAAAGCTGCCCGAATTCTACCCGCTTCGTGGATGGACAAAATAATAGAGACATATCAGGTACAAATGCTGCTTGGCCAATGACTAGGATTCTCATCTGTTAGCTCAGTCTTAATTATGATAAATCTATATATTTTATAAGACTTATCTTATCGGACACCTTCCATTTGTGTCCCTCCTTGCTGGTGGATCACATTGCGCCACTGGAGAAAGAGTGGAGGGGAAAAAGAAACTTCCTGTTTCTCCTTGCTTAAATATGAGTCTCCATGCTATGTCACTTCCTGCCTGGATCACCACTTCTCTACTACATTTCCCAGAATCCTCTTTGACTCCCAGTCCTGTCTAACTTGCTGCCTCATTGGCCAAACAGTACTTTATTCAATAATCAATAAGATGAACATACACTGTACATTCCCCATCAGTAGCTCATGGGACAGAGTGCTTGCCTGGTGTGTGCAAGGGTATCAGTTTGTTCCCAGAACACACATGGATGCATAGCTGCATAGGTACACAGAGGCACATAGAGACACAGAGACACAGATACACATACAAACAGCTTCCAGCTAGACTGGTGGTCAAATCTTAGCTCCTATTCCTATTTCTTCTTCTTCCTTCTCCTCCTTTTCCTCTTCTTCCTTCTCTTCTCCTGTTTTTCAAGTTACTCTGTGTAGCCTAGGCTGCCCTGAAACTTGCTCAGTAGACCAAGCTGTCCTTGGACTCAGAGATCTGTCTGTCTCTACCCCCAGAGTGCTGGGATTAAAGGTATACCCCTGGCTTAGCTCTGCTTCTTGATAATGGCTTACTTGGATCTTATGACTAAGCTGTTGCCATAGTCTTATCCTTGATTCATACCCATTCACTTTCTATATCTAAAAAATGAGAATAAAGTAAGATTTGACCTCATAGATTTATTATGAGATGCAAATGAGTTCAACTATGAAGCTGTGAAGAGTTTTTGTTATGCCACAATACAAGTGTTTGTTAAGGAAGATACCACTTGCACAGCAGTGCCTCTAAGCAGCTGGAATTCCCCCTTTTAAGCTGGAAGTTTCTTTATGGGGAAGGGTCCCTGCTTTTTCAAATCTATTTCTGTGTTTTTAAAAACTGGACTTGGTACATAGCACCCATCTTCATAAAATATTGTTACATAAAGCGATGAATGCATTTTTTAAGACTCAGGGAGTGACTCCTTCTCAGGCTATAGAACAAAAAGTTATTACAAAGTGTTTTGTGAGTTTCTCTGACACCTTGGGGGAATATGTATGAAATATAGCCATGAGTTAAATTTCAGTAGCTTAAAAAATGCTTTTTTGTTTATTTTTTACTCAGAATTTTGTTCTATATCCCAGGTCTATTGTGAATTCATAATCCTGCCTCAGACTCCTCAGTGCTGAGATTACTGACACAGTCAACTAACACACTCTAATCTAGAAACAATAATGCAGAGAGAGGAAAAGGAAACAATATTAAGCAAGGTAAGAATTGTCTGGGTGTGGTAGTGTCATACATGTTAGTATTCAGTCATTTGTACTGCCCTGTCCTTGGGTTCTGGCAGGATACACCCTCAGCTGCAGCCACTAAGAGCACCACCTGTGCATATTCACTATGTTCTCTTTGAAAAGGGCCCTGCCCACCTCCCATCTCTCCCTCTCTCTTTCTTTCTCTCCCTATCTCTGTTCTGCTCTCTCTCTCTCCCACTCTCACTCTCTCTTTCTCTTTGCCTCTTTTTTCTCCCCCCTCTTAGCTCTTTCCTCTCTTCTGATGCTCCTGTCTCCAAAGGCTGGTCCTCCCCCCCACTCCCCCTGCTTTCCCCTTTTTATGATCCGTTTCCCTAATAATAAAAAAAGCTGAGCGTTGGTGGCACACACCTTTAGTCCCAGCACTCGGGAGGCAGAGGCAGGTGGATCTCTGTGAGTTTGAGACCAGCCTGGTCTACAAGAGCTAGTTCCAGGACAGGCTCCAAAGCTACACAGAGAAACCCTGTCTCGAAAAACAAACAAACAAACAAACAAACAAAAACCTCTGCTTGAACCCTGTCTCATGGCATCTTTCTCTTGAGCAATGCTTTTCTTCAATTACAACAATACATCTGCAATCCTAGGAGGTTGAGGCTGGAGGATCTCTGCAAGTTTGAGACAAGTCTGGTTTACATACTGAATTCCAGGCCAGCTTGGACTACATAGGAATACACTATGTTCACAAAACAAAGCAAAAAAAACAAGAAAAATAATGTAAATACCATTATTTGTGGAGAGGAGGAGTTCTTAATAAGTTAAATTAATAAACAAACAAATGAGACCAAAGCCAAACAAATGTTTCTGGTGGTCAGGGTGTGGGCAGGGTATTCCAGGATCTTATTTCAGAGGCGGAAATAAGGGCTCACCCAGATTTGTCAAATAGCAAGGGAACTTTATTTGGAATGGAGCAATAGCATAGATTAGAGAGGGACACACTGTCAAGGCTGGTAGTGGGCCACCTGAGTGAGAGTACCCAAGAGCCACAGATTGCAGCCTGGGGTCTTTTTATAGTGTCTAAAGAAAAGAGGGATGACTAGTAAGAGGCATAATTTGCGTGGTTCTGTATTTTGATTGATAGCTAAGCCATACATTCATTCACTTTCCTTACTGCTCATGCCTCTTGCAGTAATGTCTTTGACTTTAATCAGATGCAGGCTCAATCATGTGTAGGTGTAAGATGGTAAATAGGGGATCCTCCCTAAAATCTCACTTGAAGGATGCAGTTTGCCTTAATGTACATGCACCCAAAACCAGTTCTGGTCAGATCAGCATTTCTATTCTTTGTAATCAGATACATTGGGAATATATTTGAATAAGATTTGTCTAAACTTGATTGTTGTTAGGAACAAAGAAACTTACAGTGGTGTTCCGAGAGAGGTGTACACGATGCCTGATGCAGCAGAGCCTGAGGGTCTGAGGTTGCAGGGTGCATTGTTTGGAGAGGGCTGTGTACATAGTGTATGCAGGTAAAGGGGCTAGGCTGCTGAGTGCATTGCTAGAAATGAGGGGATGTTCATAATTCAGCTAGTGTCCCAGGCTGCTAAGCATGCTGTAGAAAGGCTACAAAGGTCATTGGCAAACTTTTTTTTTTAATGGGTCAGACAATAAATATGTCAGGCTTTGCTGGAGCTATTCGACTTTCTAATGGGGGGGCATAGATAATAATTGAACAAGTGTGTGTGTGACTGTGTTCTGATAAAACTTTATTTATAAAAACAGTATGTATTATGGATTGGCCTGTGCGTCAGTACCATTATAGAACAATGAACGGAACAATTAAAGGAGCATCATAGGATTGTGGCAATGGAGAAGGGCCTTCTGTAGAATCCTTCCTGAGGAAAGATTGAAGCTGCAGTATTCCAGAATGTCTTCCTCCTGTGAAACATGAAGCTTGGTATCACCGCTTCTGTTTTAACATGGCAAGTTTAGACACGAGAGAACAAAAAAAGACATGTAATGTCATACTTTTATGATAAGAAAAGACACTTCAATTGAATCAAAACTTTATATATATATTTAAAGTAGAAAGGGCAGAAAATCTAAACTAAAGGCTCCTTTGATAATTCCTGTTCTCAGAAGAATGGATTTCTATATCTATGTTAAAGAGGAGACATATGATTTGACCCCAAGGGATGAGATGAACTTTGATGAATATTACTCCTTGGTAGCCTAGAAAAGCAGCCTCTTGCTGTTGTTCTTTGGAAAATATGTGACCTATTAACCAACCTGGAAATCACCTTCTTGTTCCTCAGAACAGTTTCTTTCTGTATGACTCTCACCTGGGGAAGAATGGAGAGGAAGGAATAGACTTACATTCTAATTTGGTTTTGGTTGCTGTGATAAAGCGCTCTGACCCAAAGCTACTTAGGGGAGGACAGGGTTCATTTCCTCTTACATTTCCTGGCCAAATCCATCATTGAGGGTATCAAGACAGGAGCTCAGGTGGAAACTGAAGAAGAAACCATGAGGGAATTTTGTTTACTGGTTTGCTCTTTTGGGTCATACACAACCAACTTTCTATATAGCCTGGGACTCTCTGCCAGGAAGTAACAACCCACAGTGGGATGGATGCTCCTGTGACAATCAACAATTGAGAAAATGCCCCACAGATACTCACAGGCCAATCAGACTGAGGCAATGCTTCACTTGAGGTTCCCTCTTACCAGGTGACTCTAGGTTGTGTCAAGTTGACAATAAAAACTAGCTAGCATAAACACTTCCTGCCAGCTTCGCAGATCCATCATTGCAAGTCATAACTTTTCATTCTTTTCTTGTACCCAAGACCTCATGCTAATATCATAATATAAAATACAACTTTTAAAGTTCCCCAATCTTTAAAAATCCCAATGCTTTAAAACTTCAATGTATCTTTAAGCTTGAGCTCCTGTAAAATAAAAAACTAAACAAACAACTGAACATACAAACAATCAAAGCCAAAACCAACCAATCAACCAACCAACCAAACAAACAAAGACTTACGTATTTCTTTTTCCAAAAGGGAAGAACTAGGGCACAGGAACAATCAAATTAAAGCAACCCAAAATTCAGCAGTGTAAACAAACCCTGTTTAACACTTACGATCTTTTGGGATTGAAAGGGCTTTGGGAGACCATTTGTCTCCAGCTCTGCCGTCTGCAGCACACACAGCTTGTCTGGCAGGCGTGGGCCAGCTCCACTCCATACCTACCACTGCCTTTGGCAGATGTTCCATGGTGCTGGCATCTCCAGTATTCTGGGTCTCCACTTCCACATTAGTGCCTTCATTGATGGCCTCTGTTGGTCTGATCCAGCTTCATGGTGCCATGCCACAACTTCTTTCCATGACCCCTCCCCCCAATCCTGCCAATTTTATGCTCCCAACAGCAGTATTCCATGAGACACTCTTATGCATTACCAGGTTCAGCTGCCACCTTTAGATGCAGCCTTGGTGTGCATTAGACCACAGACTTTGTGGGTTGACATTGACAACACATTTCCCAGAAGACCTTGTGTCAATTATGTTCATCTCTTACTAATCACAGCTGATTCTTCAGCCTTAAATGACCAGCGACCAGATTCTTAATCTAAAATATGTCATAGATGACCTCTGACACTTCACAAGCCATGGCTCCATTGTCTGTATTTCTAACTGCAGAACAGCCCATCAAACTCTGAGCACTAAGTGGCTTTCCCAGTCCACAGCTCCAGCATTTTCACAACTTAACAGAGTGGCAAAGTCTTCCTTACAACTGCATTCTATGGCATGGCCCTATGGACCTTCACAGGAAGTAGCAACGAATAATTAGTTTTAGCCCTAATGAGTCAGTTCTGGTACGTTAATTTCCTAACCATAGGAGCTTTCAATGTGACTGTTAAGTTGGCTGAGTCACTGAAGAAATATACCTTCAGCCTGTTGTATAATTATCTCAGGAATTATAAAGGCAATAAATGCATGATTGTGTTTTTATGAATACATTAAAGCAGAGATGTGTAATTGGCACTTTAACGATCTACTGACAGTAAATTAGAAATTAATATGATTACAAAATGATAATTACATTTGGCAAATAATTGGCATCACCTTCCAGTAGCCCCTTCCCACTACGTTGTTATTGCCTATGAGAAAGAAAATCAAATGAAGGCTGAATGGAAGCTATGGGAAAGAGTGAGTTAATTACCCAAACAAGTGGTTGATCTTTATGTTCTCACCCAGTGAGTCTTTGGGGTTTAATAACATCAGTAATCGACTATATATTTTTTCCTACATGATGCACAAATGATGTATAAACTTTTGTAATGTAATTACCACCCTTAAATCACTTCATTTTTGATAGCTAGTAGCTGCTCAGGAGATGAGATTGCTCTTCATAATCCTCATTATTTTAAGAAGGAAATCTTGCCTCAGATGAAGGGTAGAGACAGAGGAGCAGTGTCCTCATTGCATATCCACTCAGGCATGCTCAACCATGCTTATATGCACAATCAGCTTCATTAGTTTTTATTTTATTATTTCTTGACGTGTATACATGTATGTGTCTCTGTGTGGGTATGTGCACACATGTGCCAGGGCCATGGAGGTCAGAAGAGGATGTCTGATCCCCTGGAACTGGAGTTGCAGGTGGTAGTGAAGTTCCTGGTGTGGGTACTAGGAATCAAAGTCCAGTTCCCAACAGAGCAGCAACAGTGAGCCATCTCTCTGCAGCCCCCTACAATTAACTTTTAACCTCACATCTGTGTTTATGAAAACTGCTTAAGAAAAAGGCTCCAAACATAAATTTACATCTTTTTAAGGAAAAGGTTTTTTGGTGGTTCCACACACTGAACTCGGGGGCTTTGTACAAACTTTGTACACACTTTACACAAATTCTTGAGACTCAACCAAAAAGTTAATGTAGCCTTTCTATATTTGATGGGGCATTTGAGCTGTTTTCCATAGGTTAAAAATGCTGATAAAAATCAATACTCTTACACTGTTTTGATTAAGTAGTCATACTTATTGATAGGTAAGCTGTTGAGGTTGGTAACCGAGACAGTGCTGCATCGGGGGTAACTTACTCTCACCCTATCTGCTTCTCTATGTACTGTCTCTATTGAATTTTACCACACGCCTCCTGCTCGCTCCTGAAACTGAATAATAAGATTAAGCACCCCTCAGTAATGAGAGCAGACACTATATTGATGGATTCCCAATTGCTCAGCTCTGCTCTTGGTCTTCCTTTCGTATGCAATGCAGCGTCTCCCTTTCTGAATTTTAATGTCTAGCACCAGCAGCTGTATTGTGAGACAACAGAAAACACAGGCAGAGTGAGACCTGAGGTTGAAGCCACTTCACAGGGGCCACAAATCATGTATTTGAAAACAAAAACAACATGTTGTTTTGCCAGAGGGATGGTTAAGTGGTGACTATTGGGTACAACCAGGGTCACTTAAAGCTGGAAATCTGGCTGCTGGTTCTGAGAGTTAATGCTTAAAGGTTCTTTGTGTTTCTAACTTCTTGGCTATAGACTGAATATTTATGACTCCAAAGATACATGTAGCATGCATTCATGTACTCTTTTGTGCTTTCAGTAATTACTTATTAAATATCTATGAGTTTAGACACTATGTTACCTCCTAGGCGAACGGAAGTTGGCAAAGCAGACATAGTCTCCACCTTTGTGTGGAATAGTTAGTCCCATATTGTTCTTCTGGAAAACAAACTCATTCAGACGAAGACTTTTAGTTTTTCTCGCTTCCCTCCCCCTTTACCCACTCCTCTTTTCTATCTTTTCCCACAGGGACCCAAAAGTTATTTTCATTGTGATATAGGGCTGATAACATTTGGTTTATTAGATGATGCTGTTTGGGGTATATGAGATAATGTCCTGGGGACCAGTCATACATCTGTCGAGCTCATTTCTTTTTGATGATTTTTACGTTCCCTGGGTGTATTAAAAGTTCTGAGAAGGGTCATTAATGTTTAAGAACACACTTTATTAGTTCTTCCTTCACTTTTCTTCATTGTGTCTGTGCACACGTGTGTGCACACACAAGTGAGTTCATGGAGGCTAAAGTTTCACTCTGGGTATTTTTTTTTCTATTGCTTTGGAAGTACCTGGAGCTCACAGTTTCAGTGAACCTGGAGGGCCAGCGGTCTCTGGGATCTGCTCTCTTTGTCCTCATAGCACTGGAGTTACAGGGTGTGCTGCTGTACCTAGTTGTCATTGGGAGTGCCAAAGATCTAAACTCGGGTTCTCACCCAGGCAGCAAGCACTTTAACCACTGATCCATTTCCATGGTCTTTTCTTCATTTTTATTAAGGAAGATTCCAGTGAATGACAACGGTACAAAAGTTGGCTGTGTCTTTCAACCAATTAAAAAGAAAAGACATTTTATTTCTTCTTTTTTTTCCCCCTTCTGGGCTTATGCGGAAGATAACCTGGATACTAAAATTTATTAAGCACATGAGGTCTCTATAGATTCTATTTTCACATAGGATTAATAGATAGCTTTTGCAGATAGAGAAAACAAGATGTGAAGGCATAGCCAAATTAATTTTGATTCACCCTGGAGCTGACGTTTAGTTGCAAGAGTAATAAAGGCCACATTGCTAGACCCATCACATGAAGCCAATCTTTTAACAGAGCCATTGCTCTGCTTGTGCTGGTGGCTTTGAAATCGCCATCGCTTAGCATTTCTTAGAAGGTGGTCACAGGGCACTTGTAAATAAATATCACTGACTGCACATTTTATTTTAGGAATCTTATTTGCTTACCACAAGAATGGAGGTTTTTGCTTGACTTTGAAGTCTGCTCAGCAAGAAAACTATATTTCTAACTGAATAAAAGCTTTTAACTCTTGATACATTGCCTTTGGTCACTTTTATGCCTCTTTGCAATAACTTCCCATAAGCCCCATGTGTAGCAAACACTAGTGTTGGTAGATAAGGTTGGTTTTTTTTGTTGTTAGAATTAATTAATTGCAAGGATTTAAGGGAGACAGCATGCATTCACTAGGTTCCCAAAATTTGGGAAGCTCAAGGTTGTATGAATGCAACTGCTCATGGTCCCAATTACTAGCAATGGTGGTTTAAAGTCTGAATGCACACTGGGCATGCTGGCCCATTCCCATAATCCCAGCACTTGACTTGGAAGGTAGAGGCAGGAGGATCAGGAGTTTAAGCACAGGTTGGTTTGGGCTACATGAGACACTTAAGGAAACAACAAGACAATGCTAGAAGAAATCTACTAGAAAAGCTATACCTGCCCTTAGAGCAGGGGCATGTATGATCTATTCATTTACTTGTTCACTCTATTTCAACAATAATTCATTGCATGTTTGCTGTACATTCTTTTAGGAGAGAGAAAAGAAAATAGGATGATCATGACCTTAGTTGTTCTTGGAAACTTTTATAGAGTTTACAGGAGAGCTGTCTGGACCAGTAGTGTGCTTTAAGGGAAGGTCCTTAAACAGTGAATTATTTTTAAATTTAATTTCCGTTTCTTTCATGCATTGTCTTACTTAGGGCTTCTATTGCTGTGAAAAGACACCATGACCATGGCTACTCTTACAAAGGAAAACATTTAATTGGGCCTGGCTTATAATTTCAGAGGCTCAATCCAATATCATCGTGGCAGGGAGCATGGCGGCATGCAGGCTGACATGGTGCTGGAGAAGGAGCTGAGAGTTCTATATCTTGATCTAAAGGCAGTAGGAGACTGGGTGTAACTTGAGCATATTTGAGACCTCAAAGCCCACCTCCACAGTGACACACTTCCTTTAATAAGGTCACACTTTCTATGGGCCAAGCACTCAAATACCTGATTCTTTGGGGGGTCATTCCTGGTCAAACCATCATATGTATGAATATGCTTTATGTATGTAGATTTTATAATATCTTATCTTTCAATGTTTATGAGATCTCTAGTGGTGATTTATCTCATTTGTGGCATGGTTTGTACCTTTTTCTGAAGGAGTTTACCATTTGCTTTTTTTCAATAAAGCAACTGTTTTTTCAGTGGTATTCTCTGTAGTGTATTTTTAAAAAATATTAATACATACTTTTACCATTATTATTTACTTGGGCTCAATGTTCTGTTTATTTTTTAATTTCTTGTTGAATAACAGTTTCCTCTGAGAATGAGAATACAACCTTCCAATCTGCAGGGAAACTCTTTGAGCAGGGAGATAAACAACTCAAAACAGCTTCAGGAAGTCCCTGAAACTGACCAGCTTCACTGGGCTCCTCCCTCTCTGATGAGTCAAGCTGCAAAGAAGACTCTGAGACAAGACCAGCTACCTGGAAGAAGCAGACACCAGCTCAGCTTCTGGGAAGAGGTTTAGACCAACAGAGTCACCTGGAAAAGACAGTTTCCAACCTGTTGAGCTGCCTGCTGAGTATTCCATGTGCTTCAGAGTCCCAGCTTTTGTAAGCTGTACCTGTGCTGGGGTGTGCTTTAGTGATACAGCTGTCTTTGAGACATTTCTGCTTTTGTAAATAATCTCTTACCCATATTCCTGTAAGTAACCCCAATTGGTTCATCAAACTGGTCTTTGGTGGTACATGCTTTGATCTGTCTTGGGTGCCCTACCAAGGTGAATAGATGTGTGTGTTGTGTCTTCCCAGGAAAAGTTTCATCACACAACATTTCTCAAAATGGTTGCTTAGCCAACTGATTTTTAATCTTTCTTCATTTTTATTGTGTACTTGGGATTAGACATTTCAGCCTAGATTTAATTTTTCTATTTATCTGACCTACTACCACTGGGACAAAAGAATCTACTCTGTTATGATTCTGATCTTTCAAAATTTTTTGAGAATTCCTTCACAGCTCCAAATATTACAGCTTTTGTAAATGTTTTCAGACTTCTTAAAAAGAATATATATTCTGCAGTCATTAAGTGTAATTATATATATATATATATATATATATATATATATATATATATATATGTATGTATATTTCAATCATGGAAATCTGTTTTTTTTTTTTTCATATTTGTCCCTACTGACAATTTTTTGAGTGCTGGGATTTTAAAGGAATGAGCCATACTGGCAGCCCTTACTAACTTTTGTGACTATCTGTTCTAGATATGATACAGGTGTTTGAAGTTTCCCATTATAGTTGTGGATTTGAATATTTTACAGGTTTTGTTTACACAGTCTCACTATGTAGTCCTACATGGCATGGAACTTGCTGTATAGACCAGACTGGCCGGAAACTTGGAGTGTTGGATTTATAGGGATGCCACTATGCTCAGCTCTCAGTTCTGTTTCATTTGCATTATATGTGTTAGAAGCAATTGTAAGGGATGCAAATAAATCTGACATAGTTCTAAACTTAGTACAGAGTCTGTTATTGGTATTTTTATTGTTAGGTTCTTCAAATCTAGTAATGTTCTTTTTTTTTTTTTTTTTTGGTTTTTTGGGACAGGGTTTCTCTGTGTAGCTTTGGAGCCTATCCTGGCACTGGTTCTATAAACCAGGCTGGCCTCAAACTCACAGAGATCCACCTGCCTCTGCCTCCCGAGTGCTGGGATTAAAGGCGTGTGCTACCAACGCCCAGCTGTAATGTTCTTTTTTAAAAAAGTCTTATTTATGTGTTAGTCATATAGCTGATAAAACTTTTTTTTTTGGCTAGTATTTTCATAGCATCTTCTACCCTCTTACCTTCAATTGACATCTCTTTAATCTCTGCATATATGTATTCATAAATATACATTTAAATACCCAGTGAGAAAAATCTATTTTAAACCACAAATATTGTGTTTGTTGTGTTTGTTTACATAGAAGGAAATTGTTGACCTATGTGGGCGTTCACCTACCATCCTACTATTTTCCATTTGTCTCAAATAGTCTTTGTTCTTTTTAAAATCTCTTCTTTCTTTGCCTTTGGATTATTTCCCATGATCCCAAGTTCAACATTATCTTCCTGTTCTTCTATTATTTATCCTAAGGATTAGATTATGTATCCGGAAGTATCAAAGCCTAATAATGTATTAGTATTTTTCCCTCTTACTAAGTAAAGTGAATCTCAGAATAGCATCCCTCAAGCGTGATTTGTGGAACAGGCAGCTGTTCTACGCACTGTTTCCACTTAATGAGCTCAGAAGCTTGAAACAGAATTGAAATCAACTACATCACCGGGCAGACTGTTTATTTCAGCTGACATTTTTGCAAATGATACCTCGTGTGTGTGTGTGTGTGTGTGTGTGTGTGTGTGTGTGTGTGTGTGTGTGTATTCAGCTCAAGATTTTATATATGCTAAGCATATACTCTGCAACTGAGCTACACCTCCAGCCCAAATGATAACTTTCTAAATTAAGGAAGTAGTGTATGGAACTAAATTTTGGAGCAAGCTTCTTATTTTGCTGTGGAGTGGCGCTTTTAGTAGCATTGCCTTAGAGCACTGTAACCCTACTTAAACTAACATCTAAAAACAGATATGCTCTTCTGTCATACGCCATGATCCTCTGTTTAAAGCCACAGAGGACATTATTGCTGTTGCTTTAGTATATTTTATATTTACCCACATAGAACCTTGCATTGCTCATTCCTATTTTATCCCTAGGTTTTCATATGGGACCATTTTATTTCTGCTTAAAAATACTCTTCAGGAGTTGAGAAGATATCTCAGTAGGTAGCAGTGTCTACCATGTAAGAATGAGGACCTACAGTTGAGTCCCCAGTATCCCTATAAAAAAGCCTGGCTTGGCTGTGCATGTCTGTAACCCTGCATTGGAGTAGGGAGTGGGCAGAGATAGGTGGATCTTGTGAGCTCACTAACCAGCCAGCTTAGCCCAAACAGTGAGCTTCAGGCTGGACAAGAGACTTTATCTCAAGAGAATAAGGCTGGGAGCTATAGAGGAAGGCAGGTGTTCTCCTCTAGACACATGGCTTCCACATGTGAATACACAGGTGTATCTACTGCACACACGTGTACACATTCACACGTACCACACACACTCACCCTTCCCAAATGCTTCTTAGCACCTTTTCTTAGTGTAGGAGTTCTTGACAAACTGTATTCATCTGGAAACACTTCTTTTCCTTTAGCTTTAAAAGATAATTTCCCTGAGTATGTATTATATTCTAAGTTAGGGCAATTATTTTCTCTCAGTAAGTTTAAGAAAATGATCCACTGTATTTTGGCTTCTTTGGTTTGTGAGTTGTGTATCTTAATTGTGCCTGTGAGCGAAGCAAGTCCTCTCCCAACCATTATAAATGTCTCATCTTGCTTTTCAATAGTTTTACAATGATCTGCCTTTCATATTTTTCTTTCTTCTATTGTGCTCGGGGTTCATAGGACTCATTAAATCGGTTTCTGAGATGTTTGGCTAACCTCTGACCTTTCTAAATTCTCATGCTTTGAGACAGTGACTTCCATAAACAATAGGTCTTTTTGCAAGGCTTTGTTTATCTCTTGTGCTCTGCTCTGAATTTTTATTTACTTTTTTTCTGTGCTTCAGTTTGGTTGAAACATTATTTAGAGATTTGGTTTCTAATACACTATTTTTTTCTTCTTTCCTTTTTAGTTTGCCATTAAAGCTCTTTCCTGAGATTTTAACTTTGGATATTATACTTTCATCTCTATTCCATGTGTTTCTTTTAAGCTTTTTAGATTACACAAAATTTCTTTATTTCTTTATTTCATTCCCTTGACCACATTTAAAACAAATCTGGTATCCAGATCTTATATATGTCTATTTGTATTGTTCGTTATTTCCCTTAGATTTTGATCATCATTTTCTGCATCTTAAAAGCCTACTTGTTTTAGACACACTATATGAAAGTAGAGAAGACTGAGGGCTTCAGACACTTTCACCTCTCCTATGGAAAGAGCATATTTGATTCTGGAAAGAGCTAGGGGACACTGAGTTCCTCATCAGCCCAGTTTAGTCAGGAAGTGAGACGATTTGAGCTTCAGAAATTGAAAAAAGGGTGCCAGTGATGTGGTACACACATTGTTTCCCGATTTTCTGAGAAAGAGCCTTTTAATGGACGCTTCCCTGCATGTTTATGTACTTAAGGTGAGTTCAGAACACACAGGATCAGAGAAAAGACTGAGGTGCCCTGAGGTTCCCAGATTGCCCTTAGACTTGAGATTAAATACCACTTCTTCCTCAGATTTAGACCTTGCTGATATTCCCTGAAGATTCTAAATTTGTCAAACTCTTAAACCACCCCCCCAGCCCCCGCCCCCGACTGTGTGTGTGTGTGTGTGTGTCCTATTGGTTATTTTCCTCTGAAGAACACTAACATAAGGAACAAAAACAATTTGGGTATTTACAGGGGTCCCTTTTCTTAGCAGGCCCCAGACTCTAACTTCGGTTGCTCTGAATGTTCATTGAAGACTCAGTTTCTCTGCCTCTTGGCCATTTCTGTGTGAATTAGAAACTTCGCCATTGTCTCACTATTAGTTTCCTTCTCTTTTGGGGCTTTGGCTCTCATAATGACTCCCTGCCATGTTAGTTCTCTGGTGCTGTCAAACAGATTTTGAACTATTTTCTTAGCTTTCTGAGTTGCTCTCATGAGAAACTTGGTCGGGTTTATCTACTCGTTCATTTCCAAAGTACCTTCCTGGGACAAATGTCTATCCTTCTTGAAGAAAACCTAGGCAGGAAATCAGATGAAGAATTCATTTCTGCTTTTGTTAACTTCGTACCTAAGGTGAGATAGCAGGGAAGAGGTGGAATACATTAGTTGAAAACTCAGAAAATAAATCTCTGGAGGGAAGACCTGGTATTATCAAGTATGTAGATAATGTTCAAAGTGAAGGAAATGAATGAGATGGCTTAAAGAGAAAGTCTAAACAAAGCGTGCGAAGGTGCGTGTGTGCATGTGTGTGTGTGTGTGTGTGTGTGTGTGTGTGTGTGTGTGTGTGTGTGTGTGTGTACATTGGGGGCGCAATGCAGGAGAGCTCTTTCTGGAATCCCAATGTTTAGACATTAGAGGAGGAGGTCTGAGCGAAATGTTGCAGGTGTTTGTCAGGGAGAATATGGAATCATACCAACAAAGATAAAGGAGGATTCAAAGGAATACAAAGGATGGTCAAAGTGATCTATGTGAGGACAAGTCTGAGAAAAATGGGCTTAAAAAGTTTCTGAGTACCGGAGCCTCATGAATGTACCAAGGCACTTGACAAACGGCCGTACTTTGCAGCTGAGTGGGTGGACAGCCACAGGAAGAGTGATTCAGGGACGTGGGAGGCCTGCCCAGCAGCAATCACCCCGGTGCCTTTCAATCTCTAATCTGATAATGAGTTCCACGCCACTTCAACCTGAAAGACATATTTGAAACCTTTGCTCCGTCCTTCTGGCAAATGATCTGGGTAATGCCCGTCAAGAGCAAAGAAAGATAGTGGTGTTCCTTCTTTGTCCTAATCTCAGCTCTTCGCGGGAGCAAACGTGTATGTCTTTACTGTTCCAAACTTGCACACAGCTGCACCTCCGCGGTGAGCTTTGGTTGTCCACCCACGCAGGACGCAGTTGGATGCCTCACCACAAGCAGGAGGCAGTGGGAATGCACATCATTTCTCATCCTCAATTGAAGGCTCTTTCTGACAAGCTTTTGCTATTTTCACCTTTCAATGCAGTTTTTTTTTTTTAAATAGGTTTTTGTCCAGAGCAATGTTAAGACTAAAGTAAAACCCATGGTTTCTACCTGACAATATTTCAGAAAAGTCCAGTGTCAAGGAGTGAAAAGAGGTGTCAGGAATAGGCTGCACCCATGAACTCTTTTATTTCCTAAGAAGGGTTAAAGAGTGATTGCCTTCCGGTGGCACTGAGTTTGTGTGTATTTAGGGTGAGTTTGACAACAGGGTATACTTACAGGCATTTCAATTATGGTGAAAAAAGGCAAATGGATAGAAAGGAAAGCAGTGACCCCCAAACCCATTTCTCTTGTGGGAAAGTCTGGAGTAAAATAGGTCCTTATCTGAGCCTATAGACTTGGAACCATGTGTAAATGAATTTTCTTATTTCTTTAATTTATCTGATTCCTACCTGATGAGGCAAGAAGAGCTCACAAGTCAGGCATAAATTATAACAAACTGGTTCATTTAAAGAGAACACTTTAGATATATACCATTCTGCTGTGTTGAGGAGAAGCTATTTGGACATAGTTTAAGGCACCATTAAATATGGTCTTTAATCAGTGCAATCTCAGCCAAGCTGTCTAACTCTGCTCATTTGGAAACTCTTGGTGGTTATTAAAGAGGCTCTGTTTATATATGGTAATACCTTCATGAAGGAGATTAAGTAATTTGTTGAGTTATTGGAGAGATGGTACAATCCTGAAATATGTTCGTTCTGGGTATTGAGTCATTTAATCTCTCTGATTTTGATCCTTAAATTAAAATTGGGAGTAACAGAGGGCTTGTCCTGCCTACACCACTGCGTTATGAAGAAAATCAAGCAGGCTAATGCATGGAAGTCTCTTCTAGATTGATGTAGGACTTTGCTTGTTGCACTGTATTTAAAACTTTTCTGGAAACCATGACAAAAGCTTTGCCTCTGGTCAATCACCAGTATGTGGAAGGCTGTCTGTACATTAGAGCAATCCAGAACCCAGAAACTACTCAGAACTATTGCAAACTCTGAGAATTCTTCAGAAGTTTCGTATAAGGCCCATGGAAAATAACCATGGTCTCCAACTGTGAAGATTTTAGAATTAGCCATTTTGACATTACATAAAGAAAAATACATTTCTTTTGACCAGTGATGGCTTATAGTAGACAATTCTGCCCACACCAAATCTATGAAGTGTAGGGAAGAGGAGGAAGAGGAATAAGAAGAGGTTGTTCAAGAATGAGAACATAAATGAACAAAGGACGTAATAATGTGTTAGACAACCCCGTCCCCCGGATTGGTAGAGAAAGAGATTGTAAAGGTTTTATATTTGGAAGACCTTGGAGATATTTGGCTCACAGGGCACCACTTGGTACTCACACAGAACATGTTCCTCAGTCATTGTTCTTTTCTTGCTCAAGATACCAAGTCATCAAGGCAAAGAGCCATCTAAAGCTGAAGTGTGAGGACACTAACCTCAAGGCCATGAGACACAGTGTATAAGAGACACCACACTTGAGTCATTTATCATCAACTCCTATTTGATGAGGTGAGCAGGGCTTGCATGTCAGGCACAGAGCTTTGGAGTATCTACCTAGAAGGTTCTAGGTGCCTGCTGTCAGTCAATTAGAATAGGCACACATTCAAAGGATCTTAATCATCCTCCCTGTTATGGTCCAAATTTAAAATGTTCTCCTTGCCAACCATGGTTCATTTAAAATACATGTTTCCCTTCTGTTGTTGCTATTTTGGGAGGCTCTAGGGGTCTTTAGGAGGTGGGGCCTAACTGGAAGAAGTAGATAACCCAGGGTAGGCCTTCCAAAGTCACATACAGAATGTACCTTGTTTCAGGCCTGCCCCAAATCACTTGTGCTTGCTTCTGTTACCACAGGCTGATATTCTCTGCCCTCCCTTCTCTCCAGTGATAGACTGAAACCCTTCTGAAATGGAGGCAAAAATAATCTTTCCTCATGGAAAGTATTTCTTCCTGGTATTTTTGTCACATCAACGCAGACATAATAAATACACTCCCTGTACCACAGTCAGTCCTTTTTCCGGGTAGAAACTCAAATCCCTACCCACTTGGAGCTGCTTTACCAGAGTTTCATTCCTGAAAAATGTTGGGAAAAGCTGTTGGAGATTAAATCAATAGATGCTGGCCCAGGACTTCAAGGTGAGGATGTTAATTTCTTGAGGCTGCTACAAAAAGAACCACACACTGAGGAGCTTAAGCAGCAGTTTAGTGGTAATGCTTGACAGTGTGGAAGGCTAGAAATCTAAGATAAAGGTGTTGACAGGGCCTTTTTCCTCAGAGGGCTCTGAGAAGCTCTTTCATACCTACCCCATATTTTCTGGTGGTTTGCTGGCATTTAAAAAAAATCATTTCCTAGCTTGAAAACACTCATCACTTTAATGTGATATTCTCCCTTTGTCTGCATTCCCTCTTTTTATGCAGACATGATTGCCTTGGATTAAGACCTATCTTAATGATGCCATGTTAACTTGAATCATATCATCTTCAAATACTTATTTTCAAATAAAGTCATAGTCTACAATCCTAAGGGTTATGATTTCAACATAATTTAACTTATAGGGGAATTCAGTTTTTCTCAAGTGTCAGGGCTTTGGAGCTCTAATCTAATAATTTTCTTAATGACATTCCATCTGGTACTGGGGTTGACTTGTCAAGATGTTTCCAGTAATGAACCATACAAGTGAGTTCTATATTTATTGTGTAAAATATATACAACTGTGGTCTAGAGGCTGGGGTGTGTCCGGCAAGAGGCAATACCCTGCAGGAAATGAGTCCGGTGAAACTGAGAGTGAGATTGGGTCATGCTGTTGCTATAGAAACGAATCTAAACCACTCCAGGCTGGTCAATTGGCAGCTGCCCTAGGATGAGCTTCCTCTGCAGACCATGTGGCTTAGGCATCAAGCAAGGCCAGGAAATAACCGTGTTCTCTACCACCGGGCAGAGTACAAAAGCATGAGAAGTGGACAGAGCTCTTTCTTGCCTAAGAACTCTGCTTCCCAAGGGAGAAATCAGTTAAATTTGTCTTTGGTACTCCACCTTTCCTTCAGAGTCCCCCCTTGCTATTGTGGCACATCCTTTCCAATTCCCTCCAACCCCTGGGACTGAGCTCTGTCCCTCTTCTTGTGAAAGTAACCTTTTATTTTTTATTTATTTTTGTTTTGTTTTCGAGTCAGGGTTTCTCTGTGTAGCCTTGGTTGTCCTGGAACTCACGCTGTAGAACAGGCTGGCCTCAGACTCAGAGATCTGCCTGCCTCTGCTTCCTGAGTGCTGGGATTAAAGGCGTGCACCACCACTGTCCAGTGAAAGTAATTCTTCATGAGAGACCTAAAATATATAGATTCACATATAGGTCAAAATGGCAGCTATGAGTTTAGAGTGGCTTCTATCATTAGCATAGCACAGGCGATTAACAAGGCCCCTTACCAGAGGAGCAAAGTTCTAAGCCTGTAAAATAGGTCCTGTGGGTCTTCAGACACCTCTTTTATTAACTAATCAGCTCCTAAATTAAAATTAATTCATCTTCTACAATTGTCAGTGATCCAGAGATGTGCTGATCACTTTAGCAATTTTTCTCTAGTTCTAGGAAGAATTAAGATATAAAGCTATGCTGTGCAGTGGTGGCGCACGCCTTTAATCCCAGCACTCAGGAGTCAGAGGCAGGTGGATCTCTGTGAGTTCAAGACCAGCCTGGTCTACAAGAGCTAGTTCCAGGACAGCCCCCAAAGCCACAGAGAAACTCTATCTCGAATATATATATATATATATATATATATAATATATATATGTATATATAAATACATATATATATATATAATATATATATATATATATATATATTTTTGAGTATATATTCTAAACTTGTCTGCAGTGCCCATTTGATCTGCATTTATGCTATTTGGCTCCATCTGTCTAGGATCTGACAAGATGAGCCTTGCTCTGCAGTCATTATTCAACCCCTTTTCTTGGTTGACTTAGAGACACCAATTCTGTTCATTCTTAAGTATTTCTTTTCCACTACGATCTCCATGATGGTGTGCAGTAAGCTGAACCACTGTAAGAGAAAGGTTCCCTTCTATTAAGAATGAAATTCCCCAGTTTCCTCTTGACAACCCTCTGTCTCCCTTATCCTTTTGACTAGCTCAATCAGAGAAGAGAGGAGTAGAGAGCTTGACATAGGTGTCTGATAGAGTTGGTGAAGATGGTCCTGCCTGAACATTTCATGGATGTCTCAACTCTCATCATGGTTTAGAGACATAGCTTACTCACCCCTGAAGGTGGTCATCAGCTACCAGGAGGCCTCCATGGCAGAGAGCTGATCCCATCACCCTGTACTTCACAGTATCTTCAGGGGAACAGGCATCAGAGAAGCTCAGCACAAAACCAGAAAATCCCGGCTTGGTTATCTCTTTTCCTCTGGCAATTATCCTCACATCTGTATAGACCACATTGGCAAGTGGTGGATATTGGCAACAGGACCAGAAGATAATAAATGATGCAGTGAGAAATACATTCCAGTAAACCAAAGTGATTCGAATGTGAATGGAGAGTTCTTAATAAGTGTAACATGTTTACAGACACTTATTACTTTGTATTATTGTCTCAGAGGCTAATTTATTCTGGTTTAAAAATTATTTTGCATGAAAAGAAATGACTGGGGAGATGGGAGTTCTTGGGAGAGCAATCCAAAATTCACATCTAACTAGCTTCTCCAAAACAAATGCATTTTTAACTTGCTTTTCAGTTCACTGACTTTCTTTGGCCTTGGGATCCAGCAGGTGCCATTACATGGGTTGAGAACTTTCACAGAGAATGGGAGGATGAAGATTCAATTCTTTTAATAAGAAGTGTTATGTTCTCAGTAGACATAGCAAGGCATGAAATTCTCATTTGGCTGGGTGAATTCTTTCAGGGCCACATTGAAATTTGTCTATGGCTTGCTGCCTGCTCATCCACACTCTTTCTTCTAGTTCATAATGATGCTTAGTTAATTTTTTGAATTAAAAATGCAAATACACAACCCTTCCCAACATCCTAGCCTCCCATTCTAAAGACATATCTAAAAATGCAGTCTCTCAAGTTAGGCAAATGGCTCACTTGGTAAAGTTTAGCCCCCAGCACCACACGGAAGCTAGGTATGGATCTCTGAGGATCAGTGAGACTCTGCCTCAAAACATAGTGTGGAGAGTGATTGAAGAAGACACCCAGGATTGACTTCTGTCCTCCACATGCATGGGAACACATGTGCGAAGGCCCGCCCCCACCCCACTCTAGATTCTGTCCATTAAAGGTAGCCAAAGTCAATAGTTTCTCATATGTATGTTCAGAGATCTACTAAGATGAACTAGAATGTCAATCACCCATCCATCATCTGTCTATATCCATACCAAACCACCATCTATCTATTATTACATCTATCATTAACCTAATTCTTTGTAATGGCTCTACAACATTTATTTTATGAATATTTCATGGTTTAGTTAGTCAGGTCGCTATTGTAGTTTGCATGTTTTTGCCTCAATTGATTTCTGAGACATTTGTGGGAGAGGATGCAACAATTCTGGATTTTATTTTGATAATAGGGCATATCCTTCTAGATTGTAGGTACAATGATAGGGCTATAGCAAAAGCTGGTGGGAAGAGGAGAGGAGTGTTATCAGAGAACGAGCAACTAATGGGAAACTGGTGAAGTACTGTTCCATGATACGATTTCATTCTTTTCTCTGTTTTCTTAGGAATTTTAAAGTAAAACAGACATCATTGACAGATGCATTTGATGCTTATTTGCTATTCAGCAAAGATTATTGTGTATCTTCTGTGTGCTGCACACTGGTTTTGGTGCTAGGGAGACAGCAGTGGACAAAACAATACCCTTGCTATAATGCCGCTTGCATTCATGGGAGGGACTAGAATTCAAATCTAGGGCACAGATAACTTTTCTGAAGACAACTAAAGCAGGGTAGGGGGCTTGGGAGAAATGGATGCTGTTCAAGACACTGTTTGGAGTGGGGAAGGGGGAAGATGATGATGCCTCATTGCAAGGTGGGCTGAGAGTGTCATCAGTACCTGACATCCTCTCATGCTCTCCTATTCACAATTACACCTGGGAAATCCTACCACTCTCCCCACAGCCAAGAATAAAGGCCTATCGTTTTCTCAGGCATTGGAACTTGTTGGGGGAGGATAAAGGTCTGAACATAGATAACATAGGGGAAGGTTGCCTTAGGGAAAATGTGAATATCTACTAGCATATTAATTCAACACCCCTGAATTACCATAGGGTTTCTCATCATTCACTGTTTGGCCGGGGGGAGGGGGGAGGGCAGGGAAAATTTCATTATTAAACATGAGCTGAAATGAAAACGCCATACTTTGTAAAACATGCAAGGTTACCTACTATGGTAACTGCGTGCAGAGTTTTAATGTGTCTGCAGCATGGCTAATTAATTTGCTCTGAGCTTCACTGGAATTCTTATTAGAGATGATTGTCTTGGTAACTGAATGCATCGTAGAGAGCAGGAACATTGGAAATGCCATTTAGGGGCTGCTGAAACAATTTGAGCCCTTTCCAGGGCTTTCCCAGCCAGTAGCAGCAGCAGCACTATACTATCTAGTTATCACAGCATTGTAGGTTGGGCACAGTGTACTAGAGGCTGCACAGCCTCGGCTACAATATGGTGTTGTGGGCTAGCATATGCGATCTCAGATCAGACCTGCCTGGGATCTCACTACAAGCAGCCACTTACCATGTGACCTCAGGCATTTAACGGCGCTGTTTCCTTAGCCTGTAAACCTAGAATGAGTTTTAGTACCAGAAATATTGCAAAGGCTACAGTAGATGCACTCTCAAGGCCCCCAGTTCACGTCACTAAGTGACTCATTTGCTTCCTTCTCTATCTTTCCCCCTTTCTTCTCTTCTGTTCATTTTAAATCACCACTGCCACCACTATCAACCTTACTCCTTTCCCTTTGTGTTTGTTTTTATGCATTCCATTTGTGTGTTGAGATTTGAAGCTCTGTGTCCAAATTGGGCAAAGGACAAAGGACAATATGGGTATAACCATCTTCCAAGACCTCAAAGAGACCAGAAACTGGGTGACCTGAGCCCTGGTCAGGGCTTTGCTGTAGCCATTTGACTAGAGTAAGCCCTTTTACTGAACCCCGCTTTTCTCCTTGGTAGGACAGAGAGGAAGAAATTAATATCTCTCAGGTTCCATCCCATTCTCAAACAAGTGCTGTCTAAAGAAATGACTGCAGTTAAATAAATTAGGGTGTGTTTGTCAGAGACTAGGAAAGAAACAATTAACAATTACTTAATCAAATTGGATAGACTTGGAAAAATGAAAGAAATCTTAGCAAACCATATCCGACATTATCTACGAAGGATTTTGCAACAAAGATGGAGTAGTTTGTCTTTGTATCTTCTAAACTGAGCTCATTTCCTAATACAATTATGTGTATATAGTGCTCTTAACAATACTGGACATTTTCCAAGGTCAAAGTGGTATCTTATAAATCTTTGTATCTCGTGGATTAATAGCTTGCTATTTTGCTAAATGAGTGTCTGTCAGTGTAAGTGAAAAATAAGAAAACAATACAGGATCCTGGGTAATCATCGTATTATCCAGTACTATACCACCTTTATGTCTTTGGTCTACCAGAAACTTATAAATTAGAATATTGTTGAGACGTCTATTTTAGTCTAATGGTTTGCATATATAATTCCTTTGAAGCTCTTAGTGCATCACAATTGTTATTAAATAACAATTAACCTTGTGAACAAAGGAGAAGTCACAACCATTATTTATTACGTTGCCAGTTTCAGTAAAGATCTACTGTGCTAATAGTTTTTCATGGAGACAGCTGCCATCAGTTAAGTAAAAACATCATTAAGTTGCAACCATAAGTATCAATAGTGGGAGAAGCCACCAGTTTTTTGCTTGCTGACAGGCATTAGCTGGTTTATGAGTATCCATTCTGATAGCTTTCTGTTGTATTGTGGTATTTTATGACTGTCTGTTAAACACATCCACACCCACAAATGTTTATTGAATCTTATTGTTGAGGGCCATGTTAACAACCTTCTACCAAATGTTTGTAAAACTGTGGCCAAAGAACTTTTAGGAGTTTCTGTGATTATCTGAATGTTGGAAAGTCAGTGACAGTGGAGGGTTGTCTGCAGGAAACAGGAGGACCCTTTGATTTCATTTTTGACTTAACTGTCTTAATGCAGAGCTCATTTTTGGCATAGTTATTGTAATGTGGAATGCCACAGCTATACAAATCAATCTTATAAAATCATAAAAGTCAGGTACAAATCATCAAGAATACGTAATGGCTACTGTTCTTTTTATAGATTTTTTATACAATGTATTCTGATCATGCTTTTCCCTCCCTAATTCAGTTCCTCCCACTTCCCAACCATCCAACTTCATGCTTTTTCTTTCTCTCATTAGAGAACAAACAGGCAACCAAACAAAGAAAAACTAAGAAAACAGAATTAGAATAAAATCAAAGGGAAAAATACATAATAGATCCCCCCACAAAAACAAAACCCATAAAAACATAAAATCTGAAACCATAATATACAAGTAGAAGAACAGTAATACCAAAGAAATTCCCAAATAAAGCAATATAAGACAAAACATCTACAAAATGCTATTAAGTTTATTTTGTGTTAGCCAACTACTGTTGGGCATGGGGGCTACCCCTAAGTTTGTTTAATATACCCAGCGAGACTCCATTGGAGAAGACTAACTTTTTTCATTATAAGTGGATATCAGCTGCAGATAGCTTCTCGAATGGGGATGGGAGCCCTTAATCCACTTTCCACTCTCAGCACTGGGACCACGTCTGACTTGAGCCTATGCCCTGTGCATGCTGCTGTAACCTCTGTGAGTTTATATGTGAATCAGTCCTCTTATGTCTGAAAGACATTATTTCCCTGGTGTTACCCATCTCTTTGGCTCTTAGAATCTTTAAGCCTCCTCTTCTGCACTAAGGGGGAAAGGGTTTGATGAAGACATCTCATTTAGGAATGAGTGTTTCAAGATCTCTCACTTTCTGTACATTGTCCAGTTGTGGGTCTCTGTGTCAGTTCCCATCTCCTGGATGAAGAAGGTTCTCTGATGAGGGTTGAGTGAGATACTGATCTTTGGATATAGTAGAATATTGAAAGGATTCATTTTATTGCTTTGTTCCTTTAACAAAAACAATGGCATTTGGTTTCCTCTTAGGCTCATGGCCTGTCTAGTCTCAGGTTCTTAGATACTGGAGTAGTGTCATGCATGTGTTCCATCTAGTGCACCAGTTCTAAATCTGAGGGTTGTGATGCCTTCAGGGGTTGAATAACCCTTTCACAGGCGTTGCTGTGGTGGTTTGAATGTAATTTGCCCTATAAGCTCATAGGAAGCGACACTATTAGGAGGTGTGTCTTTGTTGGAGTAAGTATGGCCTTGTAGGAGGAAGTGTATCACTGTGGGAGTGAGCTTTGAAGTCTCATATATGCTCAAGCCATGTCCAGTGACACAGTCTCCTATTGCCTATGGATCAAGGCAAGATGTAAAACTCTCAGCTACCTCTTCAGCACTATGTCTGCCTGCATACCACCATGTCCTATCATAATGGTAATTGAATGAACCTCTGAACAGTAAGACACCCAATTAAATATTTTCCTTTATAAGAGTTGCCATGGTCATGTTGTCTCTTTACAGCAATAGAAACCCTAAGACAGTTGCCTAAGACCATTGGAAAGAACAAATATTTACATTATAATTCAGTAGCAAAATTACAGTTATGAAGTAGCTAACACAACATAAGGAACTACATTAAAGGGTCACAACATTAGGAAGGTTATGAACTGAACTAGTGGAATGGGCCTTAAATCCAAGCAAAGAGTGGTTGGTTACTCCCACAATGTTTGGGCCACTATTGCACCAGTGTATCATGTAGGCAGATCAGGTCACATGGTTTGTAGTTGGGTTGGTGTTTACCTTTCTTCTCTGGTAAAATTCAGGGTACCTTGCAGTATCATGAACACTAGTCAATAGGTGTGAAGATTCTAGTTAGGCACTTATTCAACCTCTCCATGTTCAGTGAGATATGTAAGTGCTGTCTTTAGCAACAGGGCCTTACCATCAGTTTTTGGGAGCAACCAGTAGTTTTGGCAATAGCTTGAGATGTTCATGAGCCCCTTTGGCCAGTGATTCAACTAGATGTAACCAATTCCTGGCACTTGATATTTCATTTGGCATTTGAATATATCTAGTTGGTACACTGTCTTCTCTATTATTTGGTGACTTCTTTTAAGTTCTTTCATGTATGCATACATTTTAGAAACCTTCTACAGTTCTATAGTTTCCACATGGTTCCTCAAATGTCCCTTAGTGTTAGTTATCCCTCCCTGTAATCTCTTCCTTCCCCATCTCCATGAAGTATTCCCATTTCAGGATTCCCCTTATATCTTCATAACTACATATTCTATTACCCCTTCCTTGGGAGATATTCCCCTCCTTCCTAGTCCCGTACTCCAAATCTAATCTCTTTTGTTACATAGATTATAGCATAACTATCAAAGGTTTAAAAGCTGACATCCACATTTAAAAAAAATACAGTATTTGTCTGTATGAGTCTGGGTTATCTCACTTGGGATTATTTTTTTTCTAGCTCCATTCAATTTAACCGTGCATTTCATAATTTCATTTTTAAACAGCTGAATAATATTCCATCATGTAAATGTACAACACTTTCATTATCCATTCATCAGTTGAAAAACATCTAGCTATTTCCAATTTCTGGCTATTATGAATAGAGCAGCAATGAATATGGATGAGCAAATATCTCTATAGTAGGTTGTAGAGTCCTTTTGGTATAGACCTAAGAATGGTAGTGCTGGGTCTTGAGATGAAGCTATTACCAGCTTTCACTCCCATACAAGTTTTCACTCCCACCATCAGTAAGTGTTTCCGTTCCCCCAAATAATGGTCAGCATGAGCTGTCATTGGTTTTATTGATTTTGGCCGCTATGACTCTATGATAAAATCTCACAGTAGCTTTAATTTGCATTTCCCTGATGACTAAGGATGTTGACATTTCTTAGTGTTTTTTAGCCATTTGTGTTCATCTTTGAGAACTCTCTGCTTACTTCTGTACCCCATTTTTAATTGGATTATGTGTTTTCTTGATGACCAGATTTTGTTGTTGTTCTTAAATATTTTAGACACTAAGCCTCTATCAGAGGTGTAATTGGTAAAGATCTTTGCCCATTTTTCAGCCTGTCACTTTGTCCAGATGATGGTGTCCTTTACCACATGGATGCTTTTCAATTTTGTGAGGTCCTTTTTATTTTCCTTAATGCCTGACCTATCAGTGTCCTCTTCAGAAAGACTATTCTCTGCTTTCTCTTCTGCCAGATTCAGAGTATGTGGGCTTATGTGGAGGTCTTTGATCCATTTGGAATTGACTTTTGTGCAGGGTGATTAATATAGATTTATTTGCATTCTTCTACATGCAGCTACCCAGTCTGACCAGCACCACTTGTTGAAGATGCTGTCTTTTTTTCCCAGTGTGTATTTTTGGCTTCTCTGTAAAAATCAGGTATCATAAGTGTGTTGATTTATGGCTGGGTCTTCAATTCTATTCCACTGGTTAATATGTCTGCTTTTATGCCAACACCATGCTGTTTATTATTATTTTTTTTTTGAGAGAGGGTTTCTCTGTGTAGCTTTGGAGCCTATTCTGGCACTCGCTCTGGAGACCAGGCTGGCCTTGAACTCACAGAGATCCGCCTGCCTCTGCCTCCCGAGTGCTGGGATTAAAGGCATGTGCCACCAAAGCCCGGCTATTATTATTATTATTATTATTATTATTATTATTATTATTATTATTATTATAGCTCTGTAGTACAACTTAAAATCTGGGATAGTGATACCTCCACCGTTCTTTTATTTTTCAGGTTTGTATTAGCTAACCTGTTTTTTTTTTTTTTGGTTTTGTTTTGTTTTGTTTTTTTGCTTTTCCATATGAAGTGAAATTGAGAAGAATTGGGTTGGAATTTTGATGGGGATTATGCTGAATCTGTATATTGCTTTTGATAGGATGGTCATTTTGACTATATTAACTCTACTGATCCATGAGCATCAGAGATCTTTCCATCTTCTGATGTCTTCTTCAATCTCTTTTTGTTTTTCAGTCTGTCTATGTGGTGGTTTACTTTTACCAATTTATGTATGTTGAACTGATGCATCTCTGGGATGAAGCCAACTTGATTGTTGTATATAATCTTTTCCATGTGTCCTTGGATTCAGTTTACTAGTGTTTGAAAATTTTTGCATCTGTGTTTATGAAGGCTATTGGTCTGTAAATTTCTTTTGTTGTTGTTGCTGGGTCTTGGTGTGGTTTAAGTATCAAGGTAATTGGAGCCTCATAAAAAGCCTGGACAGCGGTCCTTCACTTTCTCTTTTGCAGACTAATTAAAGCAGTATTGACATTAATTCTTCTTTAAGGTCTGGTAGATTTCTGAACTGAATTTATCTGGCCCTGGGCTTTTTTTGGAGGGGGGTTAATTACTGCTTCTATTTCACTAGGGGGAGTATGTATTTTTACATTGCTTATCTGATCTTGATTGGTAAATTGTATATATCAAGAAATCATCCATTTCTTTTAGGTTTTCCAGCTTGGAAGAGAACAGACTTTTTAAAATACATCTTTACAATTCTCTGGTTTATTGGTGTCTGTTGTGATGTCTCACTTTTTTTTAAATCTCTAATTTTATTAATGTGGATCTTCTGTCTCCATCTTCTATTTAAAGTTAATTTGAATAAGGGTTTATCAGTCTTACTGATTTTCTCAAAGAACCAACTCGTTTTTTGCATTTTTCATTTACTTAGATTAGAAACAAGCTTCTTTTACATGTCAATCTCAGTTCCCTCTCCCTTCCCTCCTCCCCTGCTCCCCACCTAAGCCCCAATCCCAACCCATTTCTGCGCCCCAGGGAGGGTGAGGTCTTCCATGGGGGATCTTTAAAGTCTGTCATATCATTTGGAGCAGGGCCTAGACACTCCCCCGTGTGTCTAGGCTGAGAGAGTATCCCTCTATGTGGAGAGGGCTCCCAAAGTTCATTTGTGTACTTGGGATAAATACTGATCCACTACCAGTGGCCCCATAGATTGTTCAGACCTCCAAACTGACTTCCTCGTTTAGGGAGTCTGGGTGGGTCCTCTGCTGGTTTCCCAGCTATCAGTCTGGGGTCCATGAGTTCCCCCTTGTCCAGGTCAGCTGTTTCTGTGGGTTTCTCCAGCCTGAAGAACCAACTCTTAATTTCATTGATTCCTTGTAATTTTTTTGATTCTATTTAGCTGATGTGAGCTCTGAGTTTGGTTATTCTTGATGTCTACTCTTTTTGGATGTCATTTCTTTTTGTTGCCTTAGAGCTTTCAAGTGAGCTACTAAGTTATGAGTGTGAGATCTCTTCAGTTTTTTGATACAAGCACTTAGTGTTATGAACTTGTCTCTTAGAACTACCTTCAACGTATACTGTAGTTGTTTTGTTGTTGTTATTGTTTTTTACTTTTCTGCCCTTTGGGGGACCTGCCACCTAGCTCCCAAATAATCACATGTAGTCTCATTCTTACTGATGAATGCCCGACCCTAGCTTATTTCTAGCCAGCTTTCCTTAAATCATTCCCTCTATCTTTTGCCTCTGGGATTTACCTTTCTGTATTCCTTTCTTTACTTCTTGCTCCATGGCTTGATGTGTAGCTGGGTTGCTGGTCCCTGGTGTCCTCTCTCCTTTTCCTTTTCTCTCTCACTCCTTGATCTTCTCTTCCTAGATTTCTCCTCCTATGTATTCTCTCTGCCTGCAGCCCTGCCTATCCTTTCTCCTGCCTAGCTATTAGCCATTCAGCTCTTTATTCAACCAATCAGGTATTTTAGACAGGCAAAGTAACACAGCTTCACAGAGTTAAACAAATGCAAAATAAAAGACTTCAACACATCTTTGCATCGTTAAACAAATGTTCCATGGCATAAAAAAAATACAATACATCTTTGACTAATATTCCACAAATGTCCCACAGATTTAGGTGTGTTGTGTATTCATTTTCATTCAATTCTAAACAGTTTTAAATTCCTACTTTATTTCTGTTCTGACCCAGTTTTTATTCAGTGGTGATTTGTTCAGTTTCCTGGAGTTTGTATATTTTCTGTTGTTGTTGATATACAGCTTTAATATATGGCAGTTAGATAAGATGCATGGCAGTTTTTGAAATTCCTTATATCTGTTGAGGCTTTCTTTGTGTGCAAGCATGGTCAATTTTGGAGAAATTTTCATCAGCTGCTGAGGAGAAAGTATTTTCTTTTGTGTTGGGGGTGAATGTTCTTTAAATATCTGCTAGGTCCTTTTGTTTTATGATGCTATTTTACTCCAACATTTCTCTGTTTAGTTTTTGTTTGGATGACCTGCTTATTGATAAGAGTTGGGTATTGAAGTCACTCACTGTAACTGTAGAAGGGCCAATGTGTGATTTTAGATGTAGTTTTTTTTTTTTTTAATGAACTTGGGTACCCAGGTGTTTGGTACATAAATATTTAGAAACTGAAAATCTTCTTGTTGGGTTTTCCTTTGATAAGTTTTGTTTTGAAGTCTGTTTTGTCAGATATTAAAATAACTATACTTGCTTGCTTCTTGGGTCCATTTGCTTGGAATACCTTTTTCCATCATTTCACCCTGAGGTGATGGCTATCCTTGATGGTGAGGTGTTTTTTGTTTGCAGCAGAAAGATGGAACATATTTTCTAATCCAATCTGTTAGTCTGGTTTTTGGGGGGTGGGGGAAGTGTGATTGTGATGGTTATATCAAAAGTTAACAATACATAATGTTTATTGATTCCTGTTATGTAGTTGTTATAATATGGGTTTCCCCCTTCTTTTAATTTACTATTCTGGGATTGTTTATTCCTTGTGTTTTCTTGGGTGTGATTAACCTCTTTCGACTGAAGTTTTCATCTAATGCCTTCTATAGATCTGAATTAGTGGGTAAATATAGCTTAAATTTGGTTTTTAATGCTTTTCTTCATTTGATGTGATTGATAGTTTTGCTAGGTATAGCAGTCTGAGCTGGCATTTGTGGTCCCTGGAGAGTTTGCATACCATTATGTTTATGGCCCTCTGGGTTTCAGAGTCTCCTTTGAGGTGTTATTCTAATGAGCCTGCCTTAATATGTTACTTGGTTTCTTCCTCTTGCAGCTTTTAATATACTTTCTTTGTTCTATATTATTAGTGTTTAGATTATTATGTGACTTTCTTTTCTGGTTCTGTCTAATTGGTGTTTTGTATGTTCTTGTACCTTGTTACCCTCTTCTGTAAGTTGAGGACATTTTCTATGATTTTGTTAAAAAACATTTTCTGTGGCTTTGACCTGGGATTTTTTTTCTCCTTCCTCTATTCCTATTATTCATTGATTTGGTCTTTTCATACTATCCCAGATTTTGTGACTGGATTTTTTTAGGTTTAACACTTTCTTTCACTGAGATATCCATGTCTTATACCAGGTCAAAGCTGGATATTATCTCTTCTGCCTTGTACTCTCTGAGCCTTCTGACATTTTTGACTTCTGAACTTTTTCTTTTCCAGTTTCATTTCAGTTTGGGTTTTCTTTAGTAATTCTATTTCTGCTTTCATGTCTCATGAACTGTTTTCATTATTTCATTCTACTGTTTCTTTGTGGTTTTGTAATCTTCATTAAGGGACTCATTCATATTCTCTAAGGTCCTTTAACATATTCATGATTGCTATTTTGAATCCCTTGTCTTGTGTTTCAGCTACATTGCAATTCTCAGGGCCTACTGCAGTAGGGCTACTGGGTTCTGAGGGGGGGGCATATTGTCTTGGCTATTAATTTTTGTGAAGACATCTGGAGTTAGAATGATTGAAGAGATTTTAAGTGTTAATATCTGGTCTTGTCTTTGTTGGGTAGGTTTTACATTCCTTTGTTTCTGTTGTCCCCTCTAGATCTTAGGAAAGTGTTGTGGCTTTATTCTCCCTGGTAGAGAGTGCTTTTGCAGGTTGGTGAGCATCAGAAAATAGAGAAAGGCTAGGATAAAGGGCTGAGATGGGCTAGAGAAAGAACTTGGAGTATCTTACTTACAAGAGACAAGGACCCCAGGGAGATGGAGGTGTGGTGGGAGGAAGGTCTTCTGAAATTAACCTGCAGTAGGAAAAAAAAAAACAAAAAACAAAACCTACTTCTGGAGAGACCCTGACAATAGAGCTAGGGAACATGGTTCTGTAACAAGTGTTGGAGTCTCTAGTAAATGGGGTTGAAGTGGGAGGAGGGATGCTGCTGAGCAGGCTGATACAGGGCTGAGGGTGAGCCTGGAGAGACAGTCATGGATGATGGGAAGATAGTGTGAAGTACCTACCTGAGTCCAAGCCAGGTGTGGCCATTAGCGGGCCCAGGGAGAGGGTGTTACTGGGTATCAGCAACTGACGCAAAGGAATAGGGATGGGCTAGAAGGTAAGGCTGAGGGAATTCTCAGGATCCTCACTAAGAGGTGGAATCTATAATAGCAACCCTTGATCTTTACTCATGTCAACCCCCTCTCCTGGTAGAGTGATTTTCATTTCCTATTTTATTCACTTACCATATTGTTTGAGTTTTATGCATATTTATTACTTTTACACTTAAAAGTTAAAGCTATTTCTTAAATGTCTGATTAAGCTGGTATAAGTTCTTAGGAGCATTTGGCTTATCTCCCTAACCCAGCATTATGTCGGAGTGTTATGACTTGAAAATATGTATTAGCAAAAGTCCTAAAGAGAAATACAATTTTCAATTTCCTGTGCATTCTTATTCTCAAATAAGAAAGGAAATATCCATATCTTCAACTCTGATGGATGAAGAGAGAATTTGAGAGTGACCAAGGCATAGAATTCCTGAGCCTCACTCCATATCTGAAACTCGTCTCACTATCATTGTATCCTTCAATTTGACTTCAAATCTTCACCCTGGAATGGTGTTGCAGTCAGTAAGGGGTGAATTTATTTATCTTATTTAGCTTAATGTTACCTGCTATAGAAGTCTCTTGTAGGTGTTGCAGCAGGGACATAGCTTTGCAAACCAGAAACTTACTCTTTAATGCTTTTGGAGGTTACAAAATACAACTATAAGGCCCCACCAGGTTGAACTTTTTCTGTGGCTATAGAAGGAGTTCTTCCCTTTCCTCATCAAACTTCTGGTGACTCTAGGTAGTCCCTGACTAGTGGTTAATTTCTGCTTCTGTTTTTACATACCTTTTCTTCTGTGTCTTACCATATTGAGAAGTCACCTGGATTTAGTGCCCACCCAAGTAATCCAGGATCAGCTAAGCATTGGGGACTAAGAAATAGGGATCTTTATAGGAGGTTGGGCTATTTCAACCTATGGTATTTGGTAATTAAGAGAAAATTAATAATTTTAAAAACAAGTGACAGTTGAATGGATTGTATTTTCTCCTGTGTTGAAATGTCCCTTCCCTGGCTCTGGGGGGCAGGGACACACACCTGGTGTGGCTTTTTCCATTAAGGTTTGGTTAGGATAAACCTTCCACAACTAGGCTTAAATTTGGAAACTTCCACTTCAAATAACTTCATTTTTCTTTTGTGTGTGTGTGTGTGTGTGTGTGTGTGTGGTTTTTAAGACAAGGGTTCTCTTTGAAGCCCTGGCTGTCCTAGGACTCATTCTGTCATTGATCACATAGAGATCCACCTGCCTCTGCCTCCCAAGTGCTGGGATTAAAGGCATGTACCAGAATTGCCTTGCAACTTCATTTTTCTATAAGGAAATGGAGACCTATATACATTAAGAAGAATTTTTGGGGGACAGGGTCTTGATATATAGCTCAGGATGGACTTGTACTCAGAATCTTCATTCTTCTGCTCCAAGTATAGGAATTATAGGCATATACTCCCTCTCCTGCTTTAAGAACATAATTTTATGAGTTCTAAGGGGTGGGCAAACCATCTCTTTTTTTTACCCCTGTGGTTCTAGGGCCAAAGATATACCTTCTTTCTTTACTGTTCTTTATTGATAAAGAGATGATAATAATATGTGTAGTACTAACATGTTAGAGTTGTTATAAATACAAAATGTTTTGAAACAGATATAAATTTCTATTTGTGATGTTATATTGTTCAACATATATTTTCATTTATCTACTGCCTCTGAAATGTGTTTATACCTCTACATTAAATGTGGACAGGAAAAAACAAGTTATTATTAACCCTAAGCTGGAAAATACTCTTCCATTATCACCTCCAGCTACCTAGGGAGCTATTGAGAGAACACACACAGATTAATTTAAAGGCTTAGAAAAGGAATTAAAAGGTAGCTACGAATAATAGGAGTTGTTTATAGCGGAGTTGGCATTTCTCACAAGCTTACTGGGGCCAGACAGTTAATACAAACAAATAAATCAGGGTAAGGAAAAGAAAACTAGGAGCAGAAACACAATGGAAAATGGTAATTGATACAATAATAAGAAAGCAATGGTAGGGAACAAGATTGTGGGGGAACTGGGTACAGGAGAGAAGTATTTGGTTCAGTCTGAGGGGAATTGGGCTCTTTAGTTGCCTGCTGGTAGTTGCTGCAAAGATGAAAGACCTTCATGATAAATCATCCAAGGAATTTATAAAGTATTTTTCTATCATTGTTGTGGTGGTTTGAATGAAAATGGCCCCCATAAGGCTCATAGGGGGTGTCATTATTTGAAAGGATTAGGAAGTGTGACCTTGTTGGAGTAAGTGTGGTCTTATTGGGAGAAGTATGTCACTTCGGGGTGGGCTTAAGGTTTCAGAAGCTCAAGCCAGGCCCAGTGGCACTATTTCTCTTCCTGCTGCCTTTGGATCTTGATCTAGAACCTCTCTGGCATCATGTCTGCCTGCATGCTGCCATGCTCCCTGCCACGATGAGAAAGGACTAAACCTCTGACACCGTAAGCCATCCCCAATTAAATGTTTTTATAAGAGTTGCCATGGTCATGGTGTCTGTTCACAGCAATAGAGCACTGACTAAGACAGTTATATAGTTAGACTAGGATGTACTGCACAACAAACAGCTCTCCAAATCCCTCCAAATCCTAGTCTTAACAAAAGTTTAAACTTCCCTCCTAGGAAGTACTTGTGAATCTCAGGTAGCTTTGCTCTGTGCCTAGACTCATGCATCCAGGCTTTACCCTCTCAACACTGGGTCTCTGTGTTCTTGGTAGCTAAGGAAAATGGTTCCATTAAATTCTCCAGGTAAAGATACTTGGGAGATTTAACCTGCAATACCTCAGAATGTGGCCTTATTTAAATATAGGGTCTTTAGAGATGTTGTTAAAGTTCAAACACAGTCATTATATAATTATATTAATCCATTTTCTGTTGCTGATAACAAGATACCATTGACAAGTGAGTTATAACCAACTCTTCTGGAATTCCAAGTTAATGGGTCACAACACCAGAGTCCCTAGCTAGTACAGATGTCACACAGAAGTAGACAGAGTCATGGATTGTGCATGTGTGTTTTTTGGTCTTTCCTCATCATGTTAGAAAACTACAAGGAGTTCAACCAGGGGGCCAGACCCTGATGACCTTATCTAACTCTAGAACACTTACAAAGGCCCTGACTCTGAATAGCACAACCAAATTTTTCCCCCTCAGTATTCCTCAATTAAGATTAAATTTCAGTACAGGAAACTCGAGGAATTTACTGAAACCATTCCAACCATAACAGGACTCTAATCCGATATAGCTGCCCTTCTTACAAGAAGGCAGCATTTTAGATGCAGAGACACAGAGAGACTGCCACATAAAGATTGGAATTACACAGCCATAGCCAATGTGCTCCTAGAAGCTAGGACATAGTCTTGGAGCAGATCTGTCCCTTGTGATTATAGAAGAAACCACACTCTCATGTTTCTAACCCAGGAGATAGTAAGTTTTTGTTTTTTAAACCATTCAGATTGGGGTACTTAGTTATAGCAACCCTAGAACACTAAACAGCAGGAAACATAAAGACTAGGTAGTCACACATAGGAGCTTTCCCCTGCCTGCTGCAGCCTCAAGGATACATCTCTACTCATGGTTTGTGGGCCAGAAGTAGTCATGTGGCCCACCTTCCACTGAAGGGTGGGCAGTATGCCCAGAAGAGGAAAACTAGATGGCTGCAAGCATTCATAAGCATCTACTTTGCTCCTTATTTTAGAAGCTAGCTATTAAATCAGTTTGAAAAGCTGTTTCTATTCTCTGCTCCAAGAAGACAACTGAGCAAGCCCACACTGAATAATCTAAAAGTCCTTCTGTCTGGATTTCACCAGTGTATTCCATCCTGTAATTCTCTCCTGAAGGCAAACCGCAGGTGTTATGGGTCTGTTTATAGTTTATAGTTAGATGTATGTTCTAAACTATAGGAAAGGGGTGAACACAACTGGGACATGCTATTGTGTAGAGGTCTTGGCTTGATGAAAAGATGCCACTGAAACCCCTGACAGAGTCAGGGTCTTATTCTGAGGCTCAGGTTGTCCTGGAACTCACCAGTAGCTTCAGCTGTCCTCAAATCCATGGTGATCTTTCTGCCTTACTACTTTGGTGCAGAAATTTCCGGCAGGAACCACTATACCTAGCTATCCTGCCCCTGGAAACCAGATTAGTTTTATCTAGTTTGCCAGAATTATTGGTGAAGTAGACCTTTGGAGATGTCCTCCAGAATCCCCTACCATGAATGCACTATTCCTGAAAACATACTGTCTAAATTTCAAACAATAAGCCTAGAAAATAATTTTCACAAAACATTGCCATGATAAACTTAGTGCTCTCTCTCCCTCTCTCTCTCTCTCTCTCTCTCTCTCTCTCTCTCTCTCTCTCTCTCTCTCTCTCTGTGTGTGTGTACATATGCATGCCTGTGCCCATGAACATATTTATATTCTTGATTTATCCCCAACCTAGCAGCAATATTTTAAATTTATTTGTATGCAATGTATACTTTATTCATGTGCATATAATTTTAAATAATATATCTAGATTTTTTCAACTGAATCTGTCTTAGAGGATATATCATAATAACATAGCTATTGATTGTGTTCAAAATCATTCTTGAAGAACATGCTTGGTTGGTTTTACTCAGCCAAGGTTTTTCTTTTTTAATTTTTGAGTATTTTTAAAACTAAGGAAAAGAGACAAATTGTACTTTTCATGTGCTGTGGCACAAACTAGAAAAATATAATTGGGCTTCAGGCCAAATTCTGAAGGCAATTGGAACTGCTTATGTCAACTGGGCATAATTCATTCCTCAGCTCCTGTTGACAGAAAGAAAAATTGGTAGTGATCTGCTTCTCCATGCTGAAGAGGCAGAGAGAATATTTGGGCTCCAGATCACAGCAGATGGGTGCATGTAGCAGCTACTGATTTGTCATTTGTGGGGAGTCGGGAATCCTCCAGTTTGGAGGAGGCCTTGTGTAGTGGTTGCCTTGGGCCATCTGTTCAGTGGCTGAAGGCAGCGCCATACGCTCAGTAAATGTTTGTGGAATGAATAATGAATCTTTCCTAGAGCGCTTCCATCTGAGTGTGTCTGCCCTTCCTTTATACCTGGCTATCACACTGTCCATTCTCTGGCGTCCACAGGAAGGTGCACACTGCAAGAGAAGACACTGCCCCTGGTTGATTTAGTTGGCAACTATTTATTGAGCTAGTAGGTGCTGGAGACTAGGTAACACTAGTCTGACTCAGAAAAATAATGTGTTTGTCCCCCAAAACTAAAAGATGTATGAACAGGAAAAAGGCATCTGAGAAAGTGGAAGAGCCTGGAAGATTTCAGCCCCAGACCTTTGTGGACAGAGAAGGGAGAAGCAGAAGCCTCATCATCCATTGTGTTTTAACTTCTGAATGGCATAAGATTTCCCTGTGGAATAGATTATGTAACCATCATTTAAGTAGTCGGGATTCCTAACACTTTGGGATCCTATCCGCTGTTCGACTTCCAATCTACCTTCTGGCTGGCATCTGTCTCTCAGCAAAAGTATTCGCTTCAGTCTTCACCTGAACAAAACCACATCTTTACTTTGCTTATCTGTCTCACTATTCTTCCCTTTTCATACCCTTCTCAGTCAACTCAATCATGAGGATTTTAGTTTCCTCTGTCCCTCGTCCCCTCTTGTCACACAGTGCCAAGTCTTTTTCAGATTCAGTCTGTTTTTGTGCTACACCTGTTCTCATAAAGGTCACTGGGTCCTTAATCCATTTTAAAATTTACATTATTGATGCTTTGTTGACATTTGACCCTGCTGATCATGGTCTCTTCTCTGTCTCTCATGACAGCAAATATTCTTGAGTTTTCTATTTGCTTTTAGGTTTTTTTTTTTTTTCTGCAGTGCTTTCCTGTTAATTCTTGTTCTGTCCACTTTTTAAATAGTTTTATTTGAAGCTTGAATTTTGTCCATCTCTTCTTTTCACTCTATTGAGTTTTCTTGGGTGTCTGCATCTATTTTCATGTCCTTAGCTAACTCTGGCCATGCTGATATCTCTTTTATTTTATTTCCTGGGTTTTAGACCACATACCTATGCCTACTTTTTCTTCAGCTACTTCCCCTTTTCTCCATCCCTATGTCTATTTGATTGTTGCAAGTCACTGAGTGATTTGCCTGGATTGTGGCAGCATTCTCCTCTCTTGCAGTCTTGCCAGCAAGCTGGATCACTATTAGACTTAATTGCCCTTTTCTACTGAAGTCCCCCCATACCCAGGGAAGCTATGTATAGAGATGGGCTCTTTGAGGTGCTAACTAAAGCTAAGTGAGGTCCTAAGGGTGGGGCCCTCACCCAATGTGACTAATGCTCTTAAAAGAAGTGGAAGAGCTGCCAGGAGGCTGTGTGCACAGAAGGAAGACCATGTGGCCATGTGGGGATACAGAGAAGAGACAGCCGTACGCACTCTAAGGGGAGTAGACTTATTCCCTGTTACCTCTTTTTTGATCTTGGTCATGAGGTCCAGAACAGTAAGAAATAAATTTCTATTGTTTAAACTACTTAGTGCTTGGCTATTTTGTTATAGTGGTATTAGCAGGTTAGTATATATACTTCATAAATTATTTCAGAGGCAGATTTAATCATGCCACTGTCCTGCTTAAACAGCTTCACATAGAAGACCCCTCAACTCCTACTTCTTGCCTTTCTCTTTCATTCAATATGCTTGCCTTACTAAATTACAGAATTTCATTTCCTTCTGAGCATTTACGAATGGTCTTTCCTCTGCTGGATTGTTCTCCTGGATCAGACAACCTACTTCCTGATAACATCCATTTGAATTCCAGTTAACATTTCTCCTCAAAGGCTTAAAAATAATAGTGTGATTCCCTCCCCAAACTCCTGTGTACTATTCCAGAGTTCTTCTGGATTCCAGTCCCAAGGCTGTGAACTCTTGAAGAAGAGACTGCAGTCTTGTTTATCTTTCTATTTAAGTCTTGCATCCCACCCATATTTTCATTAAAACATGAACATTCAAAATTGATTTTAGACAAATAAACAAGATTAAACACTATTCCCAAGAACACAAAATAAAATTTGATAAATCATTGTATTATCACAGGTGGAAGGGAAAAGTCAGGGAGAAGGTTCTAGTTGAGCCCACCTTCTCTTATTTGAATGGATCCACGCATATCATACGGCCTAAGAACTACACAATCATTCCCACCATTGTTGTAATCACAACAGCAATTATCATTAACTGTGCCTACACTGTACATCTGAAGTCTGCTGTGGATCATATGCAAAACATCTTGTTTAATGTTCACAGTGGCTGTGTGAAGAACAGTTATTATTTTTACTAATTTAAAGATGAAAAACAGTTACTTAGAGAAGTTACTTACCTGGGTTTTACCTGGTCAGGCTAGAAATCAAACTTAGATAACAGTCTACATGCTCAGTTTTTTATCTGGTCTGGCTGTGACTATATGAATATTTTGGCCTATGAGCCAAGAGCAGAAGTGATTTATACTAATTCTGGACTGAGGCCTACATCTCTATCATGTCTTTTCTCTTGAGATGAACCCAGAAGCCTCATCATCATCACGGGATGTCAGAGTCTTGATCAATCTGGGCACTCGAATGACTAAGAGGAGCAGAATCCCACCCCGTCACTAGTCTACAATCAAGATGTTGTGTAGGTGAGCGATAAACTCTTGTAGTATTAGAGAGATTAAGATTTGGGGTTGTTGTCACTGCTGCAAGTTCAAATCTATCTGGATTATGCAGCACCTCTGTTTTCCTTTCCACAGAGTAGCTGTGGGGTCCTTGGCAGCAAAGTGGAGATGGCTGTGGTTTGGACATTTCCCCTATTTAGTTCACATTTGTTCACATGATAGAAACTTGATCTACAGATTCATGTTTTTAATATTTGGAGGTGAGGCTTTGGGAAGTCATTAGAATTAGATAAAGTCATGACGGTGGGTCTCAAGATGGGATTAATGGCTTTATAAGAGCAGAAACCTGAGTTTACATGCCACCACTCCCTTGTCATGTGATACAGCATAGTAAGAATTTCTACACTAATGTAGCCCCTTATCTTGGACAAATAAATCCCTTTATTTATAAGTCACACGTTCTTAGGTATCCTATTGTAGTAACACAAAATAAGCTAAGAAATGTAGAACTTCTCGGGAATTGGATCTGCTATAGAAGAAGAATGACAGATCCAATTGCTGAACCAGATTTTATTGGGTTACTAAGTATATAGTAAGGATGTTTCATTTCATTGACGGCTTTAAATACTTAAATTGGAGAGACAAGGATGAACCTGTAATCAACAAAAATATATACAAATGCATGCAGCAATTATTTGAGTGCATTGTGGAGATGTTAGCAATTGAATAATGTTAATTAGTGATGAGCAGTGTAGACCTTGAGCTGTCATTTCCACATCTTGTAAGGTTTATCAGCCCCTGCACTAAGAGCATTTTGGGTTGGATGTATCTCTGTGATTTGGTTATCGTGTGCATTTTAGGATATCTCAGATACTGATAGCAGTCCTGGATTCCGTTTCTTAGCTGCAAGTAGCATCACCATTTCATTCTTGTACAAAACCCAAAATATCTCCAGACATTATACTCAGTTTCCTGGGAGTCATATCACCCAACTTCCCCAGTCTGCTGAATGAAACCATGATGATGGTTTCTGGTTTTTATTTCTGCTAGAAGCTAGACAAGTTTCATTTTCTAAAAATGGTAAGTGCTTTCCTAATAGGCTTAAAGAGCTTCAAGAATATCAGGCTACAAATGTCTCCTACAAATACATTCCTGGAGAACATGACTGGGGATTTCATGCTGTTGGATAAAATCTGAGAGACTGTCTTCCCTTCCAATGACCACTATCCTTGGGAGGCGTTTCCACATCGTCAAAGAAAAGACCTGGCATAAATTTGAACCAAGAAGGGGGAAAAGTGTCAAGACTCTTTTAGTGAAAAAGAAGTAGAGGCAGAGTCAGAAGTGACAGCAGGAAGGAACAGGGTCTTGAGAATAGTGTTGCGGAGGCTAGCCCAGGAAGATAGCCTGACTGTTTACCTGAGGAGGAAAGAGGGGTGAGAGAGAATTTCAAGATGCACGAGGTAAACAAGGCACAGCTGAGTCAGATGCAAGCTTGGAAGGACTCTGTGAACACAGGCTCTTGAGTGAGTGGACTAAGACAAGCCTCGGGGCCTGGCATGTGTGCAAGTACCTATTGATGCAGCTCTGACCTCCTTTTGTGGTCTCATCTCACTGCATTTCTCCTCACATTTGGGGCTCAGTTCTCTTGGCCATCTTCCTGTTATTGAAATTCTCCATGGTTCTTTCTGCTTTTCCACATGCTGATCCACCTGTCGGGGACCAGTGTCCCCAATCCTGTTCCAGTTTTTCTCTAAGTGTCTCTGCCTAGTTAACTGTTGCTCATGCTTCAGAACTCAGCTCAGTCTGTTACTTCATCTGGGGTGTTTCATGGCATCCTGCCCTTCATAGCGCATTTCCCAATATATATTTGGATATTGGTTGTGGGATTGTTTTATTACTGACAACTTTCCCCCTAAATTTGTAGTTCTAATTATGACAGATGGTACACCAGTTGTTCTTATCATGGTCTCCAAAGGACCGATACTTCAGAGATAAAATGTAATATGCAGTCAGTAGATATTTTGATTGGATTCATTAGGGTCTAGTGTGTCCTCCTTCATAGTAGTTCTTAATAAAGTCAAGATTCAGAATAGTAGGGGAAATGGTGGGAGGAATAAATTAAAAATTAACAAGAAAGGGAACAAGCTCATTTAGACATTTGTTTCTTTGTTATTCAAATTGACTTTTTCTTCTTGGTCAAATTTTAGGTCTCTTTGTCTCTGTCTCTGTCTCTGTCTCTGTCTGTCTGTCTCTCTCTGTCTCTCTGTCTCTCTGTCTCTCTGTCTCTCTCTCTCTCTCTCTCTCTCTCTCTCTCTCTCTCTCACACACACACACACACACACACACACACACACACACACACACACACACACACACACACGCCATTCCTGGCCTGAATCTCTGTGTATTAATGATTAGGTTGTAGGACTGTTTGTGTCAGACTCCATGTTCTGGTTGCATTTAGAGTTGAATGGTTTGGGGCAATAGTCCCTTGGCCATAGGAGCTCAAGAAATCTGAACCTTTGTTGGGCAGAAAAGAGTTTCTGCTTCCAGGTTTCTTTCTTCTATACTATTGAGTCAATAGTATAGAAACAATCCCAGGACTCTTTAGATAGAGAATGCTGGGTGTGCTGAACTTTTGCTTTATAATAATCTCAAATGAGATTTGATCTTTGGCTTGAAAAAATGTGGACCAACCATGTTTAGGTTAGCTGGTACATTCACTACTTCTTCATGTGTGTGACAAAAACACCTGAGAGAAGCCCTGCAGGGGAGATGTTCTTGTTTCACTTAACTCTTTCAGAGGGTGGGGAAGAATTGTGGTGTGACTGCATGATGGGTGGTAGAACTCCTCACATTACTGCTGGACAAGGAAGTGGAAAACAGCAAAGTAAGCAGGGCTAACCCATAAGAAGCACTTCTCCCATCAGCTGGGCTCCATGGCCCCATTTCCCAAGGTTCTACAACCTCTCCAAACAGGGAATATTGTGGAAGAGGAGGGGAAAAGATTTTAAGAGCCAGAAGATCAGGGAGTTTGCTGTGAGATTGTATCTACTAGTGATGTCAGAAGCGACACTCATCTAATCCACCAACATGGTTGTCTAAGCATGAGCACGGGTCTTAAAAGAATTAACGACCTGGGATGTGAATGGAATTAGGAATAGAAAGCTAAGTCCGAGCAAATCTTTCTTCTGCTTCATCTTCTCTTGTGCTACTATTACATGGGGAAAGTTGGGGAATCTTGGGCTGGCACTTCCATCTCTGTCCAATGGGCAGCGTGCCCTAGTGGGACAACTTCATAGAGGAAGCATGGTGGCTTGAAGGAAAATAGGGCAGTGTTTTAAGAGGCCATGTTTAGAAAAAGAAAGAAATATCATCCTATTTTTTAATGGAAATTTTAGCTTTTGAAAATTTTCTTTTACACTCAAAGAGGAAATTAGTAAAATTATGGGTCCATTTTTGGTCTTCATTTGTTCTGATTGCCAGACTCTGTAGCAGAATTCTGTTTCATCTCCTAAGACTCTAGTAGAGTTGTGACCTTCCCAAATTTTCCAGTTTTCCTTAAAGCTTGCCACAGTAGAGATGCAGGTGACTCCCTTACACTGTGTGCTAAGTACCTTATCCTTTCAGACCGTGTTGTAACCACAGGCAGACCCTGTATTTCCAGATCCCATTTACTCTTCAGTTAATAAGAATTAAGTAGGGGAAGTTATGTGGTTGCTCCCAGATAAGTCACCATTTTTCCCCCTGGGGCTAGAAGGGCCCTTTTCCATCCCCATGTGGAATGGCCTCTGAAAAGTTAATAGAATTGGTGAGCAAATGATTTAGTTAAAAGGAAATAAAAGTCCCATTGTCCTTTGTAATGGTGAACTTGGTTTTCAGACTTGGGAGCCACACACAGGGAGGCAAGTGGAGTGCTGAGGTGGGTGAAACCCACATTATGTAAGGGTTGGTGAATTGATGGGCAGGAACAAGAAGGGAACTAGAGCAAGAAATGGGAGAGGTAGTGATGCTGTGTTTAATCACTGTGAAGACTTTTCCTGTTAGAATGCGGTATATTGAGATATAAGAAGAATCCCACAGGGCAGGAAAGATGGCTCTATGCTTAAGAGCATGGACTGCTCTTGCCCTGGACCAGAGTATGACCCAACACAAGTATCCAGCAGCTCACCACCTCCTGTAACTCCAGCTCCTGGAGGAGCTGATGCCTCTCGCTTCCAGAAGCACCTGCACTCACATGCACACACCCTCTCCCAATATACACAATTAGAATTAAAACGAACCTTTAAAATTCCCCATTACACATTTACTATTATGCCTAGGACATTTTACTCACTTCAGTGATTGCAACACCTCAAATATAGGCACCATTGTTTCCATTTAACAGGTGAAAAAAAAAAAACAACAAAAACTCGAGGCTCAGAGAAGTTAAGAATCAAACTCAAGGTTAGGCGGTTTGGAAAGGCCAGCACCAGAATTCAGATGTAGGTCCTTCTTATTCTAAGGATATGTCCTTAAAGATAGTGCAGTGTGAATCAGGAAGGAGGAAGACAATAGTCACATGGCTTGTGGGATGGGGAGAAAGGGACCTTTGTTTTATGCATGGCAGTGTCTTTACACCTTCTCACTTCATAGGGGAGAAGCTGACTTATCTCTTATTAATGTATTAATGTATCTCTTATTAATGTATAATCTCTTATACATTAGCAAGGTGAGATGCATCCTACTTACCTCAGTTCACAGAGCCAATGCCATGGCGTGGGTCCAGTGGAAATTTTCTCCCTTGTGTTCCAATCTATTGCTGATGTGACAAGGACAGACTTGTCAGAGTCACTCCTAATTAAATAGTCCAGAGCTTCATTAGGAAGATGTGGCTGGATCCAAGACTTTACCAGGCTAGTGTTGACATCACAGTTGACACTAATTGGTCCTTTGGCTGGCAGCCTCATACAACATGGGAACTGGACACTGAGGAGAGGGGAGGGGTTCCAGGCTTTCTGAAAACACCATGCAGGCAGATTCAGAGTCCATCAGTTAGCCAGGAAGGGAATTCTCACAGATACAAACCAGGGGCTAAGTCAAGAGGGTGACCTTGGCTTTCTCTCCTGCAATGAATCAGTGGCTTCTAGACCCACTGTGACTCAAATGCTTTGAGAGTACATGCATGCTTACACACACACACACACACACACACACACACACAGACAAGAGACAGAGAGAGAAGAGAGAGAGAGAGAGAGAGAGAGAGAGAGAGAGAGAGAGAGAGAGAATGAGAGAGGAGTACATGTAGAATGGAACATTGCAGAATTTCTCCTTTTGAGATGTGATAAATATTCAGGAAACCAGGTTAGCTTAGGAGACTTCCTGTGTGAAAATGGATTTGGATTCCTGTACATTAGTACTAATACAAACAAAAGAGATCTTCAGAACAAATTAAGAAATCTCCTAAACGTGAGTATTTGGATCTATCATTGATTTATTTTATGTTTTACTCCTGAGCTCCTGAGTGAAGAAAACTAGTGTTTTTATAACAAAATTATGTTCGGTAGTCTTTACTGGCGAGTCGACTCCCTTCTCCTTGAAGACATACCTCTGGGCATGTCTGTGAGCGAATTCTCAAATAACTTGAACTCGGGAGGGAGAACACACGCTAAATGTAAACAGCTATGTTGGCGGAGGCCTCAGACTGAGTAAAAAGAAGAGACAAAGCAGGGCAGCAGAATTTCTCTCTCTGTGCTTCCTGTGTGCAAACACAATGTGACCTGCCCCCATATGCTGTTGTACGCAGGCCTTCGTGCCATGCCGCAGTAAGTCCCCTCTCAACCAGAAGAGACATGTCCTCACTCCCTTAAGCTGTTTCCAGACAGGTATTTGGTCACAGCAATGAGAAGAAATAGTTATCCCAATGCAAATGATAGAGGGAGATAGAAAGTGTGTGTGTGTGTGTGTGTGTGTGTATGATGATAGAGGAAGATAGAAAATGTGTGAGTGTGTGTGTGTGTGTGTGTGTGTGTGTGTGAGAGAGAGAGAGAGAGAGAGAGAGAGAGAGAGAGAGAGAGAGAGAGAGACAGACAGACAGACAGACAGAGAGAAAAAAATGTTTATATAAGGCCTTACCATTGGTGAGAAGCAAAAAAAAAATCAATTCTTTAGACCATAAGTTTAATATTTTTCAGCCATATGGCATCACCTATAACATTTTCTTCCCCTTCCCACTTGTTTCATTGTAGATTCCACTATGCCATATTGCACATACTTCCACTCTTCTCTGCCTAGTCTCCAGGTAACACTGGTTATGTTTCTGTATGTTCTTGATATGTTCAGCATCATATTCCCGCTCTATAGAAGCCCTAGTGACTGCTCTTACTTCAGCTGTCAAACAACCTGACCCCAGCAAGAACACAGGAAGAAGCCTGTCACCTTCCCTGTGGCCCTGAGTTCACCAAGACACCTACAGAAGTCTGGAATGGGCTGGTTCCAGGAGGGATGCACTTCTTCTTCAGAACTTCACTGTGAGCATTTGGAAGGCTATGGAAATGCTGCAATGGTTCTTTTTCAGGAGGCTCTTGACTGCTTGTTCACCTGTAACCTAGTTACTTAAAATGCTTCTTTACAGGTCATCCTGCACGTCTTCCATTTATCTTTCCTTTTCAACAGCCAAGATATTCCATTAAAAGTGAAGGTGTGTGTGTGTGTGTGTGTGTGTGTGTGTGTGTGTGTGTGTGTGTGAGTGTGTGTGTGTTTGTGTGTGTGAGTGTGTACGTGTGTGTGTTGTGTGTGTGTGTGTGTGTGTGTGTGTGTGTGTGTGTGTGTGTGTGTGTGTGTGTGTGTGTGTGTGTGCATGTCTGTGTGCGTGTGGCCTGCATCGATATTTTAAAAATCTGGAATCACAAACAGTGGTAAAGCTTTTATTATATGATGCCTTTGCTCTGTCACTTAGTAAGTTGCTATATTTCCAAGGAGGATATTGTCAGTCTCCCTAAATTAGTCCGGCTTGCTTGACATCTGAAACATAGTATGTCTTGTTTCCCTAATCCGTTCTGCTACTTTGACCCAGTCCCTTTGGGTACTGTTTTCTAGCAAGACTTTTCACAGGGGCAACAGGCTTCACCATGGTTCTTCTGAAAACTCTCCAGTGCATTGTGCAAGGTCCCTTTTGGTCTGGCCAATGTGATCTTCCCTCGGGAGCTGCCCCAGGGCACACTGCTTATGCGTTGAACTTGGCTATCTGAGGAAAGGAGCATGAGTGGAAAGGATTTTCTGTCTTCTGGCCTGAGAGGAGCATAGTAGGTGGGATGGCTGGGTGGGGGGCGGGGGAGAAAATCTATTCAGCCAACTTGTTGACATTTTGACAACCTTTGTCAATAGTCTTTGGGAATTCTGCTGCACAGCCTTGCTTCATTCTCAAGCAGTGTCATTCTTGTGCCCCAGTTTAAAACGTCTGTAACTTCTGTAGCAGTGTTTCTCAACCTTCCACCTGCTGCCACCCTTTAATAAAGTTCCTCATGTTTTGGTGACCCCCAACCACAGAAGTATTCCTATGCTACTTGATAACTGTAATTTTGCTGCTGTTATGAATGGCAATGTAAATATTGTGTTTTCTGATGGCCCTTGTGAACAGGTTATTGGCCCTCTAGAGGGGTCATGACCCACAGGTTCTATGGATTGGGCCATCTGGTCTTTGCATCCAGAAGAAGCATTAACTTTGATTCTCAAAAGCATGGTTTGGGGGAATAAGGGAATCAGTCCTTTCTTGGCCTCGCTGGGGTCACCAACCAGCATGGCAAGTTGTGGGAGCTTCCTTGGGCATAGCACACATTCAGAGAAGCAGTTATAAGCGAGGGTTTGTAGTTGAAGGAAAGGAAAAGAGAAGAATCCCTGTTTTTAAAGGAGCAACAACACGTCTTACGATTTGAGTACAATGAAATGTTGCTTGCAATTTCCTTTTCTTCAACCCAAAGTTGTTTTCAAAACTTTGAAAGTTATATTCATTAACGGATATTGAGTGTGCTCCTTGTATTTCTTTTATGATACCAACATCTTACTAAGTCCCTTTGTTATCCCAGGATTGTGCTAAGTATCTTACAGGCAGTGTTTTAATTGAGGCTCTCAAAACTTCTTGAAGCAAGTATTATCAATCCCACAAAACAAATGAGAAAGGTGGCTCTTTAGACATTAAAGGAAAAGGCAAATAGTTAAGTGTTACGGGAAATATTCAAAAGATACAATCCTTGTCTTAGAAGTGTAGAATATTAGGAATATGAGAAGAGGGTCTCAGAGGTCACTGTAATATCATCCTATTTTGTAGAATCAAGTTCTAAAAGGTCCAGCCACTTGCCTAAGGACCCACAGTAACTAGAAACACAGCTTGGGTGAGAACTCTATATTACTGCAGTGCCACACTATGCTGCTTTCCTCCAGGCCTTTAGAATATTGTTAGTGGTACTGCTGCCACCCTCTAGCCTCCAGCCCTGTGCCTGTGCAAGTGTGTATGTCCTAAGGTGTGAGTAAGGCCTGCAGCATGCCATAGATACTAAGAGAAGACTGCTGTGTTCCAAGAAAGCCCTGTAGGGAAAGGGACCTCAGCTGGCCTCTGATGAGGGTGAAATATCTGAACCTGTTGTAGTAGTTAGGCTGCTATTCCTATGATAAAGACTATTTGACTAAAAGCAACTTGGAGAGGAAAAGATTCATTTGGCCTACATGTCCTGACCACAGTTCGTCATTAAGGGAAGCCAAGGTAGGACTCAAGCAGGGCAGGGAGCTGCAGGCAGGAACTGAGGCAGAGGCCATGGAAGAGTGCTGCTTAGTGGCTTGCTCACGCCGCCAGGCTCAGTTCATGTTCTTATATACCCCCAGGCCACCTGCTTAGGTATTTCACTGACCATAGTAACATGGGACCTTGCATATCAATAATTGATCAAGAAAATGCTCCGTGGATATACCTATAGGCCAATATGACGGAGGCATTTTTTTTTAAATTGAGGATCCCTCTTTTCCCAACAACCCTGGCTCTGTCAAGCTGACAAAATAAAAATAATAATCTAACCAGTATACCTGTATAGGGAGAAGAGGATGGGCATCCTGAGAATTTGTTGCATTCCAGGGGCAATGGGAAACAGAAGGTTATTCTGAGCTTTGTGTACCAAATATATGAGGGAAAGGAAGGACCAGACAGAGCAGTTAGTGGAACTAATCCAGATGTAAAATAATAAAATCTTGTGCAAAATTGAGGGCCAAACGGGAAAGGAAAATTTTCATCTGGGTGACTTAGGGCATTTGAGGGTCTGGATCAACCTTCGGGGGGATGTGCAGGTGAAGGAGTCTTTGGGAAGCAGGAATGATGTAGTTCAACTTTGGGGTCAGAGCAAGGAGCAGAGGCTACAGGGCTCCAATGAAGCTGGTTTGCACACATTGATTTTCCTGAGTAGGCCATTTTCACCCCATCGATTTTCTCAGTTGATTGGGCTGTGTTTTCTTGTCGGTTAGAGGTCACGTTGTTCCTTTTAGATTCATTTTTGGCCTCTTGCTACTTCCTCTTGTTAGCATGTACCGCTCCAATCATGACTGCCAACTATTGACCAAATGTGACATTTCCACCTGATAGTTTTATCGTTTGGTGACAAGTTGAGGGTGGCATCAAGAAGTTGAACTTACTAAGGAATTTAGCCTTAGCTCAGCCGTCTGGAAAGTGGTGTCACTGATGCTGTCATAGTGAAATTGGGATCACAGAAAATGGCATTGTCTATGAAAGTGAGATGCCTGGGTGGATGAGCGAGTGATGAGTTCTCTGCTCACACTGCCCCCATTACTGCTGAGCCGAGAGTGTGGAAGAGAGCCACGAAATAACCTTGAGAGAATTCCTTTATCATCCCCTGGCTTGGTTTCACTTCATTCTCTATAAAGTCAAAAATTCATATTGATGCCTGATGAGTTCATAGATAAAAGTCAGGATTTGTGGATCAGAAGATCTAGGGTTTGGATCTCAGCGGGGCTCTTGGCATATCCCTCATCACGTCACATTTATAAAGCAAGGATGCTGATGTTGGCTGAATCAACCTCCCTTGGTTGAGATAATGCTCCCGAAATGCCTGACACACTTTTGAAACTTAGTTCCAGCCCATCAACTCAGGACCAGGATTGCCCTGGAGATAATCCCACTCTTTTCCAGAAATTTAAGGGAATTAGTGACTAGGGGGAACTCTGAACTGAACTCTGTGATGAAATCTCACAGTGGACAGACACAAGCACTGTCTTCACACCAACAGTCATGAAAATAGGTAAGGTTGAAGCAAGAGGCTGGGCTGGCCACAGAAACGCTGCATTTCCTTGTTTTATTTATAAAGCTCATTGCTGAATGATAAGGAAAATAAATTGATTTTCCATCTTTAGTGATGTGTTAAAATTGTTGCAACACCTCATATTACCAAATGGATTTACTGTATAAATTGGAACATAATTGGTACTCCAGGCAGGTCACAAATCTACTTTGGCAGGAGCACATCACTCAAAGTACATTGATTATAAAAATTAGTTAATTCAAGGCAAATGTTGCATTCTCTGATGCCTGGCACATACCCCTTAGACTCTTCCGTGCATTGCTGCTGTAGACTAAGAAGTTTTATATCCATCAGGTTGCTTGATTCTCTGCAGGCCTGATTTAGAAGGTACTTAGTCTAGTGTATCCTCCAAGAAGAGATAGATTTCATTTATTAAACCTGCCAGGCAGGAGCCTAAATGATGGGACTTAGTAATGTTGCACTAATCTGTTGCTTTTATTTACTGCTTCTTGTCTCATCTCACCAGTGTAAATCTTCTCATGGAGGAATGTCCCCTAATTCATTCAATTTGACTTTCCTCATGAGGGACAGGGAACAGTACATCCTCATGCGAACTAGCACAATTTAAACATCTCTGGGCCGTGGATAATGGCAATGCTCCACCCAAATCCCCTTCAATAACTTTGCAATGGTGGCAGGGGGTGTGTAAGGGGCACAGCAATCTGAGCCTAGATGTGCTTAGGCTTCCAACAGCCAGCACTTGTGGCTTTTTTCTTTTTTTTTTAAAGTGCCTTCAGCCTACCTCCTTCAGGCTATCAGAACTTGTTTTGCCACATAGAGAGGCAGCTGTGTCTAAGCATTAATGTTTCCCGAGGTGGTCCTTAACCAGTGACTGATGGGCTCAGGACTGTGAAAGCCCTATTCCCTTCATGTGGTATAACTTCCACTCCGGAATTCTCCTGAGGAGCAAGTTAAAGCCATCTCTGGGAATTTGTGTGGTTTCTGCCTTTTCAAAGCTTGTTTTCCCCATGCCCTTAGTGGAGCCCCCTGAGGGCACCTCCTAAATAAATCATGTGTATGTGACTCCTTGCTCAGGATTGGCTTCCGGAAGAAATGATTTGAAACATTCTAAATGCTAGATACAGACTGTGCTCTTCAAGTCCCTCAGCTCATTTAGCCACCGTGATAAACTCTGTAGATGAAGCTCATGTCTACTTTCTCATTTAATTTTTATAATAAACTTTATGAATTAGTATTCCTATCACCCTCATTTTATATGTGAGGATTTACAACTTAGATTAAGGGATGTGGCTACTATTTATCTATTGCTACATTAAAAACTACCACAAAGCTCAAGAGGCTTAAAACAACATTTATTTTTCTCATACATCTGCAGTTTGGGCAAAGGTTGGTAGGACCAGCTCTGCCTGGTAAATGAAACTTAGTTCCAGCCCTGGTTGGTTAGTTGGAGCAACTGCCCTGACAGTAGAGGACCCTGCCATCATCGTGTCTCACTCCCATCAGTGAGTGACAAGAGGGTGCTAACTTTAGCTTCTTTTCACAGTTGGAGTGGCTGGGGCTTCCTCACAGTATGGTGGCTGGGATGTAGCAGTAAGCATCTTAGGAAACAGCAAGCAGATGAGTCTCTGGAAGCCTAGCTTTGGAAACTTGCATATCGCTCTACTTCTCCTGTCTTCTATTGGCCAAACAACTATAGATTCCAGACAGTAGATCTATCTTCAATTTTTTTAACATTTATTTATGTCTTTGTGTATATGTTGGGGGGCATACATCCTTCATCGAGCGTAAGACTGAATCATCTGATGCCTTTTAAAATGGATCGTCTACCCTGGTGTGCAGAATCCAATAAGCTGAATCTTATTAGTGTTTGAAAAGCAGATAAACAAAAGTTTAATTGGAAATTGTAACCCAATTTGGGATGTTAAAAAGGTTTTAATGGTAAAGATTCACTTTTTAAATTTGTATTAGGTAATCAATAAGCAGAAATAGGTTGGCTGTGGTTAGGTGGCAGACAAGGATGTGTGAGTAGAGTATGTTTAGGTTCTGGATGAAGACCAAGCTTGTAACTTGGAGCTGGCTGACACCAGAGTCCAATAAATAAGAGAATGTGTGGAGGGAAAAAAGCCACAGGGTGTGGGGTGAACCCAGGGCAGACAGCTGGGAGCTGGCAGCCACTTATGGGAAGAAAACAAGAGACTTGAGCATCATAACATTTGGGTATCAGAACAGTTCATATAGGAGCCTGGTCCACAGCTTGGGGTACAATGCAGGTACTGCTAACATCAAAGGAAAGGCAGATAAAATTAAGACACATGGCCAGAGAGAAACAAGAGTCTGAGTTACCTTGATATTTGATACTAGACTGTCAAACACACATTCTCTCTCTCTCTCTCTCTCTCTCTCTCTCTCTCTCTCTCTCTCTCTGTCTCTTCTACCCACCCTCCCTTCTTTCTCTTTCCTTCCTTCCTTCCTTTCTTGGACTCTCTCCCAGGTTGACCTCAAACTCCCTGTGTAGCCAAGAATGACCTTGAATTTCTGATCTCTCTGCTCTTGCATTCAGGGCACTTAGACTACAGACAGGGATGACTATGATGCTCAGTTTATGCAGACCTGGGGTTCAAATACAGGATTCGTGTATGGTATGAAATACTTACCAACTGAATTATAGTCCTAGCACCAAGCACATACCTTTAAGACTTTCTGAACTCACCAGGCCTAGAGTAGCATTGTGAGTACAAAGGGCTCACCTAGGTCACGTTTATATAGGGAGGATAGAAGGCATGCAAAAGTCATTATTTCAGGGGCCTTAGGAAGAGCAGTTTGGGAGATACCCAGAGGCTATGTCAGAACTTGGGTCTTATTCCTTTAAAATTTTATTTTTTATTTTTTGCATATGGGTATTTGCCTTGCATATATGCCTATGTGCCATGTGCATGCTTGGTACCCAGACACCAGAAGAGGAAGTCAGACTCCTTCAGATTGGAGTTACTGATTATGAGCTACAATATGGGTACTGGGGATTGAACATGGATCCTCTGCAAGAGCAACAAGTGGTCTTAACTACTGAGTCATCTATACAGATCCCAAGAACTTGGCTTAAATAAAAATAAATCTGATTTTCAAAATCAACCCCACGGCCCTTTCTGCATAATCTTAGGAATTACATTTGAAAGCTTTTATCTTTGGTTTACCAGTTGACATAATGAGGATGATAAAAATCTATTTTGCAACATTGAAACTATTATCTAGACTGCATACCAAAATCTTAGTGTGTGGCAGGCATTTGTACACTGCCTTCTGAATAGTCAAGGACAGAGGATGTAATTTCCCTGGGAGTAGAAGTTGGTCATCTGTGTAAAAAGAAGCTGAGCTGGATCTTGTGCCTGGAGGAGTTTTCTGGGTTCCTCATCTGCAGCAGACTAGTCCCTGCTCTGTGGTCAATGGAATTGGTTCACTATGACCCATGTGCCTTTGTGTGGAGAATGGCTTAAGACTCACATCAGGGCAGCACCTGGGATAGGGCCATTGAGTTTTCAAGCTGTATGTAGATATATTACCGACATGGATAATTGAGGCCTGAGAGGAAAAATGACTTACTGGAATTGACCTACCTATTCAGAGAGAGGAGAGGAAATGGAACTCTCAGTCTCTTGTAGTGTATGTTAGCACCACCCAAGTTGAAGCTACTTCAAGTTTCAATAATAATAATAATAGTTATAACTATTATTAATAATATTTACTGGATTATGCTTTATGTTTACATGTCATCAAATCCTCACCAGTCTAAGAGACACAAACCATGATTATTTCCATTTAAAGATGAGGAAGCTGAGGAACCTTGCCCAATGTCATGGGTCAAGGAAACTTCCACTCCAGCTTCTGGCTTCATGTCCTTTGCCCTTTACCCTGAGGTCACCCTCCTTCCTGCCTGTGCTTGTCAGTAGCTGGGAAGGCAATGACTACAGAGAACAGTCGATAACTAGTAGGTGGCCAGTCATAGTGACCTTTTCCTTCCCATTTGACATTGTTTCTGAGACCTGTCTGGCTTGAGAGTTCACCCTCCATTGCTCTTTAAAACTCTTGTTTGAAGACCCCATTCAAGTTTCAGTTTAGAACCTTCAGATTGTGTCTGACTACAATTCCGTGCAATACTACATGTTTCTTTTTATTTTGCCTAGGGTCATTATGGCTAAAGCTTTTTGCTGTCAGTCCAGAGTTTATCAATATCTCCTAATAAAGAGGAGAGTTGAGTGACATCTGAGAAACAGAGAGCCATCGGCGCAAGCTTTTCCTGGGGGCTCTGTGTTCAGGGACATCATTATGAAATAGCTCTGTAGTGAACAGATGGAGTGACCTCCTGAACAGGTAAAAAGAGACTGCTCCAGGTAGAAAAATGAGCTCTGTGATAATAACAGCATGGCAAGAGAGCAACCTGACATAGGTGAAAACCAAATACTAAATTTCACACCACTGTAGGCAGTCATGTGAGCCATTTGGGCCACTAGATGTACGAGTGAAGTTCAAGTATAAGGGATGTCAGTTAAAAAAAAATGTAAGCAAGGGAAAAGAACAGCCTTTGCTTTCTCTCCTTGCGTTTGTCAGCCCTACCTGGTGTGTCCATAAGGGGGGCAGTGTGGAAATGGAAAACTAGTATCCCGAGACTCACAGAACAGAAATAGAGAAGGGGCAGGTCCCTAATAACATTTTTAGCAGCTACAACACCAGCAGCCAAAAACTCTTTCACATGGGAAAAACCAAACCCTTGTTTACTGAAAAGCAAAACAAAAAGAGTATTTTGATATTTTTCTCCTTCCTCTTCCTTCCTTCCTTCCTTCCTTCCTTCTTTCCTTCCTCCCTCCCTCCCTCCCTCCCTCCCTCCCTCCCTCCCTCCTTCCTTCCATGTGTTTTTTATGGTTTTTGAGACAGAATCTAAAACTATAGCCCAGGCTGGCCTAGAATTCACTATGTAGCCTAGTCTAGCCACAAATTCTTGGCAATCGTCCTGTCTCAATGGCCCTTGTGCTGGAGTTACAAATGTGAGCCATCACATCTGGCTTTACATTTCTTAAAAAGTCAAGGAATTTCTCATAATCAGTAAAAATTAAGGAAATAGTGAATAGGTAAAAGGATAACCAGAAGTTGCAAATTGACTTAAAAGGCAGTGATTGGACAGGGGAGGGAGAAGCTGAGGGATGTGCCTTGCTGGGGAGCTGGGTTTCATATTGAACTTGCTTCTTTGTTGTTGAGTTTTTTCTCCCATGACTTTACAAAGGTGTAAGTAGGGTTAGGGAAGCATCACTTATTCATTCGTTTATCCATCCGTCTACCTTCTCTCCCTTCTCACGGATTATTACTTGCTGTTTACCAAATGCCAAGCTCTGTTTTAAGGACTGAGGAGACAAGAACAATGGGACACCAGGATCAGGGTATGGCAGTAATCTTATTGTCAACTTAATTAGAGTGAGACACCCAGGAAGTTAGTAAAGCACACCTATGGGGTGTCTGTGATGGTTTCCTGAGATGATTAGATAGATCATCAGGGTGCTAATGGAATGAGTGGATTCAGAAGATGCTGGTAGTGGTGAGAGGTGATAAAAATTTAGAGGCAGAGCCTCTGTGGAGGGTGCTGTCTTGGATGCAATGTATCTTTTCCCAGTCCTTTTGGAATTCCTTTTCAATGCTTCCTGGCTGCCATGATGTGAACTGCTCTGCCATATCCATCCCACAGGGATGAAATTAGATCATTCCTCCCCTTAATGTGTTCACTCAGGCATTTTGGTCATGATTATGCATTAGTAACTAATCCATTTATGGCAATGTTTGGTGCTCCCTCACTCATGCTTTGTCCCTGCAAAGTTCCTAAGGGAAATATTATGTGGAGAATAGAGAGATGCAAATAAAGTGTCATTGCTGGCTGAGACAGGGAAGTTGGCTGGACCACGGAGAAGATCTCTTCTTGCTTTACTGTCTTAAGTCAAAGCCTTTCCACCTCTAACTCCACCCCAAATACTGTACATAGTCATGTCGACTACAGCAAAACCACTTTGCCTTTGTTCGCTATATCTTGGTATTCAGACCATTTCCTCATAGAGGTTGTCCTTTCTGTCTCGGAGGAATTTTGGTACTATGTCTGGGCTTTGTTTCTTCCCCAACCAAGGCCATCTGCAGGAAGAATAGAAGATAATCTGTATCTACAGTGTAAGTTTTAGAGGGATAATAAGATTTTCTGTTCTGGGTATCAAAGCCTCCTTCATCTGGTAGCTCACACCTGAGGATCTTTCCTTGGTTTGTTATAAAGACAATGTGGGGGGATAGAGATAGTTAAGGTATTTGTTACTCTTGAAGAAGACACAGTTTAAATCTCTCAACCTTCTGTGACTCTAGTTCCAGGGGATCTTTTGACCTCAGTGGGCACCAGGCATACATATGGCACACATAAGCAGGCAAGACACTCATACACGTAAAATATATAGACAGTGCCAAAGAAGAGAAGGGGGTGCTGAGAGCTGGCCACAGAAGGCTAACAGCATGCAAGAGTGCCTAATGCCTAAGCAGCTTTGCCTGGAGCCAGCCCTCCTTTATTTAATGACCCTTCCATCTCAAAGGAAGTCACCCTTGACCTTACTCTCCCTCTCACCCTTTCCTCTTTTCATTTTTGTAGCTCAGTGATTTTAATACACGAGTGGGTCTTTGAAACCACCAAACTCCTTTGCACTTCTCATTTATAGTCATTGCCTTCTAAACCCAGCTACTGGGAACCACCCATCTGTTCTCCATCACTGTAACTTTGTCTTTGCAAAAATGACATAGAAGTGAATTATACCGTGTGTAACCTTTTGAGATTGGCTTCTTTCGCTCAGCATAATGCCACTGAGATTTATCCAAATTGATGAGCAGTAAACCATCTGCTTTTGTTCTCTCATGGATTGGATCTGCTCTCACTCAACAACACAGTGCCTGCCATCTAGAGACTGGATCGTTGTGTTGTCTGATGTTCTACTCTTATTAACACTCTGTGTTTTAGTCAGGCTCATTTGTTCACAAGGAATACTCATTTGAATTTGCCCTAGGAGAAAATGGAAGTTTGTTGTTGGGATCCAGGAATCCAACAAAGAAGGCTCCACATGGCCAGGCCTGGAAGTGGGAAGTGATTTTGGTTCCAAGGCAGCTTTTGAGGGGATTGCTCTCTCAGACTCACACTGTTTTTCTCCCTGTGGCCATGCAGTCTGTTTGCACTCTTCTGATGACATATAATCCAGTACATGGTGAACCATCGCCCAAACCAATTCTTTGACAGTGGTCCTTACTTGTAGCTGAAGCTTTAAATTTAAATTCCCAAGGAACCATCTGATTGGCTCTGCTCATCTTTCGAAGACATCACAGGCCTCTGGTCTTTTGATCTGTCCTATCCTCTTCTGTCTGGTCCAGTATAGCTGGGATCTTGTGGTCTCTTAGAGTAGATGCCTTAGGTGGGAGTGGGAAATTTGCAGGGTTGAAGCCAGAGATGGTTCTCAGTTCTAATATTTTTCTGTTAAGAAAATGTTCTTTATGAAAGATTTCAGATGATGTGTTCATTTCTTCACACATTATAAAATTTGATCAGAAGAGATCGGAAGAAAGATGTATTGGAGCCATCTTTCTTGGCCTTAAGCATACTGTTTTCACAGAGCTGTTCTTTGTCACCTCACTGGTTTTTAGTGAGGAAAGTGGTATGAAAGAGCTCTATTGCATTGATGACATCATTTTCTGTTGTTGGGGATGCTGTCCATCTAATCTGAAGCTCCATGTAAGAAATTTGTTTAAGGCATAATCTTAAGGATACATTGCCTCTTTCTATGTTGGCGTCCGGAAAATCCAATTCCTATAGACCAAGGTTTAGCTTTAGCAGGTCCCAGCCTGCTACCATCTGCAAATCTGTGTTTATATTAGTTATTTTCCTTACTCTTCCTTATCACAGTTCATTTTCGAAGGCAGTCAAGATGGACACAAAAAGGTCAGGTGCCTGGAGGCAGGCGCTGACGCAGCGGCCATAGATGAGTGCTGCTTACTGCCTTGCTCCTTATGGCTTGCTCAGCCTACTTTCTTATAGTATCCAAGACCACCATCCCATAGGTGGCACCACCCACAATGGACTGAACTGGGTCCTCTCACATCAGTCACTGATTAAGAGAATTTGCAGATTTGCCTACAGCCAGATCTTTATTTATTTATTTTTTCCCACCTCTTTCTCAGAAGTATTTTTTGTGTTTTTTCTTTTTTAAAAAATTTAAATTAGAAACAAGCTTCTTTTACATGTCAATCCCAGTCCCCTCTCCCTCCCTCCTCCCCTGTCCCACACTGACCCACTATCCCAATCCCTTTCTGTTCCCAGGGAGGGTGAGACCTTCCATGGGGGATCTTCAAAGGCTGTCATATCATTTGGAGCAGGACCTAGACCCTCCCCCGTGTGTCTAGGCTGAGAGAGGATCCCTCTATGTGGAGAGGGCTCCCAAAGTTCATTTGTGTACTAGGGGTAAATACTGATTCACTGCCAGTGGCCCCATAGATTGCCTAGAACTCCAAACTGACCTCTTTGTTCAGGGGATCTGGAACAGTCCTATGCTGATTTCCCAGCTATCAGTCTGGGTTCCATGAGCTCCCCCTTGTTCAGGCCAGGTGTTTCTGTGGGTTTCTCCAGCCTGGTCTTAACCCCTTTGCTCATCACTCCTCCCTCTCTGCAACTGGATTCCAGGAGTTCAGCTCAGTGTTTAGCTGTGGGTGTCTGCTTCTGCTTCCATCAGCTACTGAATGAAGGCTCCAGGATGGCATATAAGGTAGTCATCAATCTCATTATCAGAGAAGGGCATTTAAGGTAGCCTCTCGACTATTGCTTAGATTGTTAGTGGGTGTCATCCTTGTAGATCTCTGGACATTTCCCTAGTGCCAGATTTCTCTTTAAACCTATAATGGCTCCCTCTATTATGGTATCTCTTTTCTTGCTCTCCTCTATTCTTCCCCTGACTAGATCTTCCCGAACCCTCATGTCCTCCTCTCCCCTCCTTTTCTCCTCTTCTTTTTCTTCTAACTCCTTCTCCCTTCCCCCCATGCTCCCAATTAGCTTAGGAGATATTGTTCCTTTCCCCTTCTCTGGGGAACCATGTATGTCTTTCTTGGGGTCCTCCTTGTTTCCTGGCTTCTCTGGTGGTGTGGGTTGTAGGCTGCTACTTCTTTGCTCTAGGTCTAAAATCCATATATGAGTGAGTACATACCATTTTTGTCTTTTTTGACTGGTTACCTCACTCAGGATTGTTTCTTCTAGTTCCATTCATTTGCCTGCGAATTTCAAGATTCCATTGTTTTTTGTTTTTTTCTGCTGAGTAGTACTCCATTGTGTAAATGTACTACATTTTCTCCAGCCATTCTTCAGTTGAGGAGCATCTAAGTTGCTTCTGGGTTCTGGCTATTACAAATGATGTTGCTATGAACATGGTTGAACAGATGTCTTTGTTGTATGAATGTGCATCTTTTGGGTATATGCCTAAGAGTGGAATTGCTGGATCTTGTGGTAGACTGATTCCCATTTTCCTGAGGAACCATCATACTGATTTCCAAAGTGGCTGTACAAGTTGGCACTCCCACCAGCAATGGAGGGGTGATTCCCCCTTCTCCATATCCTCTCCAGCATAAACTGTCATTGGTGTTTTTGATTTTAGCCATTCTGACAGGTGTAAGATGGTATCTCAGAATTGTTTTGATTTGCATTTCCCTGATGGCTAAGGATGTTGAACACTTTCTTTATGTGTCTTTCAGCCATTTTAGATTCCTCTATTGAGAATTCTCTAGTTCTGTACCTCACTTTTTAATTGGATTAGTTAGTGTTTTGGTGACTAGCTTCTTGAGTTCTTTGTATATTTTGGAAATCAGGCCTCTGTCAGATGGGAGGTTGGTGAATATCTTCCCATTCTTTGGGCTGCCATTTTGTCTTGTTGACTATGTCCTTTGCCTTACAAAAGCTTCTCAATTTCAGGAGGTCCCATTTATTAATTGTAGATCTCAGTGTCTATGCTTCTGGTGTTATGTTCAGGAAGCATTCTCCTGTACCAATTTGTTCAAGGGTACCACCTATCTTCTCTTCTAACAGGTTCAGTGTAGCTGGATTTATGTTGAGGTCTTTGATCCATTTAGACTTAAGTTTTGTGCATGGCGATAGACATGGATCTATCTGCAGTCTTCTACACACCAGCATCCAGTTATGCCAGCACCATTTGTTTTCTTTTTTCCATTGTATAATTCTAGCTTCTTTGTCAAAAATCAGGTGTCTGTAGGTATGTGGGTTAATATCAGGGTTTTCAATTCAATTCCATTGGACTCCATTTTGTGTCAATACTGAGCTATTTTCAGGACTATAGCTCTATAATAGAGCTTGAAGTCAGGGATCTTATAAAGACATTTTCTCATTTGGGATTTCCTCCTCTCAGATGACTCCAGCTTGTGTCAAGTTGACATAAAACTAGCCAGCATAGTGTCCTTGGCTTTGTCTTGACATATTCCCACTCTTCTTGATCTTTGGCTTTGTGTACATTTGTTCCCTATAGCTCACTCATATTTTAAAGAGTGAACATAGCTGCAAATAAGCAAGCAAACAAAACTAACCATGCCACTGGGCTAGAGAGTCCAAATCCTGGACCCAGGCTGTCATCTTGATTTGTCCCAGTACAACTCATCCAGTGACAAGTGTCCACTGAACTAACAACCGTTGTCATATACTTCAAGGTGGAGAGAATCTATGCTATCTTGAAATATATAGTGAGGATTACAGCAAGAATCTCAGGACTTACTTGTGCTGCCTCACTTAATCTTCACTATTAGGAGGCAGATATTAGCGAAGTTAGTTAAGACTCATTAAGGATCATCTTTCTCTGAAGATAATAATACTCCTAGGCTGTTCTAAAGATTAAAGGAGATAATATACCCAACACCTAAAACAGTCTGTGGCACAAAGTACTCAAAAATATTGCATTGTTTCCTACTCTGTCCAAACTTGCTCTGCCACTGACTTCTGCTACTGTTGGTGGATAACAGTATCAGCTGACACATGCTCTCAGTGTTGATTCTTTTTTTTTTTCTGAACAAAGTAATTTTTATGCTTTGGTTCTTTTATTTGCAAGTGCTTAACTTATTTAAGTATGTCCAAAACAGGAATTGGGACTAACTTCTTTGCCTAGTTGTAAACATACAAAGATAATAATTCATGGGCCAGATAGATGGCTCAGAGGTTAAGGGCACTAACTGCTCTTTCAGAGGACCCAGCCTTCAATTCTCAGCAGTCACATGGTAACTCACAACTTCATGTAGCTCCAGTTCCAATGGATGTGATGGCATCTTCTTGCCTCCATAGGCAATGCATGGACATAATTCATAGACAGACGTGAGCAAATCACTCATACACGTAAAATAATGAATAAAAAAAAAAGAAAGGTAATAATTTGGAGCTCAGTATTTTAACTAAGTCCTATGGTTCTTACCTGATACCTTCTTTGCAGGGGAAGAGAACTATGGCTGAAAAGCTCTGGAGTCATTGCTGCTGACTTGACCTATAGACCTAGGTGAACAGACACATTGATACTCCTTTGACAGGAATTGCTCCTTGTACTATGGGCAGCTGGAAGCCATTAGGCCTTGGCTATGTCTTTATAGTCTTTATTATAATCTGCCATGGGACACATAAGTATTTAGCCAGTGAGAGTGTCCCTGAGCACCAGCGTTACAGAACAGGTCAAAAGCAGGTCAGCTATTTTATAAAGCCACCAGGGGCTGTTTAACACAGTAGCAGTTGACAAAGGCACCATAGCCAGGCAGATCTGAAATGGACACTGTGGTCCTCTGAGCACAGACCTCAGTGCAGGAAGCCAATTAGAACCTGAGTGTCTGTCCTCATGTCACCTCTACGTGCAGTCCCTTGAAGGAGGCACTCTTTTTCCACTGAGAGAACAAAAGAGAATATTTATGCAGAGCTCATGAGGCTGTACTCACATTTTCCACCTCTTTAATGGACCGGGGCTGCTCAAAAGAATGTTTTCTCATTATTAATAATTTCCTGAACATTATTCCAAGCCAAGCTGTCCTAAGACCAAGCTGATAGAAAGAATTAGGATGCTACATCTCAGGTTTCCAACCAGATGGCTTAGACTTAAAGCTTTCAGTCAAGTATTTGTTTCTTTACCAACCTTCATCTCAAGCATTGAACAACAGAGAAACTGGTAGCACACAGACTGCATTTCCTATCAAATAACTTCAAGCTTTGAACAACACAGAAAATCAGAAGTTGGTACTCAAGAGTATCAAGGAAGGAACAACCATTGGAAACCTGCCTTATGGAAACTCCAGAATCCTAGAACTCTATCTCTACCCTAGAACTCTGGCCCCTTGCAGTTCCTATCTTCCCTGCATAAACTTGAACTTAGGGGGACAACCTTGCTTTGGTGAGACTGGTTTTGAGTAACAGGATAGAAGCTCTAGTCCCCAGTTTCCTCCTCAAACATCATTTCTCCTATGGTTTTGCTTTTTATACAATTTCTCTTGGGTAGCCAGCCATACTTGCTCAAAATAAGACTCACATCCCTGCATCCCCACAGATCCTTATTTGAAGTCTCAGAACACATTTATATTAATCATCTTCCCTACAAGGAGAGATATGAGAAGCAAAGATATAAGTAATTGTCCTGTTCCTCCCAGACAATGACAGTACTGTCCAGAATCTTGGGCCTTCTGAATCACTCCTGATAGATTTTCAGCATTGTATTTTTCATTTCAGGGAACCAGATGTTACAGGCTTAACATACCCTGCAATTCCACCCAATACCTTAACCCCTTCCTCCCTTCATGTCCCCCATCTGTGACAGCCACCAGAAGTCTCCCCTCAAAAGAGACTGAATACAGAGAAAATGACACAGGGAAGGCAGGGAGGGAGGGGATGCAAATTCTTGGTTTAAGGACACAGATGAAAAAATGGACAGAAAAAAACCACACCACAATTAAAACAATAAATTAGCAAATATTTGGGGACTATAGTAAAATTCTGGTATAAAATTCTGTGTGGGCCTATAATTTAAAATCTAGTTTTCAATTGTGTTGAATTACTATGTTTAATGTTGCCTATTAAGAAATATATTCAATATTATTCCTCAGACTCACTTTAAAACTGTGTTCCTCCTTTACTGTAAGGGAATAAATGCTGATCTTAGCCCCCCTTTTATCTAATTCTACTTTATCCCACCTTTTCTTGATCTATTCAAACCTTTACAGCTCCATTTCATTTAAAAGGGGGAGAGGTGGCTAACCATTAAATTAGTTTCATAATCTACTAATAGATCATAACTGGCAATTTAAACAATGGTAGTTTGTGAAAATTTATGGATAGATGCTTCTGGATTCATAGACACGCAGAACTGTACATCATACTCTTGTAACATCATTTTCCATGTGAAAGCCCTGAACCCCGCAGAGCTATGATTCATCCTCACCCTACAGCTGGCTGGCAGCAGGGCTTGCATTTAGTATGGAATTGTGGTGGGCGGCAAAGAGCCTGGGTGGGATATGCAGACATGTTTTGCTTGGAAATCCATAACCTTAAGTGTATCTCTTAAACCGTCTGTTCCAAGTCTTCTGTAAAATGGGAGAATCAGTTACATAGCATAGGTGAGTCCAAATAAGTGGAGAGCATCAGAGGTAAAGAATAACTCTCTTGTCTCTCTCTGATGGCCTGTTGCCCAGTGTTACAGAGACACCTACCTTAGGGTGGGAAGGAACGGACTGAATGTAATTAGCCTTCTTTTCTTCCTCACTCAGAGATGCCCCCAGTCCCCTGTTCTTACCTTCGTTTCCTGATTTCTGTTTTATTTCTGTATTTAGCATATCACTTCAAAAGCTCTTTATCAATGTGTCCTGATTTGGGAGTGAAGATCAAGGCATTGTCAGAAATAAACACTCAAAATTGCCTGTAACTGATCCACAACATCCCAGACTCCAGTCTCTTCATGTGGGAAACAGAAGAGAGCCGATGAAGCAAATGGGGATTTAGTGACTATGTTCCACCTGGGTATTAACAAGGGTGAAGACTTTCACAAACAACACCAGTAGGCACGAGTAAGAGGGTCTCGTCCTCAGTTGGTCCTCTCCTAGGGGAGAACCATATTTCCTAGGAGGTCCAGATGCCAAAGATTTCCTTCACTCTTTTGAGACAGGGTATAATGTGGTCCAGTCTGGCCTTAAATATGTTATGTAGAAGAGACTGGTCTTGCCCTCCTAATCATATTACCTTTCCCTCCCAAGCACAGAGATAACAGGCATGAACCACCACAGGAAGTCTGACATTTTCTCTCATTGGGTTGTAAGACATTGTGAAAGAGAATATTCTTTTATGTGGAATCCAGAGGACCATCTTATACATAGGTGGATTTGTCCAGAAGGAGGTTCATTTGGCATCAACTGTCTTTTGAGGTTTTGCTTAGATATTCACTCTCCTGTGTGAGCATTGTTCCTTGGTGTCACAGGAGGAAAGAGTATGTTGTAGGTTCTTTTGGCATCTGCTAACCCTCAGCATACTTGCGTCATGTTTCTAGAGTGACAGTTGCCCTTGATGCAGACTTTTTGTCCCCTGCAACCATTGCTTGCACTGGAATGGGTTCAAGAACTGGTTCCATTTCTTCAATGACCTTCATGTTTTAGAACCAAAGTGAAAAAACTTACTAAAGAAATATTGAAGTAAAACCTTTTGCTTATCCTTTCTGTTTCCTATTTGAAAGATATAGCAGAGGGAAAGCTCATTTTGTTTCTTTTCTCCTATCAACATAAATTCTGCTCAAATATCTGGTTCAGTTTCCTTAGTAATTTATGCATTCTTAGCTCAGTGATTTTTTTGCAGAACCAGCCTTTATGAGAAACTAGAATTTTCCCAGGGAGAAAATTGCTTTCTCTGTCACTGTATTCTATATTTAGTGCATAACCACCTGTGTGACAGGACCTGAGTTTCCACATCTAAAAAAAGAAAGCTGTATCTGGAGAGGACATCCTTCTATGGTAGTTAAGAGCATAGACTTGGGAGTCGGTCTGCCTGGGCTTGATCCCTACTTTTCCACTTACTAGTGGCATGACCTTGGGAAGATTACTTAACCCACTTGTTTTGGTGTTTTTTCCATTATAAATTAATGATAATAATAGTATCTATATCATGACAATCATATAAGCTAAGGTGATGTCCAGTTTTAGAAACTGTTATATGAGATTTAGTGTTTTTCTCATTCAAGTGATCAGTATGGTCTCCTATAGTTTTAATAGTGGGTGATAGGATTATAATGTTTTATGTTAGAATAGCTATTTATTTCTTGCAAGACTTTTCTCCATGTATTATCCTACAGATGAGAAAACGGAGAGCAAAAACAGTAGGTAAGAAGAGCTAGAGATGTGTGTTTAAGCATGTGAGTGTAGTGCCCACAGAGGCCAGAAGAGGGTGCTAGACTTACAAGTGCTTGAGAGCCTCCAGTTGCGGTTGCCAGGAACCAAACTTGGGTTCTCTGCAGTAGCAGTGCACACTCTTTAAGCACTGAGTCATCTTTTATCACAGATGTATTAGTTTTTAAGGACAGCTACTGAATGTGGAGTTGAGTCTTTGCACCACCAATTTCTGCCATTTTCTCACACAATGACCTATTTAGTTAAGTGTTGATACTTCCCTCTTAAGTGTTCCTTCTATCAATTATCCCATTATATTTAAATAATGCCACCATTTTTCAAAACACTGAATGCCACCAAAGAGCATCCACAGTGGTCCCTACCCCTTTCTGTTTATTGGTTGCTAGTAAGGTAGCAGTTGCTACACTAACATCAAACACACAATCTCAGTGCCTCAACATGAGTTAGGTCTAACACAAAGTGCATTAGCATTCTCAATTAAGCAGCCATTGTAGGATATAGCCATCTTCCTCTCTTGGGACCATAATTTTTTTTCTTTCTGGGTTGAATTGGTAAAAGGTCATAGGGATTTTTCCCCCATTGTTTTAGGTAGTGTTTTTTTTTTGTTGTTGTTGTTTTGTTTTTTCCTGTGAAAGGACACCGTGAACTGTAGACTGAAGTTTCTGTCCAGTCTGGTCCCACAAGCCATTTAGTTCCAAATAAACACACTGAGACTTATATATTAATTATAAACTATTTGGCCGATGGCTCATGCTTCTTATTGCCTAGCTCTCTCTTAATTATTAACCTATTTCTATTTAATTTATGTATCTCCATGTGGTCTTGGCTTACTGGAGAATACCTAGGTGTCCTACCTTCCAGTAGCTACATGGCATCTCTTTGACTCCACCTACTTTCTTTTTCTATCCCTGTTTGGATTTCCTACCTGGCTAAATCCTGCCTGTCCATTGGTTATTCATCAACCAATAAGAGAAATATATATTCACAGCATAAGAAGGACATCCCCCATCAATGACCACAGCAACTCTTATAAGGAAAACATTTAATTGGGGTGACGCACTTACAGTTTCAGAGGTTCAGTTTATTATCATCACGCAGGGGAACATGGTAACATGCAGGCAGAAGTAGCTGAGAGTCCTACATCTTGCAGGCAACAGGAAGTTGACTAAGACTCTGGGTAGTATCCTGAGCATAGGAAACCTCAAAGTCTACCCCAACAGTAGCATACTTCCTCTAACAAGACCATTACTGGGCCCGGCTTGTATTAGTCCCATGCCACAGAGGCTATCTATTCCAGACTGATGTCCTTGGAGGATGTAATGGAGCCATCTGAACAGCCTCGGATCCATTCCTGAGTGGGGGTGTGTGGACCTGTAAACTCCTAGCTACCTAACGGCAATAAAGACCAGACACAGACACCTTATTGAAGGACCAAGAATTCAAATTAATAAAAGCTTAAAAACTTAGGGAACCTCTAATGATAAAGGAAAATTTAACTCCTTAAATCAGGAGTACCACAACTGGCTCCTGATGCCCTGCTCTCAGAGAAGGAGAGGTAACTATCCACCACTGCTGTTAACATTCCTTTGCTAATTGCTGGTCATAAAGATTCCCCAATCCCAGGGGATAACTGACAGGCTCTGTGATTCTGTAACCCTGCAAGCCCATGCCCTGTCTTATCTCAGTCAAATGTATCTCCCTTGAAATGCATAGTTACTAACTCTGTACCTTGTATGACCTTAAGTAACCATGGAAACTCTAATTTGTGGCCTTCAACTGAAGGACTCTAGCCTAAGATGTTTTCTTTGCAGATATGTAAGAATCTAAACTTATGACCTTAACAGGAAAGGGCCGTTAGGGTTGAGGAATTCCACCCTGACAAATGATTCCCAGAGATAGGGAAGCCACCACCTGAACATTCCATGATCCCATGGGCCCAGAGATTATGGTCAGCCACTTGGAGTGAGCCCATCAGAACTGTTTACCTTTGCATTCCCCTCATTCCCCCAACCCCACCTGGTTGTGGTTTTTGCCTTTAAGAAGCCCTTAGACCTTCGTGTGTGTGTGTGTGTGTGTGTGTGTGTGTGTGTGTGTGTGTGTGTGTGTGTGTGTGTTCCAGACTCCTTGACTCCTGTGTGAACTTGAGTTTGGACCCCAGCGTGCTGGTTGAATAAAGCCTCTTACTGTTTGCATCATGCTTTCGCCTCTGCCTAGTGATTGGGGTGGCCGCATTCCTGGGTGGAGATCCTGGGTGTCTGAGCCTCCGGGGGTCTTTCATTATCATTTCAGGAGGGCTCTCAGTCCATGCTGGAATCTGGAGTCTCTAGTTTATTCTCTCATCCTTCTGAAAAGCTTCCCAATGGTGGGGGTGACCGCAGAAGGCATCTACTATCATCTATAAAGCTGATATCATGTAATTCTTTTAACCCTAGAGGCACACCCAAACAGTCCCTAGGCATGCAAACAAAACCCCCAGCACAGGTGCAGCACACTCAGGGCCTAGGTCTGTTGCAATGCAAACTAGGAGACATTCTCCACTGAAGCCAAGCCATCTTGCAGCAATTTAGCCAGCATCTGCTAGACAATGGAGATTCAGGCTCCTGGAAATAGGAGTGGAGGTTTGGACACTGAGAAACTTTATAATTGGTAATTTTTGGTCCCCCACAGACCATACTTAATCCAACAAGGATACACCTCCTAATAGTGCCACTTCTTATGAGATTATGGGGGCCAATTACATTCAAACTACACACCCATTATTTAGCCAAATCAATTTAGCAACATTTATAACTCCTCTCATTTCAATAGCAAATGCTACTTGTGTAGGCACATATAAGTATAGGGAACCCTAGGATAGATCGGCTCCAACTGGACGGTTACTTCTTGACAACCCTTTAAAAGTCATGAAGTTTTGGTGATCAGTTTAGTATTTCTGCCACACTCATCCTCCACTGCATCCAATCACTCCAACTGTATTTGTTTTGTTTCTAAAATCTCCTTCATACTCTGATTCTGTTCCCACAGCTACATGGCCCAGGCCCTGCTAGTCACACTAAGTAGTACATTATCACAGCTACTTAAGCAGTTCCTCTGCTTTCATTCCTTGTACTTTCCCATCACTGTCACAGACCACAGTCAGATTAATCATCCCAAAGTATTCTTTTAAGATGTTATTTTTCAATGGCTCCATTCAGCTACAGTTTGGCAACAATGGCTGGGTTCCTGTCCATGTCAAACACAGTGCTAGATATTGGAAGGGCTCATACATGAACAATGCTTGGTTCCTGTATTTAAGTTGCTTTTAGGCTCATGGAATTAATATATATATATATATATATATATATATATATATATATGTATTGTTAACATGTGTATGGGGACTCTGAAACAATTGGGGGCAGTAGGGGGGGTAGGGTAGCTGTGAACTTCCACTTGTTTACAAGGAGGGAGATGCTAATTGCTTGGAGATGGAGAACAATTTAGGCTAAGGAAAAATGAATCTCAATACTTTGGGAAGTGGTAATGACTGTGTACTTAGTGTCTGAATTTTCAGAGAGGTACAGAGATATGGTTCAGGAAGTTGTCATTATCCATGCCTGCTTTAAAAAATAATTAATATAGTTAATAGAAGTTTGATTCTCAGTTTTATAGCAGATATGAATTTTTAGCCAAGTTACTATATTTGAAGTAGTGAATTATTCTCAGGGATCTCCGAATGACTTTCTGACCTTGAGGTTAGAACTAAAAAGGCAAATAAGATATTGGTCTGCACATGAATATTTCTTTCTGTATTTGATTGTCTTTTGAAAACATAGAAAGCCACGGAACTTCCAATCATATTTTGGCTCAACGGTGGTCATATAACTCATAATTTTTGGCACTTAAAGTTAAGTTTCTTAATTATTAACTTAGTTATTAGCAATGGCTATTAATAAGACTTCTTAGAGTTGGAGAGATAACTCAGTGGTTAAGAATACTTGCTGCTGAAGGGACCAGCTCCCCATTTCGGCAGCCATAACAGCCTAACACGTGCTTGCCTTACCTTGCCTTGGTCACTAGGAGGTCAGATGCCTGCCTTGTGGCAAGGAACTAATCAGAAGTTAGCTGGTGGTGCTATGCTTTATGGCTTTGGGTGTGCTTTACGGACAAGTGCACAGCAATGATGTGCAGAGCATAGCAACCACCCTGGGAGGGCCTATAGGCCATAACAACCATTGACCAATCAACACAGGGCAAATCCTCCAAGTCTGGAGGACACCAATCCTGAGCCTGTGTGTACCCCTAGAAACTCCCCTTATGCTGCCTTAGAAGATCTCTGTCCTGTGGTTTCTTGGAGTCTTTTTCCCAGCCATCCGCCATGGTGGATGGATGAAAGGCCCGAGCTAATGGGGTTAGCTCATTAAACAACTGCAATAAAGCCTCTTGCTGTTTGTATCAAGCTTTCGCCTCCGCCTGGTGATTGGGGTCGCTGCGGTCCTGGGCCGACATCTTGGGGGCCTGAGCCACCAGGGGTCTTTCACTGCTTTTCCAAAGGACCAAGTTTGATTCCCAGCACCCATGTGATGGCTCACAACTATCTGTAACTCCAGTTCCAGGGGATCCAGAAACCTTATTGGGCCTACCAAGCATATAAGTGATGTGAATACATGCCTGTAGGTAAAATACAGACACTTAAAACTTCCAAAAAAAATTCTTAACAACAGTGAGCATGACACTAGGCAGCATGACTAAGCCAGTGTGGAGGTTTTGCTTAATAAATTTTAAAAAGACAATAGAAAATGGTAAGTCCTGAATTCTTCTGAATTTTCTGTTGGAAATAAGTTAAAGATTTCTACCATTATCCCTGTCTCCCTGCTTCCCCACCCTGTACTGTGCTTCTTAAGTAATTGCCTTAAGGAACAGAATCAGTGAAAAGGAGTCTGTGCCTGTTGGACCTGGGAATTCAGTGTGAGTATTTAAGCCCCAGCTGGTAACTGGAAATACTAATCTGACAGTTTGAGGCGATGCCTGAGGCCGGATTTTTCTCCCCTGCCTCCCACAAAATGAAAAGCAATAAGATGTGCTAAACTGAAACATGTTTTAGATGGAGTGATGGAAATCATGGCAAGGTTTGTCTACTGTTGGGGTGGGGGTGGGGTGGGAGACTGTGGGTAGTTTCCTGTTCCTGATTAAGTGAGATTGTTTTCCTTTGTGAGTGCTCTGTGCTAAAGAATAAGTACTTGAGTTGAGTCATGCAGTGGACTTAGTCAACACAAGGCACTTGGAAAAAGAAAATAGAAAATCCAGATGAATATGGCTGTGTATGCATTTAATCCCAGCCTTTTGGGAGGTTTAGGCAGGCATAACTAAGCACAAGGCCAGCCTGGGCTACAAGCAAACAAGCATACAAATAGGCAAGAGAACCATAAGGTATAGGGCTTCATGTACAGTAATGCTGCAGAGGAATCCCTCAGCTAGCAGGAATCTCATGTGAGCAGATGACAGCAGAGCTTTAGGAGAAGTCTTGAATGCCCCTTTGGGTACAAGACTCCTGACTTGCCATTTATTGTCACTGCTAATTGCTTAAGAGGTTGAATTCCAGTGTCAGAGTCTGAGCTTTAATCCCATTTCTGCCACTTAGTTTGGCAGAAGGTAGTGCGTCTTTCTGTGCCTAAGATGCCTCAGCTGTAAAGTAGTAATGTATCGACATGTCAGCTATTGAAGCCTTGAGAAGCAAGAATTTCTGTAATAAAGGAGACATCACCACATGACAAGTCTTCATAGTTGACTCAGAAAAGGGAAGTCAAGGGAAGGTATTTACACAGTCATCCTTTAGCTCCCTCCAAAATTAGAAGAACAAAGTATGCTTACAAACTCTTTATGAGGCCAGCATAACTCAGCTATGGAAGCTGGAAAGACAGTACAGGAAAAGAAAAAATTAAAAGAAGAAGAGGCCAAATGAAGGCTAGTATCCCTGAGGAGCATGTATGAAGAAATCTTTAGCAAAACATTAGAAAAGGAATTCAATAGCACAAGATAATTTACCTTGTCTGGGTGTGGCTTATCCCTAGAATGCAAGGATAATTCAACATATGCAAATCGATTGACTCTATACACCACATTAACAAAATGAGGGATAAAAATCATGCAATTGTTTCAATAGATGCAGAAAAACTCTTAGTAAGTTAAACATGGAAGACACTTCAACACAAGGAAGGCTGTGTGAGGAGTCCGTATTCAACTGAGATTCATTCAATTGTAAGACCCAGTACTGGAAGAACTGGCCAGAGTGAGAAGGTAAGAAAGATAAGCAAAAGACATCCAAATCAGAAAGGACAAAACAAACTATCGTTTTGTAGATAATACAATTTTTCTATGTAGAAAACCTTTGTAATCACACAAAAATGTTAGGAGTAATAAATGAATTTAACAAAGCTGCAAGATATAAAAGTCGGGTAAAGTTATTTACTGTAAAAAGAAATTACCCAAAAAAGAAATTTAAAAAAATCATATTTACCAAAGTATAAAAATGTTAAAAGAATAATTACAACAAAAGAAATAGAAGGTGTATACACTGAAAATTACAAAACAAAGAAAACAGAGACAAATCAATGAATGATATTGTATTGCTATGAGCTGCAAGAATGAACATTATTCAAATGTCCCTACTGCCCAGATTGATCTACAGATTCAATGCAATCTCTATCAAAGTCCAAAATATTCTTTACAAAAAAATTAAAAAATAAGAATTTCATATGGAACCTAAAGAGTCTGAGTAACTAAATAATTTTTAACAGGAAGAAAAAGGCTAGCAGTATAACACTATTACAAAATTATACAACCAAAGCAGTATGCAATTGGCATAAAAAGTGGTCTGGTATACAGACCACTAGAACAGACTTGAGAGATCAGCAAAAAACTCATGCATAGCCAACTAATCTTCATTAAAGTTTTGTGGAAAAATAAGTGGTGTAATAAAAACTGTATATCCACATGCAAAAGGATTATTTTAAGCCTTTATCTTATACTATACAGAAGGGGAAAACAAACAAACAAAATGAACCCAAAATCTGAAGTCATAAAACTCTTTGATGACCCTGAGGGAAAGCTTCCTGCTTGACTCTTGGCAATGATTTCTTAGAGATGGCATCAGAGACACAGTGGTATAAGCAAAAGTAGAAAACAGGGACTATGTGAGACTGAAAGTTTTCTGTAAAACAGAGAGACAATCATAGAGTAAAGGTCGGCAGCCTTCAGAATGTCAGGAAAGAGTTGCCAGTATGTCTAATGATGGGCTAATGACAGAAGGAACACACACAGATCAGTTGGGGGGAGCCCATAACTGAAATAAAATTGTGTGATAGATTTAGTAGACACTCTTCAAAGGAGATACATGCAAATGGACAGAAGACATATGAAAGGGTATTTAACATCACTGCTCACAAGGTAAATGTAATCCAAACTGTGATGTGATACCACTCACACTTGTAGGTTAGTCACTATTGAACACAAAACAAAAACCCCACTCAAATAGAGATTAGCAAGTGCCAGTAAAGATGTGTAGAGAGCCTTGAACACTTTCAGTGAGGAACATAAAATGGTATGGCTGCTATGGAGAATGACATGGAGGGTCTTCCAGATGTTAAAAAGAGAGCTAGCATAGGGACCAGAAATCCCTAAGGATGCGTCTGTGTTCCTGAGATCACTTCAGCATCACTTGCAAAAGCTAAGTTACCAAGACAATACATTCAATGGCAGATGCTGGATGAGTTACACATGTAATGGAATATCATTCAACATTGAGAAGAAGGAACTCTACCATTTTGACCACATGGATGAATCTGGAGGATGTTATGCTAAGTAAAATAACCCAGATAAAGAAGAATGAATACTACATGATACCATTTATAGGATGAATTTTAAGTAGTCCAGCTTACTGAAGTGGAGAGTGGAGTGCTTGCCAGGGACTCTGGGGAGCCTGAAAGATGGAGGCATTAGTTGTGGAGTACAAAGATTTGGTTATGCAAGATGAGTAAGTCCTATGTAGTGTGCAGCATAGTGTCTATGTAATTGTGGTATAATGCATACCAAAATATGCTAAGATGTTGGTTCTCAAGTATTTTTATTACAAAACCAATAATAACAAATAAAAACAAGAGAGGAATTTTCAGAAGAAACGAGACAGGTTTATTATAGAGTATGGCACTGGTGGTTTCACAAGAATATACTTGTATCTATTTTCATCAAACATATACATTAAATATGTATAGATTTTAAAAATGTAAATCATACTTCAACAATGTGTATGTATGTGTGTGTACAGAAAGAGGGGAGGGTTGGTTTTGGATAGGGTGAAGGCTTTCCTTTGAGGTGGGGTTTGCAAGGCAAGGAAGTTGGGTTTGACCAGGTTAGGACAGTCACTGTGGAATGGCAAGTACTGTGAGGCAAGGGTTTGAGCAACAGTCTAAGGGTATTAACTCAGGCTGACCTCAAGTTTACAGTTTGCTTGCCTCAGCTTCCTGGGTAGTGGGATTCTAGGTGTGTGTCACCATGTCTGGACAAGGCAAGGGTCTGGAAGTTAGCTGTTTTACTTTCTCAGTCTTATTTTCCAGTGTTACATATTTCCAGGAACAAGCTAAACAATTTTGGGACTATATGTTTGGTCCTAATAGTGTTTTCAGGGTTACAAAAGAATATTCATTTCAATCAATATGATTCAATTCAACTACATTTAATTCAGTCGTTAAATAAAGAGTGGATAAAACAATGCACAGAATTGTACACATAAAATTGTACACAAAGCATTTAGAATACAGAAGGCATGCAGTGAATGTCAGTTGATAATAACTATCATTGTCTAACCATCTACATTTCTCATTGTTATTATTTGAATATGAGATATCCCTCCAGGCATATGAATTGAACATGGACCCTAACTGTTTGCACTGTTTTGGGAGGTTCTGGAAACCATAGAAGGTGGGACCTAGCAGGAGGAAGCAGAAAGTTTGGGTTCTTGGGAAAGTCTTGACCCAGGCTTCTCCCCAAACCCCTCTCTTTGTGCTTCCTGCCTACCACGAGATGAAGAAACTCCTCTGTCAAATGCTACTGCAGCTGTGATGTTCTGCTCAAGCAGATAGGGCCAAGTAATCAGGACTGAACCCCCTAAAACTCTGAGCCAAAATATCATCTTCCCTTATATTGGTGCAGAAGCATAACTCGAACATACCTGTCTCTTGGAGCCAAAGGAAACCCCACTCCTGTGTCTTAGTATCTTTGTATACACCATTCCTTAGATGTAGAATGACTTCTCTCAATTTATGACACCTCAGAGAAATCCCATCGCTCTTGATGACCCTTCAATGTGTATCCCTCTGGCTTGCCTTACATGGTCACTCATACTGGGAAGATATTTTTGTCTTTTAAACTACAAATCTCTTTGGAGCTCTCAATTTTGATACTCGTTGTGCTTCATTTTTTAAAAAAAGTATGATAGTTATTATATATTGTTCTAGTTTCATTTATTGCTCTGCTAAAATACGCTGAACAGGTAATTTAGGGGAGAGAGGGCTTATCTTAGCTTACAATTCCAGGTTGTAGTTCATCATTATGGGCAAGTCACAGCAGCTGGAGCTTAAGTCAGCTAGTCACATCACATCCACAGTCAAAAGCCAAGAGAAATAATTTCATACATACTCACTTGCTTGTGCTCTACTCATTTCCTTCACTCTTTTGCAGTTCAAGAGCCCTGCCTAGGGAATGGTGCCACCTACATGTAGGAAGGCTGGGTCTTCCTACATCAATTAATGTACTTAAGACAGTCCTCCACAGGCCATGCCCATGAGGACAGTCCTTCATTAAGACCCTCTTCCCAAGTGATTCTAGATTGTGTCAAGTTGACAATGAAAGCTGACCATCACAGATAGCGTTTATCCTTTTAGATTCTAAGTCATGCCTTTCTATGCCTCTATCGCTCCCCCAGGTGCTCAGCCTAGAGCCCTGCCCCTGCAGTGATTCTCTAAATGCTTCCTGATTTGGTCAATGCTATCAATCATTACCCATATGTTAAACCAAAGGCCTTAGACAAGACTGCTGCTTGGGACAAAGCCTGAGCCATTTTGTACACAATAATCACTCTAATGCTCTCAGCTGTTTAGAAATGTGATTGGATGATTCCAGCCAAGGATTTATGTTTAGGTGACAACCTGGATGGGGATGTATGTGTGCAGAAATAGCAATTAGGGCATGAAACTTTCTATAGAAAGTGGTGGTAAGAAAATCGAAAGCTCTAATTGTTAAGGTCATAAATTTGATACAAAGAGTCAATTTCAAACACGAATCGTTAGATATAATTTATGGCTCAAGACCTAACAATAAGGACAAGTTCATAAAATTACCCTGTGGCCATTGCTTCTCAGGTGACCACATTTATCAGTGTCCCTCTCCTGGAATCTAACGGTTTCCATATTAATTTTTGAAGTTAAGCTTGGAAATAAAGGCTTATTATTTTAAGTTGGAAACTGGTTGTGTTAATTTAATATTTATTAAAGTCCTATACTTAGCTAATTAAATATTTTAATGAAAACATGTCATATTATTTTATAACAACAGCTACCGTTTTACAGATGTGTTGCTGTATTATACATTATTAACTAAAGCAACTGTTAGAATAGCCTATGAAGCAAGAAATTTTTTAATCTTATTCTTTATTTTCTCTGGAAAGAAACTGAGGATTGAAGTGAATGAAGTGAAAAAAGTTGTTCAATATCTCTTACTTAAGTTTGCTTCATTCTGAATTTTTAAACACAGGAATAACTAAACACACACACACACACAACACACACACACACACACACACACACACACAGAGAGAGAGAGAGAGAGAGAGAGAGAGAGAGAGAGAGAGAGAGATTTACTACAGAAAGCTTAATGGAAGTGATCAAGGAACATATTGTTGAAAAAGGTAGAATGCAAATATCAAAAGTATACTATTTTTTCCAAGAAATTTACACATTTAATCATATGCACATATAAACTCAACTAATTAAAATATGATAAAATATATATTCATATTAAGTTTTCACAAAGTTACCTAATGGTTTTACACACTCTTATAGTGGGGTTATGGTGTATAATAGATACATACATATCTGTAAGTGATTACAGATGTAATAGCCCCAATAATAAAGAGACATCAAAGATGCCAAGCTTATAACACACTGTTGACTTACCTCAATTAATAAGCAGAAAATGAGCGTGGGGATTTCATACCCTTCAATTGGCCATGGAATCCCCATGTTTTCCTTTTTCTATTAAAAAGCCAAGCATAACAAACATATAACATATAAACGTGGCCAAGGATGGCAAGACAAACCACTGACTTTACATTTAATCATTTAAAAATTACTTACTACTTTTGTTGTTAGTGTGTGTAAGTGTTTAGTGAGTGACGTGTGTTGTGGGTGCACATGCTGCAGTATGCCTGTGGAGGTCATGTGCCGTATGTCTTGGGGTCAGCTCTTTTTATTTTTACAACCTTTGCATGAGTTCTGTGATCAGTCTGTGGTCATCAGGTTTGCCGGACAAATGCCTTTAGCCACTGAACCATCTTGATGGCATAACGTTCAATCTAGTATCTATCTTTGCAGACAGTTTTTTCCCTCCTGGAATCATAAATAGAGTCTTTCTTCTCATCATGTGTATTTGCTTTCTCAAGAGAGCACTGGTACCGTAATTAGCATTGTGCTTTGAGTGGGGACACTTCTGGATTTTCCTGATTTTCATTTTTTAACAGGGGTGGAGAAAGCACCTGTTTCTGGATTGCACAGGGTAAGAGCTTTGAGACTGTCTAGTTTCCAGTTTATTCATTGGCTTGGAAACCAAGGCCCAGGTAGAGTCATTGATTCTCTGGGTGTGGTCCTTGTCCAGCAGTATCAATTCCCTTTGGAGATTCATTAGAATTGTACTTACTGAGGTCCAGCTCTGCACTACAGAAGCTGAAACACTGGTTATGGGATCTAAACGGCTGTGTTTTAAGGGTGTTGGCTCATGCTACAGTTTGAAAAACACGAGTTCAATCCATTTATCCAGGACTGTGTAGTTGCTGGCCAGGCATGATCCCAGACTTTGGGATACCCAGTTCTGAGCCTTTTGTGCTCTATCACTGCTCATTGGTCTTGCCTGAGTTTGCAATTACAGTGGCTTTTCCCTTCCTGGCATTCTTCAGAGGTTGGATTTATGCATTTCGTTTTAATGAGGTCCACTCTAGCTGCTTTTTCTCCCTCTCAACTTGCTGAGAGATTTGAGTTCAGGGGCTATTACCTAATTATATTAATTTCATGTCTGGAGATTTTAACAACAATTTCTTCGAGTTGAAGTGTTAATTTGACCACAAATCCTTGCCCTGTGCAGAGGCACAGTTAGTTCTCTGTGCTCAGAGGTTTTCTCTTTGCTTTTTAAGCAAAATGTTCAGCGGCTGAACAGATGCTTTCCCTCATGCTCTTTTAGGTAGATGAGAAAGGCTGATGTCCTTTCGTACGCAATTTTCTTTTTCTAGTGACAGTTTTCATCCTTTTCTGACAAAACCACACATCAGGATTATCCCTTTCAAGTTCCTTCTTAAAGCGACAGCTTTGGTGCCACTTATCGATGCCCCTTGTTCAAAGAACAGGGCCCTCACACACTTCTGAGGCTCATATTTTGCCTCAGAGGACTCCAGGCAAGACATCCCTGTCTGATCATCCTTGCCTGTTTTCCAGTGGTAGACCTGGTGTAGCTAGACTTCCAGGGGGCTGCCATATTCATGCTCTGTCTTTCCACCTGCATTTCCCATGGGCTTCTGTTCTCTCGTTAGGCACTTGGTGTGGCCATAAGGTCCTAGCAGGGGGCTGTGTGGTTCATGACATTTTTCTTTCACGATTTTAGTAGGTACTCACATCTTAAAGCTCAACTACTCTGGGCTTAATTTTAGGTTCAACTGGGCCCATGAAATTCAGAGGTTCTTGGGAATTGATGTTTTCTTTCCTTATTTTCTTCTTTTCCACTTATCAGGGGAGTTCTTTCCTTCAGAGCTTCTCTGGGGGCCCTGGAACAGTCTATGCTCAATCTGGAAAATTCTTAGGAAGCTTTAGGGTCCTGGGGCTGAACTCTAGAATGAAATAGACTCCAGTGAGGCCACTGGCCAACATTCAAGCCCACTCTGATTAGGCCCAAAGAGCTTGGAGTTGGCCTGGCTACCCAGTGACTCTGTAGGGTAATACTGGCTCTAACACCAAAATCCCATATGCTGTGGGGAGGGGCAGGTGGAGCTTTCAGGAAACTTTTCATTTGCTCCATGATGTCTTCTATTTAAGGTTAGATTTTCAATACTGAAAATAGTAAATGTTCATATGATTACTCAGAGTTTGGGCTTAAAGGAATCCATCTTGGTCTGGTAATTATAGGTACATATAAAGTTACAAATAAAGTTGTGGGGTCCCTTTTGATATATAAAGAATGGCAAAGGTGATAACACTAAATACAATTTTGGAGCACATGCATATTATAGGTTTCCTTAGTAAGCACATTATGGACATTGCCACCGATGCTCCATCCATCCACAAAGTAGTTCTCCTTAGCCTCCAAAGAAGGAGACAGAAACTTAAGATAAACACTTACTAAGGAAGAAATTTAGTGTATTTTCTCCTTTTTTGTGTGTGGATTGGATGTATATTAGTTTGCCTTTGAAGTCAAACTGCCAAGTTCAAGTCCTGGATTTACCCCATGATGTTTTAAGACCCACTGTTTCAACAGACCTATTTTTTCCTAGCTTAACATGTCCATAGGCCATCAGGAAGCAGAATTGCTGCAAAGGTCTACAGAATGCCTTGGTCTGCAGATATGATAACTAAGAAAACAACAACAAAAACAAAAACAAACACAGCTATAGCTAGATCTGTGATAATGGGAATAGGCTTGTTAACATCCCCTGTTAGGGGCAGGAAGAGAGTCATGATCCTCATCTAAGACTCCAATCATCATTAGGAACACAAAGGTCCTTGTACCCACAGGTCTCCAGGGAAACCAGGAATATTAAGCACTCAGGATGGTCTTTTCAATGGAAAAGATGTAAAACATGTCCTTCCATCCAGAAGGCTGGGTGTTGGAGGTGATTAATAGCCTAGTGATCAGTGTTATCTATTGGGTCAGGCCATATCTAGCTCCTACAACCAAGACTGGAGGTGGCTAGTAATCTAAATGATCCTTACATTTCCTGTATAGCCAGGGGCTTCCCAGAGCTCTCACAAGCAGGACCAGAGATATCTAATAGCCTAAATGACTCTTACACTATCTTGTATAGCCAGAGGCTCCCCCAAGTTCCCACAACCAGGTCCAGCAGTGGCTAATAGTCAAAATGACCTCTACACTATTGATAAAACCAAGACCAGGCCTGATCCTTCCTTAGGCTGTTAGACCCCTGAAAACTCAAGTGTCCGGGGTCCCAGGCCATGTTCTCGGTCACCCCAATCACCAGGCGGATTCGAGAGCTTGCTGCAAACTGCACGAGGCTTTATTGTAATTTAACGAGCTAACCCCATGTTAGCTCGGGTCTTTCACCCACCAGCCATGGCGGATGGCTAGAAAAGACAGCTCCTAGGGGCTCCCAAAAGATCTTATAGGGCAGCGTAAGGTGAGTGTCTAGGGGTACTCACAGGCTCAGGATTGGTGTGCCTCCAGGCTTGGAGGGCTTGCCCTGTGTTGATTGGTCAACTGGTTGTTATGGCCCATAGGCCCTCCCAGGGTGGTTGCTATGTTCTCTACGTCATTGCTGTGCGCTTGTCCGAAAAGCACACCCAGGGTCGTAAAGCATAGCGCCACCAGCTACCTTCTGATTGGCTCCTTGTCACGAGGTAGGCATCTGACCTCTAAGTGACCAAGGCAGGTTTATGGCAAGCACGTGTTCGGCTGTTATGGCTGCCAAAAGGGAAGCTGGTTCCTTCAAGGCCACTAAGCTAATACAGGTAGCCTATCTCTAGAACCTATCTTCTTGGAAGAAATGACATTTACTCCAAGTTGAGTTTCTATGTAATTATACTTCCTTGTGTACTGGGGATTGTATTATACCAGGAACATTTTTTCCAGATTATATTGTGTTTAAATATAGTGGCAGTAAACCCCCTGGCATCAGACTTCCTGAAGTTTGATCTAGGTGGAGGAAGTCAATCTAAACTTACTTTTCATTCTCACCTCTTCAAGGTTCACTTCCCCTGCCTGCTGTGACACCCACAGGGACCCCCTCAAGTCATCAATTGCTCTTTGTCCTTCTGGTGCTTATGGATTTAAGGCATGCTTGTATATGCAAGAGGCAGAAGGTTGACTGGAAGTGGGGACTGTAGCAATGCAGATCTCGGCATCCGATGCAGACTCCTGTAAGTAACCACAATGAACTCATTAGTTCACTGTGCTGGGCTTGGATGGAGACCCTTCTTTGGCTGGCTAGTGCTCTCTCTGCAGAGAATGCTGTTTCTTTATGTCTCCCCAGGAAATGTAATACAATACCTAGTTATCTCCTTGTACCTCAGTTTCTGTAAAGTAGGCATGGTAATGTTATCTGCTTCCCAAGGCTGGTATGAGGATTAAGTGCTTAAAATAGTAACTGCCATAAAATAACCCATTATATGAGTGTTAGCTATTAAGAAAATGCAAGGCTGAAAAAAAAGATTATTTCACATTATTTGCCAAATGCACTAATCCTTTACAGCAGCTTTCCAAATGCTTGGTTCTCATTTTCTACGTTTTGGAGGAAGTGTAAAATAATTCAATACTCAGTGAGAAAGTCTAGGAGAGGATATGTAATTCTTAGAACAAACAAACCATTTGTCACTCCTCTCTCCCATTCTCTCACCACCTTGGGAGTGCTCTCTGGGCACTCTGTACCTTTGTAACTCCTGTGGCTGCAAATCACACAGCAGCCAGGGCTGGATCCCATTTGCAGTACAAAGAAACTGGCAGGGAGAAATGGGCTTAATTAGTAAGTGATGTTCAAGGTAAAGCCTTTACAAAAGAGCTAACTGTGCTGTGTTAAAGGGAAAACATACAATGAAAGCTGCCATTACCAGGCAACTGGGATGGTGCATAGATTTCCTTAGCCCCTTCTTGCCATATCACATCCACTTAGATGTCCCAACTGGACTCCAATTTCAGGGGTAGTTCAAAGCTGAGGTTTCCGAGTAGCAAACCACAGAGCTAAGTAAGAGCCTTGAAGTTGATGCCATCAGATGTATAACCACTCTGGCCAATTAACATGCCAACTTGGGGAAGATGAAGGTGAAGAAAACAAGGACTTCGCTCCTGGAGCTAGAGGTGAAAAACAGACACAGAGGTAGCTAATTACAAATGCAGTGAGAGATTTCAAAGTCTGAGCCTGGGAAGAAAACATCTCCGAGATGAATTTGGATGGTGAGATAGGAGCAGCTAAACAGGAACTGGCAGCTCAGTGCTGGGAGTGGGCCAGGTGAGCAGGTGACCGGGAAGGAGAGAGCATGAGCAAAGCAGTCTAAGGTCTCAGCTCTACCACTGGCATAGCTGCTTGCCAGTCTGGTGATGCAGATACGTTTTCATAGCTGTGAGATTGAGGACATTAAGGTCTTGGATATTATTCTTAATAACCTCTGTGTGTGTGTTCAGTCCTATCCAAGGTTTATGAAAAGACAGAATCTCCAAGAAGTTGTTAAAGGAGACTTGTTGGAATATGGCTTATTTATATGAATTAAATGTTATCTTGGCTGCTCTTTAGCTCAGGTATCCTACTAAGCCGATGGTGGTCATTGTAGAATATGTAGACATTAGAGGAAAAAATTCAAACCACAATCAAATATTTATTGCTTTCTTTATGATCATTACTAAGGTTTGCATGTTGATTCTAGAATTATCTATCTAGAGTTTAGGGAAACATTTGACCACATTCAATGCCTGGACTCTTTTGAACATCCTAGGATTAGAATAATGAATGATTATAGAAGGCTGTGTGATATTTGAGACAGTATGCAAACTCAGGATACCTGATTATTCACTCACTCAACAAACATTTTTAGGAGACATGACTATGTTCTAGGGACATATGAGGGACAAATAGCAGGGACTGGAGAGATGACAACAACCAACATGGTCCCTGCTATGATAGCATTGAATCTACACATGCATTTGTAATACTACATGATAAATTTCATGACAGACATGTAGAAAGTCTAGTAGACTATTGGTACTTGTCTATTTGTTTCCCACAATTCTCAGCCCATTGCTTTTAATAGGCATGTGTGATCAATTCTCACTAATGCTATGTGAGGGCACGAGAAGTGTCTTCATGCTTGCTCAGATCTTACCTTGGCTTGAGAGCACACACATTCTAGAGATGATAGCTATGAAACTGAGAGGAGCTGCCTACTCTTTTTTAGATGATGATATGAAAAATAAGCTTTAAATGTCAATGTCATAAAAGACAAAAGGCAGACTGTGTCAATGTTCCAGATTAAAGAGAATATAGAGACACAATGACTAAATGAAATATGCCCTCTATACTGGATCTTGCTATAAAGGACATAATTGGATAAGCTGACAAAATGGGAATATGGATGTCAGGTTAGATTTAAAGAGTATTGCATGAATGTTAAACTGTGGCATAGATGTGTACTATGGTTAGTGAAAGGCTCTCCTAGTCTTAGCATGTATCCACTGAAGTGATTAGTGGAAAAGGACTAGAATTCATGTGGTTTCCCCTCAAATACTGGAGTAAATGGGATAAATTGTAACAGTAAGGAAATTTTTGTAAAGGGCATATATGGCAGTTTTTTATTCTATTTTTAGTTTTGCAACTTTTTCCAAGTTTGAAATTATTTTGCAAATTAAATGTCAAACAAAATGTTGTAATGCAAAGTTATCACAATTTAGGTGTGTATTGTTGGTGTAATATAACTCATGCTGTTTCAATTAGCAGAGAGTACGTTAGGACTACATTATAGGGTAAACAAGCTTTGCTTAATGAGACAGAACAGGGGTTCTAGAAAAAACATGTTTTGAGGAGAGTAGAAACTAGCTAAGAGAAGAGGGAGTAATATTCCCAGAAGAGGAACTGAAATTTGACTGTGCTTGAACATCCAAGATGTCTGGAATATAGAGCTTGAGGAGAGAAGAAATGTTATAGAAATGGACAGAGCCAGGTCCGGAGATGCTATATAAACTCATACTAAAAACAGAAAACCAGGAAAAGACACAGCAAGAATCAAGTGCTTAGTGGATGAAGAGATGACTCAGAGATTAAGAGCTGCTGATACGGGATGTCCCTCTGTATGCTGTGAATATGTGTTGCTTTTATTGGTTGATAATTAAAGCTGATTTGACCAATGACCAGGGAGAATATAGCTAAGCAGGAAATCCAACAAAAAATACACAGAAGAAAGTAGGCAGAGTCAGGGAGATGCCATGTAGTCGCTGAAGGGGATAACTGTGGAACTATGAAACAGCCAGTGATGATCTACATGCATGAATCTTCAGTAGCATCCTCTAAGGAACCTGGATGTGGAGTGTGTTCTATGAGCCCTGCTCACAGCACTTAAGATTCCCAGACTGACATTCTAGACTCAGCCCTGACCTCATAGGGCTCACAGCTCAGGGTTGCCCATTGGACACAAACCCATCTTCTCCATCAGTTTCTCCTTTCTATACTCCTAATGTCCCATGTGGCATTTGGATTTTAACATAGAGTAATTTGGCCTTGTCAGTAATTTATTGGGTTTTATCTTATAGGACACAGGAGGCTAGTCATCTTTTATAAACCAGCCCGTGGCAGGTACCTAATTGATGGTGATAATGATGATGATGATGAGACAGTTGCACAGGCCCCTTCTGTTAGCATCATATCCTATTGGGGATTTCCGTCTGCCTTCATTTGAATCAATGCCTTTGCTATCATGTTTGAAATATGGTGTATATGTCATGAAGAGGAGTGTCCAGGTAAGGCAGCAGGTCTGAGGGGGATTATATGTGTTGAATAGCTGGAAAGTAATGCTTCATGAGAAGAAAGATATAGGAGTAAAAGAAAGGGGAAAATGGGGACCAAGAATTGGGAAGGTTTGAGTCTCTGGAAATGATGGTTGTATGTTAAGTCGTGTCATGCTTGAAGCCACACTGTGATAAATACAGTCACTTTGCTGATGTGAAAACTGAAGCCCAGAGAGGTTAAGTAACTTCCCCAGGGTACACACTTGGCAAAAGGTAGAGGCTAGACTAAATCAAGGTCTGGGCCAGGTAGAGTGGCCCACAGCTGTAATGCTAGCACTTGGGAGGCTGAGGAAGGAAGATTGAGAGTTTGAGGCCATCCTGGGCTATATACTGAGGTCCAGGCTAGCCTGGACTACCAAGCTGGATTTGTCTCAAAATAAAATAAAATAACCCAATGTTTTGGGCCCATAATCCTCCCCAACACCCTTCCTGAGAGCTAGCACTGCTTCATCACACTGGGAAAATATTTGACTCTAGAATGAGGAGTCAGGAATACCATAGTGCCCCATATGACCCCTGGAGGGGTTAAAAGGTGAACTGACTTAAGATTTGCCTGAGGTAGACAGGTTTGTAAATTGCTCACAGCCACATAGCTGTCCATCAAGCAGTAGCTCTCAGAACATTTTTTTTCTCACTTGGGAACATATAGGGTGGTTCTGTGTGGATTGCTGAAGTTACAGCAGTTGGTACCTTGTGTGCATTTTCTCTGAAATTGAAAAACAATCACTATTGTCCTGATGCAGAGCCATCCTCTTCCCTCACCTTCCTTCTTTGAGATTTTAACGTTTTTTGTTTTGTTTTAATTAATTAATTTTTGACAAAATCTCCTCCATTGTCTGCTGGAATTCCAAGTTGCATGAACTTCTGCCCTGGTTCCAGCAGGATTCTGAGGACTTTCTAACTTACTTATGAGTCCCTTCAGCAGTAGGATACCCTTATGATATTAAAGCCACTCCCTCCAGCTACTAACAACCTGCCCTTCCCTTTTTTTTCCCCACTCTAGTTCTAGCACTTTCAGTTAACATTTCTATCAGATAAATTAGTAACCAAAATCTCTGTGGGTGGCCAGGCAAAGCTTATTAGTCATCGAACCCTCCTAGACAACGTCGTTCTAATACAAATATTTGTGCTGCTGTCACTGGCAGTCATGTGAGCGCTGCCAGATAGTGACAGATTTTAAGACAGTCACATTAAGTATTAATCAGGCTTGAAAGATGCAGCCATGCAGAGGCATACTAACGAGTAGACATTTCCTGCCTGGTCTCTGCACCAGTGGTATCCTGTGCCAGGCTGCTATTGCAGCTCTCTGTGTCCTTCCTATAACATCACTTTCTTCATGTCTAAAAATCTCAAATGCATTGTCTGGCTGGATGATCCTAAGCTGATAACACAGCTCCTACTGGGCTGAGTCCTGTGTGCGTATTACTTGTTCTAGTTCCTCTCTCATTGTTGGGTGAATGCAAGTCCTTCAATATGGGAATCAGTGAGAACTACAGGGGAACCAGTCCATGCAGAAGGCAGCATGAGGTTGGGTGCTTCAAGCTGGGCCTGGAGAAGTAGGCAAATCGTGCAAGAGAGGGAACTGGGTGACGGTTAGGCTCTTGGGGTTAGCCATGCCTGCCTGGCCTAGGTTGGAGAAAAAGGGGAACCTAGCAAGGATATGACGTTGTCCTGTTGTCTCAGTGAAGTTGTGCTTTGGCCTCTCAACACAAAGTATCTGAGATGGCAAAGCTGTACCCTGGGGAGGCAGTTCCAGAGCAAAGGGAATTAGACTAAGTGTGCTCAGATGGGCAGTCCCAGACTGAGTGCTTCAGCCAGGCTCAGAGAACCCAGAGAGGAGAAATAGAAGCTCTAGTCCCACCACGGATTCTCCTTGAATTGTCCAGTCCTTCCCCACGGCAGGGTGATCCCTCGGTTCAGAGCTGTTCAGAATTCCTGGGTGTTATGTTGGAGAAGGAGTAGACAAGAGTTACTGGAAGGAGATGTGGGCTGGCTACTCAGTCAACACCACCCGCCTAGCTGGTGTCGCCTTGAAACTCTGTGGCTTAACGCACATGCATTTTTGTTATGTGATACTCAGACACAGAAACTAAGTCACACCTGACCAAGCTCTCATGATAAGTAAGAGGAAAAAAAAAATTCCCAGTTTCTTATTTATAATGGGAAAATATAATTCCTGGGATAGAGACAGTGTGTGTGTGTGTGTGTGTGTGTGTGTGTGTGTGTGTGTGTGTGTGTGTGTGTGGTATGTGTATATGCTTGCACCATGTACACATGAAACATGTGTGTCTATCTGTATGTGTGAATACTGAGATGGCCAGTTGGTGCTTTCTGTCTTAATTGCTGAATCCACATGTTATAGCTTTAAGAATTATTCATTAGGTACAGGCTTCCAAAAGGGTATGGAACATGCAACTTAGAAACTTCGTTTTCTAAAAAAGTGTTGACTCTTCACCTGGGCCCAGAAGTGAGCTCAAAGAAGGATGACAGATAGCATCTCCACCTCTGCATTGTGTTTGTGTGCTTTACTTTGGGCCACTGCTTAACTTCTGCTGGTCAGCTTGGTAACCTTCAAGGGGGAAGTAGCTGGCTAGCCTGTCTCGTTTCCCTTCAAAGTGACATCACAGAACTTCGTCTTTGTCCTAAACCCTTGCATTCCAGGAAGAGCAAGCCCTCACAGAGCAGACTCCTCTCTCAGGAAGGTAATTACCTGTAGGAAGCCGGTTCCTGCATCCTCCATTACAATAATAGGTGCCTGAAGACACCAAGATGTAAATTACTTCACAGGCGCTGGGTAATCTCCATTCCTTTGATCTCTGCCTATCCCGTGGCTCATTTTGGCCTGAGGAGCTAAAGCCATTCATAGGGTAACACGTCCCAGGCGGCTGGTCAGCCTTTATAAGGGATGGTTTTCTTGGTTCAATGTCTCCGCTCTGGGAAGCTTATGCTCTCCTCTCAAGATGCATTAAAGCTTGTCTGCAGAAGGATCCGAGTGTCCCGTGTATGATTTCTTGCTGGCGAGAAATACAGAGCACGCGCGGGACAATTACCTGTGGGAGCAAGAATACAGATCTGATCATCTTGTAGGAGCCAGATTGATCCCTTCAAGTGATGACAGCTGAGAAAGAATTCTTAGGATCACCTGGCCAGCCAGAACTGAGACAGTGGTTAAGTAGGTCACACCTTGGTCACATCTACTTGTGTATTCGTACCCCTCACCTCCTGCACTAACTCTTCCTCTGCTTAAATCTAAGGCTCATATCAATGCCCTGAAGGTGGGCATGGGGTGGCTGTACCCTTTATCTGTGGCTCTTCTCAGTGTTACCATCTTGATAAATATCTCCTTTCTCTGCCTTCAACCATTACTTGTTGTTTTGGCTTCAGAGTGGGGACACTTGGGGGACAGCTGAAGTCCAGGTTCTTGCCCTGACAACCCCAGTCACAGACTTTCTGGACGGTGCTGTTGACACATCAAATTCTAGTTACTTGGTCTATATTTTTAGGCTCCTTTCAGCCTATCTTCGTAAGTATTTCTGTACATTTAATTAGTTTTCAAGTCATTTCTTAGAGGTTAAGGCTACCCCCAGTTAGGATTTTCTTAGTGAGAAGGGAAGAAATTTAAGCCTGTGTATGACACACTAGGCAGAGAAAGTCAGAAGATAATGCTTTCTTGCCAACTCTTTTGTCAAGTATCAGACCTACTTAAGCTCCCAACAGTCTCTTCTTCCTTTATTATTGGGAAAAGTCATAGGGACATAGAATTATGGGAGCTGGAAGAGGCCTTAGCGAAGGTCTGAGCTCTCTGGGATGTGATTTCACCCTATAGAAATGGCTTACCTTGTCTTCTGCCTTGGGGAGAAGAAATGAGAGAGAGAATGAAGGGAAGAACAAGCGGATATTTAGGGGGCGTGGTTAAGGTAAGAATTGCCAAAAAAAAAAAAAAAAAAAAAAAAAAAAACAGTTTCCTTGTTATCAGTGTTTGCTGCTTCTCATTCGGCACCCTCTGCCCTCTGCTCATGCCTCCTGACTCCTACCCCTACCCATGATCCATCTGGAGTTCCTCACCCTACCTTTACACCCCATGGCTGCTGTCTGGCCCTCATGGCTGCCTTTCCTTGCAGTGTTCCCTTTTGCCTTTAGTGTCTTGTTCTCAGGCCTTCAGGACTCTGCTGCTCTATCACAGAAATGAGGGGCCACCCCATTGTTTTTGTTTGCCTACACAGGTAACCGAGAGCTCCACTTAAAGTTCAGTGACTATTAAGTTGAAATGTGGGGTTGTAAGTAGAGCTTTGGGGCTTTGTGCCCAGCTTTGGGGTTCTGTGCCCAGCTTTGGGTTCCATAGCCAGGTTTTTCTCTTCTTGAATCTTCTCTAGGTGTGGAACCTTTTCTCAACTTTAAGAAACAGCTGAAAAGCTTGAATCATTCATTCACACAAAAGAGCCAAGTTTCTGTCATCCCACACAATCCCTGAATGAGAAACCCTGATTTCAGAGACTGAAAGTTATTCCTAAGCCTCCTTTGGCTTTGGAGGTTTAGCCCTTCCTGTTTTAAGACTAAATAGCACAAACGGACTCCCTGTCAATCAGTGGGATGGACACTGGCAGCAGCCAATGGCCTCTTTGCAGGTACTGAAGCCTGTTCCATCTTAGAAATGTGGGAAGAGATGTTTCAGGACTCGTGAAATTTGTCTAAGAGTCAGCTCCTGGGCGTTGGAGTAAGTATGGTAGAATCAGTCCCCAACTCCTATACTCTGCTAAAAATGTCCAAAAGCTCATTTCCCCCAAGTACCTACTGTTCATTAATTTGACATTAATCTCATTTGCAGTCTGACTGACAGCATGCTTCAAATCTCTCTCCAAGGCACCAAACACTCAGTTTTAGGGAAGGGCCAATAGTTTAAAACATTCTCCAATTTCAGGTACCGGGTCACACAGGAGCACAAATAGACACAATTCGGATTCAGTTTCTACAGTCTTGTAGCACAATTACTTCCTTCCCATTGCCTTCCTTTTCTGAAACACTGCAGCTGCCACTGGAGGCCCTCTGCCCAGACAGCAGCTTGTCAATGCCTGGGAATTTCTCTTTGTAAGTTCAGCCTTAGCCAATGACTGACAGGTATCGCCTATGAGCCGCCAGCTCCTCTGCCTGGGATTAGGACAAATGCAGGCATCATTTATACTCAGAAATTTATCTCTGGGTTCTGAAGGGCTGAGTCCAGGTTTTGTCTAAAAGGACATCTTCACTCCATTTCTCTTGCTTCTCCAGTCTGCATTCTCCAATTCCGTATCTAATTCTCTTCTAAACAATTCTTGAATCAACCCAGGGCCTATGTGTGCTAAACCTGGGAGCAGTTCTTAGTAAATTCCTTGTCCACGAATCCTTGTCTTAGGCCCTGATTCTAGGGAATTGGACCCTAGACAATATTATCTCATTGAATCCTCACAGCCACCTCCTGAAAATCAATTTTAAACACACAGATTTCATTATGCTCATTTATAAATGAAGGAATTTAGAAGCTCAGGTTCGTCATTACTTAGTAAGGAAGGTGCTGAGTTGGGAATTTGTTGTTCTTGTTGAGACAGGGCCTTACTGTGTAGCCCAGTCTGCCCTCCAAATCATGGCATGCCCAGCCATAGTTGGGATTTAGCTCAAGAATTCCAAGTCTCAAGTCTGGTTAATTTATCATTCCTGTAGAATCTCCTTCCATCTCATATGAAGGGTGCTTGTTTAGCCAATGAATGTTTTATTATAGGCAAAATATTATATAAAACTCTAATTTATCTACTTGGTATCACACAGTGGGGACAAAATAGTAAATGAAATAGTCTTTAATAAATCAATTTATAAATATGTACTTACAGACTCTCCTTTGGAGAGAAAGCCATCAGTAGGCTACTCATGCCTTGGTGGATGTTCACACACTGATGTGCTTATGGGCAGTATGAACGAACTGAACTCAGGGCTATTAATAACAAGACAAACACCCAAAAGGGAACAAGAAATCGTGAGATAAGTTAGAGGCACTAGGGGGAGTTAAAGGGAGGTAGAGGTAGATAAGATCCATATACACTGTATAAATGTCTGAGGCTTTCAAAACATAAAAACGCTATTAAAATATATACTTACAAACCAAGATAAGCTATAAAGTACTGCTGTACCAGCTGTATGCTAGGCAGTGTGAGGTACAAAGGATGTATTAAGAAGGACTTTTGGTTTGACAGATGACAGGTTTGCATCAAAAAACAAAACAAAAACAAATTCACTCACTCCCATCTGCCCGAAGTGCAGTGGAATTAAGTTTAATTTCACATTTTCTATTGAGATAAGTTTAATTTTTTTTGTGAGCTTCATGTGGCTTAGAGCTGTATTTGTATTGCTTGCTCTTACTAGCTGTCAACAATATGTGAGAACTCTATCTACACACAGCTCACTGCTCCCTTGCACACACCCTAAGACCTTGGCAAGCCTCCTCGGTGCCAATCAGCAGCCTGTAGTAATGTGAAAAGTGGTGGCATCCATGGCTTTCCATCGCAGAGTCCCTCATTAAAATCCATGCTTGGCAGAGCAGCTGGTCCCAGATCACAGATTCTGGCTTGCAGTGGGGCACTGAGAGGATGCAGAAAATGAATGTGTGCGGCTTGTTAATGACACTCTCAGAAGGTGAGGTTCCCATCTAGATATTTCTAGAGAATTTTGGGCCATTTATTGCACACAGAGACATCTATTCACATATACATAGGCTCTTACATTCTTTCTCTATAGGAATGTTGCTAATTAACAGAAAAATTCAAGGGTTCTTTTTTTTTTTCTTAGTCATTAACTGTGTTAGTCAGAGTTTTCATTCCTGTGACCAAACATCTGGGAGAAATAGTTTTAAAAGGAAGGATTTATTTGGGCTCATAGTCTCAAAGATTTCAACCATGGTCAGCTAGTTCCATTGTTACAGGGCAGAGATGAGGCAGGATACAGCAGTGGTGGGAGCCTGATAGAACAAAGTTGCTCACCTCATTGCAGTCAAAAAGCAGATGTAACAGAGTCTAGGACTGAGATGTGTCTTTCAAATACATGCCCTGAATGAGGTGGGGACTTGTTGACAATCATGTCTTCCTACAGGGTCCTACCTTCTACAGTTCCACCATCTCCAGACAGTCTGTTAGATTGGAATCCATCAATAGATTGAACTGGTAAGTAAGTAAGACACCCTCCCCCACACCGTGCAGCTGTTTCTGGAAACATCCTCATACTGGCACTTTAATTATCAGTATTAACCATCACAATAACAAAGAAAGGTGCTCAGATCAGCACTGTCATTGTATAAATCCAGTTTGAGTGACAGCAGGAAGTTCAGAATCATAAAGATTGTTTCCTGCCAATAAACAGAATTCCTGGAACTTACGTATTGTTTCCTGCCTATAAACAGAATTCCTGAAACTTAAGTATTATCAGAGGTCAGGACAACAGTGATGACAACTGTAGTCCTAGGCTGGGATTGGGTGTTTTAACATGGCCACAGTGTTTCACTTTTACTCATTCTTCCCATGATCCTTTCCCTGGAGTGGAAACTTGGCAATTTTGTTGCATATTGATTGATCATTAAAGATAAAACTGGTGCTGCCACTGCGGAACCAATCAGAGGTTCTAGGCTGTCACCCATGAACAGCCTCCATCCCCAATTATACTCAAACATCAATCAATCTGTTTTCAGGGATATGAGGCTGGAAAACCCCCAAAGCAGCATCTGTGGGTCTCAGTTCTCCAAGAGGGACTTTAATAAACACCTGGCAGAATTCTTCTTCTAGGCAACACAAATGTCCGTCCATGCTCAACACCTCTAAAATTGGTGCTGAAAAGTCTTACTTAATAGATGCTGGGCAATACATGCTTATTTGAAAACAAAGTGGCCTAACCACGTTGTAAGAATACTAATGATACTGACTTAGAGTTTTTGAATTCTTACTGTGCTCTGGGGTAGTCGCTATGCCAAGTTTAAGTCAAAGTCTATGTCTTCAAGCAATTTATACTAAAGTTGTGAAGATTGACTTCGTCTAACTAATTAATGCTTGCTACAGAGAAAAAGGTTGGTGCATAGAAATTGTTTTGTGGGCTGGTGGAGGTGGAATGGCTTAAGGACCTTACATGAGAGATCATAACGAATACATGTATTTGAAGAAATGGTTACCTTGGAGATGATCTCTTGACCTGGACACATGGGGAAGGGCCTAGGCCTGGCCCAGGATGATGTGGTAGACTATGGGGAGCCCTTTTTGAGGGCCTTACCCTGCCTGGGGAGTGGAGGGGGGATGGCTAGGGGCAGGTGGGATGTTGGGGGGAGGGGAGGGAGAGGGAGAAGGGATTGACATCCGAAGCAATCTTGTTCCTAATTTGAACTAATAAAATAAAATAAAAATTAAAAAAAAAACTTGGAGCCTCATCCCTTTCATGTTTATCTTCACTTCCTCTCTGGCCCAGGGCCACACACTCTCTCACTGTTGGTCCATAGGACAGTGTACAATTTAAAATGACAGTCCTCCACTCATTCATGTTCTGTCCATGGAAACAGAGCTGTAGATTAGACAGAGGTGAAGTTAAATATGACCAGCAAGGGAGTAGTGAGTAGGGGCAGGGAGAGAGGAGGAATTAGGGACCAGGAGATGGGCTTTGACTCCATTCCTTTCAGTTCTGCCATTGGTGTTATCATCTCTGTCTTCATGTGGACTCATTGAGGCAGGGCGCTGGAGTAGAGGTCATGACTTTCACCAGAAGTTAGAGTTTTAAACAGTATATCTATCCAGGCAAGCTTAGGACCTCATTTCATCTTGATGTGTCTGGAAACTGGCTGGAAAGGACCAGAACTGAAGCTCTTACACCTATTTAGCACCTGGTTAAGCATCACTTGGCACCTGCCAAATGGGTTTCTACCATTGAGGGGGAATTTGCACTGATTACTGTACTAATTAAGCAGAAGTCATTGCTACTCGCAATCATTAGGCTAAATCGGTTTCTGGGGAAAAGGGTTGATAAGCAGCTGCCCAATTGGAGTGGATTTGGAGGCACCCCACGCACACTGCTCACGCACCAGCAGTTGTTCTCATGCTCACGCTGTCAGCCAGAACAACCTGGATTCTTATGAGCAGGGATAATTGACAATCTCAAATCTAGGCGACATGGGTTAGGGAATCTTAAAAGGTGAAGTGATGAAGCTTAATTGATGTAAGTGACACTAAGTGCCAAGTGTAAGGGGCACATCCAGCAATGAGTAGACATTTCACAATGCTTTGACCTATAATTACTTTTCCCTTTATTTCATTTGCCTGCCCTGGTTTTCTCCCCCCCCCCCAGTGACCTTCAGCATTACCTTTCAGGTGGTCGGAAACAGTCCATAAATTTGGTGGGTAACATGGGGAGGTAGACTGTCTGAACCTTGATACTGAGGACTCATACTGGGACTTTAATCATCAGTATTAACCATCACAATAACAAAGAAAGGTGCTCAGGTCAGCACTGTCATTGAATAAATCCAGTTTGAGTGACAGCAAAAGGTTCAGAATCATAAAGATTGTTTCCTGCCTATAAACAGAATTCCTGAAACTTAAGTATTATCAGAAGTCAGGACAACAGTGATGACAACTGTAGTCCTAGGCTGGGATCGGGTATTTTAACATGGCCACAGTGTTTCACTTTTACTCATTCTTCCATGAGGTAGAGAGAGCATTAGCCTGTATATTCATAAAGTTGGGAACACTTGTCAGCATTTAAAGACTTTCTCGATTTTCTTAAGGCTAAGGCAATGGCAAAAATTCTCTTAAGAGACCAAGAGTGCCTCAGATAACATCAGAAGTTATGCCTGAAGCAAGAGTCGGGTGTAATCTCCCTTTGAAGACTTGTTTCCAATCTTTTAAGGTAGCTTTTATAGAATATTGTGTTTGAGGTTAGAGAAATGCTGAACTTGGAGAATATTGTGAAAAAAATAGAGGAAGTGGAACCTGATCTATACTATTTGGGTACAGTATGTACTAGTTTAAGATAAGCCTGTGACATTGTGTTGGACACTTCTGAGATGCTCATGTGCACCCTGAGGTCAGTAAATTTTCCCAATGTGCATACCAACCAGGTATATTTCTGTCTAGTAAATTTCCCTGGAACCCTGAGGGAGGTGATTTCTCTTGGGGGAGGGGGTAGATCGTCCCATATTATTAAAAACTGTGATGTTTGGGGGCAATTGCAGCTCACTTTCTGGAAGGCTGGAGAAAAAGAATTCAATTTGAAGTCAATAGAAAATTTCAAACTTGGGTGCAGTTCCATACAGCAAATGCCACTATAATGAAAATCTCTACATCCCAGTGATTCCCAGTGGCCTATTTGTATCAGGCAGTATTCAATGAGGGAAAACTTTGCCCTAAATAAAAATGTGAATAATTCCCTGAAGTTTATTCTAATGGGAAACTGGTGGCCAAACTCTTGATGGGACAGAACTAGGAGAGATGAAGAAATACTTCCTTGCGGAGAAGGTTCTGCAAGAGACTAAAGGGGGCTATTGTTATTTGAGAGTTTGGCAGGAGACGGAACACCAGATAGAGAAGTGACCACAAGGACATAAACCGTTATGGAAATGTCTCTTTGATCCCTGGGAACTGGGGTTCTTTTTGAAGTGAGGCTGGTATTTTCCAGACACATGGGTCAGCGGAGAGAGACAATTCCCCCTGCCATGAGGGATCAATAATAAAACATTTTTCTTGGAACAGACAAGTGTGGCCTATAGCAGAGCGGGTGAGAAGAAAGGGAAGACAAAAGTCGACTTTTCTTTATGTTGACTAGAAGTGTCCCTCTTTCCTGCCTGGCTCTTCACAGGGATTCAGGGACACAGCTGACTGGATCTGATACTTTTCTTCCCCACATCAGGAGGCTCTCTAGAGCTGCTGGTCTGCCTAGATTCAGCTGGTCTTCTGCTTATTGTCTGGGGTGGGGGAGTGGCAATGGAGATAAAGGGGAATGTTCTCTTGGGCTCCTGGAGGGGACAAGCAATGAGAGGGGTCCCTGGAGGGGACAAGCAGGCCAGTGGAGTGGTTTGTTGACAAGCACAGAAAATCACACAACAGAGCTATGGGCACAGAGGCTAGAGCGCCCACAGTGTTGGTTTGCACTCCAATTTAATCATCTATTTCTTTTAGAAAGCAACTTAGTGAGTCCACCTGGGGCCCTTGGGTGGATGCCCCCCCTCTATTGCCTGCTGGGGGAAGCTTCTTTGTGGGGAGTGGGGTAGCAGAGCAGGTGAGGCTGTCTTGTTACCCCAAGAGGACAGTGCAAAGTAACTACAGAAGGCATTGGTTTATTTGACTGCTGAAACAAGCCTTCCTGCAGATGGAAACTGGCAGCTCTTGATCCAATACAATTGATTCCCTGCAATCTGTTGCTCAAGCTGTAGAAAAACTCTACAACCATTGGCTACTTAAAGAAGTAGAGAGGTGGCTCAGCATGGCAAACTCTAGATGGAACTGAGCCAGGTCTGGACTGAGCCATTAGGTCTATTCTAAAAATGGCTCAAATGAGGGGATCCTTCTTGCTGAAGTTGGCCCGTCTGTGCAGCACTGTGGTTCAGATCTTACCTAGGAATCTGACACCTCTGGCTTCAAATTTCCCTTCCTCATTTTTAGTTGCTTGCACTTGATTGGGTACTTAACCTCTTCTCATTTATTTATCTGGGAGAGAGAGAGAGAGAGAGAGAGAGAGAGAGAGAGAGAGAGAGAGAGAGAGAGAAGCTGGGAAATCACTGCATCATTGCACACATGAGAGGTAGATCTGGCTCCATTTAAATCCTTGACATATGAAGAGAGCCAAAGATACAGATGGGAGGGAAGCTTCTAGTTTTCCTGTCTAGCCCTCTAACTGGGAGGGAAACTTGAACTCAGGGTGGCTCCTGATGTTCTGTGCAAAACACTATTTTGTCTTCCCTCAGAGGGAGTCTGCAAGCAGGCAGACACGTGGCCTAATAGAACAGTGTGGCACTTGAGAGAGAGAAGAGAGAAAGAGAGAGAAAGAGAGAGAGAAAGAGAGAGAAAGAGGGAGAGGGGGGAGAACATGAGGGCACCTTCACATCCTGTGGCCTTGCTGGGGAGCAGGGATAGGCTTCCTCTGTGTCTGCCTCCACATTGGCTTCCTCTCAGCCAAAGGTAATAAAGGACAGCTCTGGCAGCTGTAAGGCAGTTCTTTAAACCTCTCTTCACCCATGCCTGCCTTTGTAGGGCAGCTGTTTGCTGAGGCATTCACTTGTTGGCACTAATTGCTGTATACCTTCCTGTGCAGCCTGCTCCTAAGATGCCAGGTGCACCCCAAAACATGTTGTCACCATGTCTTATGGAAAATGTTTTGGTCAATTATAGATCATCGTATGATGGGGGTCTCGTTGATTACATTGCCTGTTGACATTGTTAGTCTATGTGAGTATCTTCGGTGATGCTGTCATAATAGTGAACTCAACTATGGATATGTCTTTCTCTTCCCTCTCCTGAAACCCCACGAAAAGGCTAAGAAAGAAAATGCCAGGAAGCCGTAGGAGGAAGGAAGCAAGCTAAACTATCAAATGTCAATGTGTTTTTGAGGATGGAAAGCAGAGGAGGAGATAGTGTGTTGACCCGAGGGACAAGTATTTCACTGCCCACAGAGAGCAACAGTAACAACCAAGCTGATGACCCCTGAGGCCCAGGAGATGAGATTGACATGTCTGTTTGGGCCAGGGCTTGGTTGGTACCTCCTTTATACCTGTAAAAGTCATAACGGCCCCTTGCCATCTAGTAGAAATTGACCCTGGAGATGTGCCCAAGTTTCATTTCTGTTGCTATGAGAACATACTCCAACAAAAAGCAACTTTTGGAAGAAAGCTTTTATTTTAGCTCACAATTCCAGGTAACAGCTAACCATGGCAGGGATGTCAAGATGGCAGGAACTCTAAACTACTAGTTACACCACATTCAACGTTAAGAGCAGAGAGAAATGAGTGCATGCATATTTATTACCAAGCTCACCTTTCACTCTTGTGTAGTCCAGGAATCAAATGCAGTCAATGATGCTACTCAAAGTAGGCCGTCTCCCCACATCAGTTATCAGAATAAGACAATTCCATACAGACATGCACACAGGCTAACCTAATCTAGATAATCCTTTATTGAGAGTCTCTTAATAAAGAGGGTGGTTCTAGATCATGCAAGTTGGCAACTGAAACTAAACATCACAAGAGGCTAGGCTCAGAGCATGATGGGAACGTCATACACCAGAGATACCAACAGTAACACAGAAACTGAATACGGGGATTCTGAGGGTGGGGCATAGCATGGGGCTGGCCCTGCGATGATAACAACCAGGGTCAGCCAGGTGGCTGCTTCTCCAGGGAGGCTGAATAACACACACACACACACACACACACACACACACACACACACACACACACACACACACACACACACCCCTAATATGTGAGGATTCCCCTGAACCTTAGACTAATAGGCCATGCCCAGGCATTCAGAACTTCTCATTTAGAAATTATCTGGTTGCTAACTTGTCTGAATTCAACCTAAAACTGAAAGCTATCTTTCCTTGTGGTAGGCAGTAGCCAAACTGATACCCTTCCTCTCCCTATTCCTCTTCCTCTTCCTTTCCCTCTTCTGACCACCACTCTTCCCAAGCTTCTTAGAGCCTGCCCTATTCATCCCTAGTTCTGGGGAACAGCTGGAGGTGAGAGGAAATTTATTTACAGAATACAGAGACCCACTTTTCTGGTTGGTCCACTCCTTTGTGGGAAAAGCACCAGCTTCTTCTCGATTTTGCCCAGTACTCTGAACATCTGAGCCTGAAAGCTGGAGTGTCTATTAGAACTATGACTCTCTGCTTGGTGCAGAGTGGAACTTGTTTTCAAGCTAGAAGTCAAGGGAAATAAGATGGCACTTTCAAATGCCAACTTCCTGGTCTCCAGGTATCTAAGGCAATTAATAGTGCCTTCAGGAGACTATTTGTTTGTTATTCATTCTATTTTTTTTTAAATTCAGGATTACAGCTGTCCTGGGAGGGGGAGGCTGGTGTGACAGGCACTGATCAGAACTTTTTTTTTCCCTTGTGGGGTGGGATGGGAGTGAGTCATTACATCTTGGTAACTTTGATTCTCCCATCACTTTTCTCCATCTTCTAAATGTAAATGAACAGGTGGGGTTTAACAGATGTTTTCTTCGGAGCCTCCAATATAGAAGACAGAGAAACAATACAAAACTTAAAAATGGGAAGTTAGGGGTGTGTATGCTCAAATGAAACAGAGATACTACAGGAATGGTTCGATATGCAAAATCCAGTTCTCCCCAAGAATAGTCATAAAAAGACAACATGTATTTCAGTTCCAAAATAAAAGCAAGCTACCATTTTCAAAAGAGATAGGGAGATGTAGAGAGAGACAGGGGCAAAGTGAGAGAGGAAGGAAAGAGAGAGACTTTGAGGACAGACAATGTCTGAGAAATTTTAAGACATGCTTACCAAATTCAATGTTCAATTCAATTTTTTTTCTTCTACTGTTCAGTAATGGAAGCAATCCACTTTAAGTAAAACAAAAATAAAGGAAAGACAGTTTAAGAGAGCCAACATCTGATAAAAAAAAAATCTAGGAGGAGAACGTAAGAAACAGGAAAGGATATTACAAAGAAATAACCCAAGGCAGGGTCCCCGAACTGAGCACCATGAACATTTAGACCCAAACAACCCCAAAAAACCAGAAACTCAGATCTCGTAAGGCTCCTCAAAAGACATATTACAAATTCCAAATTCATAGGAAAGTTATAAAAATGAAACTGCTTGAAGGAACATTTCATTTCTCTGTAGCTTTATATTAGCCTGGGGAGAAAATCATGCAAATGAAAGGATACTGAACTTTTTCATTGATTAGTTTGGGATTTGGAGCTAGAGTTCCTGAAACATAAGAATGTGTGTAAGTTGCTTATTTTCTGATAATGTAAAACCCAATACCTACTATACTTCTGGGCAGACAAAAATACACTCAGCATGATGTCAATGCAGAAATAAGTCTGTTAGTAGAATTCACAAAAGAACAGTTCTTTGTGACTGTTTCTTTTTAGTAGGGCATAGTTAAAAACCAAAGGAGAAGAATGAACAAACAGGCTTTATCCCAGAGATGATAATTCCTCAGATACAAAAATCACAAAATTAGAAATTTATTTAAAACATTGAGTTTTATTGTGTGCAATTTTTTTTAATTTGAGTGTGACTTTTTAATATAACAATGCTATTCTGCAATAGCAGGAGTTGGTAAACTATTCCATGAGCTTTTTGGAAATGAAGTTTTATTGGAACACAATCATGCTCATTTGTTTCTGTGTTGTCCTTGGCTGCTTTGCTATACCTTTACAGCTGAAGATTCCAGACAGATATTACAGATTTCACAGTCTAAAACATTGATTATCTGGCCCACTATGGAAAATGTTGACTGTCTTCTATATGAATGAAAAGACCCTTCCATTGATCAACACCATGAATATAAAAAGTTCCCGACAAAGAACACTACTGTGACATTTCTGAACATCAGGAATAAAGAGAAAAAGCATGAGATTCTAGAGAAAAAAGAGGGTCACACACACAAAAAAAGATCAGAAGTCAGAATGGGATTTCATTCTCAAAAGCAACGGTGGAAACTATATCAAAGTAGAACGAAGCCTTCAAGATTCTGCACAGAATTTAAATTTCCATCTGGAATTTAAATACAGCATGAGAGCAGAATAAAAGTGTTCTCAAAGGCTATGTCTAAAAGTTTGTAGTTAGTCTTCTTCAGAGGATATGTGTCAGCATAATAAAGGAGTAAAACCAAAGAAGTCATGGAGGCCTGTGTGTGGGAGACCGAGAGAGGGTCTTGAGTGCAGTCTAGTTGCAGGCCTGGAGGATCAGGCCTGCAGTTGGATCAGGACCAGGAAGCAGGAATGAGAGTCAGCAGGAAAATCGTACATGGAACTGATGTGATGTGGGATGCCCTTCCGTTTGCTGTGAATGTATTTTATTACTATTGGTTAATAAATAAGCTGATTTGGCCAATAGCCAGGCAGGAAATCCAAGCAGAGATACAGGGAGGAAGAAGGCAGGATTGAGAAGGAGAAGTAAGATGTGAGGTAACAAGACACGAGCCTTGTGGTAAAATATAAACTAATAAAAATGGTTTAATTTAGTTATGAGAGCCAGTTAATAATAAGCCTGAGCTAATAGGCCAATCAGTTTTTAATTAGTATTACCCCTCTGAGTAGTTATTTTAAAAGCAACTGTGGGACCAGATGGGATGAGAAACCTCCAGCTACACTGATGCTTATCTATACTGGATAGTGCTTGGGAGACTTGACACAGGTTATTACAGTAAATCAAGCAACACACAAAACGCGTCATTATTTTTGGAAAAAAAAACATGAGAAAGAATTGAGTGATATTTGCATATTCTTCCAGGTGGCTGCAGTGACCCCCTCATGCTAGGCCATTTGGAAGGTATCTCCTCCCCCTCCATCCTGAGCCCTGGGGAGGCAGGAGCTTGAGCCACCAGTCTCTGAAATTCTGCAATTCTAATACCTTCTGATACTTTATGTAAAATTTCCCTGTATGGAATCATTTGGCATGGGTTTATGGACTCTGATACAGAAGTCAATTAATGATGTTTCTAAAACTGATGATTTGAGGAATAGCAGTGTAAGTATCATGCAGAAATGTGGAAATACAGCCAAGGGCAGGGGAACATAATTCAGCAACAATACAAGTTTAAAGCATGCCTCTGAAGAGAGGAGGTGGAGTAGGGGTAGGGTGGGAGGTGAGAGGGATGTATTAAGAAATATCATTTTAAGTCTTTCACAATATTATTTGACTTTAAGTGCATATAATATTTTGAAAAAAATCTGACATATTCTCAACTTCCAGTCCAGTTCACTGGCTCACCTATTTTCACAGAGAAAGACTATGAAAAGGATAGAGACTCAGCTGAGTATGGAATCTTCCTCCCCATGCAGGAAGGCGGAAGCAACACTGTTCACCAGAGCGAAGGGCCCAGAAGAGCCTCAGCCCTCAGAGAGGATGGGATAGGCCAGGGGACAGGCTCTTCCTGTCATCTGCCTTTGTCTCAAAGGGAAATGTTTCTGTAGTGACTCCTGGTTACAGCTACTGAAGAGGACACTGGACAGAATTAAAGCTTCACTTCAAAGTCCAGAGACATCTCCTGGAGGTAGGCATTCCCTCAGCTTCTCTCCTGAAGTCTAGAACTTGTTTCATCTTTCAAAATCCCACCTCTCCCTGTGTAGACGACATTGATCTACAGTCTTTTAAACAAATGCCTCTGGATTTCTCTTTCCGTCCTTTTCCTTTTTTTTTTTTCTCTCTAGCTTCAGACTCTTGGTGTTTTCCTATTATTTAATGTTAAAACAGAGTCTAGACAGTTCCAAACTGAGGCTACTATGATGGGTCTATTTCTAGGCAACCATTAGTGAAACTCCAAAAGATGAAGTCTTTAGAATGAACTTCACATCTTTGTTTTAATGGGGTGCTGTGTGTGTGGGAATCGGAGATGGAAAGACAAATGTGTATGTAATAGTTGTTCCACAACCATCTCATTCAACACCTCCCCTACATCACTTTCCAACTCTGCTTTGTCAATAATGAAGAACTCTGTTAGCACAGTGAGCAAAGTTCTTGTGGCAATAGCAAGTTTGGCCTGCCCTGGACCATGTGTAGAAATGTAATATATCCTCTGTATAGTGAGAAGAGGCAGGGAAGGCACAGCTCTTGGGACAGTGCTCTGGCCAGTGGGGACTAGAGTATTCTGCTCATGGAAATATTTGAGCTAAAATGAAACAAAGATTCCTAGGTTTGGGGATTTGCTGATATCTTTTAATGGCTTCTCTGAAGCTCCAAAAGGAATTCTGTACTTTCAAGGATTCCATCCATTTTTGGAGTCACCAAAGAGATAAGTTAATGGCATTTTGGGGCCTGAGGATAGTTTGAAAGAGAAAAATGATTTGTTCTGCCTCTGTTGCCCTCCTTCTGTCAGCATTGGAATCAAGACCAGAAATGGCTAGAACTCCAGGAAGACAGGGGAGTGGAAAAGCAGCCCCAGAGCCTGGAATGGAGCAGTTGGGGGATGGCATCTCCATGGCAGGATAGTCAGAGGCTCAGTACTGGCAGAGACTGTGACCTGAGCAATGCTGCAGCCCCTTCTGACACTGATAAAGGCTGGATGCTTCACACACTAACCTTTAGGTAGAGGTGTTCAGGGTTAACAGAGCAAGGGGCCAATGTCCACACTTGGTGACAAGAATCAAGAGAAGAAAAGTGGCCAGATGGTGATCAGTCACTGGAGGTGAAAGTGAGTGAGCCAGGTGCTGTTGCTGCTTATGGAAGCACCGTCTCCTGAGTGCTCAGAAACATTGGAACCTCCTGCTGTTCTTTCACTGATTTAGCAAATATTTGTGGTATGACTTCTAAGTGCCAGGCGGTATCTGGGCCCCAAAGATGCTGCAGGAAGTCAGAATGGCCACTCCCAAATATAAAGGATTGCTAGGGTAAAGATGTTAAGATGCAAGGCAGATCTTTGCCTCTGTCTATTTTTCACAGATGGAAATTCTTTTTTCTCTCTCTTCCTCTTAGAGTGGTAAATCTCTCTTGTAATCCTTACTAGCTCAGAGAGGGCACCAGCCGAATCCTCCCCATGTCCCTGCCTTTGGTTTGAGACTGCTTTTATTTTATTTTATCACTTCTCTAAAATTTGTTGTTATGCTTTACAAGCCAGAATCTTTCTTTTTAACTAAAGTCTATTTATTATTGGTGTGTGGATGAGCCAAATCCCTCATGTGGAGGTCAGAGAACAACTTCCGGGATATGGAACTATTCTAGGCTCCTGTGGGAAGACGGCACCCCGGAAGCTGTATTGTTGAATTACAGCCTTGTCTTTGCACAGGGTGTGCAAATAAACCTGCTTGCTTTTCTTTTTAATCTCCTTTGTAGCAGGAGTCTGCCCTAACTAGAAACATGGGAGGTTTGAAAGAGAAAACAAAAGCAACAACCAACATGGTTTTATTTTCTCCTCTTCACAGAAGGCTGAATCAAAGTCATTGCATTCTTTTTCCTTTTTTTCTGGTTGATGTGTCTGCCACGTGTCTCTTTAAATGATCCCCCTTTGAGGCTGAAGAGATGGCTTGGCAGTTAAGAGCATGTACTGCTCTTTCAGAAGACCTGGCTTGGCCCTCAGCACTCACAGCAAGAGGCTCAAAACTGCTTGTAATTCCAGCCCCCGGGATTCAACATCTTCTGGCTTCCACAGGCTCCACATACACAGGCTCAACATCCTACTCATGCAGCGTAATTAAAAAACAAAAATAAAATATTTTTCAAAAGGATTCCCTTTCTTCTCATCAATTACTTGGTCTTCAGGTCACTGTCCCTCAAGGGTGAGGTCATGTAAGGCAGATACACTTCTGGTGACCTCATCAATGATGTTCCTTTATTGGGTGGCACATGTCAGGCATCTTCTCAAGCTCCTTGTGTATCTAATATATTATGGTAACAGAGCACAAGAAAAATATTTTCATTAACCTTCAAAGGTTCTTAATTGGAACAGATCCTGTGACAAGAGACAGATTAACAAGAGAAAGAAAAACAGTCAGGTGGTGGTGTCGCATGCCTTTAAGCCCAACACTCGAGAGGCAGAGGCAGGCAGATCTCTGTGAGTTCGAGACCAACCTGTCTACAGAGCAAGTTTCAGGACAGCCTCCAAAGCTACAGAGAAACCCTGTCTTGAAAGACAAACAAAACCAAAAAAGAGAAAGAAAAACAAAAGGTTTTACTATATACACTTTTTTATGTATACAATGAGCAGTCCCCAGAACAGTGGCTTTTAGTTCTATCTCATATAAAGTGTCTTCAAAAACAACAATTTTGTGGGAAGCCATAGGGCAAAAGGACTGTGACAGCAGCTTATGGGAAGCAAATAAATGTCAGCTGAAGACCAGTCAGTCAATTATATTCGTGTGGATTCTTCCAGTGCCAACTCTGAGCCTGTAAGAGTCTAAAGTTGCTTTTGTTCTCCTTGGTAGAAAAGGGGCCAGAGTAGCTCTTGTCTTTGTAAATCTGTGTTCTGCTTTGAGGAGAATAGCGGGCAGAGAGCACTGTGTCTACGTTTTTCTTGTCTTCAGCTCTTCTGTTCCTTTATAACAACCTCCCAGTTAAACTCTGAAGTCCTGTCCTGGACCAGTTTGAAACCACATAGCTATAAGAATCTTAAAACCTTGGGCATCCCCCGGTTTTAATGCTTTTGACTCTGCTGACAAAGGGTCATTTCAGGATCCACTCCTTCAGGCATCCAGGCTCTGTCAAGGTTCTCCAGAGGAACAGAACCCATAGACTGAATATTTATAAAGAGGGCTCATATCAGATTGGATCACAGGCTACATGCTGGGTAGTCTACAATAGCTGTTTTCACACTAGAGAGGCTGGAAACCTGATAGATGCTCAGTCCCTGAGACTGGACACCTCAGCCATCCTCACCTGGTACTGAAGGTCTGGAGGATTCCTGGAGAACAGCTGGACTTCAGTCCATATTGGGAGGCAAAAAAGTTGGATTCAGATGTCAGTGAAGGATGGTGGTGGCAGCAGTGGTAGCAGCAACAGAGTAGGTGCACTCAGCAGCAAGGGACCAAGGCAAGCAGGCAGAGGTAGTTTTGCCTCAGACTTCCTTATATGTGGGCTGCAGACAGGAGGCACCTTACATCTTGGGGAATTTTCCACCTCAGTCAGTCCTTATAGGAAACACCTTCACAGAGCTACCCAGAGACATTTGAATCTAGATCCAAATCAAGCTGACAGCCAAGACAAAGAATCATGATTACAATGTAATTTTTTAAAAGTCCTTTCTCCCAGGGCAGTTTTCTTTTTTAATTGTCTTTTTAGATAAAATATGTATGCCTAGGTTTAGACAGCTTCTGGATAAAATATTCTATCTCAAGCTTGATATACCCTTTCAAATGCTGACCTATAGTTTACTCAAGTCTCTAGAAAGTCCTTTCTGGGCTGATATCAACTTTTAACATGCCGATACACAAGAGCATGTATCTTCAAATACTGACAATGGGATTCGATTTCCCACAGAGCCTCCTGAAGATTAGACAGGGGTGATATGGGATATGACACGCTTTAATAGTCTCATGAAAAATGTCCCTGTGCTTATTAGGATGTAGCTTGGGCCCTCTCCAGGGACAATTACAAAGAAATCCCTGGGAGAAAGAAAAATGCTAATTTCTTATTCCAATTACCAGTATGCTCTTTAATTCAAATGAAATGCCCCCAGTGTGCTGGATGCTGTATGAGACTCATCAAAAGACAAGCCCTTAAGGGACTTCCATCAAGAAAAAATATGACACATGCTGTGGCTATGGAGGGCCAGACAGATAATACAAAGGGAAGGGGGACACTTGAACTCTTTTTTCCTGTAACAGACTCAAGAGACTGCACCCGATTAACCTTCCTTCTCCTTTATGAGTTACTAGCTGTGAACAGAGAAATGGAATGGATGGAGTGAGGCTGTTCCCGTCCTTTTAGGGTGCCCAAGCTCACCCAGAAATCAAATCGATTTTTAGTGTTTACAAGGTAAGTAAAAGTCATATAGGGTCAAGATTTGGTGGGAGCCAATTTCCTCTCCCACTCAAGTATCTCACAAATTTATAAAGAAAGTCAGCCGAGCCCTTTCTAATAACTTCCCCTGCTCACTCTCTGTTACGAGAAGGGGAGTGATGAGCAGGAAGGAGGTAAATGTGTGATAAATCTAAGTGCCTGCTCAATTGGAGTCTTCTAGAATGAGTTGTTTCATCTGATATGACTTTTTTTGTTGTGGTGGTGGTGACTTCAGCTCTTGCCTAGGTACCTGTAATGGGGTGTAGGATCCAGCTCATACATAAGATGCTTTGGTATAATGAATAATTAAAGTGAGGAAATTGAGAAGTAGCGAAGTAAGTTCCTCCTGATAGAGACCCTGAGGTCTCATGGGAGATGCTTTCCCATGAAAATTGACAAGAACCCTTATCTCCAAAGACAGACAGGTGCCATAAGAATCTGGACAGACGGGCCTTCCTATGCTTCCTGAATCTTCCACTCACATTCCCTTGTCAAATCTCATTTTCCTATGACTTCTACCATCTGTCAAAAACAAAATGAGTGAAATTGGGTTTATCTGTCTGCATGCATTTCTCTGTTAATCTGTTTTGTGTTTCCAACTAAGTGTCTAGAAAAGTAAGATAAGAAGAATGCATAATTTTCATTCCCCATGGTTCCTGGTGACTATGAAGAGACTATAAAAGTCTGGATGCTGTACTTACTCCAGAAACTGTTGACAAGTCTGTGACAATTGACACTGACTGAGTCTTTACCAGTCACTTTCCCAGATCTCTGTAGTGTAAGGGTGAGAGGGGCAAGTGGACTTCCCTCTCTCTCTCTATCCTTTTCACAGTTAGGTTACTAGGAGAAAAGTTTATTCTTTGTTCTTTGTATCATGACTTTGAAAATTTAGTTTCTGTTGCTCATTCACTGTTAAAGAAAAAGGCTGTTTCCCTCAGCCTTGCATTAGTTTACTTAAATATAGCCATGCTAAGTATGTCAATCAGTTAGGATTATGTATTTTTAATCAGGCTGCAGGTAGAGAAAACCCCTATTAAAAGAAACATTTTAAAGGGTGAAATGCGACTTTCAAACAAATGTAGACTGAACATGTGCAGACGAGTTTATTTAACTTATTGAAGAGGGAACCAGTGAGATATTATAATCAATGCAAAGGACAATCCAGAGAGCAGAGGCACAGATAGGTAATTAGGAATATGAAAATGAATTTTCTTAGTAGAGCAGAGCTGTGGGGGCTCCGTCACACCTCTGCCAGACTGAATTCATTTGCATGTTTATGGACAAGAGCGGATTTGCATTACTAGTAGTTACATAGCATTTACAGAACTGTAAAATAGCTCAACCACAGTGACAGGCATACAAACAGCATAGTCAAAGAACATGAAAGAGTACTTTTGACAATATCTACAATATCTACTTTTCCATGTAAGAAACTATTTCACTTAACTTACAGCAACTTAAGCCAATCATTTATTTTTCTCTTCTATAAGAGTGAATCTAGAGACAGGATGACACTAACATAATAAGATCTATCTATCTATCTATCTATCTATCTATCTATCTATCTATCTATCTATCTATCATCTATCATCTTCCTCCTAGCTCCATTGCACACAGCTTCTGACTCCTTGTCATTTCCAACAAGTATCTTTTTGTATGTCAACCAGCGACTGGAGGCTAGAGCTCTCAGGCAGTCCCAAGATGGGGCTTTTTGGTAAGCAGACCAAATATGGGCTTAGAGAAAAAGAACATTCCTCAGGATCTCCCACCTATGATATCTGACTTCTGGGGGAAAAGGCTAAATTGTGACTTGACCTATAATGGCTAACAATTTAATCAGTCATGCCTACATAATAAAACTTGCCTACAACTCCCTGAAGACAAGGTTTAGAGCAGTGGTTCTCAACCTGTGCGACCCCTTTTGGGGGGATTGAACAGCCCTTTCACATGAGTCCTCTAAGACCATCACAGGGGTCCCCTAAGACCAACACAGATATTTACATTATGATTCATAGCAGTAACAAAATTACAGTTATGAAGTAGCACCAAAAATAATCTTATGGTTGGGGTCACCATAAGCAACTGTATTAAAGGGTTGCAGCATTAGGAAGGTTTGGAGTGTTTCTGGGCCACTGTGTGCCTGCTTCAAGGGTAACATGCCTGGAAAGGGTGTGGAAGCTATGCCCCACTTCATGTGTATATCTCACACTGTGTGTCCCTCTGTACCCTTTGTGATATCTCTTGCAATAAATAAGAAAACATAAGTAGTTTTCTCTGAATATATGAGCTGCTCTAGCATTTGACTCATAAAGAAAGGGAACCCTGACCAGTCAGGGTGAAATGCGACTTTCAAACTTTCAAGCATTTCACCCTAGTCAGTCATGTGACCAGTATGGGTGACAACCGCAACTTGTGGTTGGCATCTAAAGTAGGTAACATTTTATGGGGTTGAGTCCTTAACCTGTGGGCTCTCCTGCTATTCACATGTAGAAAATGTCAGAGTTGAAATTGTAGTGTAAACTGCCCCAATCCATCTGCTTACCACTTGGAAGCCAATATCCAAGAGACAATAATTGGTAAGAAAGTCAGATTTATTCAAGAGCTGGCACCTTGAAAAGATGCCTGTCAGTTAGAGATCCCATTTACACAAGGTTTTTATAAGAAAGGAAAGGAGGGGTGGAAATAGTGGTACAATAGAAAAGAACGCTACACTTTGGGTAGGGTCCTCCTTATCTAAAATGTGTGTATTTTCCCCTTTGGTCAGAACATTGCTATTGACCTGAACCTTCTGGGACTAACCCATACAATTCTTTAGAATTGTTATTTATCTGCAAATTACCTGAGTTAAGCCTCATGTTACATATTCTGACAAAACTTGAAGATTACCAGATAGTCTAGGTTCTATAATCCTAAAATAATTATTTATACTCATCCACATCCTTATTATTTAGATGCAGGTTTTCTTCCAAATTCTGGGCAAAGGGATCAGAACGAACTGCATAGGGCAGTTCATAAAGGAGGAGCCAGTATTATCAGCGGGTTCCAGCTGCTGTCCACAGGAAACCAGGTATTAGAAGTGGTGGAGTGGAAGGAAAAACTGATTCCAAGAAAGGTGGCACACACCATTCCTTTTTTACAATAGTAAATGAAGAAGTTTTATATGTTCTTGTATGACATCTACATTGTAAATGTAATAAGGATATTTTGGGGGGTGGTGATGGTGGTGGCATGTGTGTGTTGCATGTCCTTCCCTTCTCACACATACAATAATAGTAAATAAAATAAAGGTTTTTGTTGTTGTTGTTGGGGATGGGGATGGGGGGAGAGCCTTCCCAAGAGTCATGGGCCATGTGCTGCCTTTAGTGGCAAGAGAGAGTGGGAATGCTGTAGATGTTGGTCTTCTATAGCAGCAGAAAGCAATGTGAAGTGGCAGATACACAGAGTCCAGTTGTGTTTTTAGCAGCCCATCTATAACTACCAGAGTATAGCTAATCCTTTAAGACAGGGGACCTTACAAAGAGTTTCTATTGTGGAATAGTTGTACACTGGGTGAAGGTGTATTGCTGTGATGGGTGTAATAAAAGCTGAATGGCCAATAGCTAGGCAGGAGGCATAGGCAGGACTTCCCAGCAGAGAGAAAGGAAGAGGAGGAGGAATCTAGGCACAGAGGAGATGCCAGGAGACAAGGAAGGGGAAACAGGAGGTGCAAGATGGAAGATAGGTAACACCATGTGATAGAATATGGATTAATATAAATGTGTTAATTTAAGTTATAAGATCTAGTTAGGAACAAGCCTAAGTTATAGGCCACACTTTCATAATTAATAAGTCTCTGTATTATTATTTGGGAGCTTGCTGGTGGAACAGAGAAAGACTTGCTCCAAGTTTCTTTGTAATCTGGAGACTTTTAACACTTGAAAGACATTTAGATTAGGTATGCATATGTAAGTAATTACATGCATAATGATTAGACTACAAAATGCTAAATTTAAAATCAGATTCAGTTGCTACTGGGGCGATTAAGAGCCAAAGCTCAGGGTTCTTAAATTTGCTTATGTGTGCAGAATTATTTGGAAAGAAAGGTTCAAAAGGTTGAGTTGACATGTGGAACAACCCCTTCCCTCCCTCCCTCCCCCTTCTTCCTTTCCTCCTTCCCTCCCTCCTTTTCCTCCCTCCTTATCTTCCTTCCTTCCTTCCTTCCTTCCTTCCTTCCTTCCTTCCTTCATTCCTTCCTTTGTTTCTTTGGAGCAGGGGAGTGAAGATTGAATATGAAAACCTGACAGCTAGAGGCATTAGCGAATGTAGATGGGATTTTATTCCGATGGAATATTTGAAGTGTTTGATCCAGGAGATTTATTCTCTTGTGGTTTTTTTCTCTTAGATTTTCCATTCCTTTTGATAGAGAAGCAGGCTCAGACATGTAAGCTGTGTTCTTAGGTAGTTCTTAGAGAAGCCTTACCTGCTCTCTGGAGAAGTTCCTTCCTCTCTTACATCTGGAAACAGAAGGACTCAATCACATTTATACATGTAACCTTCTGTTTTTAAATCTCTGTCTTACAACTTCTCATTTCTGCTCTCTTTAAGTGTGTCAGAGTTCAACAACTCCTCCCTGAGAACTGGTTTCGGTAAGGGTTAATCTTCAGTCCAGGACAGTGTCTCAAATAACACTAGTGAAGTTATTATGAGATGATTTACTGAGTGGTTTTATAAGGGTATCTAGAAGCATTCCTGCCAACTTTGTACCTATCCATCTGTCTGTGCTCAGTGAAGTGCTAAGAAGTTTTCATCCATGGAGGTTGGAAGTTGCTGAGTCAGTTTTCTCCAATAGAGTAACATTGGTTATAGCAATCACTCCAGGGCAGACTTCATGTTCAGGAGCAGTTGACCAACATATGATGGACTCCACAGTTTTGTTTTTGTTTGCATGTGTGTATGCATGTGTACAGTGCTTTTATTTAGTTACAGTTAGGTGGCTCTTTTTTCTTTTGGGGAGTGGTTTTATTTTGTTTACTTGGTTTGGGGAGATTTTATTGTTGCATTGGTATAGTAGTTGGAATGTAATCTCATAGCATTAGGAGGCAGTATTGGGAGGTATGGCTGTGTTAGAGTAAGTATCACCTTGTTGGAGGAAATGTGTCACTGTGGGGGAGGGCTTTGAGGTTTCCTATGTACCATATACCACCCAGTGTCACAGTCCACTTCCTGTTGCCTTCTGATCAAGATGTAGCCAGTACCATGTTTGCCTGAATGCTACCATTCTCTCTACCAGGATGATAATGGACTGAATCTTTGAATCTGTAAGCTGCCACCTCAATTAAATGTTTTCCTTTGCAACAGTTGCCATGGCCATGGTGTCTCTTCATAGCAATAGAAACCCTAAGACAATTGGGTTTTTGTTTGTGTTTTTGAGAAAGAGCTTAAAGTTGGGTGTGTAGGAATGAGGAGGGGATATGGAAGGACTTGGGGGAAGGGAAAATATGATCAAAATATATTGAAATTTAAAAATTATTTTAAATAAAAACATAATAGTACTAATTAATAACAATAATAACAATAAAGAAGTTGATGGGGGAAAAAAACCCACAGCCTTTCCCTCAAAAGGGATAAGAGATAGCTTATTCTGGAGCCAAACATAAATTACTGTTGTTGCAATTTAAGAAAAGCAGTGCTTGAGAAAAAGACACCATGTGACAGGGTTCAAGCAGAGGGTTTTTTTTTTTTTTTTTTTACTTAGGGAAAGGGATCATAAAAAGGGGAAAGGGAAGGGGAGACACCAGCCTCCAGAGACAGGAGCAGCAGGAGAGAAGAGAGAGGAAAGAGGGGGAGAGAGAGGAAAGAAAGGGAGAAAGGAAAGGAGGGAGGAAGGGAGAGGGAGAGGGAGGGGTAGATACAGACACACACACACACAGAGAGAGAGAGAGAGAGAGAGAAAGAGAGAGAGAGAGAGAGAGCACAAGAGGGGAGAGAGGGAGAGGGATGGGAGGTGGGCAGGGCTGCTTTAAAAGTGAACATAGTGAATGTGCACAGGTGGTGCTCTTAGTGGCTGCAGCTGAGGGTGTATCCTGTTAGAACCCCAAAGACAGGCCAATACAGATGCCTGAATACTAACAGCTGTGGCCTGGGGATGCAGTTTTAGGGTTCTCCAAATACTGTTTGCCAAGGTGGTGACAGTTTCATTTAGTTTCGGAATAACAGAACAATGGAAACCATAAATTAAGGCTCTTTAAAATTATACTGGTGGGGCCTGGGGAGATGGCTCAGTTGGTAAAGTGCTCACATTGTGATATGAGGACCTGAGCTTGATCCCCAGAACACATGAGAAAAAGCTGGGCATAGTGATGCATGCACATGCTAACCCTAGACCTGGTAAGGCAGAGTCAGGCAGGTCCCTGGGACTTCTGCCAGGTTTGGTAAGTTCCAGGCCAGTGAGACTCCTTCTTAAAAAGTTAAAAGAAGGATGGTATGCTGGGCATCAGTGGTGCACACCTTTAATCCCAGTACTCGGGAGGCAGAGGCAGGTGGATCTCTGTGAATTCGAGGCCAGCCTGATCTTCAGAGCGAGTACCAGGATAGGCTCCAAAGCTACACAGAGAAAGCCTGTCTCAAAAACAACAACAACAACAACAACAACAACAAAAAACCCAAAACAAAACAGATGGATGGTATTAGAAGAATGACACCCAAGATTATCTTTTCTCCTCCGTATGTATACGAACACATATGCTTACACACCTGTGCACAAATATGCACACACATACATACAATTTAAAAATACTTGGATAAAAACATGAGGTAGGTAGATAGGTTAACAGAGAGGAAATCTGTTTCGGGCTGCAGGTGGCTGAAAGCCAGGGATCTATTTGTTTATTACAAAAAGGATTTTACTTTGATACTCACAAGAATATGGAGCCAAACAAATGGCTGTTATGGGGATTAATAACCCAGGATACTTTGTCTCCCAACTCGTGGCATTTCAGCTCTCCATAATCACAGACAAATTTTTATCCAGCCAATCAGTCTTGTAGACTATTTAACACAAACGTGGATTTTTAAAGGGAATTTCAACTCCCAGTGGCTATATCCTTGCAGTCTGACAGCATCCTTGTGGGTGTGACCCATAATGTTACAGGAGTGGATCTGAGTCTGGCGGGCAGCCACTTGACTTCCCAACTTCCCAGGTTCTTATGCCTCTTTTTTAGTTTTATTTTTTGAGATTATATTGTAATTATAACATTTGTCCCTTCACTTTTGTTCTTTTATCCTCGCCTACACCTTTTACCTCTCTCCTTCAAACTCATGGCCGCCTCCTTTCACTAATGGTTATCTCATAGATAAACGTATTTGTATATACATACATATTACTAAATACTTAACTGCTTAGTCTATATAATGCTACTTATATGGTTGTTTTCCACTGCTGACCATTGGCCCTGGATAGTTTGAGCTCTTTCCTGGGGAAGCCCATCTCTTACCACTCCAAGCTTTTCTCAGTTGCCTGTAGTTCCTCAAATAGGGTTAAGATCTTGTGGACTTTTTTCCCATCCAGTTTGGCATGCTTGTTGGTGTTGTCCTCACTCAGCTCACATTTGGGCAGTCATGTTGGTGAGACTTAATGACTGTAGCTTCTGGTGTTATTAGGAGACACAATCTCACAACAAACTCGCCAATCCTTTGGCTCTTACAAACTTTCTGCCCCCTCTTCTTCAGTGTTCCCTGAGCCTTAGGTGTGAGCTGTTGTTTAGCTGTCTCCTTTTGGACTAGACTCCACAACTCTGCATGTTGATTGGTTGCAGTTTTCTGTGGTCTCTGTCTATTGCAAAGAGAAGTTTCCTGGATGACGGGTGAAGACCACACTTATCTGTGGGTATAAGGACAAGTGTTTAGAGATTCTTGTTAGGGATTATGCTGGTTTACTAATTAGTGGTTATGGGGTTTCCTCCAATAACTATGATTTTACTAGCACTGGGTAGCTAGCTAGGTTTCCAGTACCAGGCATTGTTTCCCTCTTGGGTGTAAGAAAAATGAGGCAGAGAGGCAGACAGACTCCATCTCAAAAGGTTGAGACTGCATTATTGGAATAGCAAGGAACCCCAAACTTTTTACGGGATGAAGGTTGAATAGCAAGGAACCCCAAACTTTTTACGGGATGAAGGTTGAATATATTTAGAGACCCCGGGAGCCATATGTAGTTAGCTACTAGGAAGGTACAGCTACTCTTTTGTGTTTTGACTGGAGATAGGCTAGATTGTTTTTCATACTGGGGACTTTTCCTTCTGCAGTGGAACAGAACAATCAGTCTGGGGCCAAGCAATTTTTTATGGCTAGGATCTATTGCCCAGTGTAGCCTGCCTCACTTCCTCATGACCAGGGGCTATTACCCAACACTGAACAGGTCTTAAGTTCAATTAGGGAGCTGTTGGTAACCAAGGTAAGTGTGCCATTAGTGTACCAGTAGGGTTATCATGCCATGCTGATCTGTTGATGAGGCTCATGGTATCACAAGAAATTGTACACAGACACATGGGTAGTTACGGGAAAGGAGATAATTAATTAAAGAAGAATGACAGATGTGCCAGAGATGTGCCAGACTTAGCGTGTGATCCAGCATTAAGAGGGCAAAAGGGAAGGGCAGGGGCTGTGTGATATTTTATGGGTCAGTTATATAGTAATCTTCTCCCAAGTTCCCACAGTTCTAGTCTTTTCTGAGCATGATCCAATGGTTGAATGAAGTCCGTGCAGGCTGAGGGCTGCCACATGCTAATACACCATATGCTAATCTCCTCCACTCAGGTCTTCTCAGGCCTCAGTGTTGCTGATAGTCTTGCCCTTGGAGCAGCTGTCACTTCCTTAAGGGACACTCTTCGTGCTGAAGGGTCACATGAGCTCTCAGCTCTAGTTTTTCTGCTTTCTTGTTTCACACTTTTTTTTTTTATGATCTTTCATCTGTCTGAAAGGAAACAAAACCATACACACCCTTTCCTTCTTCTCCTTCATGTTTTGTCTCTACGACAAAGGACAGGGAAGACCAAACAGAACTCACGTGTTTCGTACATGCAGGTGAAACCTGGAGATCCGAAGCTCAAAGGGGTGGTTGAAACTTGGGTTTGAATTTCAACAAAGGGACAAGAGTTCTGGGATTGCTGGGGAGGGGAGCTGTTTGAGGGAAGGTAGTCAGAAGAGTGCAGACAGAAAGTTTTGTTTTGCACACTTAAGACACTGTTTCATGTTAGTAAGCATCTCCAGGGACTGAGAGAGGATCACCCTTAGGAGGATAGATTTCTTTTATAAAGGTAAATTTCCCTTAGGAGTTTTTCTGGTATGCTGTTTCTCAAAATCATCAGCCTGAGAGAATGCTTGTGTCCACTACCCATTCTAGGATTGTCTCTTCTGGTCTTCTAACTCCCTGGTGCTGTTTCTCGGCCTAGTATTGGCTTCTCGAAGGTTTTCCTTTTAATCCCCCGTAGACAGAATTTCTATTTCCACCTGGTCCATCAGCAGTTTAGTCTCAAATAAACACTTATATTAATTTTAAACTGTTTGGCCAATGGCCCAGGATTCTTATCAGCTAGCTCTTTCTTAATTATTAACCCATTTCTATTAAACTATGTATTGCCACGGGGCTGTGGCTTACCTGTAATGCTCTCACATGTTACCCGTGCTATTCTTTGGCAGCTACATGGTGTCTCTCTGGCGACTCCTCTCTGAGTTCCTCTTCCCAGCATTCCTAGTCTGGTAGCCCTGCCTATACTTCCTGCCTGGCTACTGGCCAATCAGCATTTATTCACCAACCAATAAGAGAAACATATGTTCACAGCATATGGAAGGACATTCCCCCATCAATTCCCCCTCCTGCTTAGTCTCCCCTCTTCTTGTTCTCAGTGAGAGGGGCTCTATGTCATAAGGAAATCAGGAGTCAGTCAGCTCAAAAAACAAACTCCCTGTTTCTGGGAATTTCTGTTTCTAAAAAGAAGCAAACTATGTAGCTTTCTTTTACTTCAAAATGTCCAAAGTCACAGCTGGTGGCAGAGCCTGCAGGGAACAACTGCTTCAGTTCAAAGGCTGTGTGCCGATCAGCACCCTGGAGAGACCAGAGAAAATAGACCTCAGGGCTTTTAACCCTCCACATGTGAGTGATATTTCCGATTGTCCATTTAAATTTTGATGAATAGTAGAGAGCGGCTGAACACTTGGCTCCCTGAAGAATGCCAGAGCCAATGTAAAACTGATAGAGAAGGTGCTGTTTTTGTTAACTGAGTGTTGGGACAGAAGCCCTCCCTCTTGTAATTCCAGCAGACTAGCCTTGGCGACTCATCTGGACAAGCCAATTATACAGACTGTGAGGAGTGGAGAAAGGAGATTCAATCTGTGTTGCTACAGGTCCATATCAGGGGCCAATGGGTACCCACTGGGTGGTCTAGGTCCTTGTGTCCCAGAACAAGAGACTGATGGAAAACAAAATCAGGACTTTTATGTCTCAATGTGCAGGTTTGACCCAGCACACTTTCCCCAAGTATTCTCTTTTACTGGCTGGCCTGTGTGGGTGAGGGTTTCTTTTTTCGTACTAATTTTTTTGTTGTTGTTATTTTGTTTTTTTCATATGCTCATTTCAGCCTAGTTTTTCTCTTTACTCTCCTTCCATAAAAGGTACCACAGATAGCAAGGAACCACTAAAGGGAGCCAGCGTCCCAAGTTGCTCTGTGAGGTACTGAAGTGAGCGATAGTTTTAAGTAGAGAAAGAACTGACTGAAGTGGAGTCCGAAATGGGTGGATATTAGGTAATCTTGGCCAAAAGGTGGTCTAGCTAATCATTATTTCAGTTCTGGATCTGCAAGGTGGCCTGAAGAAATTGTTATCATGGCCATAGTGTGAGAGGAAGCCATCTGTTCCACAGGTGATCACATCTGTTTGGGCATGCAGCCTCACCTTTGGAGCTCATTGCCATCGTTTGGGGAAGTGGTACGCTCTGTGAGGCTTTGCTGTTTCTGGAAACTAAAGTGACTGGAGGTTTTAAACTGTGACTCTTATTTTTATGTCTTCAGCCTTGAAGATAGTCTAAGCATTATTGGTTTTGAGATGGAGACACCTTGAGTGATTAGCATACCTACAGCAGAGTCATTCTGATGACCCATGGTAAAGGAGACAGACACAAGATGGAGGCAGAGATGCCAGGGTTTGCCCCCTATGTTTAGTTATGTTGTAGGCTCAAGTGAAGGGTCAGTGCATTTCTACAAAGCCAATTCTAAGTTGTTGGGCCTGACAAAGTCTTCTACCACCACAGCCACTAAGAACAAATGAAGACTCCTTCATTTGTAAACTACTCCTCAGTGAGAACAGAAAATCCCAAGCCATTGTTATGGAATATTTAACTATGTAAAGATGTGTTCCACTTGTTTATGCTGTGGAATAGTACTTTAACTGTGTAAAGGTGTGTTATGGTTGTTCCTGCTGCCTTTGTTTAACAATGTAAGGATGTGACACATTTGTTTTTGTTGCATTTGTTTAATTATGAAAAGGTGTGAGCTGTTTCATGTTGCCTGCCTAAGGTACCTGATTGGTCTAAGAAAAAGCTGAATGGCCAATAGGCAGGTAGAGAAAGAATAAATGGGGCTGGTGGGCAGAGAGAATTAATAGGAGGAGAAATCTAGGCTTAAAAAGAACAAGAGGGAAAACAAAAGAAGAAAATGGGGAAAAAGAGAGGAACATACCCAGGGCAGAAGCCAGGCAGCTACCAGCCAGACCCATGTTTCCATAGAGAGCAGGAAAATATATACAGACATATAGAAAGGCAATATAGAAAGAATGAAAAGTAAAAAGCCAGGCAAAATGCAGATAAAGGGAAACAGATCAAAATAAGAGCTAAGCTAAGGCCAAGCATTCAAAACTAACAATAAATCTCCATATCTTGATTTGGGAGCTGGTTGGTAGCCCAAAAGAAAAGTGTACTGGCCTGGTACACTGTCTGTAAGTGTAGACAGCTCTGATCCCAAATGAAGAGATTTGGTCCTAGTCTCAGCCTTGGCTCTGATTACATTGTGGGTTTGATTTTCTACCACCTCTCTCTGAACTCTACTTTTCATTTTCAATATTCAAGATAATTATGTGTCATCTTGAATCTAAAGGTTTTTCTTCTCAGCAACACATACCAGCTGTTAACTGAGTTCCCAGAAAGAAGCTGGGCTGACTCTGAACATGCTGCAAATAACTGATTAGAAAGCCAAAGGCTGTAGGGTATTGCAATGCTGTAGGTCTAGAGCCAAATTACCCTGGGCTGTCTTAGCCTCCTAAGTGGCCATTTTTGCTCATCTCTATGTATGACCTAGCATCCTGGTGACTATTGGGCAAATCCTTTGGGGGTATACAAACAGACTTTTAGTTAAGAAGGTCATTGGGTAGCATCTGAGGCCCATAACAGGGATTTGTCTGCTTTGCTGTGACCTGCCTGATATATACACACTGATGTATATGAAGTGTTTTGACTAACAACATTTATTATCGTGTTATGATAAAAAACATCATGTAACTGTTAGCATGTTGGAATATGGAATATAGGCCAACCTAAATATCAGCTCCTGGGCTATATATTTTACATTGACACCAAGAGAACCCAACTGAGGTGCAAGGATAGTCTTTGAAAACTGGTGCTCACAAGATCCATTTAGCTGGACGGGCATTGAGCAGCAGTACTTGAGAGCTAGCCTCATCAAAGGTTCTTATTATTAAGTCAGACTAGAACATCTTTTCTCACAAGTCCTTGGAGTAATGGATTCAAAGAGCTTAAACAACTTCAGAAACAGAAACTTCAAAGGATGAAAGACAGCACAGGGGCTTTGTCTCCCGTCTTTTTATCTACCACCCTCAAATTAAAAGCCAGAAGCTTGACTCAGCTAGCAGACATGTGGCTGAAACAAAGATCACAGACCATCAAGGGTAAATACCTCCACACTGTAGGCCAGTTGATGGAAAGGTCAAGATTATGGACTTGTTAGAGAAGAGAATAGATGAAAATATGTCTTTAAACTCCAAGGTAAGTGAAGGGTTGGTCTTCTTTGACCCAAATAGTGTTTCAATTTCTGATAAAACTAGCAGTAGCAATGTAACTACTATGTAAGCTTTATTGAGTGCTGCTGGCTATGTATAGTACTTCGTGCTTTGTGTATTTGACCTTTACAACAGCTCTATGAAGTGTCTTATGTTATTTACCCATGTTCTCAAGGTGAATGCATCAGTGTGACAATTTGTATGTATACCAGCAGGTAAAATCTGTAGCCACAAAGTAGCTGAAGCATTGTGCTGTTTCATGAGGTTATTTTGTGCCTCATTCATCTCAGGAGATGGCACTTTCTTGTATTTTGCTCCGGTGTCTGTAATACATGTCAAGTAGCCACAGCCTCACTCAACACTGCCTCTATCATTGCGACTGTAGGAGACCAAATAGGTCACTCCAAATATGCCATTTTGGCCCAAGCATTTTGAGCAAAAGGCAATCGAGAAGCAACAGATACAAAAGTAGCCCTCTACCCTCTCCCATTTACAAAGGTGAAATCATCCCTCCTCCACTTTCCACCAGTAAAGCCTGACCATTGGAGACAGCTCTTGACCTTCATCAGCCTCGAGTGGCAGCTGAGGACTCTATGGCTGGTCTTCATTTATTCGTCCTCACAGTTTGCTGCCTGCTGAGAATCAACGTCCTTTTCCTTTGTCTTCTCAGAAATCTTAATTCTAAATCACCCTCCTTGAGCAGTACTCATTCCTCGGGAATCTTTCAAGTGTACATGGAATATGAATATTAATAAATTCTGTTTGTTTTTCTTGTTACACTGTCTCTTGTTACCATGGTCCATCAGAGCTAAGAACTATGAAGGACAGAGATAAATGACTTTTCCTCCACTGTACTCTATAACCTCTAGTGAGAACTTTGTAACTGTCTTTTCTAGAATGCTGGCTGACATGCTCTGGGTCTGAAATGCCTCTCCTCACTTTCCGCCCAAACTCTAATGTGTTGAAGGCTGTCTCCAATGAATAGGTGGGGCTTTGGAGAAATGATTGGATCAAGAGGCTTCGATGTAATCAACAGATTTGTTCATTGATAGGTTAAAGTTGAATGGACTTTTGGGAGGCAGTTGGAAATACTTCTCTTTGGAGAAGTATGTCACCAGGGCAAGCCCTTGTAGGATATAGGTCTTGTCCCTGAATTCTTACTTTCTGTCCTTGCCTCCTGGCTTCCAGGAAATAAACACCCTCTCCTACCACACATACCTGATGCTGTGATTTCTGCTTTGCCCCAGGTTCAAAGCAATGAAACCATGTGCCAAAACAGCTCTTCCCTTCCTTAATTTGTTTTTCTTAGGCATTTTGTCAGAGCAATAGAAAAGAAGCTAAAGGCACTGGGCTGCATGGAAATGTTCTGGGGTTTGATCAGACACATCTTTCAAGTAGAGAAAGCAATCCAGTGCTTTGGCAGGGACCCTGTCTTCCTCCAATCTCCATTTTAAGCTTGTGAATAACTTCTTTTTAATTGAATTCAAGTCTTCCCCTCCCCTTCCTTCTCCAAAGTATGTCCTCATCTTTATTTCTAATGTAATTAAAATCTGTTCCAGAAAGCTAAATCTGCAAGTGTTTCAAGCTATGGCAGAAAATTCATTGTCTTTTTAAAAATTATAACCCAAATGGGAAACAACCTGAAGATGGGATTTCATTACAGTTTCTCTCCAGCCTACATCTCTAATCCCATTGACCTATTTGTTCACTAACACTCTTTGATTACACAAAGCTCTATCAGGAAGGGATGGAGAAGGTGGGTCCAAGGAGCTAGTGTGATTGGCTGAGTGTGATTTATGGTTAGTGCTCCATGGAAACTTTGTGCTTGATTTGTAGATGAAAGAAAAACATGGTCTTTCCATATGTTCTTGAGTTGTTTTTGGACTCTTGGTGTGTAGGTTGATGTGGTGTGTTCTATCCAGTCACAGAATCAAGAGTTTCAAACTTGAGAGTTCAGAAGGAACAACTGGGTGACACAGCCCAGTTGAAGTGCTCTGAGGACACCAGGAATGAGTGAGGAGTGTGGAGAACAGGCTTCCTCTCCAGCTCACCCTCTCTTGATACTGGAGGTTCAACAACAACAAAAAACCTGTTCCAATTTTTCAAAAGGATCCAGAAATTTACATGAAATTTCTCAAATTTTGAATATTAGCCACTAATTACAAAAAGCTATAGCCTCCTGCATCAGACTCTACCACTGCCATATCATTGCCCCAGTCCAAAGCAGAAGAGTCAATTGAGTACAAACAAAACCTCCAAAACCAGGCATTAGAGAAATCTTTCCTTCTTTAACTTATTTTCCTCAGCTCCCTTGTTAAGTTCAGGTCCCTTGAAAGTTAAGACACTGAGTTTCCATGAAAACATATTAATGTTTGGCAAGGGTCACTCTTCAAGTAGTTTTCTAGTTCATAAGTTCCTATGCTGTAATTCAGATGTGTTGGAACCTAGAAAGAGAAAGAGTTGGGTTGCGGGCTTAGCAAACTCCCTGCCAAGGAGAACTGGCAGGTTTTGAGCCATGATGAAACCCAAAGATGAAACAAAACATAGAACTGGCACTTTAGGCTTCCTGTTTGCAACTCTTGTTCTGAAATTTTATTGTGGGAAGGTCAGACCAGGGCTTGAATAAACAAGAGGAAAGCATTAGACCTTTTGAGATGTTAGAGGACATTGGATGATGTCCTGGAGGGTCTGACTTCCTTCACAATGAGTTTTGTGAGGACCGAGCTGGGTGCCTGTGGCAATCAGGAGCAGAGTCTGTAAGGACATGCATGGGGAAGGTGAGGAGGAGCTCCCACTCTATATGCCTACCTTTGCTTTTCTTCTAGTTTCATCGGCTCTATGCTTCAATGCAACCAAGAAAAATGCTACTAGAGTTAAATGAAGAAACAAGTTTCATCTGTTTGTGAGTCAGGCACAACAGCTCCTTAAATGTCCTTAAAAGGAAGGGATGGGAGATCACTGACAAACTTGCAGGTGCTCGGGCTTCTGGGAGGAAAATAACCTGAGCAAGAGAAATGACTCAATAGTCATAATGTTATGGCGTGTAAACAGAGATACGAAGATTTGGGAGAATATGGACAGAAAAATTGAGACAGGAAAAAGTGGAGAATTCTAGAGGAAGGAGTAGTGAAGCAAGTTGTAGAGACGGATAAGCATGTCAAGTTCAGGTAACCCTAGCTGTTAGGTTTGATACTGGTTGTTTTCAATTTGCTTAATAAACATTGGCATGGTTTCTTTGGGCTTTACAAATATTTGTCCAATTAATTCTCATATCATTGCCACAAGGCAGTTGCAAACAGTGATACTAACTATATGCATTATTTTTAAAATTTATTCTCAATATAATCATCATCATCAATATGTGTGTGTAGAGGTCAGAGGACAACTGTTTTGAGTAGAATCTTTCCTTCCCCTGGGGGATCCAGGAGAGAACATACGATCAGGCTTTCTCAGCAAGTGTCTTTAATTACTGAACCATCTACAAGCCCTAATTATACTCATTATTATGGTCCTTGTATAGATGACAAAATTGACAGTTTTATTGTCTAAACATTTGTGTGGCTCTCACAATGATGGGACAGAACACAATGACCTCTGGATAGATGAAAGGCAGAGTGCTGTTACAACTCCAGTTGAGAGAAAACTGCCTGGAGAGCCGCACAGGTCACCACAGGGAAGGTGACAGTGAACAGGATGAGACTAGCTGGGTTTTTTCAGGCTTCTTCCAGGTTGGATATTCTAATGCTTCTGGAAGCTCAAAAAAAAAAGAAAAATAAAAGAAAAAAGAAAAAAAGAAAAGAAGAAGAAGAAGAAGAAGAAGAAGAAGAAGAAGAAGAAGAAGAAGAAGAAGAAGAAGAAGAAGAAGAAGAAGGGGCCACATTCTTAAACATTTGACATCTGCCAGTGGGGCCTGCATGTGCTGTCAGCCAGTCGTGTTAGAACTCAGTAAGAAAAATAGTCAGCAAAGTGCCTCCAAAGGAGAATTGAGATATCTTTAGATAATTCCAAAACCAGTCAAGGCAGCTCTTATGAAATATTGCCTTGAGACACAGAAGGATCCTGGAACACACGGATCACTCATTGGTAAGTGGCAGAGATAGACTTCAGCCTTAGACAGTCTAGTTCTAGAGTCCACAACAGCAAAGAAAGAAGGCAAGGCCAAAGGGGCCTTTGTGCTTTCTCTGGTCAAATGAAACATCATGAGAGAGGAATACAAATGGGCGACAAGGACAAAGTTGTAAGAGAAGGCTATATGATCTGATTGAAAGAAACTTGGTTGCAAAGGAGCCTTTGCTGTTGCCTAGCTGTCCGCTATCTCTCGCTATCCTGTCCACTATCTTTTATGCCCACACAACTATTTTGTTTTGTAACTTCGTTTTGTGGTTCCGTCTTCCCCTAAAACATGTACGGTTTGTCATGCTACATTGGAAAAAAGTCAGAGCAATGTAGTTGTGATTTTTTTTTTTTTCCAGACAAAGGAAAGAAGCTTTTGCAAATAAGCCAGTATCTGATCTTTACACTTTCTCTTTAAGAATCCTGAGCACACATCTCTGGGAAAAGTCCAGTTATTTGTAAGGTTTGACCTCTCCTTCCACCCCTCCTCCTGGTTTTTTCCCTCACTGTTTTTGAACTCAAATTGAGTCATTCGAAAGAAAGGATGATTATAAACGCCTCTTTTATTCTTTCAGTTTGTGCTAAATCACATATTCATGCTGATCAAGTATTGAATGCTAAGGAATCAATCACCTATTGGCTTTGGCTTTGTCCTAGAATAATCATCTAAGAGTTGTGAGGTGGGGTAGCGGGCAGGAATGTCACCACAGGGAAAGCACGCTGCTCTGCTGCCGACAAGGCCTCACTCCCCATCCTTCCATGCTGGTTAAGCATTTAGAAGCCGGGTCTCTTGATTCTGGAGGCTGATTGCTGTAATAAGTTCCAGGGGTCGATTGCTGGAGACTCACCTGCTCTGTGCTCTGCTTCTGAGAGAAATTAACTAGCACAAAGAAACCTACTCAAGACCCCTGAGAGCACTTGTAGGGTGTGCCCTAATCACTCCCTAGGATGTACAACCTGGAGGGTGTCAGTTTAGACAAACACAAAGTTTGAGGCCTCTCAAAGACACACGGGGTCCTTGTTTTCTCTCCATCGAGAGCTGAATGGGGCTGGCCCCATGCCGAGCCCTGAATGGCTTGATAGGCTTTCCTTTGTTCATAAATTCTCCAGTAATGTTAACTCCAAAGGCCGGCTGAACGAGCCCCAGCTCACCAAGCCTCTTACTTACATTGTGTTATTTGAACCCCATGCAATTTTCTAGGCAGAGCCCACCCCTCCCACACACACTGGTTCATTCTCACCCCCCCACCCCACCCTACCCTACCCCAGAGCGCCCACACCAGTCCACTGCCTTCAGACTTCAGCAGGATGTTGATGGATGGTAAGCATTCCTTGGACATGAGTCAACTCCAGGCTCATGGGACTATACCAGTTGTCTGTGTCGTAGTTTAACTCATTAGATAGTTACCCAGAGGTAACCAGCATTGATCAAATTAGTTAGACTTAAAAAATAGGGCTACTTGTGTCTTTTAGTTTCTTTTTAATAAAGGCATTAAGTAAGTTTTTTTTTTTAAGTTTGTGGTTTTATGTTTTTGAGTACTGTATTTACCTCATCTCTACCTATCTCCCCCTTTGGCTCATCAAATTTATAACTTTTCTACTACTATTATTATTTTCACACATACACATATTTTGAAAAAACATACTGAATCTGATTTGTAAACATGTTTAGGGCTGACCACTTGGGATAAACTAACTTATAAGTTTATCTTCCTTTAAAAATTAATGTGTATGCATGAAAATGCTATAAATAAATCCATGATCAAGCATACACAAGCACAAGGACCTGAGTAAGTTCAGATCCCCAGCACCCCACCCATATAACAGGCTGGGAGGACGAATGCAATCTGAGTCAATTCCTCAGCACCCTGTATGTTGCAGTTCTTGCCTCTGTTTAAACTGGGGAGTGAAATGTGCATCATGGAAGAAGACAAAATCCAGGGTTTTGGTGTGATAACTGCCTGATGGAAACTTCATTACTTAGACTCTGATGATTTCCCAGAGCTGGAGCAGCCACAGTGTGGAAGACTGATGTCCTCCTGGTGTGAGGACATCATTTCACATGGAAATCAAAGGTGGCATTATCTGTCCTCTTACAACGCAGTGGATGGTTTTGTTTTGTTTTAACACAAGTCAGTACTGATGCACCAGGAAGGAAACTTCCTGGACCTGGTGGTAAGATGTACTGAGACAATGGTTAGGAACAAAGTAGCTTTCCCTGTTAATATTTAGTTGCAAGAAATTGATTTTAGCAACTAAAAGATGGTTCAATAATTATCTAGGGGAGCACATAGGTGATCTCTTGTTATAATACCATTGTCTGCCTTTTATTCTTCTATCATCATCATCATCATCATCATCATCATCATCATCATCATCATCACTTTGTGATTCTGGGGTTAAATCCAGAGCAGTGTACACACTAGGTGATCACTCAGCCACTGAATTACATCCCTAGCCCTATTCTTTTTTTAATAACAGCTATTTTTTGTACTCTAAAATGAATATTTATTTTTCTAAAAATTGGAAAATGTAGAAAATCAGTTAGAAAAATCTCTTTAATTCTCCTCCTATATACAATTGGACAGAATTTTTTGTAATCTTTGAGATATGTATGTTTTAATGTTACTGTGATCATGTGTCATTCAAAATGATCCCTATACATGTTTGGGGGGTAAATATCTGATTTAAAGATATAAAAATAAAGCAAGTTCTTTGTATAAAATATTGAAATACAGAAAATATAAGATTCAGATCTTAGAAATATGGCAGATTAGGTATTCACAAACCCCTTATAATGTAGTAGTACATTTGAAATATTGGATAAAAGAGATTTTTTTAATGAGCAGGTAAATCAGAGGAAATTAAGGAATATGTCTGAGGTGAAATTACAGAAAGACTTTTTTGTTTATTTTTCAAGACAGGGTTTCTCTGTGGAACAGATCTGGGTGCCCTAGAACTCGCAGAGATCCACCTGCTGTTGGGATTAAAGGCATGTGTCACCACTGCCCAGCCAGAAATTGCAGAAAGACTTGAATTTGGAGAGACACATGTTTGGGTTTACTGTTTGAACTGGCAATATCTGCTGATCCTTATATGAACTATAGTTTAAAAGTTTAAAAGACCAATAAAGAATAAGAGATAGAAAGGGGTTTAAGTGGGTAACAGTTCTCAGTAAATGTGAACTTCCTAGCAAGGCAGCATACTGAAGATGAGTAAAGCTAAACAAAAGACCTGCCGTATTGATAGACCATGTTGGAAAGCAAAGAAAAAATTATCCAAGAATTCCTAAGCTGTAAATGTATGCAGATATTCCTAAGTATGCTGACTCCACTTGAGAACTTCACCTTTAACATGGCATTGAACAATATGCATTTTGAATTTTCAGTTTTCCTGGGCTAACAATATGCTATAGATTTCCTCTCTGGTGACTCAGTGCAGCTTCGACGAGCCTCAGCTCTCAGTCAGACACATGATCATGAAGACAAACAATTGCTTCTCTGAGGCATGTTTGTGTGTGTGTATTCGTGTGTGTGTGTGTGTGTGTGTGTGTGTGTGTGTGTGTGTTTTTGTTACAATTGGTTTGAGAGATGCAAAATCATGAGTTAAAGAATATTGGTACTTGAAAAGGTTTGGGCTTGATGTATTCTCTTATTTGGCCTACAAATTGCAAGTAGACACTTTAATGTCATCGTGAATGGGTTGTATCTTCAGGTACGTGGGGGGAACAGTTTTGGTTGTGTTTGATACAGTGTCTCACTATGTAGTTCTGGATGACCTGCAACTTATTTTGTAGTTCAGACTTGTCTTGAACTCAGAGACCCCTGACTCCCAGTGTTATAAAGTCACGGAGCATCATGCCCAGCTCTTTTGGCTGGATTTTTTTGGAAGAGTCTCATGTAGACAAAGTGGCCATGAACATGCTAAACATGTCTCCCTCTCCAACCTTCAAAGATTTTTAATGGATGGAACTTTAGGAGAAATAGAGAAAGCTGAATCAAAGACATTTTAAAACTTGTCTCTTAAGAATTGACAGATAGCTGGGTGTTGGTGGCACACACCTTTAATCCCAGGCAGAGGCAGGAGGATCTCTGTGAGTTTGAGGCCAGCCTGGTCTCCAGAGCAAGTGCCAGGATAGATTCCAAAGCTACACAGAGGAACCCTGTCTCGAAAAACAAAAACAAACAAACAAACAAACAAAAAAAGAATTGGCAGATCAAGTAGACCAAAATAAAGTATTTTTTAACAATAAAATAACAAGTTTACTTTAATGGGCAATAGAAAACCTCACCCAACAGAAGGATAAAGGGGTATTTCTGTGAATTTATCAAGCCTAAGCAATCAAACAAGACTACAAACATTGAAGGCTTAGGATTATTACGAATACTCTAAGAACTTAATGCTAACAAATTAAAAGTAAAAACCTGAAAAGATGACCCAAGAAAACTCAGGTCTGTAAATGTTTGTTTGTTTGTTTGTTTGTTTGTTTGTTTCAGACAGGGTTTCTCTGTGTAGTCTTGTCTATCCTGGAACTCACTCTGTAGACCAGGCTGACCTTGAACTAAGAGATCTGTCTGCCTTTGCATTCTGTGTGCTGAGAGGAAAGACTTGCAACACCATGCCCTCCACATGTTTATAAATTTTATTATTCCTAAATAAGACATGTATCAGAAATGATGTGTATTAAACATATGCATTAAATAAAAAACATAGCAACTGAATAGACATATTTTTGTTAAAGATTGATGTACATCAATATACATACATTTGTATGAATGGAGTAGACTCAGATAACTGACTTCCTTAGCATAATTGGAAACAATTATATTCAGGACTAGAGAAAATAATGGTAAGGTTGTCTACCAAATTCATGGAGCTGCACTCTTAACAGTGGAGTCTGTTTGGGCCATTGTCTTTGTATTCAAATCTTGGAAACTGAGTCCACACTCAGGCTACCCTCAGTATATTCAGCACTAGTTAGTATTTCAAGGCTTCTTCTTCTGCAATTATTGGAAAATTGAGATAAGCTATACACCATAACAGCCGGTGTTTGTTATAACTGTTAAGCAATGTATAGATCACAAGTATCCCTCACAGGATCCTTTTGTGTTTTGAACTGAATGAAGAATAATCATAAAACATGTGGTGTTTATTGATATTCAGAGGGGGAATTAATAGTCTTTAAACATATGTGACCCGGGAAGAAAATGTGTAGCCTGTAGTGTTCAAATTAAAGAAGTTCTGATCACAGGCAAGCATATACATTATAAAGCTGAAGAAGAGAATAGGCTTCCAAAGACATAAAAGAAAGAAAGCAATCAGCAAAAGAGAAAAAAAACATTAAGCAGCCAAAAACAAAACAAAAAATTATAGTAGAAGGATCAATAAAGCTAAAAGTTTTTCTTCAAATAGCCTTGAGGCATTCACAGATCTCTGGCATGATGAGTTAAGACAAAGGTGGAAGCTACAAATAATATTAAGAATGAAACAGGACAAAACTGGCTTAGACACATTTGAAATTACATCAAATGTGAAGGATCACAACAGCAGTACAAACATAGCACTCAGAGATGGTCAAATTTATCGAGAGCTTAAACTGTGTCATGCAAAATAGAGAGAAAATGTCTGTCTTGCTTTTTCTGTCCCTAGTACCTGCTGTATGTTAGGGTGAACATGGCCATAGTTCATGTGTTGGAAACTTACTCCCCATGGCAACATTATTAGAGATGATTGGAACCTTTTAGAGATGATTGGGACATGGGAATAAAAGGGACTAAAGCTGTTATACTGAGGGGGGTTATTATTGAGAGAATCTGTTTCCTATAAAAGAATGCATTGTCTCTCTTCCCTCCCTCTCTCCCTCCCTCCTACTTTCTGCCATGGGTTGACATAGTGTGAAGGAAGGCACTCAACAGATATGGGCCTCTGGCCCTGACTTTCTAGCTTCCAGAATGATAAGAAATTAATCGCCTTTCTTAATAAATTACCCAGTCTTGGGTAATCTATTATGGCATCGCACAATGGACTAATACAATCACATAAATTAAGATACAGCAACTGTGAATATTTCAGTTTGTTTATTTTAAAACAAAGTTCATTTATTTATAAAACTTTAATAATGAAATACCTTCCCAGACACTCATAATAATGCTAAAAAATAAAGTTCCAAGATAAGCAGCATCTACTTTGTCATTCTTTAAAGCTTAAACAGTAAAATTGTGTGGATTTTAAAGCAGCTAATCTTATCTAAATTCTCTGACAATGAAATGAACAATCCACTCTTCCTACAGTTGTGATTTCTGGAGGACAAAAGGAGAGATTTTTTCTTGTAATTCTTCCAGGCCAGGATCCTCAATACATGAATTTGATGTTATCAGCAAAGACTAGAATAACATTATTATCTGATGATGTTACTAATCAAAATTAATAATTGCTGGCAAGGGTTTAAGACACCAATTTCCTGGCATACTGAAAGGTGCATAAATGAAAAGGAGAAGATAGTGTGAAATGCGGCAAGGCGAGGTTTCTGACCACAGACTTCATAAGAAAACCCCAGCGACAACTCTGGAATCTAAATGAAGTGGGGATAACCCACAAGTTCTTTGCCATAATAAGGATGAAAAAATTTGTCAAAAACACTTTTCAAGGATACATGACATATACAGATGTATACATATATACACACACAAATAAAATATACACATACAGATACACATATGCTCATACACACATGTATACATACACATGCATACACATATACATATAACACTTACATGCATACACATACATATATACACTTACATGCATACACATATATATACCTACATATCACACATATACACATATACACATACATAGATACACATATACATACATATACAGATAAATATGCACATACACATACATACAAATCATCTTCACAGAGTTAGACAAATGCAATTCCACTCCTAGGCATATACCCAAAAGAAGCACATTCATACAACAAGGACATTTGTTCAACGATGTTCATAGCAGCACTATTTGTAATAGCCAGAAACTGGAAGCAGCCTAGATGCCCCTCAACTGAAGAATGGATATAGAAAATGTGGTACATTTACACAATGGTGTACTACTCAGCAGGAAAAAACAATGGAATCGTGAAATTTGCGGGAAAATGGATGGAACTTGAAGAAATCATTCTGAGCGAGGTAACCCAATCGCAAAAAGACAAACATTATATGTACTCACTCATATGTGGATTTTAGACATGAGTAAAGGATCACCAGCCTACAATCCACACTGCCAGAGAAACTAGTAAACAAGGAAGAACCTAAAAGAGACAAATATTGTCCCCTGGAGAAGGGGAAAGGGTCACAATCCCCTGAGCAAATTGAGAGCATGGGAAGAGGGGGGAGGGAGCTATGAGAATGAGAAGGGAAGATGAGGAAGGATGCAGAGGTCATGAGGGAGCAGAAAGGTTGAGTCAGGGGAAGAATAGAAGAAAGGATATGTGATAGGTAGGGTTTTAGTTGGGGGGGGTGGTAGGGGAGGAAGGAAGGGAGAAGGGAACTGGGATTGTCATGTAATTCAATCTTGTTTGTAATTCAAATAAATAATAATAATATATAATAATAAACCGCAGGAAAAAAAATGCAACATAAGCAAAGGTAATACACACTCAAGTAATATTCCCCAACAATTCATAACTGTAATTTTGCTACTGTTATGAGTTGTAATGTAAATATCTGTGTTTTCCGATGGTCTTAGTCGATCCCTGTGAAAGGGTTATTCAACCCCGATGGCGGCCACAATTCACAGACTGAGAACCACTACATTACAGCAACACAGAACAGACGCTAACTCACCTGTAAAGAAAATTTTCTGGTTTGAAAATTAAAATTAAGGAAGAAAAATTATTTTTACCAAGACATTTTTTTCTTCTGAAACAAAAATGAAGGGAAAGATGCAAACAAACTTTAGCAGAGACTTTATTATCTCTTCGTAATGAATGTGGATAATGGGAACACTTAGTAATGATTGAAACCTTTGATTCTAAAGGTATTTTCAGTAAGTTAAAAATGTTAATTTAAGACATCTATAATAGGTTCTTTGTGACTGCCTTTGACTAAAAAAATAAAAAAAAGAAAGAAACAAAACCACTGACTCCTCACTTGTGCTCGCAAGTTAACTAAAAGCAAGAAAAAAGCCTGGCTCCTCTGCCTTAATTTTGTGTCCATCTCCTCTACTTTGGGTCAGTTATTTGTTCAACTCTGCACACAGGCAGGGTCACTCCAGGGGTGTTGACTAGAAACAACTGACGCCTAACTAGTCTCACCCCCTTCAAAGCTGAAGTCACCAAGAGAAGAGTAACTGGAACATCTTACCATCAGCTTTCACAATATCCTACTCCAGACCTTCAAAAGGCTAACACAGGCTCCAGACACTGTCTTAAACCTTCAGTCCCCTTGGACTTCAGGAGCAGCAAGACTTCACAGAGTACCCTCTCCCAAGCAGGGGCAACTATCTCATGAGAACCAGCTTGTACCCCTCAAGACATGACAGCAATAATAATTTCTGGGGATCACCTTGTTGAACCAGAACTGAGATAAAGGTCGACCACACCAAGCTGGAGCAAGACTGCTTCATTATACATTCCTCCTGCCCCATCCTGGGTTTCCTCTATTCAATCCTAAATGTTTATGTCGATGGCCCTGAAGATGGACTTGAGATCCCTGGACCCTTCATCTGTTCCCCTTGACTCTGGCCAAATCTCATTCCCTGCCTTTCTCTATTACTCAGCTCTGCAATTGATCTACTGGGATGGGTTACAATAGTCTGCTGGGACTTCCAGAGTCAGGACATATTTCTTAACATCCCAGCATCATATCTAATAGGCTTCCTACTTTGAATATTAAGAATGAGTCATGCAGTTATAAAGACTATCAATTTCTTTCATCCTTCTCCATCTAAACAAATGTGGAAGGAACACTTAAATATTTGTTTCCTCAGAACCCATGGAAATGCCAGGTGGGACTGGCAACTGAGCTGTAATTTCAGGACTCAGAAGACAGAAACTGAAAAATCTCCAAAACAAGCTGACTAGTGAGAACAGCCAGACTAGTGGAATCAGTGAGCTCTGGGTTCTATTGAGAGGCCCTGCCTTAGTGACAGCTATCAAAGAAGACTCCAAATGTCAATGTTGGACCTCCACAGGCATGAGCACCTGCATATGTGAACATATACATACCCATTTGTGGGGCCTCCATATACATGTACACTTGTATACACATATATAGACATACATGCAAACATTCATGCATGCCATACCCTCATTTAATAACTAAGTAGTTGTTGGAAATTTCACCAGAATATTTAGATTCCATGTGAGAGAGATGAGAAAAGGAAAAGTGCATAGGTGGCTATTCATGCTTCCAGTTGCCACAGACCTTGGGTCCTAGAATCAGGCTGCAGGGCAGCGATGGTAGGAAGCTGTTGTTGTTAGCCTAGTTGTTAGAAATAGAGAAGTAAAGTAGGAAATAAACATTTTCTCAGGTCAGATATCTGTAGTTAGTAAAAATGCCTCCTGAGTTTTGACAATATTTCTTTCTTGTCAGTGTTTTTGCTCCTGGAAGCTGTAGGTATAAGTATCTTACTTTTGGAGGAAGTGCATAGGATGTTAGCCAGATGCTGTTTAAATTGGAAAGCCCATCTCTTTTACATAAGAAAGAATAAATTACCTAGTATAGAATTTTGGCTCCTGGCTATTGAAAATCCTGACCCCAAGGAGTTCAACATTTCAGCTGTCCAGTATACAGGAGGTGGAGGGGTGGATGAGTGGTTTTAGGCCAATGGGAACCCTTGGCAACACCAGGGGATGTAGAAAAGTTGAACAGGGCACCCAATCTCATACTGTGGTGTAGACTGGGCAGAGTAAGGGACTGGTGAAAGCTGATATTTAGCCCAAGTTCTGAGCTCAAGCCCTGACTCACATCAGGGACATTTTTGGTACTTGATTCCCCAGAGGAAATGATTTTTTTAAAAAAAAAATCTGCACAAAGGAAACTTAATGAGATACCACAGATTGTGAGAGAGGGAACGCTGTTGTACTTATGTGCCTGCATGCGGTCATGTGTATTTATATGTGTGTATTAAGTTATAGGTGATGAATCCAGATGAAGGTGAATTCACACAGCTGTGGTTACCATCTGAGAGGTGTGTTGGGAAGGTTGGATTTACTTAAGCAGCCTTAGCTGGGTAGCATTGCCTACAGCTGAATGTTACTCCTAACCACATACTCTCTGCTCATTTCTACCTCCAGGCTGGCCTCTATGTACCTTTGATCTCTTCTCCTGCTGCCCTTCTGCCATCATGCTGGCACATAGCAGGTGCTGTATAAACTTGTGGTTATAACTGGCTAAATAACAAGGTCAAGGGGTACACAGGGAATTTCTTTTGTTTAAAAAAAGTGTGTTTATCTTGGAAGATGACAACATGAAGGAGTGGGGAGGATGTTTATCTTCTGTTATTGCTGCTTTGATTCAACAAATGTAACCCTGGGTAGTCAGCATTCCCTAAATGCACAAAACATGTCTTACAATTCGCCATACTAGGCCAAGAATAGTTTATCTGAAATGAAACGAGTTCCTTCTTCCCATGAAATGCCTTTAAGGAAACAGAACTGAAAAGGAAGCTGGGAAAGGTGTCAGGGCTATGGAAACTATGCTTACCCAGGTTGATTTCTGGAGTCCAGCAGGAGCCAAAGCAAAATGCCCAATTCTGGCATGGGGCAGGACCTTTCCTGAAACCAATGAATAGTGGAGAGGTCACTTCAACCATTTTATGTTGTCTACAATGCTATGGTGAACACTTGTTCATATGTGAGTGCAAGATTCTTTGGTCCAACACTGTTGATTTGCTTTTGGCCGCTTTGATAAACACCATGAAGAAAAGCAGGTAGGCATGTGACTGAGTCTTCAGCATCCAGGGAAGGTTACTCAGCAGGGCTTCCTGGAGGGTAGTTCCCAATCAGCATTGCAGCCAAGCTGCTCTTTGGAGTCCTTATTAGCTCTTGGATACAGGAGTGCTGGCTTCATTTGGGGAAGAAGGACCTAAATCCCTGTGTGTTCCTGGTTTGTTCTTTAGACTAAGGACTATCTTGACTAGGAGACAGCCTACAGGGAGCATAGCAGGGCAGGTTCCTTCTGTGCCCTGTGGGCCAGGACCTGCTTCCTTGAGAGCTGTGGCAAGAGATCCGGAGATGGTGGAGGGGACTGCTTGTGACTGCCACTCCTCTCCATTGCCATCTTGACTATTACCAAGAATGCTTTCTCTGAGGAGGCTGGAGAACCCATCATGAAAGAACTTTTAAAACACAGGATGTGGGCTCTGGACATTAACAAATGATGGCCGCAGTCAACACTTCATGTCTCAGAGCCATGCCCTTCTTTGGACTCCAGTTACTCCAGCTGCCGGTAGTGTTGTCATTAGCTAGGGGCTGACAGGGCTTATTAAGAATAAATGAACCTTGGATTCAGACCCTTTAGGGGTTTGGTTTTCCAAAGCTGGGAACAAATGAAATCTCAGCAGCCAGGTTTTGCGTTGTTATACTGTCTGGGTTATATTGGTCTCCAGAGAATCTATTTATGCATTTGTAAGTTGTTTCTTTTTCTTTCTTTCTCTTTTTAAAAGAAGGGCTCCAATTTAAACACTCCTCAGGTTCCCCTTTAAAAGAGAAAGATGGATGTGTATTGGCTCCTGCAGCCTTGGTCCTGGCTGCTGACTTGACTGTGTGACCACAGTCTTTTGTTCCAGGTAGCATTTGTTGAATCCAAAGCAGTGATAGACTAGGAAGTGGTTTCTAGTTTTCCCACTGCCTCATCAGCAAAATCAGAAGCTAAGTTCCAATTGCTGGGGAGTCAGAATAGAGTGCACTCAGGTCCTCATGGTAGGTGAAGTCTTCAGAGCGGGCAGATAGAAGAACTAACTTTTGGCAGCTAACAAGGGGTAATTTTATCTGGAGGTAATTGTGGAGAAATGAAATTCGAACCCCTTTGAGGCTGTCTTTTGTGAATAACTACACTTTAGAGACTATGCATCAGGCTTCACCACTTCCCAGTCAGGCATAGTCTAAGAAGACAACAGAAAATGACAAACAAGACTGACCAGGAGCTGAGGAGGTTTCTCAGTTGGCAAAGTGCTTGCTACACTGAGTTCAAAGCTCCAGCAACACATAAAAAGATGGGTGTGGCCATGGGTGTCTGCAATCCCAGTGCTGGGAAAGTGGTGACAGGAGGATCCTGGAGGCTTGTTGGCCACCATTCTGGCTCAATTGGTGAGCTTTGGGTTCAGTGAGAGACCCTGTCTCAATAAATAAGGTGGGAAGCTATTGAAGAAGACACTTGATGGTTATCTCTGGCACCCATGAAGATGTATTGTGTGCATGCACCCACATATACACAGGCACATACATGAAACATATACACACCACACATATAACACACACACACACACACACACACACACACACACACACACACACACAAATGCATACAAGCATGCAAGCATACACACGCACATGCATGCACACACACATGCACGAACACAAAGAGCCACTACTGGACGTGGGCAGAGAGGATCGATTGTTATGTGGCTGGACAGTTCACTCACAGGTGTCTTTGTGCATCTTCCACTTTGTTGGGAAGGCCACAGCTAAGAAGCATCATCATAGCTCACCTTGAGGAGTGGGTATCACAGATGCTGTGACACCCTGGTGAGCTTTGTCCTCTGTGCAGTGCTGTGGGCACAGGAGGCCATCAAACATTTCTCTGTATCGGAGTCTTTGTTGAATCCTCTGGTATTTGTTCTGTGATCACATATTCATACACATCCCCACTGCTAGAATAGATGTTTACATCCGAAAAGAGACCCATTACAGCAGGACAGCATTTCCCCTGGGAGTGTATGCCCACATACCTTCAGTTCTTTCTGTGTGCCCTTGCACAAGCTGGTAATTTACCAAGAGAGTGTAATTATGCCATTGAAAAGTGTTTAAATTGGATCATCAGGGAAATGCTGTTGAGCCTCTCAAAATAGGCCAGGTGTGAGCATAAAGAAATGAGAATGATATTTACATTTTTATATGGAGGTACAAAAAATGAAAACAAGGATTCTGAACTCTGACTTCCCTCCTTCCCTAGCTTAACAGCCTAATTGAAGGCACAGCCCTAGGTACTTATTGCTACCAGGTTGTTCTCCTTTTTGATTTATAAACCCTCTTCAAGGGATCCTATTTTTTAAAATATGGTTGACACATAGTAATTATTCACATTTCTGAGTTCAACATGAGGCTTGGTACATGAACACATGGGTTAATGACCAAATAAGGCTAGTAAGCAGATCCTATCTTAAACATGGATCATTTATTTGTGATAAAAATATTCAAAAACCTCTCATCTTTCTACTGTGAGTTGTACAGTACCTTACTGATGGTTCTAGTAGCTCTACTATGTGAAAGAATGTCTCAGCCTCTTAACTGTAAATGTTGGAAGCCACTGACCAGTCGCTCTTCATCTCCTCTCTCTCCCCCTCCCCAGAATCTTTTACTCCATAATTTCTATGAAAAGATGATTTTGGAACTCGTGTGTGAGGTTGTCTGCTACTTGGTTTTATGTACTTGGCTTATTTTTGGTACCACAATGATTTCCAATTCTAACAATGCTGCTGCAAATACAGTATTTCATTACTTTCGTGGCTGGATAGCATCCCACTGTGTATATGCATGTTTTATTTATCCATCCTTTAGTGGATTTTTAGGTTGGTTTTTATATCTTGACTATTGTCAATAGTGTTAAAACAAACACTCTAGCATAGTGATTGTGCATACCTCACTAGTGGGGTATCTGGATTCTAAGTTAGTTTTATTTTTAATTTTTTGAGAGACTCTCATACTGTTTTTCATAATGGTTTTAACTTACATTTCTACCAATAGACCTTAAATGATTTCTTTTCTATATATCCTCACTAATTCTTATCTTTCAATTTTTTATTGTCTCCATCTGTTTTTTTAACACCTGCCATACACCCAAAAAAGGTAATCTTTATTTATAACATTTTATAAATTACCATGTGGTGTTTTTTTAGTCGTGTATTTCATTCATTAACTTTTTTCTTTTCATGTTTAACTTTTTATAGGAAATCAGCTTCTTTTTTAAATTTAAATTAGAAACAATCTTATTTTATATATCAATTCCAGTTCCCTCTCCCTCCCATCCTCCCATGCCCCCCACGGACCCTGACCCCCATCCCATCCCTCTTCTGCTCCATAGAAAGGGTGAGGCCTTCCATGGCAGATCTCAAAGTCTACCACACAAAGTGTGTCTAGGCTGACAGAGTAACCCTCTATGGGGAATGGGCTCCCAATGTCCATTCATACACTAGGGATAAATGCTGTTCCACTACTAGAGGCCCCATAGTAGACTGCCCAGACCTCCTAACTGATACCCAAGTTCAGGGGGCCTGTTTCTGTCCTATGCTGGTTTCTGAGCTGCCAGTCTGGGGTCCATGAACTCCCCGTTGTTCAGGTTAGCTGTTTCTGTGGGTTTCCCCAGCCTGGTCTTGACCCCTTTGCTCATCACTCCTCCCTCTCTACAACTGGATTCCAGGAGTTCGGCTCAGTGCTTGGCTGTGGGTGTCTGCCTCTGCTTCCATCAGCTACTGGATGAAGGCTCTAGAATGGCATAAAACAGTTGTCTCCATCTTAACTAAGGGGAGTATTATCTAGTCATGGTTTTGTATTTCTCCTATGCTAAATTATATTGCATGCTTTTTGAATATCTGCTGTCCATTTGTGTAGCTTCTTTTGAGAAATGTCTGTTCAGATCTTCTGCATGATTTTAAATGTTTAAATGTTTGAGCTTGAGTTCCTATGTGTTTGGGGTTTTGAATTCTTATCACATGTGTTATGGCTGGACATGAAGTATTTACCAAGAAGGCTCACGTGTTGAGGCTTGTCTCCCAGCTGGTGCCATTGTTGGAAACTGATTGAATTCTGAGTGTGCTAACTTCACCATAGGTGAGCTCACAGCTCAATGGACTGTTAGGGTCTAGTTGGGAGAAATAGGTCAACAGAAGTGCACTTTTGAAGGGTGTATCTTGTCCCAGACCATTCTGTCTCTCACTGTACTTCCTGGCTGCCATGAGGTGACCAACCTCTTCATTCACACACTCATGCCGCCATGATCTTCTTCAGCCTTTGAATCATTGACTGAAGTCTCTGAAATTGGACAAAAAGAAAGCCTTTCTCCTTTCAGCGGCTTTTCTTGGCTCAAGACCCCCCCCCCATCTGTAGATTACCTCTTTGTTCTGGCATAGCCTTTGTTGTGCAGGCAAAAAAAGTTTATATAACACCATTTGTTTCTATTTGGTTTTCTTACCTGTGCTTTTGAGGTTTTATTTTAAAAACAATCCAGGCCTGCACCAATGTCACAGAGCTGTTTTTGTATATTTTGTTGTGGTAGTTTCATCATTTGAGCCTTACATTTAAATCCTTCATTTGCCTTGAGTTAGTTGTTTTTTTTGTAGTTGAGTAAAGATGTGGGTCTGATACTATTCTTTTGCATGTGGGTGTCTAATTTTCCCAACACTACTGACTGAAGAAGCTATTGTTTCTTGCTTTTAATCACTGGAGAAGAATGTCTCTTCTGACCTGAGGTCTGGCAGTGAACAGAACAGCAGTTTCCTTCTTGGGTCCTCTCAATGTGTATATCATCACCTTCAGGGTCATCCCAGTCACTGAGCTGGAATGCAGGGGCACAAGCACAGCCCATAGTACCACTTGGTAGTCTTTGTTGTCCTACTTTCTAAATATGTTCCCAGAGTCAGTCAGGTCACCAACTTCTATTACTTTTCAAGAACTTTTATGTCAGGGATGGAGAGCTGGCCCAGCTGTTAAGTGGGCTTACTCTTAAAAAGGGCCAGAGTTTAGTTGTCAGCACCCTCGTCAAATGGCTCACAACCACGTGGAACTTCAGTTCTAGAGGTTCCAATGCCCTCTTCTGGCCTCTGTGGGCAGTGCACTCAAATGCACAAACCCTCACACAAACACACATACATATGCATAAATTAAAGTGTAGTTGTTGTTTTTGTAACTCTTTTGGGGGATGGGGCTTGCAAGCCAGCTCCCAAATAAATCACACATAGTGACTTTTATAATGCCTGGCCTTAATGTGGCTTATTTCTAGTCAGCTTTCCATAACTTAAATTATCCCATCTACCTTTTAGTTCTTGGATTTTTCCTTTTCTTACTTTTGTATATCTTACTTTCACTCTTACTCAGTGGCTGGCTGGGTGACTGACTGGGTGGCTAGCCTCTGACATCTGCCTCTCCTTGTTCTCTCATGCTCCTCTGTTTTCCAGATTTCTCCTTCTATTTATTCTGTCTGCCAGCCCCGCCTATCCTTTCTCTTGCCCTCGCTATGGCCATTCAGCTCTTTATTAGACCATCATGTGTTTTAGACAGACAAAGTAATACAGCTTCACAGAGCTAAACAAATGCAACATAAAAGAATGCAGTACACATGTGTTCTACAGCATAAACATGTAACACACATTTAAAATAATTTTTCACAACATTAAATAGTAAATCTTATCTCAATTTTGAAGTAAAGCTTCCTTATATCCCACCTCAGGTTTCCAGGCAGGGAGTTATAATGGAGCCACAAACTCTTCTGTGTTTCTTAGTGGAACCTTAAGGACCATGGAGTTAACTTGGGCTTTTGCAGCATCTGCATTTTTGTCATGTAAGCTACACATACATTTCAGAAACTGCAATTTCTCTTCAAACTTGTCACTGTAGGACTCCGGAACTTAGTCCAACAATGATGGCATTGTTCAAAATGCTCACACATCTCTTCTAAAGTTGTCCCCCAAAGCTGGCTGATAAATCATGTAGGAAGCAGTCTGTCTGACTGTATACATCGTTAAGCAGCACAGAGCCACACCTGCCTTTTGTTTTTATATTTTGGGTTTTTTTTCATAAATAAGTATTGCACAGCTGGGTCATCCACATTTAATTTTTGTCTTTAAAGCATTTCTCAAAATCAAACCTATCTTCAAAGGATGAATATATTTACCAGCCATCACTAGTGCAGTGCTAGAGAAAGAAAAAACGCCATAGGCTCTGAAAGTGATCACTCAAATAAAACTCCATGAATTTTTTAATGGCAACAGCATTTGACTTGTATAGAAAGTCCCAAGGAGACTTTATCAGAATGAATAACACTTGTTCAGAGGTGCAACTTCTAATAAGTTGGTTAAAAAAGAGTCTCACTGGACTGGGAAATTGGGATAAGTTAGTTTTCAAAGACTATCTCCCTGAATCTGGGGTATGAGATAAATGGGTCCCATCCTTGCTCAGTGGCCCTGGCTTTCTGATTCCTCACATTTAAAGTGAAAGGTTTAGATTAGATGATCTCTAAGGACATTTTTTGAGCTTCCATATGCTATGATTCACTCATCAAACATTTATCAGGCAACTATGGTGTTACACACTGTTTCAGAAAAAGCGATAGTGAAATTCCTGTTCTCAAAAGCGGGCTGGGCGAGTCAGTGACATGTAATGATTCTATCATCATACGATGTACTTTCATATATCATGCAACACAACCATGCCATTGCTATTTAAACTGCTATCTTTTCACTAAATGTTTTTCTTTCTTTTTTTTCTTTTTCTTTTTTTTTTTTTCTGGGGCTCAAAAGTTAGCTTTCTTTAATCCCGACTCCTTTGCAGTGGATTAGGCATTGTCAAATGGCTTGACTCTGCTTGGCCAGATAGGAACAGAAGCAGTATTGTCACTTCTAGGCCCGATTTGGAAGGCCTGTCCTATATAAACTTTGTCCCATTCTTTCCAGCTGGCTGCAGAGAGAAAAGAGGACTAGAGTAATATAGAGCCTCAAGAGGGGAAGAACCCTGAATGGCTGTGTGAATTGTGGGTATCCATTGTGACATGAGGGAGAAATGGGACATAGTCTGTTAATCCACTCCAGTTTGGGGATTTCTTGTCACAATGATTAGATGGCTCTACTTAGTTTATTTGCCTTATTAAAGAAGATGTCTCAGGTCTCCAGGTAGCAGTAAGGGATGTAGGGAGCCAGTGTGTGGGCAAAAGGCTGAATGAGCCCTAGGAAGAGAGGAAGTCAATGTCCATGTACAAGGACAAAGAAGGATGCTTTGTGGGGGGACAGGGACAGACCACAGAGAAGCAGACAACTGTGTGACTCCACAGGCTATCAGCTTTTTACTTTTTTAATTTCATGATGGTGGTGGTGGGGGAGTATAATCCACCACTTTTAGAAAATATAGGCTAGTAATGACCAAGCAATCCTTTTCTCCAGCACTTGCAGGATGATATAGATCCTTCTGAGGCTGTCAATCAAAAGGGAAGTCTGAGTAACTGGTCCAAAGTTTATCTGAAATAAATGATCTAAGACGTGATTGCCTCTTTGTTCTGAAGGTTCAGAATCTGGTGTGGAGGTGACTTAGTGGTTTAAAATGCCACTTGTTAGCTTAGTCAATAGCTTTAAAGATAAAATCTAAACAAATGCCCAAATTCATTTAGAACCAATTTTTTTGGTACTTTTAGCTCATTTGTAAGCAGGATGGCACCAATTGAAGTTAGTGCGGTGGCAGGCAGAACAATACGACTACCCCAAGGACTGTGTTCTGAAATTTATAAGTCTGTTACTTTAAATGATAGCGGGGATTTTACAGATGTGATTAAGTTAATAACCTGGGTATGAGAACACTATCCTATATTATACAGAGGAGCCCAACTTAATCATAAAGAACCTAACAGAGGTTAGACATGTGACAACGGGTGAAAGAGAGGCAATACCAGAAACAGATAAGGATGAGGAAGGGCTGTGAACCAAGAATGAGGTCAGGTCTGCAAGTAACCAGAAAAATGCTTTCCTGATTTATTAAAAGGATGTAACTGAAATTTTCAATAAAAAAAGATTATTTCAATAAACAATACTGCTACAATTGTATATCCACATGGAAAAGATAAGTATTTGCCTCTAATGTACTTCTATGTCAAAGAGTCCACACAGATTGTAGCTCTCAATATGAAAGGTAAAGCAGCAAGGTCTTTAGAATACATATAGGAAAGCATTTTCGAGACCTTGAAGCAGACAAGTGTTTATCAAAAGCATTAACTCTGAAGAAGAATGGTAAACTGGAGAAGATAAAATGGAGACCTCTATTCATTGTAAGGCTTCGATGAGAGTGCGAAAGTATCTATAGGATGGGGAAATGTTTTTGTAGTTGTCATACCTAGAATACAGGAAGAGGGTTGCAGTGTGGCTCAGAGCATTTGTTATGTATGCAGAAGACCCACTTTCATCTTTGGCACCCCAGAAAGTAAACAAAATAAAATATAAGACAAAGACAGAAATATCAAATAAAAATAGAAAATTTCTAATAAGTATACAAAAAGATACTTAAATTAACCACATTGTTTATTTTTGAAATAGAAACACTTTGTCATCATGGACTTGTTATCCCTAGAGGTACTATATTGCTAGGGATATACTAGACAATTTTTTAATGTATCTTTTATTGCAAACTAACCAATCTGGAGCTTACCCCCAATGTCTTTTTCAAATAGTTTTTATTTGTATTACATTTTTACACTTGGTGGGGGGGGCAACTTTTTGGCGTCAGTTATCTTCTTCTACCACGAGGGTCCAGGGATTAAACTCGGGTCTTCAGGCTTAGTGGCAAATGCCTTTGCATAATGATCTATTTCACTCCTACCTCCAATCTCCTTTATTTGTCTCTCACATTCTGGACCACCACTCCACTTCCTCAGTCATTCTCTGTCCAGGTTCCAGACAACTAGGGACAGCTCCTGCTCTCCATCAACCACTGATATTTCCATATACCACTGCTATTATTTATTTACCTTGAAAATTTCTATAGATTGCTGATATTGTCCAAACATCATTATGTTATCCATAGACCATTGACACTGTGCAGACTACTATTACTTTCTATAGACTACTGATATTACCTGCAGGCCACTGATATTACCAATATAGACCACTGGTAATTTTTTTTTTGAGACAGAGTGTCTCTATCTAACTCTCACTGTTCTGTAACTCACTATAAAGACCAGGCTGACCTCAAACTCACAGGGACTGGCATACCTCGGCCTCATGGATGCTAGGATTAAAGGTGTGAGCTAACAAGTCCAGCTCCAACAACTGATATTATCCACAGACCAACAGGGAGCACAGACAACTGATATCCATACACCACTAATCTTTTTTTTAATTGATTTTTCTTATGTTTATTGGTCATTTATGTCTTATCTTTTGCAAACTGTTCGTTTCATTTATTTTTTATTTTTTTCTCTTTTTATTATTATTATTAATTCAAGTTAGGGAACAGGCTTGTTTCACATGTAATTCCCCTCTCCCTCTCCCTCTCCCTCCCCTCACCCCCATTCCTTCTCCCCCACCTCCAACCTACCCCCCACCCCATCCACCCACCACTCCCCAGGCAGGGTAGGGCCCACAACCGGGGCTCCACCAAGTCCACCAAATCTTCCTGTGCTGGGCCTAGGTCCCTCCCCATGTGTTCAGAGACAGAGTGCATCCCTTCAAGTGGGATGGGCTCTCCAAGTCCCCCACACACACCAGGGCAAAACGCCAGTCCACCTCCAGAGGCTCCCAGGAGTGCAGGGGCCTCCCCATTGGCATCCATGATCAGGGGACTGGATCAGTCCTGTACTGACTGGGGTCGATATGCTTTCCCTTTTTCAGGCCAACTGTTTCTGTGGGTTTCTCCAACCTGGTACAGACCCCTTCGTTCTTCATTCCTCCCTCTCTTCAACTAGGTTCCAGATTTCAGCTCAGTGTATTTCTGTGGATGTCTGTCTCTGCTTCCATCAGCCACTGGATGAGGACTCTAGGATAGCATAAAGAGTAGTCATCAATCTCATTCTAGGGGAAGGGCTTCTAGGCCATCCTCTCCTCCACTGCCCGGACTTTCAGATCATGTCATCCATGTAGGTCTCTGGAGATCTTTCAGTTCCAGATCTCTTCTCGGACCTATAGTGGCTCCCTCTGATATGGTATCTCTCATCCTGCTCTCTCTCCTCTATTCTTCCCCCAACTCAATATATCTGCACCTCCATTTCTTCTCCTCTCCTCTTCTTCTTGTGCTCTTATTGTGGCAGCACCCACTCCCCTACCCTCATGCTCTCAATTAGCTCAGGAGTTCATGCCACTTGCCATTCCTGGGGTCCATTTATCCCTTAGAGTCATTCATGATTTCTAGTTTCTTTGGTGAAGAGGATTATAGGCTGGTAAACCTTTGCTCTATGTCTAAAAATCATATAAGAGTGAGTACATACCATGTGTGTCTTTTTGTGATTGGGTTACCTCACTCAGGATGGTTTCTTCTAGTTCCATCCATTTGCCTGTGAATTTCAAGATTCCATTGCATTTTTCTGCTGAGTAGTACTCCATTGTATAAATGTACCACATTTTCTCTTTCCATTCTTCAGTTGAGGGGCATCTAGGTTGTTCCAGGTTCTGGCTATTACAAACAATGCTGCTATGAACATGGTTGAACATATGTCCTTGTTGTATAGACATGCAGTATTTGGGTATATACCCAAGAGAGGAATGGCTGGATCTTGAGGTAGATTGATTCCCATTTTTCTGAGCAACCACCAAACTGATTTCCAAGGTGGTCTTACAAGTTCACACTCCCACCAGCAATGGAGGAGTGTTCCTTTTCCTCCACATCCTCTCCGGCATAGATTGTCATTGGTATTTTTGATTTTAGCCATTCTGACAGGTGTGAGGTGGTATCTCAGAGTTGTTTTGAGTTGCATTTCTTTGATGGCCAAGGATTTTGAGCACTTTCTTAAGTGTCTTTCAGCCATTTCAGATTCCTCTGTTGAAAAGTCTCTGTTTAGTTCTGCACCCCACTTTTTAATTTCATTGTATGGTGTTTTGGTGGCTAGCTTCTTGAGCTCCTTGTATATTTTGGAAATCAGTCCTCTGTCAGATGTGGGGCTGGTGAAGATCTTTTCCCATTCTGTGGGTGGTCGTTTTGTCTTACTGACTGTGTCCTTTGCCTTACAGAAGCTTCTCAGTTTCAGGAGGTCCCATTTATTGATTGCAGACCTCAGTGTCTGTGCTTCTGGCGTGATGTTCAGGAATCGTTCTCCTGTGCCAATTTGTTCAAGGGTTATTCCCACTTTCTCTTCTAGAAGATTCAGTGTGGCTGGATTTATGGAGAGATCTTTGATCCATTTGCACTTAAGTTTCGTGCATGGTGACAGGTATGGATCAATCTGCAATTTTCTGCATGTCCGAATCCAATTGTGCCAGCACCATTTGTTGAAGATGCTATCTTTTTTCCATTGTATGGATTTAGCACCTTTGTCAAAATAAGGTGTTCGTAGGTGCGTGGGTTAATATCTGGGTCTTCAATTCGATTCCATTGGTCTGTCTGTCTATTCTTGTGCCAATACCAAGCTGTTTTTAGAACTATGGCTCTATAGTAGAGCTTGAAGTAAGGGATGGTGATGCCTCCAGAAGATCTTTTATTGTAAAGAGTTGTTTTGGCTATCCTGGGTTTTTTATTTTTCCATATAAAGTTGAGTATTGTTCTTTCAATGTCTGTGAAAAACTGTGTTGGGATTTTGATGGGGATTGCGTTGAATCTGTAGATTGCTTTTGGTAGGATTGCCATTTTTACTATGTTAATTCTGCCTATCCAAGAGCATGGGAGATCTTTCCACTTTCTGGTATCTTCTTTAATTTCTTTCTTTAAAGTCTCAAAGTTCTTATTGTACAGGTCTTTCACTTTTTTGGTTAGTGTTACCCCCAGATATTTTATGTTGCTTGTGGATATTGTGAAAGGTGATGTTTCCATGATTTCTTTCTCATTGAGTTTATCATCTGTATACAGTAGGGCTACAGATTTTTTTGAGTTAATTTTGTATCCTGCTACCTTGCTGAAGGTGTTTATCAGCTGTAGGAGTTTCCTGGTAGAGTTTTTCGGGTCACTTATGTAGACTATCATGTCATCTGCAAATAGTGAAAGTTTGACTTCGTCCTTTCCAATTTGTATCCCTTTGATCCCCTGTTCTTGTCTTATTGCTCTAGCTAGAACTTCAAGTACAATATTGAAGAGGTATGGAGAGAGTGGACATCCTTGTCTTGTTCCTGATTTTAGAGGAAAAGCTTCGAGTTTCTCTCCATTTAGTTTGATGTTGGCTATTGGTTTGGTGTATATTGCGTTTATCATGTTTAGATATGTTCCTGTTATTCCTGTTCTCTCCAAGATCTTTATCATGAAGGGATGTTGGATTTTGTCAAAGGCTTTTCAGCATCTAGTGAGATGATCATGTGGTTTTTCTTTTTCAGTTTGTTTATATGGTGGATTACATTAATGGTTTTTCATATGTTGAACCATCCTTGCATCCCTGGGATGAAGCCTACTTGATCGTGGTGGATGATTTTTCTGATATGTTCTTAGATTTGATTAGCCAGTTTTTTTTTGAGTATTTTAGCATCAATGTTCATGAGGGATATTGGTCTGTAGTTCTCTTTCTTAGTCTTATCTTTGTGTGGCTTGGGTATCAAAGTGATTGTAGCCTCGTAGAAAGAGTTTGGCAATATCCCATCTGCTTCTATTGTGCGGAACAGTTTGAGGAGTACTGGTATCAGCTCTTGTTTGAATTTCTGGTAGAATTCTGCAGTGAAGCCATCTGGCCCTGGGCTTTTTTTGGTTGGGAGGCTTTTGATGACTGCTTCTATTTCATTAGGGGTTATGGGTCGATTTAAACTGTTTATCTGATCTTGATTTAATTTTGGTAAGTGATATTTATCCAGGAAACTGTCCATTTCCATTAGGTTTTTGAATTTTGTGGAGTACAGATTTTCAAAGTATGACCTAAAGATTCTCTGGATTTCCACAGTGTCCATTGTTATATCCCCCTTTTCATTTCTGATTTTGTTAATTAGTGTGCTCTCTCTCTGCCTTTTGGTTAGTTTGGCTAGAGTCTTGTCTATCTTTTGATCTTCTCAAAGAACCAAGTCTTTGTTTCATTGATTCTTTGTAATGTTTTCCTAGTTTCTACTTTATTGATTTCAGCTCTCAGGTTGATTATTTCCTGGCGTCTACTCCTCCTTGTTGAGTTTGCTTCTTTTTGCTCTAGTGCTTTCAGTTGTTCTGTCAGATCTCTAATGTGACTTTTCTCTAGTTTCTTCATGTGGGCACTTAGTGCTATGAACTTCCCTCTTAGCACTGCTTTCAGAGTGTCCCATAAGTTTGGGTATGTTGTGTCTGCATTCTCATTAGATTCTAGGAAGTCTTTAATTTGTTTTTTTATTTCTTCCTCAACCCAGGAATGGTGCAATTGGGTGTTATTAATTTTCCAAAAGTTTGCAGGTTTTCTGCCATTTGTATTGTTGCTGAATTCTAGCTTTAATGCATGGTGGTCTGATAAGATCCAGGGGGTTATTTCAATTCTTTTGTAACTATGGAGTTTTGTTTTGTTGCCTACTATGTGGTCAATTTTAGAGAAGGTGCCATGTGGTGCTGAGAAGAAGGTATATTCTTTAGAGTTTGGATGGAATGCTCTATAGATATCCATTAACCCCAGTTGGGTCATAACTTCTTTCAGATCCTTTGTTTCTTTGTTAAATTTCTGTCTAGTGGTCCTGTCTATTGGCGTAAGGGGGGTGTTGAAGTCTCCTACTATAAGTGTGTGTGGTTTTATGTGTGGTTTGAGCTTTAGTAATGTTTCTTTCACAAATGTGGGTGCCTTCGTATTTGGAGCATAGATGTTCAGGATTGAGATTTCATCTTGATGGACTTTTCCTGTGATGAGTAAGAAATGCCCTTCTTCATCTCTTTTGATTGATTTTAGTTTAAAGTCCAATTTGTTAGGTATTAGGATTGCTACACCGGCTTGTTTCTTGAGTCCATTTGATTGGAAAATCTTTTCCCATCCTTTTACTCTGAGGTATCGCCTGTCTTTGAAGTTGAGGTGTGTTTCTTGTAAACAGCAGAAGGATGGATTCTGTCTTCGTATCCATTCTGTTAGCCTATATCTTTTTATGGGTAAGTTAAGACCATTGACATTTAGGGATATTAATGTCCATTGTTCGTTGGTTCTTGTTTGTTTTGGATTTATTGTTGGTGGTATCATTGTGTGTGGATTTTGCCCTCCTGCTTCTTTTTGTGTTTGGCAAAATTAGATTATCTATTGCCTGTGTTTTTGTGCATGTAGTTATGTTCGTTGGGTTGGAGTTTTCCTTCCAGAACCTTCTGTAGTGCTGGATTTGTGGATATGTATTGTTTAAATCTGTTTTTGTCATGGAATATCTTGTTTTCTCCATCTATAATGATTGAAAGTTTTGCTGGGTACAGTAGTCTGGGTTGACATCCATGCTCCCTTAGTGCTTGTAGGGTATCTATCCAAGACCTTCTGTCTTTCAGAGTTTCCATTGAGAAGTCAGGTGTGATTCTAATTGGTTTGCCTTTATATGTTACTTGGCCTTTTTCCTTTGCAGCTCTTAATATTTTCTCTTTATTCTGTAGATTTGGAGTTTTGATTATTATGTGTCGGGGGGACTTCTTTTTGTGGTCCAGTCTGTTTGGTGTCCTATAAGCTTCTTGTACTTTCATAGGCATATCTTTCTGTAGGTTGGGGAAGTTTTCTTCTATGATTTTGTTGAATATGTTTTCTGTACCTTTGAGCAGTGTTTCTTCACCTTCTTCTACACCTATTATTCTTAGGTTTGGTCTTTTCACGGTGTCCCATATTTCCTGGATATTTTGTGTTAGGGATTTGTTGGACTTGAGGTTTTCTTTGGTTGATGAATGTATATCCTCTAGCGAGTCTTCAATAGCTAAGATTCTCTCTTCTGTCTCTTGGATTCTATTAGTTATACTCACGTCTTTAGATCCTGATCATTTATCCAGTCTTTCCATTTCCAGCATGGCCTCATTCTGTGTTTTCTTTATTGTGTCTAATTCAGCTTTCATGCTTTGAACTGTTTCAAGAGCTTCCTTCACTTGTTTGGTTGTTTTATCTTGGGTTTCTTTAGCTTCTTTAAGAGATTTGTTTATTTCTTGAATTTTTTGGTTTGTCTTTTCCTCTATTTTGTGTAATTTTTTGCTTGCTTTTTCTTCTATTTCTTTAAGGGATTTTCTTGTTTCCTCTTTGAAGGTCTCTATCATCTTGCTGAGATAATTTTTGAGGTCCATCTCTTCTTCATGCACTATGTTGGGCTTTTCAGGTCTTGCTGGAGTGGAGTCCCTAGATTCTGGTGGTGTCATATTGGTCTTTCTGTTGTTGAGCGAGTTCTTATTCTGTCTTCTTCCCATATCTTTTTCCAGTGAGTGCAGGTAGGATCTCTCTATCTCCTCTTGTTACGTTGTAGTGTGTGTGGGCCAGGAATTCAATGTCCGAAGCTCTGGATGGTCTTTTCTCCTCTCGTAGTCTCCTTACTCTGAAGGAGTTAGGCCTCCATAGGGATCGGGTGTGTGGGGGCGGGACAGGAAGTAAGAGTGGGGTGTTTCCAGGCTCTGGGGGTTCCTCACTGCCTGGGCAGGTCTACCCCAAGCAGGAGCAGGCCCAGGGAACTCGGGATGGATGGGGCTTTGATAGGGAGTTGGGTAAGACTGGTGGATCACTCACCTCCTGGTGGATCGGTCGCTGGGAACGGAAGGAAGAGTGGCCTGTACCCAGATTCAGGGAGCTCCTCCCTGCCTGGGCATGTCTGTTTCAGGCAGGGACAAGCCTGGAGGTATCTGGGTGAATGGCGCTTAGGATAGAAGTTGGGTAAAAGCAGGGGGTCTCTCACCTGGTCTCCATACACCACTAATATTATTGGATCTATCCAATCATAAACCTGCTTGCCTTATCTTCCCAGATCCTGCCCTGACAACCTAGTAAAGTCTCTGCCTAAGTCTTCCACTTGCTCTCTGTCTCTCCACAACTTTCTTGGTATCCCCCAGCATGATGTGTTGTGTTACCTGTTTCTAGAGGACCATGTGGATAATCAATACATTTGTGTATCTTTTGAAACCTGATTAAAACAAAGTCAAGGTTCTCTTTAAAACATAGTTTAATTCATTATAAATGCACAAACAACAACAAACCACACACACAAATCGATCCCACTAAGTACCCACTAGAGTGAAGTGGAAAAGACTGAGAATGACAAGTGTAACACGATAAATGAAAGACCCAGAGTCAGATATTGGGGTTCAAACCTCAAGCTGAAGATCAGAAAAGGAAAGTAGCAGGCTACTAGCTTTTACCACTACCTCAGGCTGAATGGGCTGATCCTGCTGCCTCTCCTTGGCATGGCTATAGAATCCTGAGACTGAAGTCTTCCTGTCCTCAATGTAGCTGGAGAATGAATGCCTGACACTGAGACCTTTTTCCTATCTTATATAACCCCCTATTGCTGGGATTAAAGGCATGTGATCCCAGGTACTGAGATCATCTTTGTGTGAGCTTTTCTCTTTAGGACAGGATCAATCTTGTGTAGATCTGGGTATCTTTGGACTCACAGAGATCCATTACCTCTTAATCCTGAGTCCTAGGATTAAAGGTGTGTACCATCACCTCCTAGCTTCTGGCTGCTGGTATTAAAGGTATGCCTGGCTTCTATGGCTTGTGACTGACTTTGCTTTCTGATTCTCAGGCCAGCTTTAATAAATCATAAATAATATATCACCACAGGCAAGTATTTGTAAGAGTGTGGGATAATGACAACTTCCACATACTGCCTGTCTAGCTGGTGGATATGCAAATTAACAAAATTACTGTAGAATATGGTTTGGCAGCACCTGGTAAAGTTGAAGACTTACATACCCTATGACGTATAATTTCCACTCTAGGAATGGACTCAATATAAATGTAGAGATCAAAATACACAAATGAGGGTGCTGAATGTCACAGTAGCAATGTAATGTTCCAAAATTAGAAATGTCCCTTATGTTCATATAGAGTGAGTAGGTATCTACTCACTCTATGCCATGTAAGTACGATAAAATACCACCGGGCCATAAAAATGAAAGATCTTCAACTATGACAATAACTCACAAACATAATGTTGAGCAAAGGAAACCAGACACAAAAGGGTGTATGACATGAATCCACCAAAAAAAAAAAAAAAAAAAAAAAAAAAAAAAAAAAAAACTAGGCTGTGGTGATATTTAGTTGGAATAATAGCTTAACATTAGGCTGGAGGCTCATGACTAGGAGGGCTGTAAAAAGAGGACAACTTTTATCTTAATAATGTTCTGTTTTCTGGTGTCCGTGATGGTCACACAAGTGACCTTTTGTGAAAATCCAGAGCTGTACACTGTAAAACCCATGTACCTATTGTATGAACATTACACTTCCAACAAAAACGCTGGAAAAGTCTATGAAAATTCTTGTGTACAGAGTAATCACTACAGGGATGTAAGTTGTATTATAAATGCTTAAAACAATTTATGAACAAAACTTGTTCTGTCAGGGGAACACATTACTGGAACACCTGCACTGTCGCCTTAGGAGCTCGATTTTATTTTATGAGCCTGCTTTTATCAAATGCTGATGACTGGTCATGAAGCTGTTTGATTATTACTGGAATTGGAGGAAATTGTGTTTGGGAGGCTCCCCTTGGAGAGCTGGTGGTTCATTTGAAGTTGTGTTTTACTCTGTGTCCTTGGCCAGGTGCCACTTACTGCTGTAACTTAGTCTTGTTGAGTCTATTTACCTAACACCCGGGACAGGGATAATAATAGTGATTGCCTCAATGAGTTGTTGTGAAAATCAATGGAGCAGTTGGTATGGAGGGCTCCACACAGTCCCTGGCACTCAGTAAGTGGCACTCATTGCTCTTTTCTGACTTGGTGTCGAGATATATAATCCAGTTGTGTCTGTGGTATGTGGTGAGGGGAGAGGGAGTGTTAGAAAGAGGACTTTTACACAGTTTAACTCCCATCCATACTCAGATTAATCCATGTGTGATCGTTATTCTCGGTTGTCAACTTGTACCCAAGCTGCTAGGTACACCTGTGAGGGATTTTTCTTGAGTGGATAGTTTGAGGTGGGGAACCCACCTCAGATCTGGACCACATCTTCTTGTGGCAGCATATATAAAGGACATGGGAGAAGGAAGCACCTGCTCTTTGACTGTTTGTCTTCAGTCTCTCTGGCAAGTTCTCTCAGTTCTCTCACTGGCATTTGAGCCTACTTTTTGGGGATTTTGGCATATACTAAAGACCACTTGAGACATCCAGCCTCATGGACTGAACAATTATTGGATTCTTGGACTTTGGCTTAGAAGACAGCCATTGTAAGAATAGTCAGATCACAGCCTGTAAGCCACTCTAATAAATCACATTTATATATAGATCTTATATCTATATATAAGGTATCTATAAGGTATCTATACCTATCTGTCTATGTCTATATGTATATATTACCAAATTTTATTTTCTAATCTAACTGAGGAGTCATAAGCACTGAAACCAGAAAGCTCAAGGCCAATGCTGAATGAAAGGTCAAATTAGCGTGGCTGGGGACTAGAAATATAATGCTGCATTTATCTGCTTGTCTGAAAAAACAGATAGATCCTCAAAAAATAATTATGAAGTTAAAGGAAAATTGAGACCTGAAATCAGAGCTGTACTAAGGTATACATGTGGGGATACTTGCTCTTTGTAATGTACAATAAAAGATCAAATACATTTATTTATAAAGTGTAAAAATCTGCCCCTAGCACCAGATGGGCTTATGGGTTACCCAGGAGTTGCATATAACCATCCCCCAAGCGTTTAGCTTGTCATTCTAAATGCCTCTGTTTACTGGGCTCTGCAGCTGGCCTCTCATACTTCACCACACTACCCCAGAGATTCACCAGCAGTAGCCCCAGAAGCCAGAAGTCATTACAGGATGGCCAGAGGCCAGCTTTTTGTTCCCTGTAACTCACTGAAGACTAATGGAAATCACCATGTGAAATTCCTCACTCCACTTCTGTAGCCATGGCTGGGGACATAGGAGGGAGACAGGATTACTTAAGCTTTAGATCGAGGTCTGCAAAGCTGGCCACCACTGCCTTTAATTCTCTGTTCATACCTTACTCGTTAACAGAAGACAATATGAATGTTCAAGAAAAAACAAAAAGGGTCAACAGAACCTGGCTGTGCAATCACTTCCCCAAGGAGGGATGGAGTTTTCTAACTCTCTGGAGCAATCCCATGAGATTTGTTCATTTGTTTATGTGAGAAAGAAGTGGTTTTTCTCATAGGCATTCTGAAACATGCATTTAAAAAGCATGGTTTTAACTTTTCTTAATTGACAAACACTGGTTGAACATCCAAAGGAAGACCTGAAAATCTCTTGTTCCCTGTCTCCGCTGGCTTGATACATTTTGATTCCTTCAAGCTGATTTCACATAAAAGTGGAAAAGAAGCAAAAATTGACTTCTTGAGAAGGGTGGCGTCTTGGGGTATACAGAGGTTTAAAGTGAGACAGACCAAGTCATGTGACTTCATGAAATGCATGTAAGAACACAGATTACAGGCGTCTTGCAGGCTCTCTCCAGGTCTAGCCCTCCTGCCCTCTAGAGGAGCTCAGCCAAACCCTTCTTTCATCCCAACCACTGTGCAATACATTTACCTGTTCAACTGCTCAACCCAGAGGTCTCCAGAGAACTTAAAACGCATGTAGACTCCAACTCTTCACTTTGTCCAGACCTTGATTCTCTTACAGTCTTTCTTACCAGAGAGTCTCTTTATCCAGTAGTTAATCCTGACCTTGGGAGGCCATTTCTATCCTCCCTTCCCTCTTGTTATCATCTTGTCCTGTTTCCCATCCATTCAAGCTTCTGTGAATTCCCCAGTCATACTTGGTTGCGATGGATCAGTCTGACTCCATCTTAAGATTAGATGCCATCTTGTTACAAGCTCAAAATAAGTTCATTCCTGTTTTCTGTAAAACTTGGGTTTGACCATGTCATGACCCACATGTTCCACATCCTATCCCTGGCCTCCATCCTAACAAGATGTTCTGCCAAATTTCTACGTAACCAAACACCCTTGGGAACCCCCCAGCCTTGCAATTTTGGGGGCTATATAAAGCCCACCTTTCCCTGTGTTCCATGCTATTTTTTTCAAACCCCACTTTAGGGAGATAACCCTGTCTGACAGAAAATAAAGATTGCTTAACTTGACTGAAGAATTTGGGTAACAGTCTTTAGTCTTGGTTGGTGGATTAACAGTTGCTACCATCACTCTGTTCTACACGAGGGTGACACATTCCCATAGAACTCATCCACTAAGATTACAGCTAGTTATGTAGAATCCATCTGCCCTGTTTTCTGAATGCGGCTATGATCATGTTCCTTCACTTGCCATTTGGTGGTCTTTATGGCTTTCAGGATAAACACCAAGATCTGTTTTCTTGTAAGTCCAAGTTCACCTAACCCTTGTAGGTGTTGTCTTTTTATCTTAAAGTTTTATCTTGATCTTGTTTTAAACTTACAGAAGCATTGCAAAAGTAATACAGCAATTTCTTGTATATTGTAACTGACATTTCTAAAAAAAAATGGATTTTATATTTGCTGGTCACTCACTTTTTCTGAAATCTCTGGATATATTATGATAAATAAACCCACATGAAACTCACAGCATATTCTAACCTTGCTTTGGTCTTTTATGAAAACATCTTTCAAAATTTTACTGATGTCCTGTAATTTAGTCTTTCACAGCAAAAGAAGAAAACACTCACCCAGGGTCACAGACTCTGTATAGACTTCCTGTCTCTTTCATCTTTTTAATTTGTAACAACTTATCCATCTTCATCTTCTAAGACCTTGAAGTCTTCCAAGAATCTTGGCTAGTTACTCTGTTGTAGAATGTCTCTCAGCTGGGGTTTGTCTGATAATCCTATGTTTAGACACAGGCTATACATTTTTGGAAGGGCTGTCACAAGAGTGATCCTGTGTTTTATTAATGCATAATATTGGGAGCATTGACAGCCATTGATCCTGTTCCTGCCAGTGCAATGTCTATTTTGCTTACATAATTAAGCACTTCTTACCAGATTTCTCCACTACAGAGTTACTGATTTTTCCCTTGTAATAAATATCTTATGCATATGGGGGGTTTCTCTGAGACTATGTAATGAACTTGTGTCTTTCAATATTGGAATCCATTCTTTAGAAATTGTTATTATAGTAGTTTCCAAATGATGTTTCTTTCATAAACTTAAAAAATTCTGTATCTTCTTCTGCCTCAGGATCTTTGCACATTTTATATCTTTTGAAATACTTGGACTAATTCCTCCCTCCTTCTCAGCTACTTAACCCTCATTCTTTAGATCTCAGGCTAAATCTTCTCTTCTCAGGTATGTCTTCCTTTGTCTTTACTTCCTCCTGGGCAGGCTTCCTGTTTAGATGTTTCTGTGGCATCATATAGTACCCAGTGGTACTTGTCACTTTGTACTTGTTGATGTTATTACTTCGTGTCTGCCCCCTTCAGTAAGCAATACATGCAGTGAGTGTTTTTCAAGCATGGTATATTTCCAATGCCTACCTAACATGGTCCCCGGTATACTCCAGTTGTTTGTTACATATAATTGATTGAAGGAATGGATGAATGATTTCAACGGAATTTTCGTGAGGATTAAACTAAATGAGATGCACAAAATCTTCCTAAGATGGAGTAGAATCTTAATAAACATTAGTGACCTCCATATCCTCCTGCCCCCCACCCCCAGACTAAGCTTTCTATAGTGGGTATATTTGTGCTGAGCACAGCTTTGTCCCTGGAAGTGACCTATACCCTAAAGATTGATTTCTGTTTGAATTTTACTAGTACTTCTATGTAAACAAATCCCCAAAGAACTCCAATTCCAACATAAACTTATACTCCTTTTTTTATCTATAGTGTGTGTTGAGATGAGCTGCTGTTACCTGGTTTTAGAAGTTAAACACCTCTCTTCTACTCTCTTTCAAAATGATACAGGTTATCATTGAGAGTTCTGCAGACACTGACTCCTACACAAGGGACTTGTTTCAGGTCTCCTAAGTCATCCCTATACCATAGCTTCTGTGGCTCATGATTTTTGAGACAGGGCCACTCTGCAGACACTTCCATTGACGTCCCCTGGGTGCAGAGCAGCACTGCTGTTATCCAAACATCTCAAGGTATGTAAAGGCTAGTGGTTAAGATGCCAGCATCATGCTCACTCACAGGCTTCCCCATTATGAGACCAGAGGAAGCATCAGGACAAAGATGAAAAGGAATAAGCTGATTACAGCAAATACCCGGAGGAGAGAGTTTGGCAGGGGAAATGAACACACAATTTCAAGAAATTCCCAGGTGGCAAATTAAAATCTGTTGAATGTGTAAAGTAGGAGAATACAGGGTAGGGCCTGCAGGAGAGCAGGGAACAGAGCTTTCCTGGGAAAGTTGAAAGGTTTTGGCTCTGAGTCCTTGGGACTAGCAGGTGGCAGCATCAGGGAGCTGGGCAACCTGCTTGAATGGGAGCTCCCCTCTCTTTGGCCTCCACTTACAGAACAACTAGCAGCCTAGGTTTGCTTCTAGTCCAGAATCCAAGCCCAAATCAGAACCAAGCAACAAAATGGCATAGGTACATTCCTAAGGAAAGGGATTGATGCCGAGAGAGCGCAACACTTTCTGGGTGAGTATTGTTGCTCCAGAATACAGTGTGTTTTCTTCTAGAATTAGATTGTTCCTCACTGACCTCCCCAAACAAAACCTGTCATCAGCTATACCCCATCCAGACACACAGAGCCCACAGTCCTGAGACATACAGAGCCCACAATTCCATAGGAGGTGCAATATGTTTCTCTGGAGGAAGCAGAGATATTTGAAGACACAGGAGATAAGCTTAAAAACCTGTCAGCTATAGAGAGAAGAGAATGTCATAATAAAGGAATCATCACATAATTATCTGTTTCAATAAAAATGTTTTGCTAAACATTTAAAAATCAATAGTAAGCACAAAATCAAGGCAATCTTACAAAATAGAGAAAAATGATAAATTTAAAAATAGCAAAGGATCAATGTATGGCTCAACCCACAACCAATAGGAGACCTAGACTATATGATATAGATTTGTGTGTGTGTGTGTGTGTGTGTGTGTGTGTGTGTGTGTGTGTGTGTGTGTGTAAAATTTTCAAGAGTCAATAAAAGTCACAAATCTTCAGTTTGATGGGGTTGATCAAACACTAAACCATAAGAAAGAGAAAAAAAGATTTATGTTTAAGGATAATTTCATGAAATTTTAAGGCACCAAAATAAACAGGAGAAAGTAAAATTTTCAATAGTAAAACAAACTAGCAAATCGAGTAGTCTTGCTAGTTTGTTGTCCCTAGCAAAAGTCAGCTGGCGTCACCATTGCTGGATGCTGGAGGCTATTGAGCACTACTGTAAAGTTAAGGGAAATTACGTTGACCTGGATTTCAATTGACCTAGAATTCTGTATCCCACCAAACTGTCAATCAAGTGGGAGGATAAAATATATTTTTAGACCTAAAGGGACTCAGAATACTTGCCTTGTAGAACAAGAAAATAATTTTAGCAAAATGGGGAAGAAGAAAGCCATGAGCAAAGGGAGAGTGGGTTTGAGGCAATGAATGGTGAAGGAAGTTCCAGTGGGGTGGGGTATGAACTGCCTGGAGAAGAACTGGTCCACATGGAAAGACAATGAGAGACATTTGAGGTCATCTCTGAGTCAAAGTGGAGATCCGTGAAATTTTATCAGTAGGAGGCAGAAAGATATCAGACATACATTTGCAGCTTATTAATTTTTCTTTCAACCAAAAAAAAGTCAAAGGCTAGAGAGATGGCTCAGTAATTAAGAACATTTGCTGCTCTTGCAGAAGTCCTGGGTTCAGCTTCCAGCACCCACATGGTGGCTCACAACTGTCTGAAACTCCAGTTCCAGTGGATCCAGTACTCTAGCCTCTGTGGGATACCAGATATAGTCATGTTTCACATATATATGTGTTTCACAGGCTAACACTCATACACATGAAATTAAATAACTCTTTAAATTTTTTATTGAAGATAGATTCTTCTCTCATACAATGCACCCTGACCATACTTACCCCTCTCTCTATTCCTTTCAATTTCCCCCCAACATCTCCTCTTCCCCAGATCCACTCCCCTTCTGTTTTCTCTTCAGAAAAGAGCAGGTCTCCAAGAGACAACAGCCAACAGTTCAAAACAAGAAACAACAAGGCAAGTCAAAAGCCCTCATATTGAGGCTTTCCACATAATATTTGGCGGTGGGTCTCTGCACCTACTCCAATCTCTTTGATGATGACTGGACAAGGCACTGATCTATGAAGATAAAGGCATATCACTAGGAATCACTTTATGTATTTTTTGGGTCTGTCATGTTTGATTCTACCCTAGATCTCTGGGCAATATAATTCCTGACTAATCAAGCAAGGGTTTTATGGTTGGTATCCAGATTTCTCTTTCTGAGACTTATAGGATGCCTTCTCATGCACTGGAACATAGGAGTGAAGACTCCATTTAGACACCAACTCAACCTCTCTACATTCAATGAGCTGTGTCAATGAGATATATGGATATTGTCCTCAGCAATGGGGCCCTGCTGGCAGTTTTCAGAGCAACCGTCTGTCCTAGCATCAACCTGGATTATTGAGGGATCTCCATGGGACCCCTTTCACCAACAACTCAACTGAATGTAAGCCAGTCCCACCACTGGAAGCATTGCCTGGTTACAAAAGATGGCCAGTTCAAACTCTGTATTCTCCATTACTAGGCGTTCTCACAAGAATCACCCTCATAGATTCCAGGATGTTTCCACTGCACTATGGGTCTGCACTGCCCCAGCAAAATTCTCCTCAGTTCTAGCAATATCTCCAAACTCTCTTCCATTATCGCCTACCTGGTCCCTCCCTCTCCCATCATTACCTGCCCCCACTCCACCCACAAAATCTATTTTATTTCCCCTTCCTATAGAGTTCCATGTGTCCTCCTATAGCCCTCCTCTTTACCTAACCTCTCTGGGTCCATGGATTGTAGCTTGTTTATCATTTTCTTATCAGCTAATATCCATTTATAAATGAATGCATACCATACTTGTCTTTCTGGGTTATTTCACTCAAGATGATTTTTTCCTAGTTTCGTCGGTTTGCCTGTAAATTTCATGATGTCATTTTTTAACAGCTTAGTAATACTCCATTGTATAAAGTACCACATTATTTTAATTCACTCTTCAGTTGAGGGACATCTAGGTTGTTTCTAGTTTTTGGATATTATGAATAAAGCTGCTATGAACATAGTTGAGCAAGTGTCCTTGTGGTAGGAGTGTCCTTTGGATTTATGCCTGAGAGTGGCATAGCTGGGTCTTGAGGTAGATTAAGTCCTAATTTTCTGAGGAACTGTCAAATTATTTCCATTGTGGCTGTATGAATTTGCACTCCAACCAACAATGGTGGTGTGTTCCCCTTGCTCCACATCCTCTTCAGCATGAGCTGTCACCAGTGTTATTAGTTATTGATCTTAGCCATTCTGGCAGGTGTAAGATAGAATCTCAAAGTAGTTTTGATCTGCATTTTCCCCATGCTAAGGATGTTGAGCTTTTATTTAAGTGTTTTGCATCTCTTTGATATTTCTCTGTTTAGATCTGTACCCCATTTTTTGGATTTTTTTTTTTTTTTTGCTTTTTGATATCTAGTTTCTTGAGTTCTTTATATATTTTAGATATTGTACCTCTATTGGATGTAGAGTTTGTAAAAGTCTTTTCTCATTCTGTATGCTACCTCTTTGTCTGATTAATGGTGTCCTTTGCCTTACGAAGCCTTTCAGTTTCATGAGATCCCATTTATTGATTGCTGGTCTTAGTGCCTGTGCTATTTGTGTTCTGCTCAGAAATTGTCTCCCGTGCCATTGTGTTCACGGCTGTTCTCTACTTTCTCATCTATCAGATTCAGTATATATGGTTTTATGTTGAGGTCTTTGATCCACTTGGACTTGAGTTTTATGCAGGATGATAAATATGGATCTATTTGCATTCTTCTACATGCAGACTTTTACTTAGACCAGCACCATTTGTTGAAGATGCTTTAGTTGGAGATATCTTGGAAAGCCAAACAGAATGAAGTTATGGGTGACATTGCTGGAACATTGTTGGGGTACAAAGAGGCAGAAGCTATCTGAACTTCACCTTGATAGTGTTCTTCTCAGAATATCCCAGCCAAGGATTATGGCATTTTACCTTCAGAGAAGGGAAAGTCATTTGTGATTTCATTTAGGTCTTTGATGAACAATATCTACATAGCAGTTCTAATTCAAAAGGCATCTAGGTTTAACTTGTAATGTGTCAAAGGCTTAAGGTTGTAGATGATAAACATCATTATCCTTGCCCTATGAAGACAAGAAAGCAGCTAAGGACAGTAAGATCCCAAACTTCTAGTGGGAGATGGTAGTCAGAGACAATCGCTAAATGTTGATGAAACAAAAATAGCAGTTTATGTCTATTATTTAAAACGGCTCTGACAGCTGAAGTCCTGTGAATAGCTGAGTGTTATTATTTATTCCTGATGGGAAACAGAAGGTGTTGGAAGAAGGCTGCTGTCATTTATTCAGCTCATCACTAAGCAATAAATAATCATGCTCATTTCTAAGAATATTGACTAGGGAATATTTTTAAATTAATGAACACAGACATAGCATGCCTTTCAATTATTAAACATTTACTCTAAAGGGGACGGGCCTTCCAGGACACTGACTTAATGCTTTCAGTGCTTGAGGCCCAAACAGAGTGAAGGGTGAAAATATTTCAGGTTTCCAACTGCCCTGATTATCTTTGCTAATCATCAAACTGCTGGAGAAACATCCCATTAAAAGCCAAAGAGGGTCAATTTCCAGGCACACCACTGAGCACAAGTGTGCTCACTCTGTCAGTCAGTGTGATTACAGCAGCCTCCTCTGCCTAAATCAAGTGGTATTTGCTGGGAAGATGGGCTGGAGGCAGCAGTCGCCCTCCAAAGGTGCAGGAAGTCACAGAGGCATTGGCTAGGCCTCTGCAGAAAAAGAAAGCTTTTTCAGTCCAACCATCTACCAATGCTGCTTGCTGGGGGACATGTCAAGTTGACAATTGATACCAGGCATCCCATCCTCTACTCTCCTGTCAGGTGTCCAAGTCCTCCCTAATGCTGCAAAATGCCTCCCATGTGGAAGGGGAAATGGGGTGAGATACCTATAGTACCTAAAAGCTCTTATAAAAGAATGGATTGCTTTATAAAAATGTTTTAGGGTAACCATATATGTATATGATATGCACACACTCACATGTGCACACACACACATATAAGATAATTGACAACTCATTTATAACTAATAACTTCAAATAAATAGTCTATGGTGTCAAGAGATTGCTTCGATCTCAGCCCCTTACTGAGGAATTTGCTTGCATTGGTTTCAATGACAGAAGTAATGGCTAAAGTCTATATGATGGAAAACTCCATATTTTAAGGCAATTAGACTAGTAGAGGAGGTGGATGTATACAGCACCAGTCTCTGGGCTGAGCAGTGGTGGGCAGTCTGCAATTTCTCATGTCATTAATATTCTCCCCAACAAATGCATGGTGAAACTTCCTTGGAAATACGAACTGGAATTAGAGGAGAGGGTAGACCAGTTCGTGGGAAGAAGAAATAGCACAACACACAGAAGAGACACAACAGTGTGGTGTGACAACATGCCCCTCAAGTCCTACAATCAGTACAGTGAGTTCTGTCCTATAGGCATCCCCTTTTGTGCCTGGTCCTTAGTGGGGACATTGTCTTAGAAAAAGAATGGTGGGGAAAGATTTTTCTTTTCTTCCTCTAGGCAAATTGGGAGATCTTTGAGTTTTGGCAGGGAGAGTCTTCCTCTGTAAAATTAATATGGATGACTGGAAGTTGAACAGAAAGTCCTTCATATGTGGGAACTTGATGGCTATAGTTTGGGTCCTTAGATAGATGTACAGACACACACACACTCAGGAGTGTGGTCTGTGCACACGTTTGCTCATGTGAACTAAGTCTGCCTCTTCAACAGTGTTTCTTTTCCCAGAACTGGGCAGTTATATTGATGGGGGTACATAGGCTACATAAAGCAGCATGTTAAGTATAAATAAGCTGGTGGAATTTCTGGCATTTCCCTTGGTTGAATCCCAAAGCAGAGAAGAACCATGTGGATTAGGCTCACATAAAATAGATTCTGTAAAGCGAGTCAATGAACTGTGAACTCAGACTCGTAAACTTTAGGGAGACCCTAAGTAAGGCCTTATCTCCTCAATTATCTGGTTACAGGAAAAGTGAAAACCTGCAAATGTCCCCCTTAATGTCTCTTGTTGCCACTCAACTTCTGTGCAATTCATACCTAACTGAACCTCTGTACAAGGCACAGAGTAACCATGGGCTCTGGGGTACATTTTCTTTCTGGCTGATTTCTTTTTCATGTCTTCCTGTCACCTGGAGTGGAGGACAGTCCTCCCTTCCCCCTTCCGGGTTCTCTGTTATTGGTGCCAAGAGTCTTGAAATTCTAGACCTGTCCTCTAATCAGAAATGTTGGTTCCTGAGTTTCTAGGGTCTTAAAATATATGTGTAGGGTTGATTCATTTTCAAAATCATACCTGTCATAGGGGGCTGTTGTTCTACTCATCAAACTTTGTTTGATGTTCTGTTCTGTTTATGTATACGACATATACATATATACATATATGCAAATATTTTAGTGGCCTTTGGGGAAGATGGAGGAAGAAGAGGAGAAGTACCCTTCCTTCACCCAGCACATCAGCTCAGGGTACCCAGGACTTCCACACAAAATATATCACCTGATCATACAGATGAGCCCCACACAGAAAGGCCATGTTCTCATCTCACAAATGTGAAAAACAGGGCTTGGGGGGGTGGAGGGATTTCACTCAAGGATGTAGAGCAGAATTGAAACTGGAAACAGGTTCTTTCCAATTCCAGTTCCTTCTCCACGGAACAACTAGTCCAGACACGTGATAAATGTGAACCACACTCATCTATCCCTATGGAAACAAAGAGAAAAGTACCAAGCACATTCATTTGCTTCCAGGTCCACACAGCTCAGCTGGGTGCCCATGCCTGTCTTTGTGTGGCGCTCTGCTATGATGAACAGAATCTCCATCCTTGACTCCAGAAGCCTACAGCCTATAATGCAGTCAGAACAGGCCTATGTTCCCTTATAAGAGAGAAAAGTGAGAATCTGTTTGTCTTTGCTTGAAACCTTTAAATCAACAGACTCGGGGCAGGGCTAAAATCCCTTTTTAGGTCTTAAAGAAAACTGGCTCATTTGTGTCTCTTTTCCATTTTCCTCCCTATATTCTCGGACTCTAGGCGGGCTTATCTCCACAGCTTATTCACCCTCAGTTAACACAGGAAATACTAGAAGCAGTTTGAGACACACAATCCTCCATGTAGACACCCCTGTTTCTTCCTTAGTTCCCAGCAGCTTTGGTTTAAATGGGAGAGAAAGAAAGGATTGGGGCTGGGAACAGGTGTTGATAGGCAGGAAAGGGAGGTGGTGGGCTGAGGGTAGCATCCATTCCTTGTCCAGTTCTTTGAACTTGGCTTGAGACTCGCAAAATGGGTAAAACTACCCATGTGGATCAGACTGTGGTGGGGCCAGAGGCTCATAGAAGGTTCCTGAATACTGAGACTCTAAGTATTACAGGGAGTGCTTAGTTCCCCGTAATAGAGAGTCCTCAACTGGGCATTGAGATACTCTCCTGACTGCACTGGATGCTGCTTCCAGGATGATGCAGACAGGCTGGAAGGCCTTACAGCTCTTGGCCCAGAAAGGGTACCTTGCCGTGAGCACAGGCAACAATGGCTATGGGGGAGTGTGGTTGCTGTTACAGGCAGATGGGACAAGAGTCAAACATCTACAGTTCACAACCCCATCGTAAAGCTTTACTGATTATTAAGTGCCACCCTGGGTGGAAGTTTAGGAGTCTTTGTCACATGGTTCAGGTGATATTTGGAGAATAAGTACTATAGATGTTATTTATTTATTTATTTATTTAAAGTGCTGGGGCTCAAACTCTAGGTCTTGAGCACACTCATTTCTAATGGGACCTGGACATAAGAAACAAAGTAACTCTGGGCTCTAGGCTGTGAGTTCTTTCTGCCTCCTGGGTTTCTTTCTCTTCTCCTGGCTTTCATCTATAATAGAAGATAGCCATCCTGTTTTTCTCCATTGTCTGCACCAGTGGCCTCAAAATTGTAGGCCTACCCCTCTCATTGGAGGAATTGGGCCATGAGTTCCAAAGGGAACACTCTGCCACTAAACTGCCCCCACCAACAGTCTGTCACACTGCATGGGCTCTTTCAGTAGGAAGTCTTGTCTCTCTTTTCTGAGACCCTCAAGCCTACTTTATTATAGAAGTTGTTTCTTGAATCTGCTGCTTACAAGACAACAAACTCTAGTTCTGATTTTTCTCAGTAACTTTGGCTCACTCCTGTCATCTCTAGATGTTCCAAGCAGGCATCACACCATACCCCTAATTGTCTCTCTGAAATTCTTCTCAGAGCCTTGACCTCCAGCTCTGATCATCCCAATGGATGACCCAAGGCATCATCATCACCCTGAGGTATTTCTTCCCTCACTTTCCTGTTAACGATAAGTGTTTCTGCCAAAGCCACCCAAGCCCTGCTGCCATGTGGGTGCTTTCCACCACCCACCCGAATTCCACCCAAGTTCAGCCCACTGCCTTAGGGTCCCAAATAATACAGAGATTTATATTAGTTTACAGTGCTGCTGGCCGGTTGACTAGGATTTCTTATATGTAGCTCTGTCTTAATTATCATAAATCTATATATTTTATAAGACTTATAGAGGATGCCGGCAGAAGGTGTCCTGTCTTCCTGGGCCCACATGGCGGCTCCGTAGAGAAGAGAGCAGGAGGAGGAGCAAGAGAGAGGATGACTTCCTGTTTGTCCCTGCTTATATATGAGTCTTCTTGCTTGGATAGCTTTACTACATTTCCCAGAATCCTCCTTGACCCCTAGTCCCACCTGTCTTGCTCCCCTATTGGCCAACAGTGCTTTATTCAACAACCAATAAGATAAACATATACACAGAAGGACTTCCCCCATCACTTTCCCAAAATAAGATCTACCACACTGAGACATCAATGAGGCAATGATGGTCTCACATTGTAAATGCCTTTGTGTTACTACAGGATACATACTGATTCTCCTCATTTACCCCCCCACACACACACACCTATGGGCTCTGTGAGCATCAGTTCTGACCCCTCTTCCATGCCCTGGGTTCCCATGCTCCTGAACCTGATGCCATGTTTTACTCTAGAAGGAATTCTGATTCTCTGTTAGGTGGTCCTGAAAGACCCCCCAGAAGCTCAGGCCTCCAGGATCTCAGCCCAGGACCTCAGTCACCTCAATCACCAGGTGGAGTCAAAAACTTGATGTAAACTGCACGAGGCTTTATTACAGTTGTTTAACGAGCTAACCCCATGTTAGCTCGGGTCTTTCATCCACCGCCACAGTGGATGGCTAGAAAAGACAGCTCGAAGCATCTGCATAGAGATCTTATAGGGCAGCATAAGGGGAGTGTCTAGGGGTACACACAGGCTCAGGATTGGTGTGCCTCCAGGCTTGGAGGGTTTGCCCTGTGTTGATTGGTCAACTGGTTGTTATGGCCCATAGGCCCTCCCAGGGTGGTTGCTATGCTCTGTATGTCATTGCTGTGCACTTGTCCATAAAGCACACCCAGAATCATAAAGCATAGCACCACCAGCTAACTTCTGATTGGTTCCTTGCCACCACCTTCAGAGGCAGGCATCTGACCTCCTAGTGACCAAGGCAAGGTCAGGCAAGCACGTGGTCGGCTGAAATGGGGAGCTGGTCCCTTCAGTCCCTTCAACATTAGGCACATACTACAATTGTGCCCAGCATAAACAGATTACCATCTCTTAACCCCAATTTTCTTTTCTGTTGTAGCCTGTATTTTCTGCTTTTCTTTGCAATGCAACTACTGAAAAAAAAATCTATACTCACTGTCCTCACTTCTCTTTCATTTCCTCTGGAGATCACCCAAACAGGCTTTTATCTTTCCATCCCAGCCATCTGTAGATCACCAGAGACCCAATGTTAAGTCTTAGCCCTGCTCCTCTCATTTGACCTCCTAACAGGATTTGACACTTTACTCACCCCTGCCTGTGGTAGCCCTTTCTTCCTTGGCCTTAGGGACACTGCTCTTCTAGGGTTTTTTTTTTTTTTTTTCCAGATGTCTTTTCCCAGGCCCCACCTCTTCTATATCTCTAAATATCACTGGCTTCAGAGCACAGTCCAGTTTATGTTCACTCTGTAGGAAATCTACTATCTTATATGTTAAGTAGTACTGCAATACTTTCTGTCCCTATAAGCAACAGACTTGTATGCCCAACTGCTTACTTGTTATCTCCATCTCACATTCTCCTGAATCCTGTGTCTAATCCAGAATCAGACCCATTTGATTATTATCTTCAGAATATAATATTCAAAGAATGGGAATAGTGGCACATGCTTTTAATTGTTACGTGTACTCTTTCCTGCCGGCTGCCTGGGTCCCACCACTGCTTCAGCCCCCAAATAACACATGAGACACTATATTAATTATAAAGCTGTTGGTCGGTAACTATGGCTCCTTATAGGCTAGCTCTGACTTAACTATTAACCCATTTCTATAAATCTAAGTATTTCCACATGGTCTTATTTTACCGGGGAAAGGGTCCAGGGACCTGTTACTCCTCTGGCATCCTACATGTCTACTGACTCTGCCTCTATGCAGAGAAGAGAAGAGAGTGATTTCCTGTTTGTCCCTTCTTATACTCTGATTCTGCCCAGCTACATCACTTCCTGTCTATCTGTACAGACCTCCAGATCTCTATGGTTAGCTCGTGACAAGTTTCTGCCCAGCTATATCACTTCTTGGGATCACATGATGATTCCTCTCTGCCTGTATTTCCCAGAATCCTCCTCATATCCTAGTTCCTTTCCACTTATCTTGCTGCCCTATTCATCAATCAATAAGATAAACCATATGTACAGAAGACATTCCCCAGCATTTAATTCCAGCACTTAGGAGGCAGTGAGTTTGAGGCCAGCCTGGTCTACATAACAATTCCAGGACAACTAAGGCTACATAGAAAGACCTCCCTCCCTCTACACACACACACACACACACACACACACACACACACACACACACACAGCAGAAAATAAGAAAGAAAAAATGTGATTCTGCTTAATTAATTCAAAGCAAGTTATCGCCATTACATGACATTTTAAAATTATGTTTATATGACCAAAAATGATAAAAGAAGCAGTTATAGCACAAACCAAGATGTTTTCCTTGGTGGTAGAGTCAGGGTGGGAAGTGGGGGATTTAAATGCAACCACCAAGGGATTCACTTTGTGCTTTGTACCTCTTCTAAGGAATGCTATGTATATAATACTACACAGTTTTCATTTTCTCTACTTTTTAAAATACATTGTACAAGAAAAAGAAAAAAGTGCTAAGCATGGAAATACTGCTGAGAATCTGGAATTCCAGGCTGGTTTGGATTTTAGTCTGTATATTGGTGAGCCATTGAAATGCCATTTGTTAGGAAGAGGTCACTCTTTAGCATATTGTTAGTGGGACTAAGTAAAAGTCGTGTATTCCCAAAATGACAGTTTTAACTTTGAAGCATTTTTCTTTTTTAAGACAAGGTTCCCATCCATAGCCAGACTGACATGGAACTCATTACATAGTCTAGTCTGGCCGTGGATTCCCAAGTGCTAAGATTACCAGGTTGTGCTACCACACCAAGCTTTAAGTACTCTTAAAAATTATCTTTACTAGGTCAAATAGGCATAATTTTTAATTTTCAATACTTTAAAAATAAAATAATATGTCATAAGAATATTCCATGCCAATGGAGAATCCTTATAATTTTTATTGATTTAATAGTAGTATTCATTTGAGAGGATTTACATCCATTTACCATTCTAGTGTTATTACTCTAAACTCATTTGAAATTTCATTACTACAGGTAATACCTCATAAACATAATTTCCCCACTGAATGTTCACTTCAGAATACAGTCTCAGAAATATTATTTTAATGTCAAAGATTATGAATATTTGAATGAATATTGATACTGCCAAATTACTTTCTATAGGAACTTTCAAAATAGTTCATATTGCTGGCTAGTACAAGAGGGTAGGTCCATTCAGTCAATCATTTGGCAAATACTTACTGTGTGCATATTGCATACCTGCATTGACTCTGCTGTCAGAGGGTGTAAAATGGAGTAAGAAGGACAAAGAAGCAAAACTCAAGTACTTAGTGGGCCTCAAAGTTTCGCCAGGAGACCAGGTCCTAACAGCAGATCAGCCATGAAATGTTTTGTGGCTGTGTTTTAGTGAACAGAAACATCTGTCAATGGCCTCTGGATAGTGGTTAATACAGACAATGATAGTTTAGAAAGATGAATTTCCCTTCAGCTATCAGAGGGAGTAAAAAAACAAAACAAAATCAAACAAACAAACAAAAACTGAAGTCTCTATGACCTACATGAGACATGAGTCCAACATTCCATCATAGATAGGAGGGGCTCATAAGACACTGTCCCTAATGTCTTAGTTTAGGTTTCTATAGCTATGAAGAGACAACATGACCACAAGTCTTATAAAGGAAAACATTTAATCGGGGCTAGCGTACCATTTCAGAGGTTTAGTCCTTTAATCATCATGGTGAGTAGTATGGCAGCAAGCAGGCAGACATGGTACTGGAGAAGGAACTGAGATTTCTACATCTTGATCTGAAGGCAGCAGAAAGATACTGAGTGCTACACTGGTCATAGCTTGAGCATATGAAACTTAAAAGCCTGTCCCATGGTGACACACTTCCTCCAACAAGGCCTCACATACTCCAATAAGGCCATACCTCCAAATTGTGCCACTCCCTCCAGGGGCCATTTTCTTTCAAACCACCACACCTAGAAAAGGATTTATTGACAGGTAATGGCTGCTAGGGGAAGGAGTGCCATTTTCTTCAGTAATATTGTCACTGGTAACTTGCCCTTGCTTAAATAAATGAACTCCCACCTAGGTTCACGACAAACAACTCTGATTCAACTTGGTGGGTTATTTACAAAAATAGAAAAGGAACCTGTTGAGATGATCAAGGAGTCTAGAGGGAATCAGAGTGGGATAACAGTAGATAATGGAGGGGTGAATATGATCAAAATATTTTACATACAGGTGTGAAACTGTCAAAGAGTAATCAAAATTGTTTCAAAATGAGGTCTCCTAAAGTCATTTAACAAGTTAGGAGAAAACATCTAATCTACAAAAAAAAGTCATGCAACAAACAGGAAATCAAATCAGACCATTGGGGTTGACAATTCCTCACTGCAGATGGCTGATAGACTTTGGAGTCTAATTGTGACATCAGCCAGCCCTGGTCTATGCCATATACAACTTGATGGTTAGATAATCATGTGGCCGATTAATATAGCTGTGGGACCCTTAATGTCTACATTCCTGATTTTCTGTCTACTTAGAAATATGCCCTAAATGCTACTTGAAGGTAGCCATTTGTATCCTGTGTATGTAGTGATTTTCCCAGGCTGCTGCTGGCCTCGCTCCCTAATATATTCTGTCTGTCTGAGACATTTGCTCTTACAACACCATCACAATTTACTGCTGCAAATGAGTATAAGTGGCATCAAAATGCTCCCCCATAGCTTTTACCAGCTCTCTCCATAAAGCACGGAGGCCATAAATCAGGCAGATGTTAAGCGCCCACGTTGAAGCTGCATCTCCGGCTTGGGCCTAAAGTCTCTGGGCTGGCACTGAGTTGAGGGTAGGACTGGATGGAGCTTGTCTTCCTGCACAGCATATGGGATAGCACTAACTGAGATTTACAGACTTGTGGCCCGAAACTACACAAAACTAATGAACTGTAATGTTTTAACAGAGACGAGGGAACAGAAGAAGCATAATTTAGGAAAATCATTTGATTTTAGCTTTAAGCCATGGTGTGGTCTGTTTCTTTGTATGTGAGTGGGTATTGAGGTCCACATGGGGCTGTGCCTGCCCCAACTCTGCAGGGGTGGTATATGTCATTGCTAAAAGCCTTCAAACTAGGGAAATGAGATTGCTGAATATTCAGGAGATGTCGATTTGTCTTAAATAATTCAATATCTTGTAAAACCAGGGGCAAGTCCAGAGAGATCAAAATCCACTTAAGTGAAACTTCACTGTCCATATTTCCCTGTATTTCTCTTGGCCGTGCATTAGTTTCTTGCTATTTTCATATCATTTATGATTTCTCCATCCTTTTAAGAGCTTCCCCTTCCCCTTTGTAATCTATAAAGCCCACACTTGCTTTTCTTACGTGGGTGGCTCTTAAAGCGTTGAGAACTTGCTGTTTCCCAAGACTGTCTTGGTAATTTCTGTATAATGTTTCTAGAAGATTATCCCTACCTTTTACCAGAGACAGAAGAAAACAGGCTGGTTATTAAATATTATTCACAGTCACAAATTGGCAGTGGCTTTGTTTGGCATTAGAATGTAGATCTAACAAATTCTACCAGCCATCTAAAACGTAACAGGATAATGTAAGCCCAGCTTTTCTCCCTCAAAAATTTTGCAGTATTGATGTTTTCTTATGTCTAATTGCACACAGCACTTTGTTACAGGATCTTGTCCCAAGAGTGGGAAATGCCTTGCTGGGTGTCAGATGGAGTCTGTGATGGATCTGGAGGTCTGGGTGCCATTTTGCAGAGAGTAAACAAGTCCCCTTCCCTGCAGGCTTTGAGAAACTTTGCCACTGAGTCTGGGTCTCATCCTGCAGCTGAAAAACATTACTAACCATGTACTCGTCTGGCTGATAAATCTTGCTGTCATCATGCCTGTCGCCAGCTGCATCTCACATGCCCTCGGCTGTCCTCTGAAGAAGGATTGCCTCTCTAGACAACTGGTAGGCCTGAATCACTCTTGCATACGTCATCCAGGCTAATCAGACTGATCCGGGAGTGAATGCACACCCCGAGGAGTGATCTCTCCAGATGAATTGTGTAATATGTTGAGGCTGCTCCAGTGCTCACCACCAGAGCCTCACTAACAGTGGCTTAGTGGCTCTGTGTTGAGAGTCTGCCTGTAGCAAGGATAGATGGTTTTTTTCTTTTTAGAGTAACTTTTAAAAGCCCCCGAACTTAGAGGACAGTAAAATGAAAGTTCACATACCATCTAAATCAGACTGACAAATATTAAAGTTTGCTTCAGTTATTCCTAAAAGCCTACTTCAGAGGTCACTGTGAGATATCAGCTTTATAGATCTCCCAGAGAAGAGCAATAAACAAGATAGATCTCAAAACCCCCTGTTTTCTCAGCAAACAGATACCCATTTTTGTTGAGTGCCTACTGCATGTGGAATACTACTAGACAAAGGCACTAAGATGTACAGAAAGAACAAGATGGGACAATATATAAAAAAAGCACATCAGCTCTTTGATGCTCAGTCAATGGTTTTGAGCCAAGAATAATGAAACTATAACTGTTTTAATACTATTGAGATTAGGCCATTGTCTTTTAGGAATCTCTCAGTCTCCTTGTGTGAGATGGAATTAAAAATAGCAGGTGCACTAAATGTCTCATACTGAGCAGTGCCCTGCTACCAAGGTTCTTCTGAATGTGAGCCTAGAATTACCTTGTCATGCTGGAGTTTACTGAATGGAGCCAAGAACTTCCTGTTTTGTTAGTCTTAGCTAGGTCACTAGGATGGACTGTGCCTTTGCCTCTCATTGATGACACACAGAGGCTGGAAGCTCTGTGAGCTGCCTGTTTGCTGGAGTTGCTAGGATTTTTAACTAAATGCAAATCTGTAGAGTCCCTCCTGCCTCGTTCCAGAAAAAGAAGAATAAAGCATTTGACATCATCATTGTGTCTAGAATTCTACAGTAAAAAAAAAAAAAAACAAGACTATTAAAAGTTCTCTTATGATAATAGATTGCTTTAATATAAGCTCAAGACCAAAATATTTTACACTCTAAGTTTAGATGGACTGTTGACTCCAGGAGTTTTGGTCAATACGAGCAAAACGTTTTCCATTTGACATGCTCAGAATTTTGGTGTAGGTGTGTGCATTTGTGTGTGAGCACATGTTCTCCTATGCACACAGGTGTCCATCAGTATCAATGTCAGCCTGAGTTAGGAGAATTACATTCCTGGTTCTGTTTGAGAAGGATGCATAAGTAACATAAAACAGACCTTGTTTTGTTTTAAATAAGAGTAACATTAATTGTTCTCAGAACTGTACTTTTTTCCCCTTCTCAAAATTAAACAACTTTTTTTTTTATTTAATGAAATACTGCTAGTAGAGGCCAATTTGAGATGGTGAGAGAAATGTCATAGCGAGTAAAGGTATGCAGTCTAATTTAAAACCAAACCCTGAGTCCTTTTTACAAAACAAAAATAGCAATAAGTTCACCAAAATTATAAAAGGACTTGGGATTCAATGTGGGGAACAATGGAGGAAATAGAGTGATATATATATATATATATATATATATATATATATATATATATATATATATGACCTACACACATACATACATATACATACATATGATGCATGATAATGGAAACAGCCATGGACAGACACAGCAGGTGCCCTTCAGGCAGAGGTTGGGTGCCTGTGATGGTGAAGGAGGAAAAGGCCCAAGCAAAGGTAAAGAGGTGTGGACACTATAGAAAGCTCCTAGCACTCAAGATAGGCACTAAGGCTGTGCTGGTGTTAGACAGGGGACACGTTAGAAAGCACTGCGTATGCCTTTGAGCCTCATCCTGTGAGTAGTAGGAAGCCTGTGAAGAATCTTAAGCAAAAAGGTGGTGGCTGGTGAGGCAGGGAGACTAGGAGAGAGATGGTACAGTCCTGTCCTGAGACAGTGGTGTGTGAGGACAAAGCACAGTCCTGTCCTTAGACAGTGGTGTGTGAGGACAAAGCAAGAGAAACCTTTAGGTGATAAGATGAATGGTATTGGGTAGTTTACTAGATCTTCGACTAGGATAGGAACCAGAGGTCCTCAGGAAGAAGGAATGGAGGAAGATCCTATGGGTCTGGGCTGGGATAAGAGGTCACGGCTGATTTCACAAAGAATGAAGAAGGCCGAGTAAGCACTGAATGCTGTGTGTGAGACCCATCACGGAGCACTTGGTCTCACGTAACTCAGGTGCATTGTTTTATCTTCCCATGACCACTGTCATTCAGCTTTGCTGGGAGGGCCTCGGGAACATCACGGGCATGTAGCACATATTTAACAAAACTACAATCATTACTGTGGGAATTAATGATGTTCACTAAAGCTGGGGCCTCAACCATCCAATCTGAAAACAGGATTACAAAAAGAAAGCCCATCAACTAAAAAGAAAATTCCAAACAACCAGATTTTTTTTTTTGACTTGCTATCCTTGGTGGGTTTAAAAGGGAATCGTAGTCTTGAGAAGCATTTTTCTTTTTATAACTCTTTCCTCTTCCATTCATTTCTCTCCTGTGTTATAAATACTCGCCTGCCACACTTAGCTCACTACACGCCTTCTTTCAGACTGTGTTCTCACCCCTCTGTCCTCCTGTCCTTTGCCTTTCTCTAGATCCTGGCTACAGAAGACCAGAGGGCAAGAGCAGGGCCAGACTGATCAGACAAACAAAGCCACATCCCTCGTTAGCAAGCAGGGAGAGCAAAAAGGCTGGAACTATACAATTATAATCTTGATTTCATTACACTGAGATGAATAAGCCATCTGTGATGATGGACACTTTGGTCCCCAGTGAGGTGTATATCATAACCATTTTATGTTTATTTTTGTTGTAGGCAACTTTCATCTTGTGGATGGTGGATGCCAACATTATAACGAGCCAGGAAAGCTTGCTTGCTGGAAGAGGGATTGAGGGCAGCCTGTGTTAGGGGAGCTGCTTCTGCCAAAGAGCCAGGACTGTCTGTGCTTTGCATTCACACTCCAGGCTGGTCTTGGCTGGTATTTGGGGGAGGTGTTTGGGGGTTGGCTCTCCCAAGGATAGGAGAGTAAGCGAGCAGCTGGAAAGCAGCCCACAGGTAGCTCTAGCTTCAGGCTTTCCTTGTTGCTGGTAGCCAGTGCCTGCTAGGTGTTCATGGCCAGTGCTTTCATCATTCCTGATCTCCAGCTTTGTCTAGTCCTGACTTTGTCTGGTGTCTGGCTGAGCTCTTTGCTCCAGTTGCTCCAGGGCCTTGTAGGCATCCTTTTCCACCCTCCATTATTTAGAGAATACTTTATTAGTTTCTGTAATCAGATGCACATAGATAAGATTTCACACATTTAATACAGTTCATTACCCTTGTACAAATGGACAAATTTAAGTTTAACATTTCTAGACCGATATGGCTGTTAATTTCTGTACAGTGTCGACCCAGCATGACAAACTAGGATATTTTTTTCCAGTTGACAGTACAGCTGAAGTTTCTAAAAATTCAATATAAACATATATATATATGCATATATATATACACACACATACATACACACACACACACATATGCACACACACACACACACACATATGCACACACACACACACTAATAATAATAGCAGTATGTTATGCTTCAAGAGCAGCAACAGCCTTTTCAGGCTCTATACCTCCCCAGGATCTTAACAGCATATGTCGTTTAGTTTTCCAGCCGCTAACTCCACTGTGTCTAATCCTGCACTGGGTCTGACCCTCCTTCCCTGAAAACTTCTCTCTTCTACTTCTGGTGTCACTGTGCGGACGGGAGAACACTTAGTCATAGGTGACAAGACAATTCAGGACATTCTAAGAGGAATGACCAAGTAGACCAAGTTGGCCTGAAGAGAAGGTATCAGTGGGAACTGTAAAGAGTGGGATTTTAACATTGGTGGCACAGCAAGCTTCTTAAGGAGATTTAAAACGGAGAATAAGACAAAACAAAATGCTTGGGCCCCAAGTTGGCTAAATGAAAGTTATTGTAATTGGAGCCTGGGAAGAGCAGCCTTCAAGGTGGTCCCCAGTGATTCTTTTCACAACTGAAGATAGCCTTAGTGACTTGTTTCTGGTGGCTGGAATAAGATGTTGGTAACAGCGTATGATTGAAAATGAGATCATAAGAGGGAGTGGCATTGCTTTGGGGAGAGCCAAATGCCATGCTGTATCGCAGCGGAGAGGCCCACATGGTGAAGGTTCTGATCATTCCAGTATGAGTTAACTTAGAAATATAGGCTGCTAGCCTAGTGAGACCTCAGGTGACTGCAGTACAGGAGACAGTTGATAACTGCAGTGTGAAAAGCTCCGAGTCATGGTATCTAGCTAGAATACTACCAGTTATCCCATCCACTGAGTCCAAGAGGCAATAAGTATGTATTTGTTAGGCCTTTAAGCTTTGGAGTGATTTGTTACACAAAGTAGATAGCTAATACATGGCTCAAGCATTGCTGTTTTTTGTTTGTTTGTTTGTTTGTTTGTTTTTTGTGACTCTAAAATGTAGCCAGAGTTGAGAGCTGTTAGCCTAGAGGATGGAAAGAGAGGAGAAGCCGGGAAACAGTGGGAGGAGAGAATCCCATGGGTCCCTGGGCCTGACAGTTATGACAGCACTTGCCGATACCAAGGGACCCTCCGTGGGTCCTGTAGTATAAAGCGCCATGTTACAAATAAAGAAACTAAGGCTTAGCAAAGTAAACTCACCCAAACTGGAAAGACTTCAGACCACATCATGCAGAAACCTGTTTCCTCTGCTGCCTCTTTTCACAGCCTTCTGGATCCCACGAGCAAGAACTGGGCCTGCAGAGAACACTGCACCTCCTGCACTCCTGCAAAGCCAGGCACTGTAATTCGCCAGCATGTCAGTTAGTGTCTGGATTTGCCTTCTGCTCCAGCGGCTGCTAAGTACTTGCCAGAAGGAGTGCTGATTACATGCTCACCAGGGATGTTATGCGCATCAACATCGAGCACTCCATAAACTTTGTGGGAGAGGCCTGAGGCAAGAGTGGTTTGGGAGGGAAGCAGCATCCCAAGTCAGGCTGCACAAACCTATCCGTATGACACAGAAAGACCCTCCCTTCCACCGCTTGGGAATATTTGGTGTCTCCTGTCCAAACAGAGCCCTCACAACCCCCTCTAGCCACTGTATACCACATTGTAACAATTAAACTCAACGTTTTCTGCTTTCCCCCCACAGTGCTCCAAAGTGGTGTAGGGTGTGCTAGGCTGCAGGCTACTATATACACAATGTCTTCTAGGTACCTGTCTCTAAGCCCAGGAACTGAAGACAGTCATGACATGTAAAGATGTTGCATAGGGAAGAGCTAACCACATAGATATTGAGAAAGTGTATGAGCATAATAACTCATTTAGAACTTTCCAAGAGTGTTTGTTTGAGATAGAGTCTCTGCATGTAGCACAGGCTGGCCTAGAACTTGAGTCAATCCTTCCATCTTTGTTCCAAAGTGCTAAGATTTCAAGTGTGTACCACTATGCTTACCACACTCTCCCCAACACATATTATCATTAGGATTGGGGGTGTCTATAACTCAATGGTAAAGCACTTGCCTAGTATATATAAGGTCTTGGGTTTGATCCCCAGGACTGAAAAAAACAGCAAACAATTAAAAATGAAATATTATCTCCCAGGCTATATCAGGCCTCAGCTACAAAATCATTCCTAAAAGAAACACATTATCATAATTGAATAATCTTTAATTACTGATTCCAAAATGAAAAACAGCAAAACAAAAAACCCAAACCCAGCTCTTAATTTATGTTTCATGAGGATTACTTAAAGTTAATATCTCGTGGAAATAGTTCAGTAAATTTAATTACTCCGAAGTGGTGTTCCATAAATCTGGAAGCAAGTAGCTAAGTCAATTAGTTGTTCCAGTCCAGCTCATGGTAGCATCACCTTCTCCGGTGGATCTTTGGTGACCCCAAGCTGTTTTGTCTTAGTGCTCAAGCGTGTGTGAGGAGCCATTTGAAAAGGTAGTGGTGGCTGGAGGCAACTCCTCCGATGACCATCCATCACTGTAGGATGGGGAGTAATGAAGCACAGCACACCCGAGCAACCCAGGGCATGGACTCTGGAGAAGTGGAAATCAATGGGGTGAGAATAATATGCCCACGAGGTCAATGCTGTGTTCACTCTCAGCTCCTACTCTGTCTGCCCCTCGAGTCTGTACATTGTTTTAAAGTGTTTGTAATGATGCTAACGGTGTGCCATGTACAAAGGATAAAAATTAACATAGAAAAGCATAGAGAACACAATTTAAATAGCCTGCAATTCCATAACATGCAGATAACTACTATTCAATACTTTGGTACTTCCTAGTTTTTCATGGTAGATCTATACACTTTAACAATCTGCCTTTTCTGTTGTTCTTGCTGTTGTGTTTGAAATGAGGTCTTACTGTGTAGCCTAGGATGGCCTTGGACTCCTGGCCCTTCTGCCTCAGTCTCAGTGCTGGGATTACTTCTAGGTTCTTTTTTTAACATAATTTTTAATATTGAGGATTGAGCTCAGGCCTTGAGCTTGCTAGGAGAGCACTGTACCTGTGGAGCCTGGATCTCATCCAGCTCTTCTTCCTGCATTTTGTTTTGAGGCAGGGTCTCACTTCATTCCTCATGCTAGCCTTGAAATCACTCAGTAGTCTAGGCCAGCTTTGCATTTGAGTCCCCCCCCCTTTTTTTTTCTTAGCCTTCAACTAGCTAGAACTACAGACAGTATTTTGTTGTAAGGTGTAGCCACAGGTCCATTAATTAGTTTTCTATCATTGGACATACAGGGGTTTTGTTGTTGTTTTGTTTTTACTGTAAGCACAATCTACAGATTTTGTCTGCATATAGATTTATCTTTCCCACTGATAATTTTCTTAAGGCAGATTTTAGGAAGCAGACTTTCTGAGTTAAAGGACTGTATGGTTTAAGTTCCCATAGGGAGGCTGTAGAATCCCCAAGCCTCTAGACTCAGGGCTTGCCTTGTTTGATGGGTAGGACTATGCTACACTCTGCACAGAGGTGCCTAGCTGCCAGAGTGAATTGGGATTCATCTCCACTCTGCATTTCCCTGGTTCAACCTTCTCCCTGCAAGTGAAACATCTCAGAGAGAGGTGGGAATTCTTTCTACTTTGCCACAAAGCTTGCCCAGGCTGTCACACCCTACTACACACACTGTTACTCATGTGTACACACCTGGTTGGAGGATTGGATCTACATCTCCAAAAGGAGTTCATCTTTCTGTCTTGCCTGCCTAGATAAGTGTCCTTTTGTAGTTTGTCTTTAGGTGCCATAAATGCCAGCTGGCTTACATCTTGAAAAGCTGACAAATTGATAAGCAAAAACTGGTCTCCCATTCAGATTAGCAGAGGTGTCTTTTTCATGATTTAGCTTTCCCAAAGCTCCCCTCCTCATGGCCTCCACCACTGTTTTGACTCTTTTCAACAAAATACCTTCCAGTAGCTTCTCTGCACTGCAGAGATTTCCAGGTTGGTCTCTCAGTCAATATTGTCACTGCAGCCGGATGTTACCATTGTTTCTGTCTTAGCCACCCACCTCCAAGTCTGTCTCGCAGTTGGGCAGAGCCGGTGATGCTGTAAAACAACACAGCTTGTGCTTCTGGCCCTATTTAATGGCTAGGGTCTAATTTTGATAGTAAGAATTTTTAAGGTAAGGTCTTTCAAATTTCATAACCTTTAGACCCTATAGAGCATCAAATGGTCCCTTCCTAGGAGTTGTCCCTTTCCATGTCTCCCAGTCCTGAATTCTACAGGCTCTCTAGCAGAACAAACAGATATCTTTGGAAGTTACAGGTACAAGAAATGGATTTTTTTAAAAAAAGCATTTTCTTCAGGCTAGCCAGACATTATAGTACCTACTTTATATATCCTTCATTTTTATAAACCTTAAAATTAATCTGTGTCCACAAAAGTTATAAGTAGAAGCATGTACATAATTTAAAAAATTTATTTATAACTTTGTTCCTTGACCGCCAGCCAGGCTCACATTCCTATCCATCCGAATCATCCCTCTTGCCAGGATCCCCAATCCCTATCTGGTTAACAAAGTCATCAATGCCTGCTGATTACATTCATGCTGACTTTGAGCCTCTTGGCAACCACGGATACCCACGGGGTTACCTAAATACATGCACATTACTAGACTGATTTTTTTTGTGTGTGTGTGAGACATCTGTTCACATTTCAGTGGTGCTAAAGGCTCTAACTCTGCTTTGTAGCTATAACCAGGGATGTCTAATCTAAAGGTATTTTAATCAAATTGTCTAGTGTTACATCCTGCCATTCATTGCCTGTCTCTAGTTTGGATAAAGGACTCGAACTTTCTGATGGTCCCATTTGGAAAGTGAGGATAACATCAATGCTTACCTTCCTGAGTCCCCTGAAAATGTAATAACCATACACATTACATATTTGGAGCTGGGCTTTTACTGTCTGTAGTTATCTCAACAATTATACAATGGTTTTGAAAGAAAAAATAGTATTGCACACTTAAGACGAGGTCTGTTTTATTGTGTCTGATACTAGGAACAGTACCTAGTGCTTAGTAGCTGCTCAATAGCTGTTGGTGCTTAACGGAATGAGAGAATGAAGTACATCTCTCCAGAACTTGCCACCTTTGAGTTCAAGGGCCCCAAAGAAATTGAGGTTTGGCTCAAGAGATAGAAACAGCAGATGGCAGATGCAGTGGTTTATGATTTAATCAGGGATTATGAAAACGTTCAAGTAGAGAAAATCAATAACTAAGGATTTGCTTCAGGGAATTTAGCTGTTTCCACCAGACCCAGAAAACAGCTACTCATCTGTCCATGGTGTCAAGTCAACTGACACAGTCATGGGCTGAAGCCAGCTAGTTGAGGGAGGCAGGAGGGGTGCAGTAGGGGAAGGGGGAGTTGTTGTCCAGAATGATACTTCTGAGAGACATTAGCAGTGGAGGACCTGTCTGGAACAGGGTTTCTGAACTGTGACCCACAGGCTCTGGTGAATGGGAGATAGGAGTCCCCTTAAAATATATTCAAGATGGGAACAATTCTCAAAATGTTCCAAGATCCACAAAAGATTGAAAAAGCTAGAGGGAGATGGTGGAGAAGTCAGAGTGACAACTGTGATGGATGTGGAAAAGGGAGCAAGACATTCCCTGTGAGCATCCTGCATCCTGCCTTGCAGTGTGCCATCTCCCCAGTGCTGCACTGTGGGTGCTCAGCGAACATTAGTGAATCTTTTCTTCTTGGACCATCAACTCAATGATCGCCTTTTGCTTGAGCTCTATCCAGGGCAGGAGGTGAGCCCCAAGGACACACACAGGCGAAACAAAGACTAAGCATCCTGAATGGAGGAAAGAAGTGGCCAATATCCTTGGTTATCTCTCTTTTTCCTTTTTTAGAGGTTTCACCACAGGAGTGTGGGGAGGTAGAGTTCCTGAGCAAAGACAGGATTTGAGGAAGAGGTTGTCAAGGTGAATAGCTCCTAACTTTGTTGTGAGAATCATAAACTCTCCAAACTCTCCCCTATCAGGAGAAACGATGGCTATGAAATGATCACTTCAGGGCCAGTGGAGAATGTCCAGCTTTAAAAGCTGTAAAGTGCTTTTATGCAGAATATGCTCCAATAGGTCCTGTCTAACCTGTATATATACATGGTCCTTTCCATCTGGCAGGCTCATGTCCTAAAATCTCTGAGTGTTGTTCACGCAGTAGTTAAACTGAGTCCAGCAGTTGGCCAAGTGTGTCTGGATAGCATGACCTTCTGCCATGTGGAGGCTTCCCTTGAAATTGAAAAGAGAGTAAATATTCTCTTGATTTATTTATTTTTCCATCAAAGGTTTTGATATTCTGGGATTCACTATGTAGGTCACTCTAACTTTAAATTCAAAATCTCCAGTGTTCTGAGATTACAGTTATGTGCCACTATGCCTGGTTCTTTTTTGGTTTTAAGAGCTTTGAAATACTTTTTGAAATAAGTGACTTTTTTCATTAACACTTTTTCAAAGCTAATTACTATTACTTATTTTTGTTGGCCTGTGGATTGAACATGGAGCAGCTCAAATGCTAGGCAAGTGTTCTATCATCAATCTACACACTCCAACCCAAAAGTTGTTTTAAAAGAGGAAACTAGCAGGTGTGAATAAGTGTCCATTTACCACGAGGGCCATACTGATTCCCAGATTCTTGATTTTACCAATCTCTCACCCTCATCCTTCCAGTATACATATTGTTTCAATTAGATATTCTAGATTATGTGACTTGTTTACTGAAGTCTTGCCTCTCAGTAAGGAGCAATAATATTCCAATTACTCTGGTGATATTGAAATCTTTATTTTATTTTTTTTACATTGTGAGGAGGAGGGTGGAGGAATGGAGGTATTTTATTGAACGCTACCCAGCTCATTACATAGCAAAACCTTAACTTTATCATTATTAGTTTTTGCCCATTTTTATTGAGACTCTCATACATGCAAATATGTTTTGATGAAGTCCGTCCCTCATTCCCTCTTCTCCAATTCCCTTCCCCCTCATCACAGTTCCTTCCAATTTCATGTGTTCTTTTTTTTAATCTGCTGTGTCCAGTTAGAGCAGCCAGCATGTGCATGACTGTAGGGCCATCTCTTGGATCACCGGTCATATCTCAGTGGCCACATCATTGAGGAAAACGGGCTCTTCCTCACCCCACAGCCAGGATTTGCCATAGCTCCTCAGCTAGTGGTGGGACTTTGGCACTACCTCCCCAGGCCATGCTAGGATTGTGTCTGCTTGATTTTGCCTACACTTGTGCGTGCTGTCACAACTGCTGTGGGTTCATATGCACCATCGCCACAGTGTATCTGGAAAATGCTGTCTTGCTGCAATCGTCCACTGCCTCTGACTTTTGCAATCTTTCTGCCCCTTATTCTGCAACCCTCCTTTCTGAGCTCTCACTATCCTTCTATATTTCCCCGGAAAAGTTTGTCAAATAGTGAAAAGTCATTTAATGTCTCAACAACCTACTTTAAATTCCATGATTAGAATCGCTTCGTCGTCCATGAGACAAATCAGTGTCTTAGTTTCCACTCAGAAGGGTAATGTCTCCTCGTTTGTGCTGTAAGGCCAGGAATTGGCAGCTGCCTGCCTTTGAGGTCCTGATCTTTTGTTCACTCATCCTTTCTGCAGATCCCGACATGCCCTTTCTTTTCCTACAAAGGCTAAAGGGGCAGATAGCAAGCAACGGGGGTCAGGAAAAGGGCCCAATCTTGCTTGCCTTAGTTGTGGTTTGTAGACACGCTCATTTACAGACCTCACACATGCACATCTTGAACTATGAGGCTGGCTTCTACTCCTTAATCAGTACTGGCTCATGTGCTGTGGTGGATCTGAATTATGTCTGTATATCTGCACATAAAAGCTGCTCGTGCCTCTATCAACTCTTAATTCTAAGTTCAGGGACTTCAAACTTGTAGCTGGAAATTGGCCATGGTGGGGATATTTATGCCTAGGAAATTGGTTCATGCATATACATACCTGTAATGAATGGTGTTTATGGCATATGGTGTGTGTGTGTGTGTGTGTGTGTGTGTGTGTGTGTGTGTGTGTGTGTTCAAGTTTTCTTTTTCTTCAGAGAGCTGTGCCTTACCATTTATGAGCACACCACTAGGTGCACTCTATCCCAGGCTCATGCTTGCGTTAGTATGCACTTTTAGTATGCACTTTTAGTATGCACTTTTAGGTAGACTTTAACCAATTCTTGATGGGGAATGTACTGTGTATGTTCATCTTATTGATTATTGAATAAAGTACTTCTTTGGCCTATGAGACAGCAAGTTAGATGGGACTAGGAGTCAAAGAGGATTCTGGGAAATGTAGTAGAGAAGTGGTGATCCAGGCAGGAAGTGACATAGCAAGGAGACTCATATTTAAGCAAGGAGAAACAGGAAGTGTCCTTTTTCCCCTCAGCGCCTCCTCCAGTGGCGCCATGTGAGCCACTGGCAAGAGAGGATACCAGCAGAAGGCATCCTCTATAAGATAAGTCTTATAAGATATATAGATTGATGATAATTAAGACTGAGCTGACAGATGAGAAATCCTAATCATTGTCCAAGCAGCATTGTACCTAATACAAGTCTCTCTTGCATTAATTGAGGCCCAAACTCAGGCAGGTGGCTGGTGGACACCGCACACATGGCGGTGGGGCTTGGCGGCTTGTGGCGGAAAGATTTATCGTAACAAATTCTGGTCTGTGTTTTTCTCCTGTGTCTGCAGAAACCTTTTGTCCTATTAAACTCGGAGATAGGTACATGAGATGGCATTCAGTTTTTAGAAAGAATCACCTAATGGCAACTGCTCTTTCTTTTCATAGCCTTTTATCTCACTTGCTAAGTGGCAAGACTCATACCAATTGATTGTTTCATCTTTAAACTCTTTAACTGAAGCTATCTCACACATATTTTAGTATTTTATGTATGTGACCCTAATTTCTTCTTCATCTATTTGTCACTTTATATTGAGTTATTACACTGGGAAAGCAAGCACAGTCCCAGGTCATAAAGACTTAACGTTTATGATATGCAGTCTGGTAGCTGCTGACCTCCCTGGATAAATTTAATTTTTTTTTTGTTTTTGAACTTTTTATTTTGTACTTTTGAGATTATTTAATTTTTTAAAAATGAATTTAATGGGATTTCTTACAGGAGACTGGGCAAGGAGTTATCTAAAGAAACATGAGCAACTTTCCAGTGCCTACACCACTGAAAAAAATCTCTGCCCCCATAACCATTAATTACGTATAGATCCTGGCTGACACCTCCAATTCCCCCTCCCCCACCCCGTGACAGAATGTTGGTGGATCCAATTTCACTCCAGTCTTGCCTAGGCAGTTATAGCTGCTGAAATTTCAAGAGTGAAGTAGCCATGTCATGCCATGTCCAAAGGCAGCATCCACACACTCTTTGCCTCCCTCCATCTCTTGCATCCTTTCTGTTCCTGCTCCATCCATGCCCAATCTATGAGAGAGTGATACAGTAATATAGTGATAGTGATATCCATTTAGGCCTGTGCAGTTTCTTATTCTCAGCATTATGGCCAGTTCTGACACTGCAGTAACTGCTTCCTACTGCAAAAAGAAGCTCCTCCAACAGAAACAAACAGTAGCCCTCATCTAAAATTCTGTGAGTCTCCCCAAGAAACCTCAGTGGGTCTCTAGGGCTCCTTGAAGAGGTCCCTTGGCCCTGTGAGTGCTGGCGGCTGCCACCGTCTTCTTCCAGATAGTGATTTCTTATTGGAACGAGCATTTCCAACATTTCAAAAGGTTGTTTAGACCAGAGGTAATTTACATTGACATGCTACAAAACATTTATAGAGATGTGAAATAAGAATGAAGGGGAGCTCTAATTCAAAATAGAGGCCACTGCATATCAAAATAAGAGCCCTGGAGTTCAGTCTGTGTGGGCTTCACAGCATGTCACAGTTAAGATTCCACCATCAGGCAGCAGGGAGGAGTGAGACTGGGATTGCCTTGTCTGTAGCCTTTGACTGTAGCACCACGGAAAGTGATGATGGCAAATGGCACACAAACCTGGGAGTTTGGGTGTGTTTGCTCTTGACCATGTCTCTTGCTTTTAAAATGTTGATGTCTATTTGACAGTGTCAACTTTATCCTTCAACTTCTACTAGTCTGCCTAGGGAGAAGTTTGGGGATGTGAGCCTCAGAACGAGGAGCTTAAGGGAACTCAAGAAAAGATAGTTGAAAGATGATAACTTCCGTAGATCCCAAGTTTCATGAGAATGTCTTCCACCAAGCTCTGGGGAAAAAAAATCTTCTTTTCATGCGGGAATTTTCAGAGTTAATGTTCTTGACAGGAGAGTCTTGACTTGAACCACCTTTACTAGTTCTTCATAAACTAGTTAGTGAATTCTTGTAGTGCAGGCTGTGGATTTTCTCTAATTCTTAAAAAGGAGGGCCAACATTTGTGTGTCAGTGTATGCCTACGAGGGAGTATGTCTTTGGGGGTAGTTAGGCTAGACCTGACCACTAGTTTGGAGTTCTAAGCAATGGGCCAAGCCTGGGTAATATCTTAGAACTATTACCACCAAAATTGCTGTGCAGCACTTTGAGGCCCCTGCAGATAGAGCTTGAGTAAAAAATGGCTTTGGTCTTGGAAGTGGCCTTCTGAGGCTAACCTGTCAAGTCCAGTGCTTGAGGGGCCTATGTGAGCTGTGAGAAATCTTTATAGCCCAGAGCAGAGACAGCAGTGAGGCAGTTTTGCTGAAGTATGTAGGCTTAATGGTCTCTGTATTGTCATCCTGAGTTATGAGGCTTTCCCAAGGCTGTTGGCAATGCAAACCCTGATGGTGGAAGAGGAACTCAAGGTGGAGAAATACAATACTCCAAAGGTAAATCAGAGGGCCCACCCTGGACATGAGAGGGCTGAGCTTGGCCTCAGAAGGCCTGCTTCCCCTGCAACACACAGGAGTTTTTCAAGAGAAATCATTAAACTACCAAGAAAAAGAAGGACATGGCCTAAACCTGACCCAACCCTAGCGGGAGATTAGATTAGTTTTAAAGATGCAAATGTGGAATGATCAACATGATACAACAACAGTAGCCCCTCTTTGAAATGCAACATTTTCCTAACTTTTTTTGGGAGGGGCAGATGCAGAAAGATAGCATGGCTGTTCTTAGAGAAATTAAAAAATAGAACATATTGTATGTCTTGGAGAGGTTTTTGTTTGGGGTATTTAGATTAAAACTTAAAAAAATTATTTTATTTTATGTGTATGAGTGTTTGCCATAACATGTATATGCACTACAGCATGCCTGGTACCAGAAGAGGTCAGACAAGGGCTTTGGAATTTCGGGTGGTTGTGAGCCACCATGTGGGTGCTAGGAACTGGGCCCTCCACAAGAGCAGTGAGTGCTCTTAAATGCTGAGCCATCCATCATCTCTCCAACCCCAGTTGCTTAGCTCTTAAAAGAGAACACGTATCTTTATGTGCCTGGAGGAAGCTTAGGGAACACACCTCAGCAAGATGTTTCTAGATTCCTGCTTCACTGGAGGTGGTCAGACCACAGTTGATGGCTGACTTGTCAGAAAGACCCAGTTCTGCTAAAAGGATCTTGTCACTGCTCTCTGATGCCTGAACCTGTTGTCCTGATTTACTTTATATGTCTTTCATCAACTCTCTCCTCTTTTCCATTGGAATGGAAAAAAAATCTATTCCTTGTTACAGTTTTTTTTTTCTGCTGCATTTTTAATCTTGCAATAAAGAGTCCATATGTAGATTCTCAATATTGATGTCTAAGTTCCAAATCTTCTGGTCCACTGGTCATCTGGTATTAAATAAAGGGCATTTACTACTGACATAAACATGAGTTTTTTCCCTTGTGCTAATATTTTAGAAATACTTAGAGAGCAAAATGACCCTATTTCAAATGTTACCTTGGTCTTCAATTACAAATATTTCCCAAGTACTTATACAACTTATCTATGAAAAATGTAAAAACTCATGAGGCTCAACTCTATTCTTAAATAGCTTAAACTTTAGATATATAAAATAAGAATGTATGAAAAATATGCATGAATAGCAGCACATGAAACATCTGTGTGCCAAATGATTTGTAGATATTGTTTAAATCTTCAGAGTTGTTCTATACAATTAGGATTTCCAGCACTTAATATACAAGGACTCCAAGTCTTAAAGAATGTAAGGAAACCTCCAAAGTCCACTTGGTACCAGTGGTAGCACTGGGACCTGTCTCACAAATCAAATCTCTTTATTCTAATGCATCATCTTGACATGATCTAAGCAAGGGTGAAAATTAAATCTATGAACCATATTGATGCTTAATAAAAAAAATTCACAAGACATTCTGAAGATGGAAAGTGTTCTGTGGTATGAGGTAGGTAGGGAAGACATTGAGTGGAGGTGAACTGATTTTATATAAAGTCCTGAAATAGGTGTGCTTGCTCAAAGAAGGAAGGAGAAAGCAGCCCACTTGTAGAGAGAGTGGTTTGAGTCACAGCATCCTCCAGTGAGCTTGAGATAAGCACTGGGAGAGACAGCTTTGTCTTAGCTCAGCTCAAACTGAGAGACTAAGGACATTCTGCAAATAGGAAAGAGATATAACTCATTTCCAGGGTCTGGTTACTTCTCAACACCTGCATCTTCTCTTGGACTGCTTCCAGGTGGACTGGGAAAGAAATTTAGAGGATGTCACACTGTTGTCAGCTCAACTCTTGTTAATACAAGTCTTGAGAATTGTCCTAGATGTTGAGGAGCTAGCAGTCTTAGGTGTTTTTTGGGTTTGTAGTTTGTAGGCTTTGGGTCTGTGTGTATGCATCTGGTCTAGTCAAAGCTCTTATTTATGCAGTACTATTTTGAGCCTAAAAATTGTTGTTTCCAACCCAAGGGCTTGGGCTTCTGTGTCTGTTGTGAGTTTAATAGTTTGGGTCACCTCAGATTCATAAATTACTCTCACCTTCATCCACCACCTCAAGAAGTAAGTAATATAATCATCTTGATTTCATAAATGCTGAGACACACATAAAGGCTGGAGACATAGCTTAGCTGGCAATTATGTGCCTTGCATTCCCAGATCCTGCATTTCCAGCATTAGCAACAAACAAACAACCTGACCTTGGAGTGCGATGATGTTCATCTGTAACCCCAGGACTCAAGGAGGATCAGGGATTCAAGGTCAATCTGAATTACACAATGAACTCAATATCAGCCTAGGCTATATAGAGACTCCATCTAAAAATATGTAACAGAGATTTTTAATATTCTTTTTCCTTTCTAAATTGAGTCACGTGTCTGGCACACAAGCTCTTCAAGCTCTCTCCAAGTACATGTCATGTAGTCCAGATCAATCTTTCTTAGAAAACCATGTGCCTGTAGAGTCTTCTATGCCTTCTCCTGTCCTTGATTTGAGAAACAGCCGAAGCTGAACCTGACTCTGGGTCCTTCTGCTTCATGGATCTTCCCATTTAGAAGTGGTCAGCAACGTGCGGATCTCACAGAGTGCACCTGATCCCTTGTGCCTGTCAGAACCACAGGGAATAAATCCCCTCTTGGCCCAGTAATAATCAGTTCACACCTTGGAGCGTGAAATTTGATTAGCCCTTTTATCTCAGCTGCATCAGTTGGACCATTATTATGAATCATAAAATGTCCTAAGCCCCCATGTGGTCCACTGTTTTGTCAGTGTGACCCTAGTGTAGGACTGAGTGACCTCCAGGGAATAACAGGCACACAAGGCTGTCTGCCTACATGTGAAGGGCTTGGCTCTTCTTCTATTATTTTGCATACACAGACCAAGGCAATGTTTCCAGAGAAGGGAACTCATTTCTCAAGAAAATCTAAGAGCTACTGAGAGAGGTCTTTGCATTCTTAGTAGACTATTTATATGGAGGAGGGAGGTGATACAGGTATATGCAAAAAGACATGCCTTGGACTTGGGATGTAAATTTTGTCCCTGATCATAACAAAAGAGTCCCATTTAAGCTCTAAAATGAGTTGAGGGACCATTTCTGAAATAGTAGCCTATGTGATTTCCCAAACTAACTTGCAAATAAGGAGAGTCTAGGGAGCTGCTAAAAGCACATCTCTCAGTCACATACCATTTATGTTTGAATCCATTTTTCTGGATTCAGATCCAGAATCTATATTTAGATCAGTGTCTGAAATGCACTCGTGTGTCTCCATCTGAGTGTCCCATCGATGCTGCATATCAGGACTTGGGTACCCAGGTTTAATTAAAGATGCCCTGTCTATTAGCAGAGAGATCCTCAAATTTGAGTAGGAGGGGATATTTTAAGGGTTGCAAAATATATTAAGATCAGGATAGATTCCTCTGGGAACATCTGGGGACAAAGACTTGACATTGCAATTGAGACTCAGGACGGAGGTTGTCCTCTTGTTCTTCAAAGGCCTTGGGTTCCTACTCGGCTGCTCTGTGCATCTCACTCTTCCTGTGCATGACCTAACCTGTTCCAATTAAGTGTCCATCACAATGACTGTTTTTTGGTATTTTGTGATTCAAATTCTAGAGTGACAGATGGTCATTTGCTTGCTTGTGGTCTCGTTTTTCCCCCAAGTCCCGAGTCACTCAGTGAAACTGACTGCAGTCAAGGATGCCAGGTCCTTTAAGCATCCACATTTCTTTCTTCCAAATCTTAGCAGATTTTGTTCAGTGTCTATGGAAATAAATAAGCACATCATTAACATGTTCCTTATACTGCAAACGACTGCCAGAGTATTTTAGTAGCACACCAAATCGTACATGGACCAGCTGCAATTCTGTTGGTACTTCCCAAATATCCTTTTCCCGATGCACAGAAGATGAAGGCTGAGCTAGTCTTTTGTTGATGGCCTGTTCATTAATTCATTAATGTAGTCTTTATTGGCACAGGTTACATACAAGCTACTTTGGAATCCTTAGTACTGTTTAGATGCTTGGAGTACTTTTGTAGGCAAAAGAAATGAAGATAATGTTTATCAGTGGCTTATATTTTAGGGAAGAGGTTGCAACAGGATTGACAATAATCAGTAAACAATAAGGGATAAAAAAATAAGTGAATCGTTCACTGTGCTAGAACATGGTTAGTTCTTTCAGGGAAAAAATATATGAGGGCAGAGAATGCTGAGTGTGACAGGGAGTGTGGCATTTTAAGTAGAGTGGCAGCATGGTTTCATCAAGAGATGGTGTCTAAGCTGAGACAGAAGGAGATGAGAGGGCTCTCTAGCAGAGAAAATAACCTTTGCAAAACCCTAGATGGAAGAATGCTGCTGGCACTGGAATGAGTGAGCGAGGAAGACACAGAAGCTACAGAGACAGCTCCCAGGGTGGTTGCCATCATAAAGACTTCGGCCATCATATGGAATGAGGCTGTCATAGGAGGCAGTCATGACAAGGATCAACAGAAGCATGGAAAGATATGAGCAATTTTTTATCATTTTTGTTTACTCCAAACTGCATTATTGAACTTGAAACTCAAGAAACAGATAGTGTGTGTGTGTGTATGGGGGGACCACCACCAAAAAGAAAAATTCTCATGTTCCTATCACTCAATTCTACAATTATTAATTCATTAGTATTTTATAAATATGTGTCCCATCTATTTACCTTCTTTCCTGGACTATAGATAGGATACAAGTTGATTGGTAAACATTTTGGGTGCATGTCTTCTACTGAGGTGTTTATCAAACAGGCAGATTCGTGGTTGTTTTCATATACGTTCACCCTGAGACCATCATCTGGATTAAGATGTAAGCTATTGCCTATACACAACATTGACAGTCTGTCATTTCCTATATAACCTCACAGCACTATCCAAAGTAACTACTATTCCTGCATTGAGCATCACTGATTATCTTTGTCTGTTCTTTAATTTCTTCTAAAAGGATTGATACATGGGTTTCTATGTCTGGCTACCTGGGTTCATCATTTGTCTGCACAATTCATTGATGTGATTGTGTGGTAGAAATCTTGTTTTATTGTCTTTTAATATTTTATCACATAGATACACCATAATTTATCCACTCTCCTGATTGTAGTTGAATTATTTCTACTGTGGCCATCCCTTGTCTTTTGGTAGACATCACACTCATTCCTCTAGGCCCTCAAGTCTAAGACAAACTCAGGAATTTTCATTTGAGTGCATGATTGAGTCGAGGGGAGTTACATTTGTCTCAGTATGTATTGACAATGTGTCTGCACTATTCTTATCCACTCCTGGAATGCATGAGAATTGCAATAGCTCCATGTTATCATAAACATATAATATCATTTTGGCACCTTTAGCCATTTTGATGAACACGAGTGCACTCTAGTGAGTAATGTTACCAAAAGTTTTATCATAGGTATGCTGGCCATTTGAATTAATATTGTTTTGTGAGATACCTATTAAAGTATTTTTCTTATTTAAAATCATTTGTTGGTCTGTCTTTTTAATGTTTTGGATAAGTTCTTTAAGTATTTTTGCTGCAAAATCTTTGTCAAATATTTGTGTCATAGATATTTCCTTATAGTTATAACTTATTTATTACCTTTTAAAACACTACATTTTAAAAGGTTTTTGTTTGTTTGTTTTTGAGGCAGGGTTTCTCTGTATAGCTTTGGAGCCTATCCTAGCACTCTGTGTCCCACCAATGCCTGGCCATTTTTAAAGTTTTATTGTATTCTACTTATTTATTGTGAGTGTGTGAGAGAGATTGTGTGTGTGTGTGTGTGTGTGTGTGTGTGTGTGTGTGTGTGTGTGTGTGTGTGTGTGTGTGTGTGTTTCTGTTATGTGTATGAACACGTGTAATTGCACGTGTGATCGTGTGCATGTAGAAGTCAGAGGACAACTTGTCAGAGGACAACTTTTGGGAGTTGGTTCTCTCCTTCCACCATGTGGATTCCAGGGATCAAACTCTGCCCATCAGGCTTGGTAGCAAGTACCCTTACTCACTGAGTCATCTTGCCTTCCTGTCTGAAGGTGTGGAAACCATTATTCATCCCTGAGTTTTGTGTTTTCCTTGCCTCCCTCCCTCTCTCCCTCCCTCCTTCTTTCCTCCACATGTGTGTAGAGCTGCTTTGGTCTTTCAGTCCTGTTTAACTCACCTATTTGTCTGTGAGTATGCCCATATCATACTGTCCTAACTGACGTTGCTATACATTAAGTCTTGAAATTCAGTAGCATGAAGTCTTCCAATTTAGCTGTTCTTCAGTGGTGTTTTGATTATGCAAAGTTCCTTACATATTTACATATTTTAGAACCACTTTGCCAATTGTCATAAAACAATTATTTCTTTGATTTTTGAGTAGAAATGAATTAAATCTATAGATCAGTTTAGCAAAAATTAACATTTAGTATTGAATCTTCTATCAATATACATATTTCTCTATTTATTTGGGTCTTTAATATTATCCAGAAATTTCCAGATTTTCATATAGAAGACATCCGTTCTTAGATTTTATTAGGCTTTTGATGATTTTATGTTATCATAGTCAGAACCTTTTCATTTAATTTGAATTCTTTTGAGATGGGATTTCAAGTAGCCCAGGCTGACCTTGAACTCATTGTGTAAGCAAAGATGACCTTGAACTTCTGATCCTCCTGACCCCACACCCTGAGGGGATGATGACAGGCATGAGCCACAATGCCCTGATTATGAGGTCCTGGAGTGTTGTGTATGATTAGCACTCTACTAAATATATTGTGCTAGTACCTCTCTAATTTGAGATTTTTGTAAGCATGTGGCAATAAAAAAATAACTATATTCAGGTGGTATCTAGAAACCTTTTTCAGTTCACCTGTTCTTATTAGTTTGTAGATTCTTTGGGGGAGAATTCAACATATATTATTACATAATTTGTGAGTGAAAGTGGTTTACATATTTCTTCCTAATTTTTAAACTCTCCTTCTTGTTATCTTGTTAGACCTCTGGTACCACATTCAAAGGAAGCATGAGTGTGAGTGTTATTATTTTGCTCCCAACCTAAGCTAGGGATAAAGACTCCAGCTGTTCACAGTTGAGCATCATGTTTTGAGTCATTTCTGTTTCTTCACTTTTGTAGGTAACCTGTGTTTTTCACATGTAGTTTTAATCCAATTCTTTTTTAAAATTTTACTGAAAGGGTTTTACAATTTTTTAACAAAGTATTGGTTTTGACTTTTATCAGATGAATGCTTATCATCTATTGAGATTATTTGGTCTTTATCTTTATTCTGCTAAGGTAATGAATTACATTAACAAAATTTCAGATATTAAATCATTTTGTCATGTTTTTAAAAGGGCTGCTCTGGGAAATAAATTAGAGAGGTCATAGACAGAATAAGAGAGGGAGATGTTGACAGGTTACCATATCTATCCAAGAAGGAGGAGAGAGAGAGAGAGAGAGAGAGAGAGAGAGAGAGAGAGGGAGAGAGAGAGAGAAAGGAAGAGAGAGAGAGAGAGAGAGAGAGAAAGAAGGAAAGAAAGAGAGAGAGAGAGAGAGAGAGAGAGAGAGAGAGAGAGAGAGAGAGAAGGGGGGCAGTTTAGACCAATGTGAAGGTAGTAAAATGAGCAGACAAATTATGGTTATATTTTGAAACACAGAATTTCCAGACATATGGTGTGTAGGGAATGTGAGAAAAACACTGGAGTCAATATGAATTCAAAGTTTTTGACTTGGGCAACTGGAAAGATAAAGTTGTCATCAACTGAGCTGAGCACAGAGGCCCTTGAAACATGTGTGGATCAGGAAGTAGGTTTTGGACATGTTAGATGACAGTGTGAAGATGAACAGTAGGCAGTGGACAACTGGGTCTACAGCTAAGGAGGGAGGTCTGCACCTCTGGACCACAGAAACAGTACTGAATGAGATCATCAAGGGAAAGAATACAGATAGATAAAGGGTTCTGTGTAGTCAAGAACAAAGGAAGTTAAGGAGAGGAGACAGAGAAAGCAGAGAATGGAAGGGAAAAGACACAATCAGTCTCACCAAATGCTGCCGGTAGATGCAGTTAGATCAAATCTAAAATTTGATCTTTGATCTTAGGAACAGAGTTAATGATCAAAAGTAATAGGAGCAATTTTGGAAGCAATTGATTTGAAGTGGTTGAAAGTCAAAGGGGGAGGAGATTGACTACTATACAAAGTACTTTCAATGAGTTTGATTAAAAATGGACCCAGAACAAGAGAGGGGAGCACAAATGATATTGTGTACTTTAAAGATGAGAGAAATAATACTTTCACACTCACAGTAATGATCTGAGAGAAAAAGAAAAAGCCAATGATTAAGAAGAAAGAGAATTGCTGGTTCAAACACGCAGGCAAGTGAAAGGATTGGGACTGGGCATTAAGTAGAGTTGGTTCTAGAAAGGAAAGGGAAATGAGCAAGCTATGATCAAAGAAGCCAATGCCTTAAGACTGAAAGTCTTTGTGGGGTGAGAGCTAAGCACCTGTATTCCAGATGACTCTGGCATTGGATTTGGCTCAGCATGGCTCAAGTCTTATTCTGGATGGTGAGTCGTCTTTCATCTCTGGATAGCCATTATTGCTTCTTTCAAGCTTGTTTTCTCTCAGTAGACTCCTGTTCTTCATCAAACTAGAGAATGACAGAGGTGGGATAAAGAGCTCAAGAAGATATTTGTCTCCAGACACTAGTGTATGTAAGCACCAGCAACTCACTTACTGAAAATTACAGTATTGCAGAAACAGGGAGGAAGGATCCAAGTACACTGGGTTGGCCTTGGACACACTATACCCTTGTCCTCCTACTACACTGGATACTATACTATCATCTGCTAAATTCACCAGAATGTTGTTTATAAATGAACTCCAGGACTGGGCACTTTAATCTCAGTGACTTCCCAGACTTTATGTAAATGAAGGCTGAAAAGAGATATGGCCTTCTTAAATCCCCCCAGTTCCTATGGACTCAATATATGAAGGATCTAAATAAGGAATATTTTATTAAGTGTGTGAAGCCCCATCTACTTGGAGCTGAGGTAGATGTAAGGATCTTTGACAAGGACATCTAGGCTACTTACAGTGTTCAGTGTTCAGGACACTGTTATTGTTGACATTGTCAATGGTTGACCATAAAAGCTTTTTCCCCATGAGTATTGTAACTGATCAGCCCATACTTACCCAGGCTCTCTGAATTTCCTTTACTCTTGTTAATTAAATTAAGGATTTGATGGCCAAGTTGTGCTGGCCAAGGTATCCAGGAACTTAGAAATGATTTACCTCATCAAATTCTGGAATCTTAAATTAATAACCCAGATGAAAGTGTTTTGTTGGACAGAATTTGATGAGGCTTGTAAAACTCACCATGGGAGTGGCTTAGTGTCCCTTACCATCCCCACACATGCTCTGAATGAACCCTGAATCTAATCTGTCAATAGAATGCAATTGATTTTTTTCTAAGTGAACTTGTCAATCTACCCTTTTCTGGATTGCAAGGATATTAACATAGTGTAACATAAATTATAGCGCTGCAATTGCTATAACATTTCTCAGGGATGGCTATGAGCAAGGTTTGCATTGATCTGGCCGTGGGCACTGTTTGTATTCCACTCCATGACACCTGCCTGGTTCTGCTATTTGATTTTCACCCCTGAATTACTCAAGTACTAGGTATTCTTGGTGACTTTGGGAACTGAGGAGAATCTGGGATGCAACTATCCAAAGACTGTAGCATTCATCATTATTGTGTGGTCAGGAACGCTGCTTTGTGCTACTGAATCCAGAGCTGGATCCCACTGGATCAACCTAGAAATGTCACCACAGAACAATAGGTCAGTATGACAGCCATTTATTGGCAATTCTCTGAATGAATGATATGGACAGGAGATCAGCGTATCTTCCTCTATGTCACATCCCTGGAAAGATGGACCGACATGTGCCTGTAACTCTACTGTCTTCTTGTCACTTCCAAATACATCTTTATTTTCAGGATATGACAGCCAGCAGTTATGGCCAGAAACCAAATTCCAGTTTTTCCATTTTGCTTGTGACATTGGGAACATTTTCTTCTTTATGAGCTCCATTGTCCTCATCAGTAATAATATGTTCTTCACAGTCTTAAATGAAACTGGGCAGAGAAGTTGGCAGACTGTTCAGGCTAAATAAATGCCCATGTCCCCTTCTCTGAGAAATTGCAATCACACAAGATAATATACTTAAATGGGATTTTACAGCTCAATTCTACCCCTCTTGGATATTGTGAACCTGCAGGACTGTTTTGTCTCGTACTTGCTGGTGTGATGATGAAGCACAGAGCACTTTTGCCTGGCCATAAAGGCTGACCCTGATCCATCCCCGTGTCTCTGTGGTGTATGACTTGGTGCTCTCAGAGACGATCCTTAGTGAGTATTTGTGGAATGAATAAATTCAGAACCACCCAGATTTGAAAGCTCAGACATTGTGATATTGTAGTGTTTTAATCTGAACTCACTTGTCCATATACAATTCAGTGGAAAAATAGTCTCTGCGTGTTTAAAACAATACAGAGCAGTGAAATTGGACTTGGGCCCAGGCCTCTTAGATCTTCAAAGTTTTGTTATATTTTTCTTGTATGTTGCTGTGAGCGCCCAATGAGTGTTTTTGTTGAAATCTTGAAGGACCAGTGGTTTTTCTCCAGGGTGGTCTTGCCCACTAGTGGACATTTAACAGCACACAGAGACGATTTTGACTGCACAATAGGGTAAAATGTTCATGGCATCTAGTGGGTAGAGGTCAGCAATGCCTCTACCTTTTAAGCACTTGATGAGTAAACAGAACAGGATCCCACAGCAAGGGATCATCAAGCCAAAATGTTCGTGGTGGGAGTAGGGAGGGGGTGTGACTGGAAAGATGGATCAGTGGTTAAGAACATTTGCTGCTCTTACAGAGAACCTGGGTTTAGTTCCCAGCACCCAGATGGTGGCTCACAAGCATCCATAACTCCAGTTCTGGGAGATCTCTTCTGGTGTCTGTGGTCACAAGACATACATGTGGTACACATAAAACACTCAGGCACTTGCACACATAGAGAAAAATAAAAATTCACTTTTCAAAGTATTCAGAATTCCAAAGCAGAGATGCATGGCCACGGAACAAGCTGTGATTGAAACAAGTGAAGCGTGCTCAGTCTGTTTCTGGCATACACTAACATTGTTGAACTTTTAGTTTTTTAAAGGGTAACTATTGTCACATGGTTAGTTACACTGAAAGTGTGGGTGAAGAAGACCTGAGACCATGCGGAGTACTCTATGGAGATGTTTTCTGAGGAGGCAGCGTGTGACTAGGACTGCAAGAGTAGTGGGTTGTGAGGGAGACCGGCAGGTTGAGAGCATCTCTGGAAAAGAAGGCAGTAGACATGAGAGTGATGAGGCCTGGAAACGCTTGTGTATTTGGGAGAGTAAATATAGTTTCCTATTTCCTCTGTCTAACGGAAGACAAACAAGGTAAGTAGGGGCAGATCACGTGCTCTGATTAGAAACTCAGGGCATGTGAAGCACTGCATTGTTCTGGTTAGGAGTGATACATGGTGCAATTTTCTGGTCATCCCAGTGGCAGTTCGGGGAGAGACAATACAGGGAAGGAGAAAGCAGAGAGCTCAGTGAGGAGGACACAGGAACAGCAAAGGCAAGGAGAGAGACAGTCCACAAAGAGCGTTTAGAAGGCCCACCTCGGATAGACCCGTGCCCGACCTCATGAGAGAGAAGGGAGCCTGGATGACTCCCAGTGGTAAAGTGGAAAGAAGCAGGTGAGAAGCAGGCTTTACAAGGAATGGTACCTGAAGACAATAGCAAGGTGACATTGTGACACAGATTTGTGTCAATCATAGGCAAAGTCACACTTGCTTAGAGAAGTGGAGGAAGAATGTGAAATGGCCCAGCTCCAAGAAGATTCACATTTTGGGGACATCTGAGGAGAAACTCATGAAAAAAAATAACAGCAAATTTACCAGTGGGTGAGGAAATGAGAACAAAGGACACCATTCAAAGGCCAGAAAGTGGTCCCCAGTGTTACCACAAAGAAGTCAATTACTAGGAGGTCTAACAGGTTCCCATCAGGGTTGTCAGCACATGGTGTTGATGACCTTGGTGACAGTATTTTAGGTGATGGGACCAGTAGCCAGCCTGTGGTTAGTGACAAGGTTAGGTAAAGTGAAGACACTCTGAACTCTAAGGAGAAATTACTTTTGGGAATAATTTTATTTCAGAGCTACCCCTAATCAAAAAGCAGCCAACAGGGAAACTTCTGAGAAAGCTAAGAAAAGGATCTCAGCAAGTTCAGAACTCCTAGTAGACAGTTTCAAAAGTGAACCTGTATTACATTCATAAAATGAATGCTCTTATAAGCAATTTTATAAAGGAGAGGAATATACTAGAAGCTGTTTACATATTCATGAGCTCTAACCACAAGAGTGCCCTATTATAGGACTTACAATATCTAAGAACTTACTTGGATATTAGGTTTCCTTGGAATATAGCTCACATCTTTTTCTTATATAAAACTTTCCATAAATGTATTTTTCAGTAGGATGGTAGTTTATGGATACCTGGCATCAAAATCTCCATATTTCAAACCAGAAGCCCTCCTAATATCAGATCCTCACACACATCATACGTTGTGTTGAGATTCATAGATTCACATAAATTTGCTTCCTTTGGTGTGTGAGAATAGGCCCATATTTTGCAGGGTGCATTCAGAATTCTCCTCAATCTCTAATCCCCATAAAAGTCCCAAAGATAGTACTCTCTTTAGACCCAGGGCATGTGCTAATTTTGCTTGGATGGAAGCAGCTGATATTGCTTTTTAAAAAATGCAGTAGGAACTTGGAATGCAACTCAGTGGTAGGTAGCATGCTTAGTGTGTGTAAGGCTCTCTGGATTTAATCCCCAGCACCACAAACCAAAACAATAGAAAAGGAAAGCAATAGCAGAATATCAGGGAGACATTATTCATTATTGGGGCTCCTTCAGTGAGCTTGATTCAACAGTGAACAGTCAACCATTCTACACAGAGGCATCTCCATGAAGAAGGGCTGGTTTTACATTAACATTTGAGCATGACTGGGGTTGTGATGGAGCAAAATCCACCCAAGGGAAAAGAACAGGCCAGAGGCTGGGACACAAAACAATGAACTGAAGGATAGAAATGTAAAATATAGCATTTAAGAGAGGAAGATTTTCTGAAGGAAAGTGATGGAAGATAAGAGTAGAAAGGGGATTTAAGTCAGAGTTTTGAAAACCTGATTAAGGTTTGGGAATTGAGAGAACCAGAACTAAACAATTATATTAGTAGGAAGGGAATTAGTTTTTGTTGTTGTTGTTTTATTTTTGTTTGTTTTTTGCTTTCTTTTTATTTATTCTTTGTGTCTTTCACATGACACATCTCCATCCCATTCATTCCCCGGCCCCCCTCCCTTCTTATCTACCCTCTGCCCTTGAAATATACCTCCCACTCCTGAAAAAAAAAAGTTAAGAGAAACTAAAGGAAAAATTTCGTCATGGAAGCTGCAGTGTGATACAGTTAGTCACACAGTAAATCCTTTTGTCCATCTATCTTTACTTGCAAGTGTTCATTACAAAGAGTCATTGGTCTGGTTTGAGGCCTCTGGTTTCTGCCACACTATCGATGCTGGGCCCTCACTGGAACTTCTCTTGAATATCCTGTTGTTGCCCTGTGTCATGGAGATCCTGTAGCTTTGGGTCTGCAGGACTGGTCCCTTCACACGCAGACCATAGATGGGGTGGATGTTGGGGTGAACCAACTCATAACCCTGATTCTGGGCCTGGGCAGTTGTAGGGTTGGTCAGCCCACCAGCCCTCACCTGTCCACACCACCAGGGTGAGCTCTCCAGCATTGCCCTGGCTAGTTCACCCCTTCTAGCAATGAGCAAGGGGCGGGGCTTGTTCTCCTATTTTCATGCCTCCAGGGTCTGCTCTCCTGGACGATCAGAGATCAGAGTCAGCTCTACTGTGTGACCCAGTCGAGGTGTAGAGGCTGCTCTCCTAAGAGCTCCAACTGGTGAGAGGAAGACTCCAACTGCTCTTATAAACTCCTGGCCAGCTCTCCCTCCTGCCACAGGTGGTAAAGGGTGAGAGAGCATCTTTCCCCACCCAGACTACCATATGGCAGATGGGAGCAGGGCCAGATCAATCGCCCATGCTTACTTCCTAGGGGCCAGTTAACCTGAATACCTGACAACAGGGTAGGCTCTACTGTTCTTCCCAGGTGAGGTGTGCAGGGCCCACTTTCCTGAGTAAGGCAACTAGTAAAGGAGAGGTTCAGCTCCCTTGCCCGCTACAGGTGGCGGAGAGTGCGGGGAGCGTCTTTCCTTTGCCCTCTCCACCACATTGTAGATGAAGGGGGTGTTGCCAACTATCCCACTCTCACACTCTCAGGGCCGGATCACCTGCACCTCCACCAAGAGGGTTAGGTTAGCTCTGCTGTGCTACCCAGACCAGAAGCAGAGCCTGCTTTCCGGATGCTGCAGCTGATAAGGGCTCACATTTTCGGGGCTGGCTCACCCACTCCATCAACAGGGTCAGCTCTGCTGTGCTGCTCAGACTAGGTTCAGGGCCTTCTTCCCCGAGTGTAGTAGCTGATAAAGGGGAGGGTCAGCTCCCTCACCAGCTAAAGGTGGTAGGGGCGAGTGGAGAGGGCATATTTTCTCCCACTACCACATTGCACATGAGGGAAGTAGTAACAGCTGTGCGCCTCCCACACCCTCAGAGCTGGCTCACCTGTATCCCTGTCTACGACATCAACTCTACTGTGCTGCCAAGCAAGGTGCAGGGTCTATTCACCCAAGTCCTGCAGCTAGTGAGGGATTGGGTCAGGTTCCCCATCGGCTGTAGGTGGCAAGGGGCAAGGGGAGGAAGGTGTTTTTCCCCTCACCCATGTAGTTGTAAAGCTTTTCTGTGTCCTGCCTCTTCCACAGCCACTTATAAAATAATCACTCAAAGGCTTAATATTAATCATAATTGTTTGGCCAATGGTTCAGGCTTATTACTAGCTATCTCTTACAACTTAAATTAATCAATTTCTATTCATCTATGTATTGCCATGTGGCCATGGCATTGCCTCATTTTCTACTAGTTTTGCTTCCTCCGAGGCTGCTGGCGTCTCCCTCGACCCTGCCTTGTTTCTCCCTGTATTCAGTTTGGCTTTCCCGCCTAGCTATATTCTGTCCTACCATAGGCCAAAGCAGCTTTATTCTCCAACCAATAAAAGCAACACATATTCACAGTGTACAGAAGGGCATCCCACATCATTTCCCCCATGGCGCTTACTTTCTTTGTGGTAATAGTTAGCCACTGGTCAAGAAAGTGCCCTTGCTTCGACTGCTAACAGTATGCTGTTCAAACTGAACAATCAGGACACAAAAGAAAGTGACTGCTGAACCTTACCAAGACAAGGTAGGACAGCCATTAAGAGTATCTGGCTTCACAGAAAAGTCTGTCAGATATGCTAGGCCTGTAGGCCAAAGATGGATGTCCCAATGTTGCAGAGGAATCTTGTGTGACTGTCCAAGCAGCCAGCTATTTCTGTCATTTCTCACATTTTTTGGAAGTCACTTGCTTGCACTTTCTGTTTACTCAGGTAATATTATTTTTTTCTTGGGTCTTTGATGGAGTTGAAGACTTTATAGTTACAGTCATAGTTTTCATTGTTACCAGATTCAGAAAATAAATCCACTAAAGAAATGTAAAGTGTGTAAGGTTAAGACACAAAAAGATAGTTCTGGTAATGCAAGTTAGAATAGAAAGTGAATTAGGTACAACCTTTTGGACTCACCAAAATAGGGTAGATAATGGAGTGTTTTCCATGAATTTGTTAAATGTTTATGGACTAAATGTTGTTTATGTATTTATTGCCTGTGTATATTGTATATAGTTATTATACTAGTTTTTCTTATATTAGTTATAACCTTCTTTTTTTATTTTAGACAAAAAAATGGAAAATGTGGTGATATTTTGTTTGTGCTCTAACAAATAAAGCTTGCCTGAAGATCAGAGGGTGAAGGCAGCCATTAGTTAACCACAGAGGTCTGAAGGTTTGTATAGATTGACAGGAAGTGATATGGTTGGGCGGAGAGAGGACTATAAGGTGGAGGAGACAGGAGCTCAGTGCCCTTTCTGTCTGAAGATTTCGTAGAGGTAAGGACTTTAGTGGCTGGCTGCTTTACTTCTCTGACCTTTCAGTATTTACGCCAATATCTGACTCTGGATTTTTATTAAGGCCAATTAGAATTTGTGATGCAGCCATGCCACCACATGGCAGATGAGAAGGGCACAACCTGCTCTCCCATCCTCACGCCCTCAAGGCCAGCTCATCCATGCCCCTGCAAACAGGGTCAGCTCTATTGAGCTGCCCAGGTGGGGTGTAGGATCCTCTCCTGAGTGCTTCAGCCAGTGACAGGCAAGGCCAGTTCTTCCCAGTGTTGCACCCAGTGGGGGGCAGGGCCCACTCTGTATAGCCCTATCCTCTTGGCCTTCAGTGGTATCAGGGGCCGTGGACATCAACACAGACAGAGGTTGCATCAGAGTCATGAAGCCAGACATGGGCCCCAGCAGCAGCCCAGGCCCCAGACATCACCATGGCCCTGGGTGGTAATCAAGCCACCAACCTCAGCCGATTCCTCACCTCTTTCACCTATTCAGATATGAATCTGTCCACAGGACATGAATTATTCTGTCTCTTTCTTCTATATCACACCATACCTTTGCTCATCATAATAGTGCCCATCTGCTTAGAGCCACAAGGTACCGGGTAGGCCCATGTTTTCCCCATGGAGCCCATGGTGGACTGCCACAGGCCTGCATTGGGTCTCCTTGTCCCTTCCAATCTGTCAAAGCACTGGGTAGGACCTTGCTTGCTCATCACAAAGAGATCATGACAGTGCCTAACCATCCGGTGCCTTTGGAACTGGTTGGTGCAGAACTGTTGCTGAAGTTCTCTCACGGGAGAAGAAACTCTGGGTTGCATTTGGTTGAGTCCTGCCTGCCCCAGCTGTTGTTTGGTTTTATTTTGTTTAAAAAGCAAAAAACAAACCCTATTTTTGCTTTTCTCAGTCAGGTTATGAAATCTGATCTCCCACAGTTTGATGAAGCAGAAACTAAACTTAGAATCCAGAAGGACAAGCTAAATTCTGGTTAATGAGACCTGGGAAGATGATGATCATACCAATTTAAGAACAAATTGTGAGTGTTACTTGCTTTTCTTCACATTTATAATGTGAAGAATGTCCTGAACCAAGTCAGCCAGTGGAACCTTGAGAGGTGAGATCTTCCATGGTGTCAGCCTGAGTTTGGTCTAGGTGGCATCTTCATAGGTGTAATACCTTTTCGGCATCTATTAATGTCATATTACCAGGCCAGAAAGTCATGCATCCCTAAAGAAATCAGAAAATAGTTGTCTGTGAGTTTGGAAAGAGCACGTTCTTACAGAGAACTCTGGTTGGTGTCCCAGAACCACTTGGTGACTCACAAGCATCCATAACTTAAGTTTCAGGGTGTCTGACACTCTTCCAACTTCTGTGGGTACCAGACACACATGTGGTACACATACATACATGTACGCAAAACATTCATGAATATAAAAGAAAATAAATCTAAACAAAACTTGTTTGTGACATATAGAACAGTCTTTGATTTCAAGTTTAGTCTTACAACAGTAAAATTAGGTTTTGCCAAGTATTTTTGAGAAACAGATGCAATTTTGGTAATAAAAGTCATTAAATACTAAAGAGAAAATAGGTTCTGAGAAAAGCATTATTGCTAAGAGTACCATTACGATGTTTGACTATATAGTAAACAAGATGCAGCTTCACGTCCTGTCAGTTTAAATTTCAGACTGTGTGTGTGTGTGTGTGTGTGTGTGTGTGTGTGTTTTAGTCTAGTAACAAGGAGTTCTCAAAGTTTTCTCGTAACATACTCCTGGTCAAAAGTACTGCTGTTCAAATCCAAGTAGGCTTAGCTGTGAATGAATTTGAGCAAAAATGGGAAGGGAGAATTAGAAAAGGGTCCTTGAAATGAGGCCATCTGAATTAATCTTGTCAAATCAAAGGGAATGACTCTGGGGGACTAAGGTATAGCATTAGTGGTGACAACATATTGTGGTCTGCAGTATTAGCACTGTAGCTTGTTGTCTGGAGCGAAATGCTTACCTTATGCCTGTGTGAAGCTGGCTCAGCACAGCAGCAGTAGGAAAGAATATTAGGTCTAGAAAAAGTAAGACAGAACCCAAGGTGCAGTTAGTTCACTCTTGAATTTCTCAGACTCAATAATGTACTCAGGGAGTCAAACTCATCATTGTGGGTTCCACAACTTCACCAACCTTCACTGTAGAACCATATCCCGGAAAGGCCCTATACCCTTGGAGAGGAAGGTCCAGGCCATCTCAGATGTGGATGGCTTTGACACCTTGGCGTGCTTGCTGCAGTGAGGGCAATGTGGGTGCTGCAATGGCTGGTGACTCCTGATGGAGGACTTCAGATCAGGTCATAGACTGTGACGCGACATACGCCATGTTCTGCCTTTAGGCTTTTGCAGAAATAACAGACTGAGAGCACATGTTCGCTGGAGAGTGAGAGGCTGGAGTGGGGCCAGGATGCAGGACATCCCCCCCCCCCCAGGTTCTCTGCTAATTCTAAGTTTTGAGGCAGAGTTCCTTGTGGTGAAATATTGTTTATGATTTAAAAAAAGCTTGCCCGAGGATCAGAATGTAAAGCTAGCCACACTAATTAGCCATTGAAGCTGGGCAGTGGTGGCACACACCTTTAATCCCAGGACTCAGGAGACAGAGGCAGATGGATCTCTTTAGTTCAAGACCACCCTGGGGTACACAAGAGTGAATCAGTCTAAAAGAGTAACAGAGCTCACGCCTTTAATCCCAGCACTAGATAGGTATATAAGCAAGCAGCAAAGGTCTCATGTGAGATTTAGTTTCTAGTCACAGGGAAGACAGGACCTCTATTTCAGCCTTGGTAGAAGTAAGAGCTACTGGCTGGCTGCTTTGCTTTTCTGATCTTCAGTTTGAACCCCAATATCTGTTCTGGGCTTTATAGGTACTACAGTTCCTTATCTCCATTTTGTAGATGAGAAAGCAGAATCAGAGGGAGGTTAACTTCTTCACTGTGACACAGGGGACAATTTTACATTCCAGGACTCCTCTTCACACTGGCTTACTTCAGTGCCTATCAATGTGTCAATCACATAGAAGGCCTCAAACAATGCCACCAACAGAATGGTTATCACATTGATGTGGCTGTGAGGAACCACACTGGGTCTGATTAAAGCATAAGGCAAGAATGGCTGGCATTTTGTGATAGAGAAATGGATGCTCTTGTGTTCGTGGACTCCCTGGGACTCTCTGCACTTCTTTCTGGTTCTTGTCCGGCTGCTCTTTCTATGATGGACAGAGAACTTAAAGGTGAGATTCCCAGGAGGAAAAGAAGATTTCTTTTTTCATACTTCTTGGAGAATCTCGAGGCCCTGGTAAAGTTGGCTGTTTATGAAGCTTCTGGTTTTGTGATTCCCCCTTAGGACTCAGTGTAAGAGAGAATTGGCTTCAGGCAGGGATGGGAGGGGGGTGTCTCATCATCTGAGTGCCTGGAGTGAAACAGAATTCAGAGAGGGAATCAAGTGGAGTATGTTCTCTTCAGTCCTATTGATCTTCCTTTCCATCAAGGCATCTCCTGCAGTCCTCACTTAAATATATAGAATTATAGGAATTAGATATGCTACCCTCTCGACAGCAATGGCAGGATCATTTGTCAATGAAAAAAATTCAATTGTAAAGTTTCCAGAACACTCTTTATGCTTGACTTGTTCCTGAGATCTTTTTAATTGGACTTGAGTTTCTCATTTTGTTTTGTTGGACAAAGTTATTAACCCCATGTTCCACTGGTTGAGAGAAGAAGTGAAAGGCAGTTCTGATTGTCAGAGAATCCTGAGTATGAAGGCCTCACCCATTCCTTCCTGGTTTCCACAGAACTACTAGAAAGGGCAATGTAGTCCACTACCGTCCCATTCTAACCAGAAGTTTTCAGGGAAGTGCAGCATCAAAACAAAAGACTTGGGGCTGGGAAACATCTCAGTTGGTAAAGTGCTTGCCATACAAGCACAGGGACCTGAGTTTGATCCCCAAGCCCCCACTTGAAAAAGGCTGGGCATTTTGGCATGTGTTGTAATCACAGTGCTGGGAAGTACTGGGGGACAAGCAAGCATCTGATGCTCACTAGCTAACCAGCCTGTCCTATTGGTGAGTCTCACTTCCTAATGAGAGGTACTGTCAACTCAAGGCAATGCCATGTGCGTTGGGAATGTGCTTTTCTGGTGACAAAGTTGCAGATAGAGAAATGGGTCTTCTTTCTAGTTCAGACCCCATTACTGAAGTCAACGTGTGGGTGTTGAAACACTTTCTTGTTGATAAAAGGAAAGAGAATGACTCATGTGTCCTACGTGCCAAACTGGGTTCTAGTTTGGATGCCAGGACCTCAGTCAAATACAAGGCACACTTTTTAATCCTTATTCCTCAATCCTTCCTAATCTCTACTTAATCTTTACTCCTTCATTTGTTCCTTGATTAATCCTGCTTTAAATCATGTCTGCAGCATGCAAGATGGATGAAGATAATCAAGATGACAGCAATATTAATATCAATAGGAAAGCCACATGTCTCTCCAGTCCACCTCACACAGAAATGGTAGACTTGCTTACTGTAGATTACTCTTATGTCTTCCTAGCTTGGTGCTTTGCCTAACCCTATCTTGAACCCAAGCCAACAGACTGAAGTTGACCTTATATTTGAAAACAAGCCCTAATTTAGCTTCTTGTCACATTCTCCCAAACTCCTGGGAGCCAAGACCACAAAGGAACTTCCCCTCAGCCAGAAACTCCTCCAAGAGCCTCTTTACAAGAGCTGAAAACATTCCACAGTGTGGATTGCATTAGAGGTGACTACCTAGGAAAGACGCACAAGGGTCCAGACCCTGCACAATTCTGCTAGAACTTAAAAGATCTTCCCCACTGTCATCAGCTGGTGCCTCCCTGCTCAGGAAACTAGTCAGCCTGTCCTTTTCTCTGTGGCTTCACGCTGAACCTATTTCCCTGGAGCCTAAACTCAAATGCTGGCGTAAGAGATGGAGCAGAATGGAGAAGGCAACTCCCAAGAAAATCGAAAGTGTGTGTCTTCTAAATGACCCTTTAACCCCAAGAAGTTTCACCAAACCCAGAAAGACAATCACTGCTGGGAGAGTAACTGATGGAAATAAGCTTCCCACAGCAGCCATACTGTTATAGCTGGGGAGAAATGAAAGTAAAGTGATTTTTTTTTGGTTGTCTCTCAAGGATGATATAATTGCTCTTATGGCACTTTGACATGATTTTTTTTTAACTGGATTTGGCCAACGCTATATAATATTTTTGTTGTTTATATTTTTTATATTTTTATGGAGTACCTAATGTCACACATTATTACAAACACTTTGTATAGTAATCATGTAATTTTCTGGGTTATAAGTCATGATTATTACTGTTTTACAAACATGGAAACTAAGGCACAAGGAGGTTTTGCCCAAGGTGACGTCTAACAAGTAGTTAAGATCTAGAAACATAGTCTAGCTCCAAAGCTCATGTCCATAGCTATGAAAATTCCTAAGACAAAGAATTTATCCCAAACAGCAATGTTCATTTTGCATCACAAAGAAACAATACAAATTAAGTAGGGGCTGATTTACATTTTAAGAAAAGGCCCAGAAGAAAATAGTTTCCTTTATCCCAGATATGTGTCAACCCTGTTACATGAGCTAAAGTTTGGTGCTGTAATTTGATTCTATGTTGACTGGCTCATTTGATTTGTTTCATTACTGTAACCCAGGAACACTTATCAAGCACTTTTCATGTATCAGGCACTATGTAAAAGAATAATAGAAGCACAAGTAAGGCAAAAATTTGTTCCTGTATCCCTGATGTGGTGAACTTTATTAGAAAAAAAAAACCTTTAAACTATTTTTTAAGCTAGTTAAATAACCCAAGATTCCAGAAGTAATCTCCTATTTGGCTAAACAAGTCACTTGGAGAACTAGCCCAAAGGTCTTTTAGCTTAAGAGTAAAAGGGGAGTGATGGGGTGATAGCACAGATGCCATAGCACTTGCCTTGCAAGCATGACGACCCAAGTTCTATCCCCAGAACCTGTGTAAAACAAACAGGCTTCATGTGATGACACATCGTTGTAATCCCAAAGCTAGGGAAGCAGAGACAAGTGGGCCCCTGTGGCTTGTTGGCCAGCCAGCTTATCATATTGAATGATTTCCGGTCAATGAGAGACTTTGTTTCAAAAAAAAATGTGGAGAACACCTGGGAAACAAAATCTGAGGTTGTCCTCTGGATTCTACATGTTTGAGCACACCGTGAACACACACACACACACACACACACACACACACACACACACACACACACACACAGCAGGACATAAATGACACCAAATCTCAGAGTAAACTGACACTCATAGGAGAAGAATGGTTTTGGACAGCTCATTGTATTTGGTAGAGTGCTAAATAGTAGGTCAATGAGGTAACAGGGATCGTTGAGGAGCTTTCAAAACCCATCTCTCATATTGATAACGTTGGTCACCACACCAGGACAAGTCCTCATGAAAAATCTCAGGGGAAGACTCCTGGAATACTTAGAAGAGAAAACCAGAGAAATATCTTGAACTATTTAATTAAAGTTGAGTGGGCTTCCCAGCACATGGATGATTACATGGGAGAAATTGTTGACTTGGGCTAATGTTAATTCCATGTGGGGAAAATCAAAATAATCCTAAGTGGATACTGGCCCATTGGGAAGAATTTCTTCTGAACTGAAGAGGGAGTAATTTCTCTACAATGGGAATCTAGCTTAAAAATTCATGATCGTGACTATGAATTTGCATACATTGTAAAAGACTCTCAAATTTGGAATAAAGAATAAGACAAAAGTTAATGTCACTCCTGTTGTCTAGTAGACTGGGTGCTTCTCTCCATCAGGCCACAAAGCAAGAAGAGTGGCAGTGATAACTAGGGACAGGAAAGTTTAAGCCAGCTGGGTAGACTACAGAGGATCTCTCTTCCTCTCTTCCTTTCAATGATGCAGACAGAAAGAACCAGGATCATGAACGCAGACTGTAGAGTCTCTTGGGGTAGAGGTGACTTTAGTGGATGCCTACATCATACTGAGAGGAAAATGTTGGAGCTGTCCATCTGAAGACAGAGCTTAGCATCCTGTGCACTTCCTCTAGCTCTGGGAGCTGCTGATGTTAACCCAGAGGATTTCCTTCCAGAACAGATGGGTGTAGCTTTATCCTTTAAAAGTGCAACCCTGCTTCTTCAGACCCTTAAGTGGGACATTGAAAGAGTGTGAGGAACAACTAGAAAGGTGAGGAGAAGTATGTATGATAATGAGTCCTCAGATGATAGAATGGTGTGGCCCTGTTACTCTCTTCCCTGGCACAGTGTCTGGTAGCTTCTGTGTAACATCCAATGCATAACTTGGTCCTCCTGGGCTCCAGAGTAAAATTCCAGCCTTTATGGAAAGGAAGACTCTATTGCTAGCAGCAAGTCCCTGGGTTTGACTAACCTGGGGACTGCTGATGTGACTTCAAGAGGTAGTATGGGATTCCCAGGGAAGGGAAAGGAAAGTCAATACAAACACTGATTTCTTAGGTCAGTAACCTCAGTGATCCTTGTCTTAGTCACATTTTCTGCTGTTGTCTTCCTTCCTTGTTGAATTTATTTGTAAGAGGAGTCCATATGACATCCTTTGAGGAAGCTTGTTGTCAAGTGGGCCTGGGATGGTCTCTTGCTGGAGACACTCAGGGTGTAAAATGGAACAGAAGGAAAGCACACCAAGGCAGGCTACACTTGAAGCTGGAGAATCTCCCCTCTGTGTCTGGGGTGTCTCATTTTACCTGTGGTATGGTCTGGATGTGAGGCCTAGGGAATGAACTACCTAGCCTGCATCCGCCACAGACTGCCAGATGAGCACTGGAGTAGGCCAAATGCCTGGTGTCAGCTTGAATGTTGGACATTTAGTGACTTGGGACTCACAGTACTGGGTTGAGAGAGTACACACTGGAAACTGGATGCTGTTAATGTTTATTTTGTTATTTTGACTCTTCCTAGAAGAAGAACCACACCAGGGCTGCCGGCCTGGAGCCATCTGCCTTGGAGAGGGAGGCTCTTCTTCCAGCTACACAAAGGCGTTGCCAAGTTGTCCTGCAAAGCTCATTCCAAGGACAGGAGCACATGTGTCATTCCGGGGTGTCCACTGGGCTGTGGGTTCAGAATCGTACCTACCTGCCTCCCTTTCCTTCCTCTCTATGTGCAGTGGGGATTTAAAGCAGCTCCCTTCCCATGGGTAGGTGTGGACTTAGAGGAACCCATCTTGGGAGCTGGGAGACAGTGGTCTAGGAGAAATCCAGGCTGAGGAGAGAGGAGGCAAACCTGAGCAGGAGTTGGAGTGCACAGTGCTTTCCTCTTTAAGCCTCACCTGTGTCATCCATACCCTCTCCACTTCTAGAGTCCCACAGAAAAGCTCTCCACTTCAAGGTCTCTGTTAAATGCCTTTGGGTGCAAACAAAAGAGGACTGGTACTTCAAGAGAGGGAGGACAGTGAGCTGGTGCCTTATCTTTACAAAAACACCCTTCCTTCAGCCGTCCCAAGACAAACAGCAGGCAGCAGGACTCAAATCTCTGCCCTGATTTCTGACGCTAGTCAAGAAGCGATGTCATTGAGGAAAAGCTCTGGGAAACTAATTTGAGCATCATCTGGTTATAATTTAGCATTATCTCAAGCAGAAAGATGGCATGGTTTTGTTGAAAAGTCCCTTTTGGGTTGATGTATTTTCTCTTTCTGAACATTTCTGTCACTGTCTGACAGAAAGAATATTATTGAGTCAGGGAGGAATAATCCTACTCTTCAGCCCAAAATTCTCTCGTAGGGAGAATGAGGCATTTAGAAAGCCCTTTCAGACACTCTGGGTCTTTGTTCATCTCTGATGCTCATAAAACTTGTTCTCTTTCATGTGTTACATGGGGTGTTTTAGTGGGCTCTTGCTCTGAGCTGTGTCCTATAATCATGTTCCCCTCTGCTCTTTTGACATTCTGAAGATGATAGTGTTTAGAGATTGGGTTTCCTGGACTAAACTTTAACTTGCTCAAAATCTTTTCTTTCATGATTTCACTATTTTTGTTGATTGACATTTAAAGTATTTTAATGACATGTATGTGTTTGCATGTGGGAATGTGCACAAGAGTGCAGGTGTCCATGGTGCCAGAGGCATTATATGCCCTGGAGGAGGAGTTGCAGTTGTCCCGTGGAGGTGCTGGGAACTGATCTCAGGTCCTCCACAAGAGCAATACATGTTTGTAACCACTAAGAAGTTTTCCAACCCCTTGTCAATAAATTTTAAAACAAAGATTTACAGGAAAAAAAAAGACATAAGAGAAAGAACTTTCTGGAAACCATTTGAAAACAACTGTAAACATGATAAATTGTGACATCTAAACAGTTTGGTGTGCATTTCCTACAAATGAGTACCTTTGTCCATAAAACACCAGAAAACCATAAAATCAGATTAACACTGTTATATTACTAACATCTAATTGTAAAACTTATCAAGTTTTTCCATTTTCCTTAGTAACCTCATCCATGGGTGGGGAGGGAAGAGGGGGCAGTTCGCTATGTCACAGTCCTAACTTCTCTCCAGTTTCCTTCGAAGAATCTAGTCTTCAAGACCTTGAAAATTTTGGAGTGTGCAAGTTATTAGTTACTTTGTAGATTTTCCACTCTGATGTCTTTTCAATTAGCTTCAGATCATGCATCTTTCAAAGCAGGGATATCATAGGAAAGCTGCCGTGGGCTTCACATGGTCTCCCACTGGGTGGTACAGGACCTCTTTTTATTTCTTCTTCTGCTGCTGGTCTCTTTGATCATTTGGCTGTGGAAGTATCTTCCTCCCCAGGCTCAGAGTCCCCTGAACAAATGTGGCCTTGGGTGCCATTCCCCTGTGCTGTGGCCCACCTGCAGGGGGCACCCTAACAGCGCTGATCCTCATCTCCTTAAGCTCCAGTTACTGCTCTGAGCCACCAAGGACCCCTCCTCTAAGTTCCACATGGTGAGGACTTTTCTTAGCACCAAATCTAATGGCTTCCAGAACAAGTTGTTCAGGGAAAGAAAAAGAAGAAATTTTCTTGCTTTTTCCTAAAGTCTTTGCTCTCTTTGATCTTCCAACAGCTTCCAAAGCTTTATAGTTCATATTTCCCACCTTCAAGACCCTGTTATTATTCTCTGCTTGTTTTAAATGACATTCTGATCTTGTTAACTGTTTTTTTCTTATCTGCTGTGGGGTTTGCTATACCCCGCCCCGTACAGTTTTTCTGGTCTTTTGTAATATTTTTGACAATTGTAAATTGTTATTTGTTTTTTTTTTTTTTTGCTATTTTGTTTAATCTAATATAATCTGTGTTTTTCAGGTAGGAGACTTCCTCAACTATCCATTGCTGGTTGTCTGTCCATTCATAGTTAATAATGAGCCAATAAAACACCAAACATAGACACTATTATATGGATTAAGTTTGTCAACTGATTGACCTCAACATGAGACACTCTACCCAGCCTGTACACCTCTCTGGTTCCCTAGTATGAGAAGACATTCTCCACTCAAACTTCCCTGACCATGAGGAAAAATCACTACTCAGAAGAAACCCATTGTAGCTTGGCCATGTTACCAACTTCTGCATCCTCCTTTCGTGTAAAAGTGTGTAAAGGGCATTTCTACCTTCATAGGCCTGAGAAGGTTGAGGAGATGAGCTTTGTGTTTGGCTTCTTCATTTCTATCTCTTTTACATATATTTAAGGAAATGTTGATTTTAATCCAATATTTGAATCTCTGGTTTTTCATAATAAGCATAGGATATATATGTGTGTTATGTATCTATATACTTATTTTCTGGTTCTGCCTGCTGGGACAATCTATAGTCAGTGACACTGTGGTAGCTAAGAGTACATCTAGAGTCACAGCTAGGTTTTAAATACCATTCCCCAGTAACAAATATAAAAATGGCTTCTTGCAGAAACAGATCATTCAAGGCTTTGGTTTTAAAAACTTACGCTACAATCCTGGAATACATTTGGTACCAGGAGATAAGAAAATGCTCAAGAATTCAGGGATGCATGTCAAAAAGGAGGAACTTACTTTAAAAAGCTTTTGCTGGTGAAACGTAGGGTAAAATTAATCAACAAAATAATAAAATAGAATATATTCCATAAAATAAGATGTCTATCCACGAGTCTGGACTAATGTAACTAAAAAGTGTACTCTCACCATAGAATCTTCATTTAAAAATGTGTGTAATGAGTGATGGAGAAAAGAAACCATCATTTGCCCTACTAATAACTGTGATAAGACCAGAAGCATTAATGGATGATTACAATTCATGGATCAAAATCTGTCCGGGAACATAGCATCTTGCTTCCTATAAGAGGTGTTCATTGCAAATGCAACCTTAGAGTGCCTGGCAGGCATTCCCTTCCTTAGGTGATCAAAGTTAGCATCGGTGGTGCTGAGATATATGGACACAGTGTGCTTTCTGACATGGTGCAATGAAAAGGAACAGCCTCTGATGTAATTAGTCGATACTCTTTTAAAGTATCAGAGTCATTTAATGCCAAATAGTAATGAAAATCTGTCCCAAAGTGGAGCTAAGAGGATATGACAGATAAACGCAGTGCATGAGCCTGGATTAGTCCTGAATCAGGGAGGGAAAACCAGCAGCTTGACTAAGGACTAGAAATTAATAGATCGATGGCAGTGCTAATTTACTGGTTTGATGCATTGGAGAATCTAGGTGAAGGATATATGGAAAACATAATTTATATGATTTTTGTATATAAATATATGCAATTTGTAACCTTGTTTGGGTTAATCAAATGATTTCAAAATGAAAGTCAAACTCTCAATGGGCCATTTGAGTCAGAGTTGTGATTTTCTGCTAAGGGTTGCAAAGGCACTGGAATGTCACGTTAGATAGGTTTTTCTTTGTCAATGTTCCTTTTCTCCTAAGAACCCAACAGTCTTCTGGGATAGCATGGTTGAAGGCCTTGGAGTTTTCCTACTCAGTATTTAGACTTGAATGCAATGTTCTACCTTTTATTGAAACATGGGTCTTTAAGCCTGAAAATTTGGGCTCAGTTTCCCCAGAGAATAATGGGAACTGTTCGTTCTGAGGCACAGAGTTGGAGAAAAAAATGACCTGAGCAGCCAATGCTCCTCATTATGGAGCCATTGCCTAGCCAGTTGTTTCCAGCCCCACTCCCTGGCCTTGTCTTCAGAATTACCCGCTGCCTCCAAACCCAAAGACTTTCACTGGCTGCATAGCATAAAGCAACTTGCTTCTCATTAGCCATGTCTCTCCAGGAACCTGGGTTTTGTGTCTCGCAGCTAAGTCGTCTGTCTTCCATGCACTTTCCTTCACCCTGCATGCTGTAGTTCATATACTTTCCATGCTCTCATTTTAGATTCCTTTGACTGGAAGTGGACACAAATGCCTACTTTTAATTTCCAAGCTTTATTATAAGTTCTCAAAGTACTTTGGATCGTTTCTCTGAGCAGGCCCATGCTATCCTTATGTAAAACAGATTGAGTCTGACAACAGCTTTCAGAACTTCTGAAGTATATATATCTTCTTCAGACCCTCAACTCAACACCCAGGTTCTTTGAAAGGTCATTTGTGTGTTTAGAACAATGCAGGCTTCAGTTCAGTGAACAGTACCCACAAACTACTCATCCAGGCCCTACATCTCAAGGTATGTAGTGTAGGTTCTTTTCTCATCGAGTTTAGCGCACACTCCTTTGACTGAGGGCAGAAATTCAGCTACTCCAAGAAAGCAGGACAAGGAGAAATTGAAGCAAGAAGATAACATGGCTAAGACTATGCACACCAGAGCTAAGCCATCTGTGTTCAAATCCCCCCTCAGGCATTCACTCTCTGCATAGCCTTAATTCTGAATTCTGAATGCTACAGCAGCAGACTAAATCCATTTTTCATGAGGATCAGATGGACCCGCTAGAGATATGATCCCAAATATTTTGAGAACTTGTAGTAAAGCCTGGAAACTAAAAGCATGCATTTGTGTTCACTAAATGTCTTTAAGTTACTCACCTACTGAATGAATATAGTAATACCCTCTTGGTTCGTTGTGGAGATTAAACAATATAATATATAAAAAACAGCGAATGGTCTAACTGTTATTACTATAGCCTAATAAAATGTTTTACTTACTGGTTCTTCCATGGATGACAGAAGCAAATAGTATGAGCAAAATGTCTTTTGTGCATCCCGAACGATGAGCTATGGTAATCTTGCCCTTTAGAACTGAGCTGTAAAGCGTGCACATAAAACCTCGCCCCTCCAAATGCTTTGATTTGGTTTTGGAGTCTGAGACATTGGAGCTGCTGTTGTGGCAAATCCCTCTCTGAGCTTCTCCCTACTCTAATGTTTCCTTAGCAAACCAGAGTCCTGTCAGGTGGGGCTCCTGTCTGAAGGTCTGTTTCTGTTCTTTAGAGGCTGTACAGCAAATGGTCCCGGCTTTGTTCCTTCAGATGTAAATGCCCATGCATATCTTTGACATCAGTGTGGATGTCTTTCTTGCTCAAGGCCTTCCTCATATTCCAGATGGGGAGCAGTGCCTGCAGGAAGCAACAATATGTCTGGCTTGGGCAGCTGCCGCTAAGTGTGACTATTGAGTAGATATCTAGAAATGTTGTGGAGAGCCTTAGGGGCTCTCTCCCCACACCCCTCCCTGTCCTTCCTCCTTCTCTTCTTCCCTTCCTCTTTATGTTTTACCTTCTTTATATGCAATCCACAGCAGGAGGCATTCATCAAGCTCCAGCCTGAAGGGGTAACTGGTCCCTCTCAGGGGATTTCTGGATCACACAGAGGCTGAGGCTTTGCAGCCCCTGCTCCTGGATTTCAGTAGTTCTCTCCAGGGATGTTATAAGACCCATCTCGGTGTTGCCAAGGAAGTTGGCTACAATAAGAAAGAGCAGCTGTTGCCTCCAGGACTATTGTTTTAGAAAGTTGTAACAGCCAGTGCTTTCATTTTAATATTCTTTTATAGAGGGGATTGGAGAAGACATTTACAGCTGCACATGTTTTCAAATATATCAGGGTGTGTGTTCACCAAGGAATGCTGCAGAAACCAAGGAGGGTGCTAAGTATAACTGGAAGCCTTGCGATTGCTTCAGAGAGCAAAGAGATGTTGCCTTAGGAGGGAGAAGCGTCCAAATAGCTTATTTTAAGAGCATATTTGGGGTAATAAGATTATTTTTATGCACGTGCAAATCTTGTATAGTACACAGACTTTTCTTCAGCCCGTGCATAAAACCTAAAGGAGAGACTCACCCTGCACATGCAGATGCTAACCCAAAAGTACCCCTTGCATGGCTACAGCTACAGCTGACATTTTTGTATGGCTTCTTTCAAGCCATAGATACCTTGGTTACAAGTGGACATATAAGTCCCTCCATGTAGCATGAGTGAGGATCTGAGCTAAGGCCGTGAGCGTTGCAGCCTTGCCTTGGTTTTTCCACTTACAGGAAACCGCTGGGTAATGGCTACCAAGTAGCTCACTGCAATGACAGAGAATCCAAGCTGGATGTAGTGGTCCAGGACTGTAATGACAGCACTTAAAGAATCATATCAGAAGGACTGCTGAGGGTTTCAGGCCAGCCCAGACTACAGAGTGAGACTCTACATCAAAAGACTAACAAAATTTAGAAATAAAGACAGAGAAAGAGAACCCTGTTATTGAAAAACCAGGCACGATACATCAAATGAATCCATTGCCTTGACTGTAGACGGGAATATAAGGGCTATCTTGAGCTAAGTAGATGGAACTTGTGCAATTTAACATGTAATGTGTGAGTTTGAAACCAGGATCCAGCCAGGATTACTGTGAGGAAGCACTTCAATGCCCAGCTGACTGACCAAGATGGCTTCCTGGAGAGGCTCCTCAAGTGATCATTTTTGTCTGCAGAATAGCAGATGCCTCCTAGCTCCATGGCATAGAGGAACATTCTCCACACTCATAAAACATTACTTTATGAACACATCTCCAAAGGACCTCTGTAGTGAGAGTCCCAGCTTTGTAACAACCAGATTGTTGTGCCCACATCTTTGGATTCTTTCCCTCACAGTCTCTCCTGGAGACCATAAGGTCCTTTGGTGAACTTACAGTCAGAGTGAGGATTGTCTAGTCTCCTGGAAATACTGTGAGAAGCTAGAAGAGTTGTCCAGGCCCTCTGCAGTCCTCTCTCTGCTTGAGGTGAATGTGGGCTCTACTTGGACATTGTCCCCTGCCATTCTCCCATTGGAGCTTCCAGGGCCTGCTCCACCTGCAGTGGCCCCACCCTATCAGGACAGACCACCTGGAGTCTTGCCCCTCCCCCTTTGCCCTCTGCTTGAGCTTGAGTGAGGAGAACACCTGGAGAGGCCAGACCATCCAGAGTTGCAAACACTGAAGTCTTGGCCTACCTATGCCACCAAGAGATTAGATGAGAAGGAGAGATCCCACCTGCACCCACTCAAAAAAGGGATGGGAAGACAACAGTATAAGAACACACTCAACAACAGAAAGACCAATATGACACCACCAGAATCTAGGGACTCTATACCAGAAAGACCTGAACATCCCAATGCAGATGAAGCAGAAGAGAAGGACCTTAAAAGCAACTTTATGAAGATATTAGAGACCCTCAAAAAGGAAACGAGAAAATCCCTTAAAGAAATGGAAGAAAAAACAAACCAAAAAATACAGGAAATGGAGGAAAAGACAAACCAAAAAAATTCAAGAAATAAACAAATCCCTTAAAGAACATAAAGAAAGGCAAGAAAAAACAACCAAACAAGTGACGGAAACAATTCAAACAGTTCAAGGCTTGAAAGCTGAAATAGAAACAATAAAGAAAACACAGAATGAGGGGATAATGAAAATAAAAAAGCTGGGCAAATGATCAGGAACTACAGATGTAAGTATAACCAATAGAATACTAGAGATGAAAGAGAGAATTTCAGGTGTTGAAGACTCACTAGAGGAAATACAGTCATTAACCAAAGAAAATCTCAAGTTCAACAAATCCCTAACACAAAATATCCAGGAAATGTGGGACACTATGAAAAGGCCAAACTTAAGAATAATAGGTATAGAGGGAGCTACAAGAATGAGAAGGGAAGAAGAGGAAGGATGCAGGGGTCATGAGGGAGCAGAAAGGTTGAGACAGGTGAAGAATAGAAGAAAGGGTATGTGATAGGTAGGGTTTTAGTTGGGGGGTGATAGGGGAGGAAGAGAGGGAGAAGGGAACTGGGATTGTCATGTAAATAAATCTTGTTTCTAATTCAAATAAAAAAATTGATTTAAAAAAAAGAAGAATAGGTATAGAAGAAGGTACAGCTCAAGAGTACAGAAAACATATTCAATGAAATCATAGAAGAAAACTTCCCCAACCTAAAGAAGGATATGCCTATGAAAGTACAAGAAGCTTTCAGAACACCAAATAGACTGGACCACCAAATGAAGTCCCCTCACCACATAATAATCAAAACACAAAACTTAGAGAATAAAGAGAAAATATTAAGGGCAGCAAAGGAAAAGGCCAAGTAACATATAAAGGCAGACCTATTCGAATTACACCTGACTTAACAATGGAAACTTTGAAAGCCAGAAGGTCCTGGAGAGATGTTCTACAAACGCTAAGGGAACATGGATGCCAGCACAGACTACCAGCTGTGCTTTCAATCACTATAGTTAGAGAAAACAAAATATTCATGACAAAACCAGATTTAAACAGTACATATCTACAAATCCAGCCCTACAGAAAGTACTGGAAGGAAACTCCAACCCAACGAAGATAACTACACTCACAAAGCATAGGCAATAGATAATCCCACTTTACCCAACACCAAAAGAAAAAAGGGGGAGAAATCCACACACAGTACCACAAATAAAAACAAATCCAAAACAAACAAGAATTAGCAATCAATAGTCATTAATATCCCTCAATGTCAATGGTCTTAACTCGCCTATAAAAAGACACAGGCTTACAGAATGGATAAGAAGACAGAATCCATCCTTCTGCTACATACAAGAAACACGCCTCAACTTCGAAGACAGACGTTACCTCAGAGTAAAGGGTTTGGAAAAGATTTTTCCAATCAAATGTACCCAAGAAACAAGCTGATGTAGCAAATCCTAATATTTAAAAAAAATTAGATTTCAAACTGAAATCAATCAAAAGAGATGAAGAAGGTCATTGCATATTCATCACAAGAAAAGCCCATCAAGATGAAATCTCAATTCTGAACATCTATGACCCAAATAGAAATGTCCCGCGCTATCGCCTCGCCAGCAAGAACGACACAGGACATTCGGATCCTTCTGCAGTAAAGCTTTAATGCATCTTGAGAGGAGATCATAAGCTTACCAGAGCGGAGACCCCGAGCCAAGAATCCCGTCCCCTAATAAAGGCTGGCAGCCGCCGCCTGGGACGTGTCACCCTATGATTGGCTGCAGCTCATAAGGCCATATGACGCCACGGAATAGGCAGAGATCAAGGAATGGAAAATTACCCAGCGCCTGCGCACATTCAGTGCCTGCAGGCGCCATCATTGTAATGGAGAATGCAGGGACAGCTCCCTACATAGAAAGGCATCCAAATTTGTAAAAGAAACATTACTAAAGCTCAAATCACACATAAAACCTCACACACTTATGGTAGGAGACTTCAACACCCCAGTCTCACCACAGGACAGGAACACCAGACAGAAACTTAACAAAGAAACAAAGGAACTAACAGAAGTTATAACCCAATTGGGATAAACAGACACCTATAGAACATTCCATCCAACACAAAAGAATACACTTTCTTCTCAGTGCCACATGGAGCCTTCTCTAAAATCAACCACATACTTGGCAACATAGCAAACCTCAACAGATACAAAAAAATTGGAATAACCCCGTGTATACTATCAGATCACCATGCTTTAAAGTTAGAATTCAACAACAACACAAATTGCAGAAAACCTACAAACTCATGGAAATTGAACAATGCACAATTGCACCATTCCTGGGTCGAAAGAAGAAATAAAAAGAAATTAAAGACTTCCTAGAATTTAATGAAAATGAAGACACAGCATACCCAAACGTATGGGACACTTTGAAAGCAGTGCTAAGAGGAAAGTTCACAGCCTAAGTGCCCACATGAAGAAACTGGAGAATAGTCACACTAGAGAATTAACAGAACAACTGAAAGCTGTTGTTCTGGTAAAGAAGTAAAAGAAGTAAAAGAAGAAAAAGAAAGCAAACTCACCCTGGAGGAGTAGACACCAGGAAATAATCAAATTGAGGGCTGAAATCAATAAAGTAGAAACAAAGAAACAATACAAAGAATCAATAAAACAAAGAGTCTTTGAGAAAATCAACAAGATTGACAAACCTTTATCCAAACTAACCAAAAGGCAGAGAGAGAAAGAGAGAGAGAGAGAGAGACAGAGAGAGAGTGAGACAGAGACAGAGACAGAGACAGAGACAGAGAGACAGAGAGAGAGACACACACACACACACACACACAGAGAGCATGCAAATTAACAAAACCAGAAATGAAAAGGAGGACATAACTACAGACACTGAGGAAATCCAGAGAATCATCAGGTCATACTTTGAAAACCTGTACTCCACAAAATTCAAAAATTTGAAGGAAATGAACAATTTTCTGGATGGATATTACTTACCAAAATTAAATCAAGAGCAGATAAGCAATTTAAATAGACCTCTAACCCTTAATGTAATAGAAGCAGTCATCAAAATCTCCCAATCAAAAAAAGCCCAGGGCCAGATGGTTTTAGTTCAGAATTCTACCGTAAATTCAAAGAAGAGCTAATACCAGTACTCCTCAAACTGTTCCACACAATAGAAGCAGAAGGGTCATTGCCAAATTCGTTTTATGAGGCTACAATTACCTTGGTACCCAAGCTACACAAAGACAGAACTAAGAAAGAAAACTACAGACCAATCTCCCTCATGAACATTGATGGAAAAGTACTCAACAAAATACTGGCAAATTGAATCCAAGAACATATCAGAAAAATCATCCACCATGATCAAGTAGGCTGCATCCCTGGGATGCAAGCATGGTTCAACATATGAAAATCCATCAATGTAATCAATTCACCATACAAACAGACTGAAAAAGAAAAACCACATTATCATCTCACTAAATGCTGAAAAAGCCTTTGAAAAAATCCAACACCCATTCATGACAAAGGTCTTGGAGAGAGCAGGAATAACAGGAACATACCTAAACATGTTAAAAGCAATATACAGCAAACCAACAGCCAACATCAAATTAAATGGAGAGAAAGTCAACATGATTCCTCTAAAATCAAGAACAAGAAAAGGCTGTCCACTCTCTCCATATCTCTTCAATATTGTCCTTGAAGTTCTAGTTAGAGCAATAAGACAACAAAAGGAGATCAAAGGGATACAAATTGGAAATGAAGAAGTCAAACTTTCACTTTTTGCAGCTGATATGACAGTCTACATAAGTGACCCTGAAACTCTACCAAGGAACTCCTACACCTGATAAACACCTTCAGCAAAGAGGCAGGATACAAGATTAACGCCAAAAAAAAAAAAAAATCAGTAGCCCTACTATATACAGACAATAAATGGGCTGAGAAAGAAATCAGAGAAACATCACCCTTTACAATATCCACAAGCAACATAAATTATCTTGGGGTAACACTAACCAAACAAGTGGAAGGCCTGTATGACAAGACCTTTGAGTCTTTAAAGAAAGAAATTAGATACCAGAAAATGGAAAGATCTCCCATGTTCTTGGACATGTAGGATCAACATAGTATGGCAATCTTGCCAAAAGCAATCAACAGATTCAATGCAATCCCCATCAAAATCCCAATAGAATTCTTCACAGACCTTGAAAGAACACAACTCAACTTAATATGGAGAAACAAAAGACCCAGGATAGCCAAAACAACCCTGTACAATAAGGAACTTCCAAAAGCATCACCATCCCTGACTTCAAGCTCTACTATAGAGCTATACTACTGAAAACATCTTGGTATTGGCACAAAATTAGACAGGTTGACCAATGGAACCAAATTGAAAACCCAGATATTAACCCACACACCTACAAACACCTGATCTTTGACAAAGAAGCTAAAGTTAATGGTGCTGGCATAACTGGATTCAGACATATAGAAGATTGCAGATAGATCCATATCTATCACCATGAACAAAACTTACGTCCAAATGAACCAAAGACCTCAACATAAATCCAGCCACACTGAACCTCTTAGAAGAGAAAGTGGAAGGTACCCTCAAACGAATTGGCCCAGGAGATCACTTCCTGAACATAACACCAGTATCACAGACACTGAGATTGACAATTAATAAATGGGATATCCTGAAACTGAGAAGCTTCTGTAAGGCAAAGGACACAGTCAACAAGACAAAATGGCAGCCCACAGAATGGGAAAAGATCTTCACCAACTCCACATCTGACAGAGGGCTGACTTCCAAAATATACAATGAACTCAAGAAGCTAGCCACCAAACACCAAACAATCCAATTAAAAACTGGGATACAGAACTAAATACAAAATTCTCACTTAATAAAGTGCTCAACATCCTTAGCTGTCAGGGAAATGCAACTCCAAACAACTCTGAGATACCATCTTACACCAGCCAGAATGGCTAAAATGAAAAACACCAATGACAGTCTATGGTGGAGAGGATGTGGAGAAAGGGGAACACTCCTCCATTGCTGGTGGGAGTGCCAACTTGTACAACCACTTTGAAAATCAATATGGTGGTTTCTTAGGAAAATGGGAATCAGTCTATCTCAAGATCCAGAAATTCCACTCTTGGACTCCAAAAAATGCACATTTATACAACAAGGACATATGTTCAACTATGTTCATAGCAGCATAGTTTGTAATAGCCAGAACCTGGAAGCAACCTAGATGCCCCTCAACTGAAGAATGGATGGAGAAAATGTGGTACATTTACACAATGGAGTATTTATTACTCAGTGGAAAAAGCAATGAAATCTTGAAATTTGCAATCAAATGGATGGAACTGGAAGAAACCATGCTGACTGAGGTAACCCAATCACAGAAAGACAAGCATGGTATGTACTCACTCATATATGGATATTAGACATAGAGCAAAGGACTACCAGCCTATAATCCACACCACCAGAGAAACCAGGAAACAAGGAGGACCGCAAGAAAGAAACACATGGTCCCCCAAAGACTGAGAAACGAACAAGAATCCCTGAGCAAATTGGTATCACACAGGGAGAGAGGAGGGAGGAAGGAAAAAGAGAAAGTGAGAAGAGGAAGAGGGAGGAGAACAGGAGGCATCAGGAAGACTGAAACAAGGAAGGAATAGAGGAGAGCAAGAAAGGAGATACCTTGCTAAAGGGAGACAGTATAGGTTTAGAGCGAGGTCTGGCACTAGGAAAATGTCTAGGGATCCACAGGGATGACCCCAACTAAGAATTTAGGCAGTAGTGGAGAAGCTGCCTTTGATGTCCTTCCCCTATAATGAGATTGATGACTACCTTGGTTGCCATCCTAAAGCCTTCATCCAGTAGCTGATCGAAGAAGCAGGTACCCACAGCTAAACACTGAGCTACACTCCTGGAATCCAGTTGTAGAGAGGGAGGAGGGATGAGCAAAGGAGTCAAGACCTTGCTAGAGAAACCCACAGAAATAATTGTCCTGACCTAGTGATAGCACAGACACCCTAGTCGTAAAGCTGGGGAACCAGTATTGAACTGAACCAAACCCTCTGAATGTGGGTGCCAGCTAGGAGGCCTGGGCAGTCTATGGGACCTCTAACAGTGGAGCCAGTGTTTATCCCTAGAGCACAAATGTACTTTGAGAGCCCATTCCCTATGGAGGGATACTATTACAGCCCAGATACATGAAAGAGGGCCCAGGTCCTCCCCCAAAGGATGTGACAGATTTCGATGATCACCAGTGGAAGGCCTCACTATCCTTGGGGAGTGGGTGTGGGGTGGGTTAGGGGGGTCAGTGGGGAGACACGGGAGGGTGGAAGGGATCAGGAATTGGGATTGATATGTAAAATAAGATTGTTTCTAAAATAAAAAATATAAAAAAAGAGTTGTCCAGTTCTACTGAAAAGGGCTCTTCTGGATAGACACACTTTTAAAGCCCTGGCTGGGGCCTGTCTGTTTCCTGTCTCAGGCTCCATGTAGAGCTGTAGTCTTTTGGCCACAACCCCTTTCCCAGGGGTGGCCTAAGACCATCGGAAACACAAATATTTACATTATGATTCATAACAGTCACAAAAATAATTTTATGGTCGGGGTCACCACAACATAAGGGACTGTAATAAAGGGTGGCAGCACCAGGACAGTTGAGGACCACTGTCTTAGAGCCTTTGGTTCACATTTGTCATTAGTGTGTTGCAATTTCCAAAGCTATAGCTTATCTCAATAAGCTAAAGTCCATTTGGAATTAATAGTTTCTGTGGAAATACAGAAGAACCCCAGGGTGATGCCTTCAAGAGCCCCGGTTTGCCCTGGTAGATGGCTTAGAATGGATGGACACCTGAGAATGGGAACATATTGATTTTTGTCACTTTTGGTTTTCAAAGATGTCATTTTCTGACCTCGTTTCTAAATCTAGTACTAAATTTAGGGACTTCAGGCTATTGAGAAGAATTTTTTTTTGTAGTGTATTTCCCAGGTCATGGGTGAAACAGCTTGTTATAATTCTACTTAAAAGGGCTTTGTGCATCCAAGATCAATAAGAAGATATAAAACAGCTCCATGCCTTGCCCCTGTCACTTTGATTCACAGGAGCACAGCTTCTCAAGATTTGTCTCTCTTTGGGCATGATGGTATGTGCCTTTAATCCCAGTCCCAGTGAAGCTGAAGAATCGACATGAGTTCGAGACCTGCCTGTGCTACAAAGTGTTCCTCCATGCTCCCTCTAATCAGGATTGTGTCTACCTCTGATATTTTTAATAAAATCTTTCTTTGATCTGGAGAAAGTCCAAGAACGCTGACCTTAAACCCTATGTAAGAATATGAGGCAGAATGTTGGGAAATCTTTAAGGAAAAGCTATTTTCAAAGCCTTTTCCTGTTACTACATGTGTATTGCTAAAGGTTAAAATTAAAAATCATTTTGGTCCTTTGGTGACTTAAAAAAAGGGGGGGAGGTGGGCATGAGAGGCTGAGGATATGACTCAGTAAGGGAAAGAACTTGCTGTACAACCAAAAAGACCTGAATTCTAATCCCTGTCACCCACAGAAAAAGCCAGGCATCAACTTGTGTGTGATGCCTGCACTGGGAGGAAGAAACATGGAAGTCCTGGGAGCTGGCTGTGCATCCAGCTTAGCCAACAGTGACCTTCTGGTTTGGTGAGAGAGCCTATCTCAAGGCAATAAGGTGCAGAGAATTTGATCTGGTGTTGGAATAGTCTGTGAATTCTGTCTATAGACTCAGTGACCTTTATGAGTGTGATTGAGTATTCTGAGATGGATGAAGACCTGATTTAAAAAAAAAAAACACTGTAAGAAGAAATAGTCGACTTCACAGTCTCCAAGATGGGTCGAGATGTGGGCCACAGTAAGAGCCCAGGAAGGAGAAGTAAATTTCTTCAATTCCCCGAGTTGGGGCTATATCTCTGCCTTTGATATTTTAGGGAAAGTCTGCCTTTGTCCTGGAAAAAAAACCCTAAGAACACTGATTTTTAAACCCTTTGTAAGAATATGATTCAGAATATTGGAAAGTCTTCAAGGGAAGGCTTTATTTTCAAAGCTTTTACTGCTTCTGTGTATTGTTAGAGGTTAAGAGAAAAAAAATCCCTTTGATTCTTTTGCTTTGGCGACTTAAAAAACAAAAACAACTTTAGGCTGGTGATATATCTTCGTACATGCTCTTAGTACATGTATGAGGCTGGAATGGATCCCAGTACCATAAAGTAAGAAGTATTTTGGGTCAGGTAAAACCATGACTGCTTGGGCTTCTCTTGGTGGTGATGCTTGTAAATGTGTCTCTGTTTTTAGTGCCCTTGACATTTTTGCAAAGCTCTGGGTAGGACTGTCCTCTGCTAGCTTTTGTCTGACATCTTAGGATTAGATGGGTATGGATTTTGTGGATGATCACAGAGGCTACATCTCATTTCATTGCATCGTATCCACATTTTACAGCACTGTGATTTATGGTTTAGACGTTGAGTTGGTGACAAGACTGAGCTGTGCTTGTCAGTTGTCAGCCGTGTGAAGCTCCTCTTTCCTCTTCTTCATTTCCATGTTGCATTCTTTGGAAAGAAGCCAGGAAGCACAGCCATACTCAAGGAAGGAAGCATTGTGCTCCTCGAGGGCAAAGAATACAAGTAAATTATTTAGGCTGCTTCTGTGCGAGAAATGTATCTCTCTCCTCTCTCCTGAACATATTAATTTACTCATTTGTTTTTATCACTGTGGACTCTCGGATATTGTTTGTATTCTAATCCGAGACAACTTCGTTTTAATTTTTGGAATTTTCTAGAGTTGGTCTTTGATTGTGTTCATTGGTTCTTAGGTTTCTTTGACATGATTCCATCAAGGAGGATTTTTAAAAATATTTTCAAAAATATTTTTATTAATTATTTTGCAATACAATGTATTTTATCATATTTACTCCAACTCCTTTCTCTAACTTCGCTCAGATTCACTCCCACCTCCATGCCACTCCAACTTCATGTATTTCTTAAAAATAATCCACCAACTCTAATTTGCGCTGCACATATATACTCCTAGGTATGGAGCCACATGTTGCGATGTGCTTAGCTCATCTTTTGTGATGTTCCCTGAGCACTGGGTGGAAGGAATGTGATATAAATGTCCTGTCACTCCATTCACAGAAGATTTTTAAAAATTACAGTCATATGCTAACTAGTGACATTCCAGTCAACAGTTGATAGCTTCTATTATGATGGTCTATACATCTATAATGGAGCTGAAAATTCCTATCTCATTATTATACTGTGGACATTGAAATTAAAAAAAATACACGGCCCATGTGTTTATAAGGATGATACTTGAGCCAAATTACCACGGTCATATAAAAGTCAAATTGTGTACAATATGTAATACTTGATAATGATAGTGAATGATTATAATTAGGTTTCCTATTTATTACATCATAATTTTAATCATGATTTAAGTACATAATAATTATTTACTGTAAAACAGTATGCCATGTTATGCTGACAATAGCTTCAAACCCAGTGTTTTCCACATCTCTTAACTGCATTAAAAGGTCACTTGAAGTGATTGGCCTGTAACATTTAGGTTTATGTTAAGTACATTCTATAATGTTTACACAATGACAAATTCCCTAATGACATACTCTTCAAATGTGTGTCTGTCATTAAGTCATATATGACTGTATTTCCTTACTTTTTATCGTCACAAGATTTCCTACCCTGTTATCATAGAACCAAGGAGTCTGATTTCCTTTTATTGGAGAAAAGCCCTGGAAATAAAGGCGTGGACTTCGTACAGTATTCATTCATTCATTTTATTGCATGCACTGTACTATTGCATACACACGCCACCATGTATTTATGAATTTCTCTGTGGATGGGCCTCTGAGTTGTTGGCAAATGGAATTATCACAAATGCTGATACTATGACTATTTCTGTGCACATTTTCCCATACACCCATCTCTTGTTGAATTCTGAGAATTACTGCAGAATACATTCTGCATGGAATCCATTTAAGAAAATATATCCCAGGCTAGGCAGAGAGATGGCTCGATGTTTAAAAGTACATTTTGTTCATGCAGAGGATGAGAGTTCAGTTCCCAGCACCCATGCTGGCAGCTCATAATCACCTGTGAGTGGACTCACAGCTCCAGGGGATCTGACATTCTCATCTGGCATCTGTGGGCACAGCACTCACACATATACACATAATTTAAAGTATTTTTTCTAAAGAAGGTGTTTTCCAACAGAAGGAAGGAAGACAAGAGAAACATGACAATAGCCCTGGTGTTGGACCCTCCTTATTATGTGAATTCCATGTCTTCCAGGTCATCTCAGCTGACAGAGCACATTTATGTGTGTATATCAGTCTGCAAATATACGGGGACCTATAAATATTTCAATATGGAGCCATCTGCATCTATATAAGCTAAACAGGAGTTCATGCTGATGACTCCAGCTCTAACCTGATAGCATATGGCTCATCATAGCCTCCTCCCATTGCTTATCAGTAAATTCCCACTCCAACAGGGAGAAATCTGGCTCTGTAGAAAATTTATATGCAGATAAGCCAGCTAACATTTTGATATAAATTTTTCAGACACTTCTGCTTTTGTCTCTGTCTATGTTCTTGCCTTCCTGCCAATATTTTTCTAAACTTATGTTTATACGATTATGCACACACATATCTATAGCTATGTATATATTTCTTTATTTTCATATAAATGATATAGAGTCCCTGCTTTGAAACTGGAGGCCAAAGCATCTTTTATGTTAGTCAATTCTGATATGCATCTAGGTTTTGAAACATGTGTGTTCTCTAACTAGATCTATTCTCTTGGTAATGAATGTTTCTGCTGACCCCACACTTGACACTATTACAAATGATGCCACAATACAAAGTCCTCTGCATGTGATCCCTTTGGGAAACATTGCTAGAAATAGGATTTATCTTGTGGAGATGAGTCTTAAAATTTTTTCAGGACACACACCCAGGAATTTAGCATTTCATTTAGTTTGAACTTCTGAGTTAAATAAAATCTGATGGTTTATCTGGAGGTGTGCCAAGCAGGGAAGTGATTCTGTCTGAGTACCTTGTAGAACAGGGCTGTCAGAGGGTCTCTGATCTGTTTCAGCCTCAACCACAGGACTGATGGCCTTCACCATCAGCTCGTAGGATCTCCCCAGTGTCAGGGTCCATGACACTGTCCATCATTACTTTTTGATGTGAGCTGACCTTGTTCAGGGATAACCATTCTAGTCTTCCATAACCTAGTATTTTCTCCCCAAGCTCCTTTCCCTATGGATTTCCAGGTCAATCCAATCTTGACCTAATTGACCACTGAATGCTCTGTACACAACAGCCTCTGTTTTACCTCCAGTAACACATTTCCTTAAGGACCTGGGGTGGGTGAGCCAATTTGCAGATCAAGACAAAAGAGTGTAAATTAGATTTAATCTTCTCTGAGAACACAGGGAAAAGCCAGGGCAAGACCTGCTAGGAGGTGGAGGCAGAGATTTTGTATTTTCACCCTGTTGTACTGATTCTACTAATCTCTCCCCGAGTCTTAGCTGTGATGGTACTGACACCTTAATTCAAGGCCATGGCACCTTAATAAAGCAGCCAAGCAGTTAGCACTGGGCCTGGGGACCCTCTGAAATGCATACCTGGGTGTGGGCGTATTTCCTCATCTCCTGCATTTGTTCTATGGGCATATGTTATATGTTATATGGCATATGGGAGATATTCAATAAATAGCAACAGTCTTAAATAGCTAATACTTACCAAATCTTTCTTACACCTTGACGCTTTTACAAGCATTTTAAATATGCTAATTCATTGTATGCACAGTAGTGCTGTGAACACCCGTATAGGGAAGAAAAGGCAAAGCAACTGGGCCAGGGTAATAAGAAGAAAGGTGAAGATTTAACTTGTCTCCAGAGCTTGAGTTGCATGCCAAACTCCATCCTACTCTGTCCCACTCTACCTCATCCTCTCTATTCACTCCATCCCACTCCACCCCCTTCCTTCCACACCATTCACTCGGCCCCACTCTACCCATCTGTCTCCATCCCTCTCTACTCACTCTGTCCCCACCTCTTCTTACTCCACCCCACCGAAACCCACTCCATCCCCCTAGTCTTACTCCACTTTGTCCATCCTACTGCCTCTCATGTCACTCCATTCCACTGCACTGGGTCTCATGAAGTAGATTCTCCCATGGAATGCTGGATGTAATGGGAGAAGTCCTTCGGTGTATATGATTGTCTTATTGGTTGATAAAGTACTGTTGGCCAATAGGAAAACAAGATATATGGGACTAGGAGTCAAGGAGGATTCTGGGAAAGGTAGGAGAAAGCACAGAGTCACCATGTGAGACCAGGAAGACAGGGATGCTTGTTGCTAGTGTCCAATAAGATAAGTCTTATAAAATATATAGATTTATGATAATCAAGACTGAGCTAGCAGATGAGAAATCCTAGTCATTGGCCAAACAGCATTTGTACCAAATATAAGTCTCTGTGTGTTACTTGGGACCTTAACGTGGTGGTGGGTGGAACTCGGGCAGCCTGGCAGAAAGTACCCATGTAGCGGTGGGGCTTGGGTGGCTTTGGCAGAAAGACTTATTGTTATATGGATGTCTTTGAAACTCCTAGCAGACACAGCTGACGCCTTCCCAGTGCTTGTCTGTCCATTTCGCTTTCGTAATTCAATCCATTATTGTCTCAAGGTGATGATATGTTCATTTAAAGATGAAAAGCTCCCTCGGATTTCTTTGTAGCCAGGATGGGCATGTGGCATTGTTCTGGCCTGTGAGATGTACCCAAAGGTGCAGACCCAGTTGACATCTACATCTCTGCACCATCCACACCTCCTGCCTAATTGTGGTTACTATGCCTGGGGGTGCCAGGCCCTTCTTGTGAACCAGAAGATGAAAGCCACGTGTCTGGAAACCCACTCAGCCCCATGCAGCTGACATCTGAACCTTCCAGAGAAAGAGAAGTTGATTCATTCTGAATCTGTTTGCTGTCATCTGCAGCCAGCAGTAGTTGTCATTGAAAGAAAAATCTCACCTGTCCTTGAAGGTTCTTCAGTGGGGTGTGTCTGTGTATGTGTGTGTTGTTGCTTCATTAATCGCCGAGCCTCAATTTATTTTGACATTCACATTTCTCATTTTCTCCCTCACTGAATCTGAATAGGTAGGGACGTAGCCTGTTACCAATAAGAAGGGAAGGAAGAGGAGTGAAAAGGAGGGAAGAAGGAAGAGATAGAGAGAGGGGAAGAAATAAACAGCTAGAAGCTGGCCATGTACATGTGCAGTCTAGAACATAGCACAAAATGACTTGATGGTTTTCCATCATCTACTCACACAGATCTCCCAGCCTCCCCTCTGCTCCCTTTCCAGCCTTTTCTTTCTCCGGTCTCTAGTGTTATTTTGTTGATACTGCCTGTGGCCAAAGCCACATTTATTCTTTCCTCCAAGGGTGTGGGAAGGAATCCCCCAAATTGTCGGTGTGAACGTCAGAAGCTCAGTAGCTTCTGACATTTGCTAAAACGACAGTAACAAGATCATGGGAATCAAACCCAGTGGTTCACATGCCACTGTATCAGTCACCAGTTGTGTGACCTCGGAGAAGTGAGCCTGGCAGGGCCACACCTTGATTATCCCTAAGAGGAAACCAACACTGTGACACATTTCATAGAATTTTGTGAGTTTCTAAATAAAATCTTTAGGAGAGTGATTCTTGGCTGGAGAAACTTTCTTCCCCACCTCCTCTCCCAAGGAGACATTTGTCATTGTCTGGGGACTGTTATAGATGCCATATATAGAAAGTGTGCCTCTGTCTTCCTTGTAGTGGCTAAACGTCAGGGATGCTTAAACATGACACCTTCACAAAGAATTGTCCCCTTCAAATGTCCATCAAAGTCAAGAAGCTCTGACTTCAGCTAATGCCTTGCTCATGATGGTGCTCTATATCTATAATTAGTATAACCTTGATGTTGTGTTAACATCACAGTGCTGCAGAGAGAAGTAAATAAAAATTAGATGAGCAGTGCCCTGTTTGTGAAGGAAACACAGATGGAAACTTTGAAGAGGATTCTAAATATGTGAGGGAGACATGTCTTTAGCATGACCAGCCAGAGCTTGGTGTTCAGTAAATGAGAGCTTTGGGACCCATTACTCCTTTATTGTTGGTCACAGGAAGAGCTGTCAGTGTTCTGGGAGGTGGAGTTACTTTGTCTTTATTGAAGACTTTTGATTATAGGATATAAGACGTGGGAAGGTGTGGTGGGGGGGAGGCTGAGAATTGAGTTCAAGGGGCTAAGGGGCCTCACAGTAGCTAAGGACAGTGGCCTGCTGGGCCTTGAGTGTGTTCCTAGGGTGGGAAGCTGGGGACGTGGGTAGGGAGCTGGTTGCTAGGGTGAGATGGGAAAACACCATGATCCTAAAGTTGTTTGCAAAGAGAGTTGGCAATGTGCTTCCGTGAAGGGCCACACAATAGAAAACTAAAGCTGTTGGCAACAAGAAGAAAATTTAAAGACATAATGAACATAATTATGTAACAGGACATAAAGGAAATTCTATAAAAATTTTCATCATAAAAATTAATACTTTATGAAATCTAAATTTAAATTGTGCATAATTTTCACATATCACAAACGGTTCTGCTTCTTTTCGTTTTTTTTTTTTTACCAACTTTTAGAAAATGTGAACTCATTTTCAAGTTTTAGATCATTCCCAAACATGTAGAAAGCTATGTCAGCTCACAGGCTGGAGTTGGCTGCCCTGTGGCACCATCGGTGGCCTAATGGTTCTTTGATTTGTCCACAGCCCTCCATCTTACCAGCCCAGACCTCCTTCCGTGTTCCACTCCTGCACACCGGCTCCCACCTCAGTGTAGGAGGGTCCAGTTCACTTGCTTTCTGAAGCTCTTAGACATCTGATTTCTAACGTTCAGGCCTTTCCTGTAGGCTCTGTGGAAAGTCATCTCGTTATTTGACAACAGATTCTAAAATGCAAATCGAAACCCGGCTGTTCGCCGATGCCCATTAAAGTGCAGCCTCCATGTGGGGCTGGGACTCGGTGCAGCTCAGACTCAGGGGCTCATTCACATATGAGCTTCGTCCAGATTTAGCAGGTGAGCATGCTGGCCTATGACATCACAACTCACAAACTCAGTGCCGAGAAACAGTGAATTCAAATCTCATGGGCAAGTAAGAGAGGCAAGACATGGGTCAGATTCCTAGTCCCCAGACATTGGCTGTGTGTTTTTCTCTTCAGGAGCCAACGGAACTAGAGATTACCCTGGGCAGGGCAGGGGAAGCAGTAGAGAGCAGGAGGGCTGGGTGCCAGGCGGGCTAGTTGTGTCCGGTCTGGAGTCATATGACTTTCAAGAGACAGGTAGAATCAACCACTATGGCACAGCCTCAGAGCATGAGGCCAAGGAGCAAGAGGCTGGTGAAGAATGGACAGGAGTAAGGCAGGACCTTGATAAACTCCAGAGGCAAGCATGGGAACCTTTGCATTCTACTCTGCTAGTCCAGCCGCATAGCCTGCCTTTCCCCTTCCTCAAGGGAAATGCCAACAATAGGAAAAGAACACCTGACTTAGGCCTCCTTGTATGGTAACAGCTGACTTAGGCCTCTCTGTATGGTAACTCCTCTTCTTGTATCCTTCCATTATTAGCACCTACTGTTTCCACATGCTGAAATCTGAACCTCTACATTGTCTCAAAAAACCAAACCAAACCAAAACAAAACCCCAAAACTTCATTTCCACGATTAAGTGTCATACTCCATGAAGCTTCACTAATGCCCTCTAATAGGTTGCTCCTTTCAGGCCTTTGCCCTGGAGCAGCAAGATAGCATCATCTTCCTTTCCCCCTGTTGAATGGTGAGCAAGGCCAGGGCAGGCTTGGTCTTCTCACAACTGTGGTCTCAGGCTGTGTCTAACACTCTAGGAGTTGGAAGCTGCCTTGCTGTAAGGCCCAGCTTATGAGGAACTGGATAGGAACTCTGTGTCTACTTCTGAGGTCTCAGCAAGATTTCCAAAGCATCTGGTACCTCAAAAGTGGGGAAGTGAAGATGGGGTTCCTAAAAAAATAAAGCTAAATAAACATCTGACCCAGGGATTTATTTCAACCTTAGCGCTCAAGAGAAATGAAAACATGTTCACACAGAAACTTCCCCCTAACAGCTCAGAACTGCAAAGTGGAGCCAATGGACATGTCCATTAACTGATGGTAGATAAACAAGCGTACTACATCCTCACATAGGGCGCTAATCAACCTGGAAAAATAAGGGATGACTGCTACACACTACGACACAAATGAGCCTCAAAAACACGAAGCGAAGGAAGCTGGGCACAAACGGTCATGTATTTTATGAGTCCACCTATATGAAGAAACAGCCAGAAGAGGAAAATAGGTAGAAATAGGAAGTAGATCTGTGGATGCTAGGAGCTGGAAGAAATGGGACATGGCGAGTGTCTTCCTAATGGCACAAGATTTCCTTTTGGCACAGTAAGTGGTACTAATCACACAATATCGTGAATGCACTAAAATGCACTCAACTAAACACTTCTAAACCTGCACATTTCATTTTATATGATTATTACCTCAATAATAATAAATTTTAAAAATGAAAGTGAGATCAGCTTTCAGCTTCCTCTGCATTAGAGCCTAGTACAGCTAAGATGCTTCCGATGGTCTCATTGCCTGGCTCCTGCAAGCTCCTGAAGCCAGGTGGCCTGAGTCCAGGTAGGACCTCTCTCTGGAGGAGGACAAAATGCAGTGTTGGCTGCTCTCCAGTCCTGAAGCAAGCAGTAACTTCTGTCCCATGACACCACAGAGACAGACAGGGACATTTTTATAGTCGACTTGTTATTCTGGCGGATTTCAGTGTTGGCCTTCAGTTTGTTCCCTTGATTTGGAGGCCTGGGGCTTATCTGGGCATATGCTGCAGGGCCTCGAGGACAAGCATCACTCCTCCTTCCTGTTACCAAGTCACCTACTCCTTAGCTGTTTGCAGGTTCTCTTTACAGCCTGACATGGGGACTCAGAGGCTCATACATTCCAAGGCCATTGCTTTAAGTTCTTTTGTCAGGCACTGTCCTAGGCTCTAAGGATCCAAGTCACTGCCTTTAGTCTTCAGAGGCCAGTGGGGAAGGCAGAAAAAAACCACACACACAGATGCAACACGAGTGTGATGAGAGGCAGGTGGTAGAAGGGCCAAGGGGAGACACAGGAGCTGGGTTGGAAGGGACTAGAGCTCGTCAGAAGACAAAGCAAAGAGGTCCTTGAAAGCTAAGGGTGTGGGATATGGCCTGGAACTTCAGAGAAGGTTTGAGAATGGGTCAGAGTAGAAATGGTTAGTAGACAGCCAGACACCATTGGATAACTAAGGAACAAAATGTGGAATGCCTTCTTTGCCAGTCCGAGTTTGGAAACTCTCTTGATAGTGGAGAGAAAATAGCTAACGGTTGTAAGCGGAGTGGAGGCTGTCCTTCCATCACCAGGTTTGTATTTTAGGTTTGGGGAATAGATGAGGAAGATGGAGTCTGGATGAGAGGTGGAAAGGGCCAGGGAATACTAAGACAATCCATGTCAGAGACAGGGATCTGGGTGAGGGTCCTAGGTGGTGGGGATGGAAGGCATAGAAGAAAGGACCAACCGGGAGAGGATGCTGAGTGGCTGAGCATGGCAAGGCAGGATGGAGGCAGATGAAGAGGAGAGAGCCGCCCTGCACTTCTTGCTCAGGTGTGTATCTTTCTTGAGAAGAAGAATAGGTCTGGAGGAATAAGATAAACTGGGTTTGCGGCAGGGCAAAGAGATGTGGGCCTGAATCAAGTCCAAGGGCAAGGAGAAGGCAGACCACCAGGGCTTGGGGCTGAGCTAAGGGTAGAAGTCTACACATGAGAGCATATCCCATGTCTCACCAGGACATCAGCTTTAGGAGCCATGACCTGGAAGCTGCTGGTGCCTGCCCCTGTCAAGATTATTCTAGTTTAAGCTCTCTCTCCCTGCTGGCATGCGATTTCATGCTTTTCAATTCTCCCTTTAAATGGGAATGAATAAAATGATCTTCGTCCTCCAGTGGGGATTGAGAATTTTTCCCGTCTCAGCTCTGACACCTGCTACTGTTTCACTCGCTATTAAAGGTCTGTGTGACCGGGTGGCATGCCTCTGGCAGTGCTAAATGGGTACGGGAGGGCCTAGAGAAATGTCAGGAGACAGGTGTTTAAAAGTGACACCCAGCAGCGAGAAGCAAGTAGAAACATGTCACCTGTGCTCTGATGCCTGCACAGCACCACCTCTGCCACAGGTTCTGCAGCTCTGCTAGTCACCCTCCCCACCAACTCCCCTTCCCAGGCTGCTCCTGGGAGGACTGGCTTTGCAGGGTCCCTCCCTAGTGGCTGCTGCCCTCCTCTTGCATGCTTAAAAACTCCCGACCTGTGCCACTTTCCTCTATTGTTGTGGCAAATTGCTACACATGTGGGCTCTCACAACCCAGTTCTGAGGTCAGAAATGGGACACAGCTTTCGGTAGGCCAAAATTCAGTTGCTGGGAGGATGTGTCCGTCTTGAAGGCTCTGGGTGAGGAATGTCTGTTTTCTTGCCTTTTTCAAAGACAGAAGCTGCCCTCATGCCTTGTCTCTGGGTCCCTTGGCATCATCAAGCCAGCACCAGCAGTCAAGGTCTTCTTCCATGGCACTGTCCTGGCCTCCTCTACTACCTCCATCGTCTGTTTTGAAGAGCCCACATTTCTTCATCTGTTTTGTGTTACAGTCACAGCAAACCTTGTGGCCGGGTGATTTATGATGATCATGAATTTATTTGGCTCATGTCTTTGAAGACTGGGAAGTTCAAGATCAGAGAGCCACCTCTAATGAAGGCTTTCTGGCTGTATCACAGTCCCGTAGAAGGCATCACATGACAAGAAGCTATGCTAGTGTAATACCCTATGAGGAAGTCAAACCCACTTTTGAAACAAACCCACACCCCTGATAAACCCAGTCCCTAGGTGCCAACATTAATCCATTCATGAGGACAAGGTCTGCAGGATCTACTCTGGAAAGATCCTACCTCTCAACATGGCTGCATGGAGGATTACGGTTCCACACATGGGAGTGAGGAGTGGCGGCATTGAAACTGCAGCCTGATGTGACCACATTGGGTGCATTGAAGACACCTGGCTTGTTTCTCTAGTTTAAGATCAGCTATTTAGCTGTTTTAGTTTGGTTGGCCATGTAACATGTTGGCAGGGCCTGGGAATTGTGATATGTGTGCCTTTGGGGGCTCCATTCTCTTCATTCTGTCTACCACTCTACTTTTCAAGGCATTGTTTAGTCTTAGCTTCTTCTGGGATTATTCCTCTAGAATCTGCAACCATACCAGGCTCATTGCTTTGCTTAAGTCACAGTGTGGTGCCTACACTCTCTCAGGTCTCTGCTTTGGCTTATTGTGGTTTGGGTCTTAACTGTTCTCCAAAGGTTCATACATTAAAGGCCTGGTCACCAGCCTGTGGTGCTACTGGGAGATGCTGAAACCATATTGAGGCATACTTTAGTGAATGGAAGCTAGGTTGTTGTTGGAATGCCTTGGCAGGGGGGCAGGGGGCAGGGGGCCTCTTGCTCCTTCCTCTACCATGAAGCAAAAAGCTTCCCACTAGGCTCTCCTGCCATGATGTACTTATTGTACAACCATAGCCCCAAAGTGACAGCACCAACTGACCATGGACTGGGTTCCTGAAACCATGAGCTACAGTAGGCCTCTACACTCCTGTGGCTTTGTCTCCAGCATTTTGTGCTGTTGATTGTTGGTGAAGCAAAGGAGTTCATGAACGCCGGGATAAAAGAATATCAAATATTTATTTGGGGAACACTTACACAATGAAGGTAAAAGGCCAGCGTGGTCTTCTGCCCTAGAGGCTCAAGATGCTGCTCTCAACTCTCCCACCACCAGCCAAGAGACCCAGCACTTGCTCCCAGCCCACACTGTAGCCTCTGAGCCCTGCCCCAAGAGGCTGGTCCCTCAAAGACTATTGGCTGAAAGAATTTCTGCAAGAGTTGATGGGAAGCTGATGGCTACATTTTGTTCCAGGCTCTATTGAAGGAAGGTCTCTTGATAACAGGGCCAATGTTCCAAACATTCCACACAGATCACCTGACTCAGAGGATACGTATTGTGAAATGTGAAGACTGGTCAGTTGCCTTTCATGCTCACTCCATTTCAGAAACCCTGAAGCACTGAGTTGATGGTAAATAATAATAATAATCAATGTTGTGGAGGTTCTTTCCCACCATCCCACCACTCTTGCCCCAAATGAACACTCAGAGACTTATATTTATTATTACTGTTGGCCAGTGGCTTGGGCTTCTTATTAGCTAGCTCTGTCTTAATTATTAACCCGTAAATACTAATCTCTGTATTTTTACATGGTCTTATCTTACCGGAGAACTCCTGACTCGAGTCCTCTCTTCCCAGGCTCACATCACAACTCCTCTCTGCCTACACTTCCCAGAATTCTCCTCATCCACCTATCTTCCTGCCTGGCCAATCAGTGTTTTATTCATCAACCAATAAGAGAAACATATACAGAATAGCATCTCCCATCAAATCATAATCATAATTGTATGTCTATCCAAAATACTCAAAGAATAATTTCCAAAATATACTTTCCAAATATGGCAAAACATCCATGTAATTAGTAAATACCATGGTGAATGTGAAGTGATCAGAACTGTGGTGTATAATACAGGAGCCACTAGGCGTGTGTAGCTATTTACATTTATATAAATTAAAATTAATTTGTTATTAAGTGTTCAGTTGCTCACTTTCACTGCATTTCAATTACTCAGAGCTATGTGTGATAAGCAGTTACCATATTGGACAATGTATATGTTGTGCACTATTACTTTAACTATGTAAAGCTGTGTTACATTTGCTTATGCTGCATTTGTGTAACTATGTAAAGATGTGTTATTTGTTTAACTTGCCTGCCTAAGGCATCTGATTGGCCTAATAGAAAGCCAATAGTTAGGTAGAAAAGGGTAGGTGGGGCTGGTAGGCAGAGAGAATGAGAGGAGGAAAAAAAAGGAAAGAGTGAGAATGAGGGAGAAAAGGAGGGAGATGCCTGGAGCCAGCCAACCAGTAGCCAACAGACAGACAGACATGGAATAGAACACACAGAATGAAGTAAAGGTAAAAATCCCAAAGACAAAATGTAGATAAAGAGAAACAGGTTAAGTTATAAAAGCTAGTAGGAAAAGCATAAGCTAAGGTTGAACACTCATAACTAATATTAAGTCTCTATCTCATGATTTGGGAGCTGATTGGTGGCCCAAGGAAAGCCAGATACACATAGATACATCACAGCGTTCCTGAAAGTCTTTTGCATAGTGCTGACTTAGACCTCAGGGAAACTCTGCAGGCTATGTTTGAAATGGGATGTTTAGGTTAGAAGAGTCAGAGGTAGAGTAGGACACATGGAAGGTTAGAACTACCTTCAACTCTCTGAGGGGGCATCATTCATAATAGCTACTAAGTCTTTTGCTGTATAGACAGTAGGTAAAAGGTAAGAAGTATTTTCTTTCAGGTGAAATTAGCTACTCCTGGAGCCAGCTTATTGTCTTAGTTAGGGTTTCTATTGCTGTGAAGAGACACCATGACCATGGCAATTCTTACAAAGGAAACAATTATTTGGGGCTGGCTTATAGTTCAGAGGTTTAGTCCATTATCATCATGGCAGGACATGGTGGCATGCAGGCAGACATGGTGCCGGAGAAGGAGCTATGAGTTTCACATCTTGATATGCAAGCAACAGGAAGAGAACTGAGACACTGGGTGTGTCTTGAGCATATACAAGACCTCAAAGCCTACCCCTACAGTGACATATTTCCTCCAACCAGGCTACATCTACTACAACAAAGCCATACCTCCTAATAGTGCCACTCCATTTGGGAGCCATCTTCTCTCAAACTACCACACTTACCATGCTGGCCACATTCAAATATAGTTTAGATCATTCCTTTGTATGTCTCTGGGTTGTTTAATTGACAAATACAGTGTGTGTGTGTGTGTGTGTGTGTGTGTGTGTGTGTGTGTGTGTGTGCATTGTGGGATAGCTAGATCAAGCTATTCGTGTCTGAATTTCTCTACATGCTTATCTCTGTGTGTGGTTAATAGTGCTCAATACTCTCAACTAATTTTGAAGTTACATTATATTGTTCTCAGTCTCCATGATGTATAGCAGATCTCTTGAAGTGACACTTTCTAAGTGAAGTTACGTGTCCTTTGTGACCCACATTAGATCATTCCTTAATATAAACAATATAGTCAAAGTCTTGACTAAGTTAGAACTTTAATATATTGTATTAGTAATTAATATATTATTATGTATTATTTAATACACTATAAACTTTGGGTGGCATGACAAAGTCCCACAGACTGTGTCTTGCATAGCATACTTCTTTTTTCTAACAATTCTCTGGGCTGGAAGTCTAAGATGAAAGCCTGATTTTCTTGACTCATAGTTGGCCACTTTCTGTTTCCTCACATGGCTTTTCTACTATGAGTAGTGGCATCACCTCATCTTTTTATAACAATATCAATCCTACAGTATTAATGGATCACTCCCTGCCATTTAACTCCTTATAACCATTGTCTCCAAATATAATCCCTTTGGAGATTATATGAGTTTGGTAAGGTAGGGGGAGGCTCAGCTCACACTGGATACTTTGCAATGCTGCTGTGTCTATGGCAAATATGGAAAGATGGAAGGAACTTGGAAAAGACTTTAGAAACTGAGATGTGGCTCAGTTTGTAAATAGTATTGAATGGGGGGAACATTCATTAATTCACAGATTCCCTGCTGTAAGAATGAGGTTGAGACTGCTCAAGTCTCTGAGAAAGAAAGCAGTAACACATACCCTTTGACCTAAAGACAGAAGTCATGATCTAAAGGTGTAACATTTGGGGCGGCTCATGTCAGTTCCTATTTTAAGGATGATGTTTACACTTGCTCATGGAGGCTTTTGTTTGGAGATCTCAATTATACTAATTAAACAATTGACTTACTTGCTAGCAACGTATTAAACAATCCTCGTGCATTTTCTCATTGAAGTCTTACAGTTGCCTTATGAGGTGATAGTATTGCTATTCCCATCTCTTGGAAAATGCCTTTGAGGCCTACTGTGGCTTATCAGTTTGTCAGAGGCTACATAGTTGGTGAATTGTAAAGTCAGACTTCAAGGTTTGTGAATGACAGTCTATGCCCTTTATCCCATTCTGTGCTGTCTCTCTTGGGAAGAATGTTCCTAGGAGGGCCAATAAAAGGCAATAACCCCCACCACCCAACCTGGTGACCCAACCCTAGCCTACCAAGTTCCAGATACAAATATGTGGAGAAAGGGTTCCATCTGCAAGACAAAACTGTGGGGTAAGGATAGGGGCTTCTGTGCAACCCTGTGTCTGGTTTCCATGAGCCTTGGTTTTCTCTTCCCCAGGTTCTGTTCAGGTGCAGCATCAGGCAGAGCCTTCGTTTGCCAATTTGTTATCGTGCAAACAAATCCTGCCTAGTGGAATCGCTGTTGTAATGGGAAAGAAGTTCATCCATTTCCAATTCTGCAGTGTGGGCAGACTTTTAAAAGCTGTTTCCATTCACATATTAATTTCCTTCCAGCCACAGCTCCAAATAGCTTCTGTTCCTAAACAGGAGCCATTTCGCTCGGGCTGGGGGGAGATGGAGTAATATTTTGCCTGTGCATCCTTCCAAACGAGACAAGGCTAAAAGGACTCACTCTTGTCCTCTCTCCAGACAATACCTGAAGGAAGCTAGATGAGATAAAAATCTAAATCCTTTCTCAGTAACACTTTCTGCTCAGGAGAGCTGATAAGAATGCTCTCTCTCTTTCTCTCTCTCTCTTTCTCTCTCTCTCTCTTTCTGTGTGTGTGTGTGTGTGTGTGTGTGTGTGTGTGTGTGTGTGTGTGTGTGTTCACATTCACATCAGAGCTGTGTGATCTCAGAAATATGATCTGCATGTTTCCTTTCCCTCTGGGAACACTACAGGTCTAAGAAGAACCCAGTTCAATGTCCTTTGTGTGCTCTGAAGACTGCACAGGAACCCATTTTTGAAAATCATTTCCCCTAAAGAGCTCTAGGCTGAGCTCCTGCCAGTTGGCCACCCTACACCACAAGGTTTTGGCTGGCATTCTGTCCCGCTAATCCTGACGGTGCTATGGTATTATCTCATGTTTGACAAATGGAGACGGTGTATCTTCTTGACCTCAGTGGGTAGACTCTGTCCCAGTTAAACTGTTGCCAAGGGATAAAATCCCTGAAGGGATCTAGGCCTTCTGCAGCCACTGTCCTGTATCCCCTGTGTCAGCTGTTCTGATCCAGTGTCACTTTCCTCTGAGAGTAAGAATGAGGACTTCCATCCAGGAGAGGAGATATAAATGTCCTTCTCTGCCCTGACACATTGTTTGTTAAAACCCTAATGTTTTAATCCTTTCTAGAGATGGCTTTTCCTGATTTTCTCCCTCCACATTCTGGAAGCTAGTGACTTTCAATTACTATTATCTGAGAGGTGCTCTGTTTGTGTACACAGCCAGCGGCTTGGATATACTTAGTATTTGCAAAACATTTTTTTGTGCTCTCTCGGGCTTGCTGCATGACGCTACTTAAAATCCACTGTGTGACCTTCATATTTTGGGTCCCATTTTCTTTCAGGCTTCTGGGCCTTCAGACCCATGTGTCACCTCCCAGACTGTGAATTATTCATAGACACTCGTATTTCTTGAATTTGAAAAAAAAAGTTAATTCATTTTTAATGGGGGTGGGCCGAAAGATGGCTAGGCAATCATAGCTCTGATTTGTAAGCCCAGTGCCCTGTCTACTCACACATTATTCTAGAAACATCTCTGGGAAAACTTCCTACACCAAAAAGACCCACCTCTTCTCCAAAGGGAACTGGGAGTCCCACTGGGGGCACATCTTGCAATCTCTGAGGTTAGTCAAATTTTCTCTGCCTGGCAGGAATGGGTCAGCGGTGAGAGCAGACTTTGTGGATGGGAGGCATTTTATGTTACAGTGGTAGATTTGCACATGTGAAATGCTTTTGAACCTGATGAGAGAATCTTAGAGACGACATGCCTTATTACTCTATTTTAGTCTTTGCTATTATCAATTGCATTGGGTCCCAGATTTTTCTTTCCCAGCATTTGACGTTCCATGTGGCAGCTGACTAATCTTTCAGCCTCTTGGTTGTCTTGGAGCTGGAAGAGCACCTGGCCCTGTGGTTGAGTTCTCCTCCAAATGGATCAGCTGCGATTTTGATTAAGATACGTGGCATGAATGGCAGAGAAAACCAGGAAAGCTTCTGGTAGGAAGAGGATGTTTTGAAGTTAACAAGACTACAAAAATGTTCACAACTGTGTGATATAGTTTATGTCGCTGAAAGGGAAAACTCTCTGGTTAGGAAAAGCCCAGGCCACAAGTCAGCTAACTGCCTTTGGGCAGGCAATTCAATAGCTCTAAACTTAAATGATCCTGAAGGAGGGAAAAGAGAGATACAGAGAACTTGTAAATGAGATACTACATTTAACACCAGCCACCTTAAACAAGGGTTTGTGAACCAAGCCTTACAAATAAGACATCCAATGGGAAGTGATTAGTAATCTGAGATGATGTGTAGCTAGATGTTAGTATTGAATGAAGCCATTGCTATGACAACCACAATGTCATCTACTGAACTGGCACCCCTGACAAATATCCCGAGGCATTACTTTGCTTTTTAGCTCTCCAATTCCCTGGCCATTCTAGATGCATTAAGGAAAAACAAAGAGTTTCTTCTTTTAAGTCTAAAGGTAGCTTTTAGCAATTTCAATTAATCCATGAAACTCTTTTAAAATAACCAACATTATAGATAAGATGGACATCCCTTGACCTCTGCTCTTGTTTCTATTCCGGAGGTAAGGCTCACTATCGGTTGGATGAGCCTTATGTATTTTTCAGTGTATTAAACATGTATACAACTATACCTGTATAAAAGGATGCTGTGCTACATGGTTGATTTTTTTTTACATATGTTATCATGGGATGTGTCATTCCATAGCTTGATTTTCTTTGTTTACTCAGTTGTTGGTTTTGAAGAACGTTCCCTGTTGGTGCATGCAATGCATTACACAAACAAGCAAGGAAAAAAACCTATCATAAAAGGGGCTGGGAGCACAGCTCAGTGGTCCACTGATAGCATGGCAGGCATAGGGCTCCTGGCTTAACACTGAGTGCTGCAATAAGCAAACAAATTTATTTTTTCACAAGCCAATGTATTTATCCAACTCCATTTGGGTGAACATTTAAGTCATTCCCTATTTTAGTCTCTACTGTCAAATTACTCAGCAAGCTTGTAATCCTGCCACCTGAGTATGGAAATAAGTTGGTTTGGATTTTGTAGATGTTTTCTGGTGTTTGGGTGTTCCTGCTTAGCAGTCAAACTGAGTACTTTTACTGTGTATTTATGGAGGCATTGTGCTTCCTTATCTGTGAACTGGCACCTTCCATCTTCAGACCATTTTTTCATTTTTTTTTTGACCATTGGAGGTTCTTTATATATTCTAGATACTGATCCTTTATTAAAAGCATTTTACCCTTTGTTTTTTTAACTTTGTCTATGGTGTTTTCAGCAATACAGATGTTCTTAGTGTTGATGTTTCCAATTTATTAGTCTTATATGCACTTGGGATTTTTGCACATTGTTTAGAAACCTCAAATCCTGGGGAGCGGGGGAATCTTCCTAAATCCTATCGCGCTTTTTTTGCATCTAAATTGTTAACAATAGAGGCGCTAGGTAAAAAAGTCACTTTCACATTAGAGGTGTCTGGACAACCCAGCAAGACTGCCACCCTCACAGCCCTCCAGGAGCATTCGCGATCCCAGCAGCGTCCAGCAGAGGGCAGCGTCCGAGCAGGTCTGCCTGTCTCAGTTAGGGGCAGGGAGGGTTCCATGCCTCACCAAAGGGAACATTTTAAATGTTAGAAATTAGTAAATTCCATTGAGAGAGATTGTAGCTGAGCCAAGAAAAAGACCAGGAGCAAAGTCTGTTTCTCTGTGTACTCCACAGTGGGAAGTGAAGCGGGCCAAGGGGAAAGTGTCCTGGCAGCCTCTTTGTCTTCGCAGCATCCAAGAGGGCGCAGATCAAAGCACGCCAGCATCATAGAGGGTTTTCTCCTAGGGAAGCTTCCACGGCTGCTTAAGTCTGGTCCACACTCCTGAGATGAAAACTCCAGTTTTACAGAGGAAATGCTGTTTACTGGACAAACAACAGGCGGGATGGAGACATATAACCCCCAAACTTAGTCTGATTTCATCAATAATTCAGAATTCTGTCTCCCTTTGTTTGAGGGGTGGGGTAAAAAGGGACCAGAGGCACAGCTGGCTTCAGAGTGGGAAGGAAGCCCAGGAATTACCAAACAGTACTGTTCAGCCCAGTTCCCTTCTGGCCTCACCCGCACACACACTGAGCTAACAGCTCCGGTTTCTGTTGGTTTGTTTAATATTGTTGATGTGTACTCAACAGTATCATGAAAGCAGAGGAGTGCTGGCAACCCCTAGACCTGCGTGAACATGGTGATCCACATGAAGGAGCCAATCTGAACAAGCCCCTGTGATCCGGGTGAATTTGCCACTCTGAAATTTCGAGTCTCCCCTCGTGCCTGGCTTTCAGTGTGGATCCAGGCAGTGGGCATGAACACTCAAGGGGCTTCTTGTTTGCCTGCTGGTTCTGGTTCTCACTGGGTCAACAGGAAGGCTCGGTGAGAGAGTGTGGTTCCCTTGAAGACTCAGGGAAGTGCTGAGTTAGAAGTAACGAGGCATATAGTCCGTATATAGAAATATAGAGGCATATAGAAATAACGAGGCATATAGTCCGTTCTCCCATTCGTGCCTAGGAGTGCTGTTAAAGGTTTCCAGATAGGCTGGAGTTTCCATAACCCCTTTTGGCTTCCATTAACACTGCTTAGAAACAGTCCCTTCATTAATTTATCTTCACCCATTTCTTTTGAGAACACTCTTTGATCTCTGCCCAAACCTTGACTAATACAGAAACTAAGATCCATCTTAATTCCTCATGCTTAAAACAGGTCAAGTGTACAGTCGATGTTTACCGTAGTTTTTGGACTCCCTCTTCGACACAAATAACTTCTAACTCCAGTAGTGGCTGATGTCCTCATGCCTTTCCAAGCTACAGATCAAGACACTGTAAATCTGCCTTTAAAAACCCTGGGTTGGTAGAGCTTGTGACCAGCATGCCAGGGTGTTTGATCCTTGGCCTTGTTCTCCACCCCACCCCACCCCATACGCTCAAAAAACAAACAAACAAAAAACACCCTGCCATCTAGAGACATTTTCTACAGTTCTCTGGTGTTGGTTTCTCAGAACCCCTTCCCCCAGGCTCACAGAAATGTCTCATTTGCTATAAATATTCTCCAATTCAGTCATAAACTTTGAAAGCAAGGACCTGGAAGATGAAAGGATCATAGGACCCAATTTGGAGAGCCGTGATAGTTTGACTGATTCATTAAGGGATGCTTGTAGATAGTTGCCAGAGACGTAAATTGCATTTATATGCTGCCCTCCCCTTCAGGGAGGGGATTGCTGTCTTGTAAGCTAAACAGGCAATAAACTGCCACTCTAAGTAGGTAAAGCCATTTAGTTTTCATCTCTCCAGCAGACAAACATGCCTAAGTGAACTGGTCTCCCAGCCCCCATCTCACCTTCCATCTGCTATGCAAATGTTTAAACTAAGCAACAAAACCCAGAAACGGTGACAGGAGGAGAAAGATCCTAATCCACACATTGGGTAACCCCAATAACTGAGCACTGCTAGATGCCTGCTTTGATTAAACCCTCAAGTTGTTTTGTTTTCTTGTGGTACTGGAGATTAAACTCAGGACCAGAACACATTACTACTGAGGTATCTCCACAGATCTTATTTATTTATTTATTTATTTATTTATTTATTTGAGACAGGTTCTCACTGTGTAGCTCAAGCTGGCCTCAAGCTTGAAACAACCCTGAGCCACTGTGCTCAACTACTGGATCTCAGTCCTATAGATTGTCTTAGATTCTGTCACCTGTCCTTCTTGGGTGCTCCTCTTATTCTAGTGGACTCTGCCTCTTGCCTGGACCCCTTCCCTCTCTCCCTCTTGTTCTCAGCCCTTATGTACATGAGAGATGTTCTGACACCTTCTTGTCTCTTTATCATATACAATCTAGGACTGTTCAAATCTCCAGGTCTGCATTCTGCTCCCCACCTCTGCCCAGGCTTAGAATTCCCTGGGCCACCACAAAGGCTTCACTATCCTGTTCAGGTGTGTGGCCGTTGATGGTTGCACCACGGAGGAAAGACATTGATGCTCTTGGTGTGGAGAGAAGGAAACTTGGTACTGGTGAGAGACAGGCAGGGATTCTGTGATTTGGGATTTTCTACTCCTTCTGTGTAGACCTCTTCCTAATCTAGTTCTATCTTGTGCCCTGTTAAGTGTACACTGGCCTTTGACCTGGAGAAACCTTTCTTCCTCCAGGCTCTCTGCCCTGCTGGCTCTTGGGACAATAGGCTGGGAAGTCAGGCCTCTGTCCCCAGCTCTAACTCCAGCTGATGCAGCCGCAAAGCTTGAAAGCTAGCAGTCTCCTGGGACTTCTTTCTCTGTGTTAATTATTGGCAATGCAAATGAAGCATTAAATTACAGGGAGGAAGAGATTTTGCTCAGAAGCTTGAGTTTTAAGAACCTTTCTATAGGAAATCAAATGGAAAAGAGAAATCCAAGCACGTGGGCATTGTTCCCATTCTCCCAAGTGTTGGCTAAGATTGTAGCTTAGGTGCTGTGTCTCAGGCAGGGGAGCCAGGACCTGGGGAGGTTAATGGTCTACACGGGGCTTTTTCCAACCCTCCCAGGACACAGATCACTACAGGAATTCTTCAGCACAGGCGTCTGACCTTATCCCTAGAGTTTCTTATTTCTAGATAGTTCCCAGGTGCTGCAAGGTCTCTGGGAGCCATCTTTGAGACCCTCAGAGCTATGCTATGCTACCTGTATCCCAGAACCCCTCAATCTTCAATGCATATTTTCTCCCCTGGAGATCTTGTTAGATCTTATTAATATGGGTTTTCATACAGTGTATTGGAGGGGAGCTAGAGACACACATATTAAGCAGCCCCCAGATGTTAGGAATGCTACTGAACCCCGGGAAGCAAGGTGGCAGGTCAACCACAGTGTTTGGAGACTTGCTTTCGTCTGGTCTCTTTATGTCTTTTCTTTCTTCCCTCCCAGGGTGTCAAATGTTTTGGAAATCCTCTAAAAGAGGTGAGCCCCAGGGAATGTTACTCAAATATACATGTTCTGGAGTCTTGCTGCCTTTTCAATGGGAAGCATATTAGCTGAAATTCTTTTCTTCTGTTTTGTCTTTTTTTTTTCTTGAGACAGAGTCTCATATAGCATAGGCTGGCCCCAAACTTGCTTTGTAGAAAATAACCTTGAACTTCTGATCTTCCTGCCTCCACCTCCCAAATGCTGGGATTGTAGGACTGTTACTATGCCCAATGTGGTGCTGGGATCAAACCTAGGGCTTCCTGTATGCTAGGCAGGACCTTGACAATTAAACTATATCCCTAGCTCCCAGTGGAGGCTTTTCTCTGAACTACAGCAGGAAACTAGGCTTTCCTTTATTCCTCTTCACTGGGACAATCACAGGGATGCAAAATGCCTCTACTGGATGTCCAGCTTCATGGAGACTGCAAGAAAGTGGACTCTGCAATAAAAGCAAAGCTCCTGCTTTATCAATGAGCTGCTGGGCTATAGCATATGGTGTAAGAGAATAAGGTCTGAGAATTGTAAGGCTTGGGTGAAAGTGTATGGACGTTTGCCACAGCATTGTGACAGTGAGAGTTTAATGAATGACAACAAAAAGAGGCAGTTATCAGTTATAGTAGAATCAGAATTCACATGAGAAGAAATTTGGCATCTTTACAGACTAGAAAATAAAATGGAATGTTTGACCACTAGACTGTCTTATGTCCCATTTGGCTTTGTTCTTCGATCCCAGAGGTAAGGGAACTGTAGGTCGGGTGTATGGAAAAAGGTGCTATACAAGACTGGGAAGGCTGGCAAATGAGGGACATATGAGTTTATGGGATGTGTCCAGAGGGAAAGAAATGTGGAATAGTTGAATTCTTAAATGTGAGATTTCCAGAGCCTGTGTAACTTTGCTTCCTTCATTTATTAAATTGGCAACTGCTGCAGCTCAGGGATCACTGTGGAAAATTCTGGGCACTGTCCCCCAGCCTAGATGGTCAACTGTAGTACACAAATCAGTGCTATTCCTTTAAACGAAGCAGAATGGTTGTCTAGTGTTTGTTGGCCTGTGTCAACTTCAGTGATGTACCTGAGAGTGAACATGTCAAGTCCTTTGGTTACATGTTGCATTTATCTTGTAGCCTGACCCATGGTCTGTTAGAAAGTCTCTGCGATTTTATTTATCACTTGACAAATGGGATATGGACCTCATACGAAAGCTGAGTACAGGTGGAGCCCAGGTAAGGCCACCTGAGGAGGGCTCATCATGGCTGACCAGACAGGGGGGTCTGTGGGCATGGCTGGAAAAGAACAAGACTCATGTCTCCCTCCCAACTCGTTCCTCAGTCTAATGCATCTCATTTATTGTTAATGCTGTTTCTGCTGGCTCATTTGCAAATAGTCTGAATAAAACATCAGAGTGGAGTGGGAGGGGCCCGAGCTGTCTTCCATCACTGCTTTTGCTACATTACTGCCCTCCGTTCCTTTCCTCTGGTCCCTTCATTACTCTGATTAACAATCTTTATCTAATTGGTTTGTCGTGAAACAGCCAGATAGGACTCCTGGGCTCTTGCTGGGATGGTGAGAAAACAGCTCCAGTAGGCCTAGCCCTTGTTATTGTGCTTTTGTTTTTATGGATAGAGGGGAAGGCAAGCACTGAATTTGTCTGTGACCTTGGGGAAGATGTGTGAGAGTGCACCGCAGCTCCTTCATCCCAGTGATAGGCCTCCATCCACAGGAAGTTGGTACAAAACAAACCATTTAGTTCAGTGAAGTCCTGGGTGATGCAAACTGGGTAGGAAGCAAACCTGTCCATAGCCCTAAATAAAGCAGATTAGAGAAAGGGGCTTAATTGGCCAAGTGTTCTCTACACAAGCGTGAGGACATGAGTTCAATCCCCAGCAACCACATAAAAAGCAGGCCTTGGTAGCAGTCACTTATAATCATGGCACCAAAGAAACAGAGACTGAAGGATCCCTGGGGCTCACCAGCCACTCAGTCTAGCCAATCAAAATAATAAGCCCCAGGCTCCCTTGAGAGGACCTGTCTTGAAAAACAAGGTGGATAGCTCATGAGAAATATCTATTGATGTTACCTTTGGCCTCTTTTACTCACTCTGTGATCCAGATAGGACTTAAACTTTCAATTCTCCTGCCTCAGTTTCCTGGGATTACAGGCACGTACTACCAAGCCCGGCTTGGATTGATTTAAAATACTTACATGCAGATATATAATGCTGTGTGGGGAGTTGAGGAATCCCCGTGTGTATCTTGTGGACACAGGTCATATTGGTACCTCAGAGCCTCAGACCTATGGAGAGATGGCAAAGCCTTCCTCCTGGGGGAGAGTTAGAGGCATGTCAAAGTATAATGTGTTGACAGTGTGTGCCCAAGATGTCCACCATAGCCTTTTCTCTCCTGGGGTAGCTACAGCTTGAAGATTGTTCCCCTACATAGACTGCTCCTTTAAGATTCGTTGAAACTGTCTCCTTAATCCAGCTACTTATCATAAACCCTCTGCGTGTGTAGTAGCATTCCTCTTGATCCAGCTGGATGCAATTTCTGTTCAATTTCTGGGATGCTGCAGATATTCCAGCCGAGAGCCCAAACCACCTGATCCCGGGTTTCTGTGTGTTCATCTGTCTAGGTCTTTTCTTCATTCCATCACTGTCCCAATCAGGTCCAAGTTCCTGGAGCCATGAAGGGACACAGTGATGCTGATCCCATTTTTAGTGCTGGGAGGGTCTTCAATCAGCTCTGCCATCCTTGTCATATGATTGCAGAAATCTGTGGTAGATTCCCTACTACCTGGAATAAGGAGACATCCCAGGCTTATCCCCTACCCAGATCTGAAAATAGCTATGATGCCCACATGCCAATTACTAGGCTCTTGTCTTTCAGGGACTCCATCTACTGCTATCAATGCTCATCGTTGCTCTGCTATGAGCTTAGTTACTGCTTTCTGTTGGACACAGCTAAGGAGCTACAAGTGAAAGACTGTGTCCACCGCCTGTTCTGTTACAGTGTGGGTTTTCAAAGTTCCAGTTTGTTCAAACACAATTGACATATTAGGGAGTGAGTAGAGCATTCCACAGAGTTTGGCTATATAAAGATTCCATTATATATAGGAGACGTGTAGGGTGCATGCAGAAAACTGGGTCTAGCCAAAGCAAGCCACATGAGAATGTATAAAATATCAGGGGTGAAAACAGTAATAATTTCTTTCAAAGCCAAAGAGAAAGCTCAGACTACTTACAAAGCCTCCTGCAGACATGGCCAAAGCCTGCAGAAATGGCACCTTTTAAACTGCCAGGTGACTAGTTTGGTGACTTTACAATTCCAGTTCACTAGCAGGTGAGATTTGAAGTACAGAGGCAAACGCAACAGAAGTTCACTGAGGGAAACGGCTGCAAGGTAAATCAGACAAGCAATTCTGATGAAATAGGTTATCTATTGCAATGCATGCCTCCTAAAGCCTGCATCTTTCACGAAGGCCAAATGATCATGTAACTCTGGTGTTTAGTGTGGATCCTGACAGGGGATAGTGAACAACACTGACCCAATTTCTTGAGGATGTGTGTCAGTGTCTACTCTAAAGTAACAAAAGCATTATGGGGACAGGGTCAAGGCTATTTTACTCGTGCTTTCAACCATTCACCTTCTGTTGCCCTTTGAATATCCGAGCTGCCAACATCCAGGCCCTCAGACTCCAGATGTATACTGATGTAAGGGCTTTTTACAGCCGCTACCGTACTTATGGACTACTGCTGGTTGGCTGGTTGGCTGGTTGGCTAGTTGACATTGCAGCTGTGATGCCAGGCCATGGAACAGAATAAATAGGGTTACATGGATTGCAAGTCCACGATCTTGATCTCTCAGGGCTTCTGAAACCAACTGACTTCACAGACCTAAATTGGTGATACCAATAATACATTTACATCCTGAAGTTATTTATCTACAAATGGCTTTCAGCCCTGACCTTGTCTGGCCCTCCCAAGGCAAAACCAAAATGAAAGCCAATCAACATGTCCACTGAGTGGGACAGAAATATACTTATCTTACAAATGAACTTGGGAAATAATCTGAAATATCTCAGAAAGGGTCAGCAGAGAGCCTCATCGGATAGTCAACAGATTTTATTCTATGTGCAGTCTGTTGTCAAAGGGGATAAAAAGAGTCAAATAGGAAGACTCAGCCTTCAGGAAGATGTAGAGACACTAAACGGAAGCAGGCAGCTCCTGTCTGTCGGCAGTGAATCCTCCTTAGAAGCTGGCCCATTAATCTTTTCCTGTTCTTCTCTTTTCTTAGTAGTCAGGACTTTGGAAGCTCCGGTAAGCACATAGTCGCCGATCCATTAGTGCTTACAATTTAATGCAATGAGAACTTGAGCAATGAGAACTTGAGGATGACTACTTCCATTCTCCTTGCTGCCTGTGTAGATTAGAAGCTCCGGTCTTGGAGGAGTGAAAGGACCCTCTGAGAAAGCTTGTCTGCAGAAAAGACTGAACCTCCTGGGTCATTGCTGTAAATCAGCAGCTGTGTGCGCAGGTTTCACGAACTTCTCCTTTTATAGATGAGCCAAAGGGAGATTGTCTCATCAAATTACAAAGGGCACTCCAGAAAGCCTGCTAGTAAGAAAAGCATTAGAGTTTGGAGATGACTCGGTGGCTGAAGAGCATATACTGTGCAAGGATGAGCACCTGAGTCCAGGCGGCCAGAACTCACATGGAAATAAAGCAGGAGCTTGATGTGTGCCTAGAATCTGTTCTGGGCAGTGGATTCAAGAAGATCCCAAGGACTCCTAACCCATCAGCTAGAGGGGTTCAGTGAAAGACCCTATTTCAGAAAACACCGTGGGGTTTGAAAGAGGAGGATGCCTGACATCTACCTCTGGCCTCCCCACACTTGCACACATGAACATATGGTCTCACACACACACTTGCACACATGTACATGCACACAAACACACGCACGCACGCACGCACATACAGTATACACATGCATACATGAATATATGGTTCCTCACACATACTTGCATACACATACATACACCACACACACTACACACATGTACACATGGACATATTAACCCTCAAACACACTTTCACAACACACACACACACACACACACACACACACACACACACACACACACACCACACAGGCAAAAAAGAAAAAAAAATATTTTTTTTAAAAAGTGAATCAGGTTGCACAGACCAGAGCTTGCATGTGGCTACTTTTGCATAAACTGCCTGCTATGTTCCCTCAGAAGAAGCAGTCTTCTGAAAAGACAAAAATGAAACAAGTAACCATGTGTCTTAATTACCTAGAGAACACAATAAGGAATGATTTTAAGCTAGGAGGGCTGCCATAGCCCCATAAGAAAAGTAAATAGTTGCTTAGTGCATGAATTAATTAGTATTTAAATAATAGAAAGGAGTATCAATTATAAAGCATTACCACAAATTACAAGAAGCTAATAGCTTCTTTTGCCATTATTAATAATTCCAGCCACCATCTTGTTTTGAATGAAAAGTCAGGGAAGTTTACAATTCAAAGTCCCGTTAACAGCATAAAAGGGGTGCCTGGAGCCCCTTTCCCACCTCTTGCCTCTTCAGAGCTAACTGCTTTCAGCCTCTGTTCTGTGCTGTCAGAGAAACCTAAGAGAATCAATCACTTTGCATTTGCCCATTATGGATAGAACTAGCCTTAATATTAAAATCAAACACCCAAGAAAATGCCTGAAGTGACATTTTCTGTTTCTACGCATGGCTTGCTCCAGTGAAATTATTCTGCCTGTACACCCAGCTCAGTGACGGTGGGAGGCAGGTGTTGCTGGGTAGTGCATGACAGGGGTGAGGTAAGGTAATTTATTAGGAAGTCTGGGACCATGGTTTAGGTTCTAGTCTTTGGTGATCTCAATATGGGATTTGGGACAAATCATTTAATCAACTTGAGACATTTCACAAGGAAACACACCACGGGGAAGCAGTGGCTCTTTCTTCCCTGAGTAGGGGAGATGCTAGAAGAAAAAATGTTTGCTCTTGTTTCTTCATATAAAATTAAGCAGTCTGTTAATTCTTGGACTGATTATAAACAGGGCCCAAGAACAAAGGTGCAAGCCCCAGGTGTGCCCCGCCCTTTGTCCTCTGGAAAAGCCACATATGCATTTACGCTTGCCATTGGATCTTACCCCTCGGTTCCCTCAGCAGCTCTCTGAGGTGTGCTATGTGTGAAAATTAAAGAGATGGAAATTTAAAGAGTTAAGGGCTGCTGAGCCAGGCAATGATGCAGTCAGTATACCAATCCAGGAGACTCTGTTTTAAAGGTTTGTTTTATTATTTTTGTTATGTGAATGTGTGGTGGGTCTGTGTGTGGATATGTGTATGTGAGTCTGAGTGCAGTTGCCCACAAAGGCCAGAGGTGTCAGACCCCCTGGAGCTGGAGTTATAGGCAGTTGTGAACTGCCTGATGAGCATGCTGGGAACTGAACTCGGGTTCTCCCAAAGATCGGTGTGTGCTCTTGACTGACGAATCATCTCTTCAACTCCCATCCAGGAGTACATTGTTAGACTACCAAGTGCACATTTGTGACTTTGGCCCTAAGCCTCTGCCTCCATGTCTGTCTTTTAATCCAGACCTGTTGACTTTTCAGCCGACCTGTGCAGATCTTGTCTGCTGGACTTGGGGTCTGAGGAACTGAAAGAATGGGGCAGACTACAGCCTAATGCTGTAGACAGACAACCTTACTTCAGTTTCTGTGTGCTTTTATACACAAATGTAACAAAGAAAACAAAAAGAGGGAAAAACAAAGAAAAAATCATCCAAGAAAGGCTGTTTGAGTTCAGAAAAACATGTAAATAAATGCCAATAAGTATATACTAAATATTAACAGAGCAGCCCTTTCCCAGAACTTTCTCAGGACAGAGTAGTTGAAACATAATTGTCTGGCACATACTGAATAGATTACATATGGAAAGCATGGAAGCAAGGCAGAAGGCCATATCCAGGTTCAGGGTACACTGACTGTATTGAGTTCTATAATTATGTCCTGACATCCAACATAAATGAACATGTCTTATAAATTGAATGTCAGTGTTTGTCAAAAAAGGCAAGAAATCATGCTCAAAAACAATTCAGGGAACAAAACACAACTGAGGTAAAAGGTCCTCTGCCTCTTTGCCTGGAGCTTCTCACAGTTCCCCAAGGCATTGTTCATCAAGGGTCATTCCTAACAAGTCAGGAGATACTTATCTCACACGAAGGGAGTTTTCCACAGAAGCCAGCCTAGACTCCACCTCCCAGGAAGCTTCCACAGGGGCTCATAGAAGCTCGGGCTTACTCTATCCAGTGACCCCCACTGGACTATAATCTTCTGGAAAAGAGACAACTCATTTTCGGGTCCCTAATGCTTCCCAGGCCTACTATTCCTAGGTAAACATTTGTGCAACAAATAAGTCTCTTTCTCATGCACAAACCATTGGTGAGGAATGTTCTCCAAGCATAGCTGCCATTACCATCCCCATTAGAATAGCTGTGACTACTCCCAAGAGACCTTCAAATATGGGCTCATAGATATCCCCTGGAAGAAATGGGAACGATCATCACACCCTCATCTGAGATTTCAGCTGTGCCTCCTCCACCTTTCTGCCATTCATGTGCACATCTGCCCTAGCCACTGGTGGTCTCATGGTCTCAGCAGGTACTTGAGTATATAGAGGGTGGAAGTCAACAGAAGGGGGACTCTATCTATGCATCTATAGGGAAATTGTTATTCTCGATCCTGTAGTCTCCTCCATGCTCTATGAATTAGCCCAGTTAGTGCTCTAGTTCACCAAGATGGACTTTTTTTTTTTTTTTTTTTTTTTTTGGGTTTTTGAGGCAGGGTTTCTCTGTGGCTTTGGAGGCTGTCCTGGAACTAGCTCTTGTAGACCAGGCTGGTCTCGAACTCACAGAGATCCACCTGCCTCTGCCTCCAGAGTGCTGGGATTAAAGGTGTGCGCCACCAACGCCTGGCTCCAAGATGGACTTTAGTGGAATCCTACTTTGGTGGGATCACACTTTGACCTGTCATTGATGCCCTCTCTTGAGTGAGAAGATACTTGTTCCTATCTCCCTAGGAAAAGTTCACATAATACATACTCACAAAGGCAATCCACAAAGGCTCTCCTCCCCAAAGTCCCAGAATGCATTCCCTGAATTCTTGGATCTATGACCTCATCCCCCTGACCAAGAGCCCCTTCTATACAGGAGTGACAGAGGGTGGCAGATCCTGTCTGATTCTCTTGGGTTCATCTCTGACATGGCATGTGGTTTCTATTCCTTCCTCCCCAGGTAAATATCTTTCTCTAGACTTTTCTTTCTTCTAGGAGAGTGGTGGAAGCAGCCGTCCATGAGAACACAGAAATCTTTGTCTCCACTAAGCTTCATGGCTAGCTCTGGCCCATGAACTGTTCCATTATGCCAACTACACCCCCATCTGAAAAGGTGACTTCAGTAAAACGGGAAATAAAGAGCAGAAAGCCCATATTCTTTGGCTGATCAATCTTTGTAATAAATGCTTCAAGGTGGAACAGGAATAAATTTATGAACTATCCGAGCTGCAATTTCTTGATTTCAAAGTAATCCAATCGTGGGGAAATGTCAGTTCCAATTGAAGAGGAAAACAAACTTCGAGTCCCTGGCATTCCTCAGCCCCCAAGGTGACAAATGTGGCAGTTGTTTGAGAGCTCTGGAAGGTCCTATGCTATGCTTGGTGGCCATGTGTGTCTGTGTTCATGCTCTAACAAGCCTTGCATGCAAGAGCTCACATTCTACCTGTCCTCCAGTGTGCTCCCTGCCCATTTGGGAAGGGGTGCTCATATGTCACCCATGGTTGATCTGCAGGAGTCCGGACTCCAGGACACAGGGAAGGGCAAAGAGCCCACCATCTGTTGAAAACAGGAGCCATGGGGATCCCAGTGGCAGAAACAGGTTGGTTGGAGCAGAGGCATCCAGAAAGTTCACTATTCAGTTCAAGGAGAAATGAGTCAAAACTGCAGCCACCCAGGTCCCCCCAACACATGCTGCTTCTCATGGAATCATCAAGAGGCTAGACTCAGAGCAGAGTGGCCAGGAGGACATGAATTTGCTTATGAAAAGCAAAGGTCTATTCCCAGCTTCTGCTTCCTGGAGGGATCAGGACAGTATAGTGTCCAAAGATGCCCTGGATTTTGCCTTTACTCAACATTGGACATCTCAACACATGTCAGTGTCTGAGCTTGTGCCTAAGGCTTTACTTCCTTGTCTACAGTGGGGATTGTTTTCAACTTCTTGGGCAGAGATCTTTTCTCTTTCCCTTTATTGGACTGTAAATTCTTGATGGTTCCCTGTAAATTCTTTACCTCTGTCTTTCTGAACTGCCTGCAGAATTGAGCACACCTCACCTCCCAGCACACTCTTTTGCTCCTAGGCACTATGTTCCCTGGGTCTCCATCCTTCTGTTAGCAGCTATTTTGTCCTTGAACACTGGCCCCTTAGCTGCCTCTCACATATTTCTAGCTCCACACTATCTACCTGAATATCTCTATCCAAACCTACTGCTTCAGGGTCTACGTGTGTCCATGCACGACTCAGACTGTGACTGTTCTTCCTAGCCCATGTCTACTAGATATCTCTATTTGGATGTCTTGAAGGCCTCAGACCCAACACAATCGTACATTTTCTTCTTGTATTGCCCATCTCAATGAGTAGGTATCCAATGGAAAACTCCCCTAGACACCCTTAAGTTCTTAGCAAGCTTCTGTATCCTGACACTCCAGAGTATCTTCTGGATCTCTTTCAACCACGGCAGTTTCCCGCTCACACACTCTCTCTAGTGTGGCTGTCTCTTCAGCTAGCTACGGTCACAATAATGCTACATGTTACAGAACTCAGTATCGCAGCGGCATACAAACAGAAGCATCTCATTCTCCCTTATGGTTTATGGGAGCAGCTGGGCCGGCTCTGCTTCAGGCTGCACAGCTGCGGTGGCTCTGTTCCATTTCTTTCCCATCTTCCTACTGGGCCCAGCATGTTGGCTGAGGCATGTTGTTCTCGTGGCAAATGCAGAGGAACAAGGAAACAAACAGAAATACTCAAAATCTCTTAAGCTGGGCTTCAGGTGGCACACAAGTCGCCAATGACCAAAACAAGCAATGCAGCCTGGGCCCAAAGTCAAGAGGTAGAGAAGCACAGTTGGCTAATAAGAGTGTGGCTGCAAGGAGCACTGAGACCAATAATGTAATCCAACACTGACTCTGATTCCCACCATCATCAGATGGGTTATGTCCCTCTGCATTTTCCCTGAGACAGAGTTTAGACATACCATCTGACCTCTGTCTTTTTACACCAACAGTCATGTGCTACTCCTGCTCTACCGAAATATATTTGCCTTCACACTTTGCGTGACTTTTTCTTTTCTTCTAGATTTTACAAAGCTGGAACACTTACTCCCTCTTCCCAGCCCCTGTCTAGTCCCCATCCTGCAATTATCCACATTCTTCCATTTTCCCCTCACGTCTCTCTTTAAGTGCTGCTTCTCCTCCAAAACTCTTCCTGACACCAAGGCAAAGCTAGCTGTGCTCCTATCATGAGAAATGTCCCCTTATTCCTACCTCTTTCCTGCAGGTACTCTTAACCATCCATATTGTACTTATCCAAGGAGAAGAGTGGTGTCTTGTTTCTAGTGCTGAGTTGCTGTGCCAGGGTCATCCCCTTAAATAATTTGTAATGGACAGATGAATGATGTCACACAGGACCATGACTATCAAGTTTCATGCCTTTGCCTTCCTCTTTTCTACAAAAAATATTATAAACTTGAGGTGAATGTATATGTAAGGAAAGTAAATCTCTTAAACTCTAGTCCAGTATGGTCCTAGTCCTTATTATGGGAGTTTTCTGATTTTTTTCTTTTTTATTATTTTTTTATTTTATTAGTTCAAATTAGGAACAAGCTTGCTTCAGATGTCAATCCCTTCTCCCTCTCCCTCCCCTCCTCCCCAACATCCCACCTGCCCCTAGCCATCCTCCCTCTACTCCCCAGGCAGGGTAAGGCCCTCAAAAGGGGCTCCCCAAAGTCTACCACATCATCTAGGCCAGGCCTAGGCCCTTCCCCATGTGTCCAGGTTCTGATTTTTTTTAAAAGAGATGGCTACACAGTGATAATTTAGCATAGCCCACCACCTAGCCCGGCCTATCACACTCTACTTGAACTTCCACTTTTTGTGGTTCCCTCTGGTGGGCAGCACCCAGACCTGTGCAAATCAGGAGTGCCTGGTTTTTCAGGCATCAAAGTCATCTTACCATATTGCTTTACCAATGCTGTTGTAACAAAATGGCCACAGATTGAATTATTAAACAATACAAATGTGGTATCTTACGACTCTGGAAGTTAAAGGTCTGAAATGATACTTGAAAAGTTGTCTGGTCTCACTGAGGAGATTTGAACACTAACTTTGCCTTCTAAGTGGAACTCTATCTGTTCATGCTTTGGCACATTTTAAAATAACCATGAGAGCTGGAGAGATAGCTCAGTTGGTCAAGGGCCTGAGTGACAATCCTCAACACCCAGTAACTAAGCCAGTTATGTGGTAAAAAAAAAATTAGAGGAGAAAGGGTTGGCTTATACATGGCCTTCTCTGGGAAGGATGTTCAGCAACAATATAATTCTTAGAGATATGGCATCCATTTTACTAACTTGACCTACTAAGAGATAGTGGCAAGAGAAAGATAGCTAGGGTCTTTGCTCCTTTTGAGTTGCCACCCCCATGCTAACACCACCTGCCTCTGAGCTTTGTCACAGAAAATGGTTAAATGTCTTTATTGCATGAGCCTCTGTTTTTTGTAGCTGAAATAACTCCTGATACAAACAGCTTTGAAATTTACCTTGTAATACCCCAAATTTCTCATTAACAAAATATCAGAAATCATGCCACTGCAATCTATTATTTAACATAGTCTCAGGGTCTGAAATGTTTTCACAGATAGTCTTTATTGATTGTCATGGCTGATACCCCTGGACAGTAGGACTCGGTGGTGTGAAGATCTGACATTTGGTTTTTAGCTGGTATTCCAACCCTCACTCTCTTGCTACACTCCCTGATTCTTTAGAGGAATCAGCAGAGGTGGATAAATCTCAGCACCTGCTTTTTGAGATATGTCCTGGGAATCTACTTACAAATCGGGAGGGAAAATAAAACCACCCATGTCAGAGTTTTGTTTCCTAAAATCTGTCAACGTTCTACTTTTCATGGTGAAAGAGGATTTGCTACGTGAGCGATTGAAGGTTCTCAAGATGAGTGATTATCCTGAAATATCTGGGTGGATCTAGTGTAGTCACAAGGTCCTTAAAAGTGGAGGGGGTGGGGTTGGAGAGAGGACTCAGCAGTTAAGTGTGTGAAGGACCTGAGTTCAATTCCCAGAACCATGGTGGCTCACAATCACCTGCACAGGGAATTCAACAGTACTGACTGCATTAATGGTCAAGGGTGAGGTGTGGTCATCTTTGAAGAGGGAGGAAGCAGGAGGATTGATTGTAGGCATTGTCTGGAAAATAGAAAGGATGAGAGAAGTGGCAGGTTGATGTGTCAGGGGTGCATGGAAAAAGTTGATGTCTTTTAGAAGGCTTTGGCTGTTCTGACTAATATTTGAAGTTTCCTTTGCAAGATTTCAAGATTTGTATGGCAACTATAGCTGCCAATTTATTGCAAATAAACTAGTGTAAACCAAGACTTGGGTCTCCATGTTTCCAGCCCATTGTTTCCCTAGAGAATGAATTACAGGGCAGGCAAGTCGGCACCACAGTGTCGCTTGCAGCTGTATCACAGACTAACTCCTTTGCTGTAACCTCCAGAGCCTTCAAAATTAGAATCATTACCTAAATGGGGAGCCCGCAATAGAAGTCAAATGAGAGGCTGCAGCAGGCTAATGAAGGCCAGTGATCTGGCAATTTAATGAAAGTGAAGAACTCTGGTAGGTAGAGGAAGGCACCAGTTCATAATGCTTGGAGGTAGAGCCAGGTCTTAACTGTGCTCTATCAAGAAAGCAAAGTATAAATATATGCATTTGTATATATGTGCATGAATGTTTATACATGTGCATTTATACATGTCTGCTCATCTATCTGTCTATCCACTCAACCATGCAGTCAAGTGGCAAGTGCAAGGAAAGGAATACTGTTTGGATGCCTTGCCTAGCACTAGGCAAACTTCTGTTCTTCTGTTCTTCTATGACCACATTAATTGACCTTTCCCCCAACTTTCAGACCAGCTTCAGTCAGTGAGATTAGCAAAGTGTCCGGAGACAACTTCTGGAGACAAATGGCAGCGTGCACTCTGGAGCATCCAAACCAAGTGTCCACATTCAAACTGAACGAAGAAGCTGGACATAAAGCAAAACAGAACAAAATTATGCATGTGCTAAGACTTTGCTATTTGTATAAATTATGTAATACTATTTCACTTAAAATCATTTCTTGAAAAATGTGTTATGTGCCAGAAACTATTCTCTGAATAGAACTGATTTTTCTCAGTCTTAGACATTTGAAAAAAAAAAAAAAACTAAACTAAACACCATAGATTGTTCCTGAACTCTAATTTTTGTGAGTTTGACAATGTAATTGGTCCATCCTCCTCGACCTATGTTAATAGGTAGTTTAATTAAGGAGCCCAATGAGCTCCAATACTGGCATATTTGTTTATGTGGATCCCCATTTATGCTGAGAGGATCCAAAATCCCTCTCTCCTGGGCTTTCATTTACCCAAGAAATACTAATAAATGCAAGGAAGAGAGGCCAGGATATCAGGGTCAAGATGACTGTGAAGCCCACAGCTATCAGTACGCTGGCAATCACCTGGGAATCAGGGACCAATTCCTCATGTAAGGCAATTACAAGAGACTCTTATGGGCTCGGAACCAGGAAAGTCACTGACTCAAGGGAGATCAATCAAGCTTTATTTTCTCAGCTCCTCCAGTTTGGATAGCAGCTTTTGCTGGTTCACTTTTATGAAAATTTAGCCCCTGCTTTTATTGTCACTAAGCTAATAGATTTTATTTTTATATCTTTTTATCCTGGCACATAATTCTTTATGTTCACAGATCAATATTGGGGTAAATTTCTTTGCCGAGTAATGACCCTTGTAGTCATAATAGAAGGGAACATTTCCAAAGGTTTCCAGGGCCCAAAAAGAATGGCTGCAGATTTCATGGGGTTCTATAATTGTGTTGTGCAAATGTCCCGCCAAATGTATTGGCCATTTTCGGGTCTTTTGTGATTGAGAACAAACTCCTTAGTAACTAAGGACAGAAAATAATTGGTTGCATTTTCAAAACGGATGACTTCTTAGAGACTATTTAATCCAACGTGCACACTGAGGAGACTGACGCCAACCTGCTGACAGCTACCACCCACTCAAAATCTTCTAGGTCATGGTCACTGATTTCACAAACTGCAAGTAGGAATCCTACTGAACCATGTGCTTGAGCTTTTATTTTTCTTCCAGTTTATATTGCTTTTTGAGAAGGGCTGATGCCAAAAGAAAATTTGTCTTATATAACACAGTAAATAAAAAAAAAAACTGAGATAAGAACTTAAGTCTCCCCTACAATCCAGGACTAGTTCCCATACAACCAGGCAGAATATAAGCAGGGGCTACAGCTCAGTGGGGCTTCCTCTCCGTGTCTTTCCTGGACATTTGTCTTTTTGCTGCCCTTTGTTACTTCCTTATCTACAGACAGGGCTCTTGCTGCTCTAAGTGGTAGATCCAGACCACTTGTTCATGTGTGAGAGGGACTGTCTCTCATTTCCCTGGGCATCTCTGCAAGGAGACTTTAGTCATTCGGCCCCCGGGAAAGGGTTAGTGTTTTCTATTTTCAACAGTTTTGGAAAGGATTGGTCGGTCATCCAACAATGTGAACTAAACACCATCTCACCTCATGGTATGAGATACTGGCAGAGACATTACTTAACAAAATAGAGACGCTCCTCCTCTTCTCCCTCTAAATTCTTACAAAGAAGCAGATGTTAGCCTAAAACATGACAAATAAATGCATAACATCACTTAGGACAAATGTGATGACGGGAAATGGGTTGCTAAGAATTACACTGGGGAAAGTGCTGGGTTAAATCTCAGGTCCAGGAAACAATGAGTACAGAGGCCCTGAGGGAAGGAAGGGATGCTTGTGTTGCCAGCAAATATGAAGAGATTATTAGAAGTGGGAAAAAGAGGACTGGACAAACAACCCAGGACATGTCACCAGTAGCTATACATGACTGTGTATGTTATCAGCCTTTATCCTTACAGGCAGCTTAAGTTATATAGTTAACAACCTGCCAGTGAGACTTTTGGAAACTAATGACATGACAAATTCTGAATAAACAGAGACATTCTGTGTCTACTGCTCAGTCTTTGCTTTGGAGGAGGGTGAGGTGACAGGATCCTGAAAGTTCCATTGTCCCTGGCACTGTGGGTCATATATGTGGTTGCCAAGCAGCCCATCACTTTTTCTCACTCATTTCTGCTCTCATTTCCTTCATGAATATGGAGTGATAGATCTCTAAATCAAAAAGGCATCTATCACAGAGTCTATTACTAGTTTGGGATGTGTGAGAAATGGTACCAGGGTAAGGGTTAGGAAAATAAAGCTCCTCCCTCTTACTTCACCTGAGTCTCATACAGGCTCCTGAAGCCAAGACCACTGTGGACCAGTCTCATGGGCTTTGGGTCTGTAGTAGTCAGACCTTCCCCCATTGCAGTGCTGGCCGTGTCTGCTCATATGCCTACTGTGGCTGCGTTTCCACCTGTTAGGTAGCCTACAAAACCTACAAGCTTCAAATAGGTGGTTTCAGGACAAGTTTGTCAACCCCTAAACTATTACATATGAAGTATTATGTGACGAATAGAACTGTACATCACAGTGAAACCCATCAATTTATATGTTTAATGAGCTCTCTCTCTCTCTCTCTCTCTCTCTCTCTCTCTCTCTCTCTCTCTCTCTCTCTCTCTCTCTCTCTCTCTCATCCTGAGATATGGCTTCTCTGTTGCTCGGCTGCCCTTGAACTTGCAATCCTCTTGTCTTAGTGTTGGGATTACCAGTGTTCAACACCATTCCCAACTGAGTCAGTTTTTATAATTATAAACAATAAATGATGATGATGTGACTAATTTCACCTTAACAAGCTTGGAACAAAGATAAAGCAACAGTTTAAGACTGAGGATTTTTTCATTTGATTAAAAAATACTTAATACTTCCAACATGTATCGTATTTTTAAAAGAAGGAAAGAAAGGAAAACAGAAATGGCATTGATTTAACCTGGTCTCATTCTCTTATTTTCCAAATAACTACATCAAGCTTAGAGAGGTCACATGAACCAAAAGTTCCCTGACTGCCCTGTAATGCCTTCTCTCCCTCCCCGAGGGTCTCACTACATTCAGTTACTGAAATTCTTGGCTCTGGTTGTTGAGTGAGTTATTCCTAAAGCACACCAGATTTTCCTCATTAGGGAGGTGCAGGAATTAACACATACATACCTGTCCTTCAAGTGGTCAGTGTTACCTGGATCTCTAGATCCGGGGTCCTTTTACTCTGTAATGTTTTAACAGTTGCAGGGAGACAAAGGGTCTGAATTCAGGGCTCGAGTGCCCAGGTGCAGCAGTGTGCAGTGTGGCTGGCAGGTGAGAGCCATCGTCAGCTTGCTCTGCTGCTCCGCAGCCCCCATGCACAGGTTGCAAACTCAGATGAGGGCTTCCCAGACAGAGCTGATGGGTTTGAGCTAACAAGTTCAAGTGCTCGGAACACAAGCCATCTGAATGCAGTCGCGTTGAGCCATCCTGACGCTTGTACTCAGCTGTGCCACTCATCTCTTCTTATCTCTGCTGTCAGAAATGTGTCTGCAGCTGGTAGTGCTTAATCTACAACCTCAAAGTCTCTCCCATTTCCTCCTGGGATCAGGAAAGATTAGACTAACTCCCAAAAAGACCTGGCCAATTTGCATGAGGCTAGGCCACTTCTCAGAGCATCTGCTTGGGCTAACTAGAGGCTCTGTTCTCTGCAGAGCAAATTGCAAGAAGGAATCTGGTTAGCTGATTCCCTCCTAGGGCCAACTGATCAAAAGGCTCACAAGTCCCACTGTGGGACAGGCTCGTAACTCGGCAGCCATTAATTCTGTCGCCTACTCCTTTCCTTTCCCCCCTCTCCAGGGGAGACTATGGTTCTGAATATTTGTCTCAACCACTAAACAGCTCCTGTCATCATAAGTCCCCAGCTGCTTGGAGGCCCTTTCAGCCTATGGCTCTTCCTTTCAGGTAAATTAGCACCAAGCTTCCAAATGCTGGATAGGAAGGCAACGGACCCCAAGTAGCCATCCTGCCCTGCTCTAACCCACTTCCATAAAGGTCACAGCATGTGCTCAGTGTGACAGGGGATCGAGCCACAGCCTCATTCTCCTTGGGGCTGCTCTTTTTTCTACTGTACCACACACCCACTTCTAAAACTATGCAGAAGTCCCTAGAAACCATTCCTCCCTCACCTTTACACCAGACAGGAAGACTGCATGTAAAGAAAGCTTGACCCCTGGCTGGAGCACAGGGTGTCATTTCAGGCTTCCCCAGACATCAAGGCCAACAACAGAGCTCCAGACAGAGCACCCAGGAGGAAAGCCATCCCCACTTCATGTACTCGCCTACCCTCTACAAGATTCTCAAGTCCCCAGTAACTCCCGCCCCCGTCTTTGCTCTACACAGATGATCTTATTTCTAATACTTGAGAAAATTGAAGCAATCAGACATCTTTCACAGTTTCTCGATACCACATCTACCTCCCACCAGCGTCTGTAGCCTCTGCCTCTGAGGATATTAGCTTCGATGAATATCCATTCTCTTTTGTCTCCTTCAAGGACACCCTTCCCGCAGTTTCTCTTCCTCTCTCCTACATCATCAATTTTCTCTCCACTGAGTCATTCCCATGAGTACACAAGCAAGAAGTTATTTATCTCATCTAAAAAAAAATTTAAAGTAAAAAAAAAAACAAAAATCCAAAAATCTTTAAGAAAAAAATCTCTGCTCCCCCCCACCACTGTTCCCATTTCTTTCATTGCTTCATTTTGCAACAAAACTGCTTGGAAGAGATGTAGGCACTGGCTGCCTCCAACTTACATCCTCCCATCTATCCTAAGCTTTCTAATGGCACACTTCTTGTCAAAATTGTCAATGAAACTGGGTATGGCAGTGCCCAGCTTCAGCAGAGACAGGACGATTGTATGTTGCAGACCAGCCTGGACTAGGTAGCAAAACCCTGTCTCAAAAACAAAAACAAAAAAAAACAATAACAACAACAAAAAAACAAACCAACAATGATCTTCTGGCCTTGTTTACACAATTGACCCTTCATCTGTCTCAGTATCCCCTCACTAGGCTTCCAGCTACATGCTAACCCAGGACTGCCCTGGTTTCCTTCCTATCCCACTGAAGGTTTCTCAGTCCTTTTCGGTCATCCACTTCTCTGCAAACAGCTCCTGTTGGAATATCCTGGGGTTCAGCCTGACTCTGTCTGACTTCAATGACCTCATCATGTGCTGTCTGTTTTAGCCAGAGTTACTTTTCTCATTAAGGACAGAAGGGCTTGTTTTGGCTCATAGTCTGAAACAGCATTTAATCATAATGGGAAAGGCACGGTGGCAGGAGGTGGTCACAGCTCGTCACACTGCCACCACAGTCAGGATGCAAAGAGAGATGAACATTGATGTTGAGCAATTTTTCTCCTATTGACTCTGTCTGGGACCCTCGTCCCTAGAGTGATGGGTCTCCTTTTTTCTGGGAACACCCAGAGGTGTGTCTCCTAGGTGATTCTAAATTCTGTCAAGTTGGCATCATGTAGTCCATCATGTAGAGTCTTATTATGTAGCCCAGGCTGGCCTCGAACTTGAAATCCTCCTGCCTCAGCCTCCCAGGTGTGAGTGTTAGGATTTTGGGTGTATATTGCCACACCTAGCCAACTGAGTAATTCTTAAATAATGTAAATTTCTTCCCTGCAATTCTAGAAACTGGAAGATGCAGGATTGAGGTGCCTGCCGACTGAGTGACAAATGCTGCTCTCTGCTTCAGAGCCTTGTCCTCGTCTGTTAAATGAGGGGCAAACTACTCCCTTCGTCCTCTTTTCCAAAGATGCCATTTCCAGCTTCCTACACAATTTTGAGAGGACGTCAAACATCAGACCATAAAGCAAGATCTAACTACACCTCATACTTGTCCCAAACCATCTGTTTTCACCACCACAGCCCTGCTCTCCTCAGGAAAAAGAGACTCCATCTTTCTAGTTATTCAAGTCCCAAGCTTTCAAGGCACTTTACCCCCTTCCATTGTGTTCCCTATCAAAAATCTTTTAACAGATGCTATGGGTTCTATCTTCAAAAACATTCAGAAGTGATCCTGTCCATCTCACCCATATCATGCCGTGAGATTGTCTCACGAGGGTTTTTAAGACAGCCTTCCCTCTGGTACCTAATCCTACTTCTGTATTTTTTCCTCATTACTATCATTCATAAATATAACTGATATCAGGTTTGCTCAATAGCATAGGGTAGAGACTAATGGTAGCTGTGGAAGGCTGAGAAACAATCCCAGGGAAGATATCCATGTTCTAATCCTAGGAACCTGTCTTGGCTTTTGTGTCTTTGTGGAGATAATTAGGAATCTTGATGTGAGAAATTTTGTCTCAGATTCCGTGGGTAGGCCCTAAGTGCAATCACAGGTATCCACATAAAAGGGGCATGGTTACTCATCAGAACAACAGGAGGAGACAATGTGACCATGAAGGCAGAAACTGGAATGGCTCAGCCACAAACCAAGGAATGTCCCAAGCTACCAGACTCTAGAAAGGCAGGAACAGACCCTTTCAGGCACTCCTCCAGTGTTAGCCCTATTCACACCTTAATGTCAGCCCAGTAAAACGACTTTAGCTTAAAGCTGTGGAGAATACAATCTACTGGGTTGAGCCACTAGATTTGTGGTAATTTGTTACAGCAGCCACAGGAGACTGTCTCTTTCCTCAGGTCATTCAGTCTAGCAACCCAACATGACCCAGCCCTCCTAAGTCTCTGACTCCATCCCTTCTCCGCCTCCCCACCCCCATTCTAGGAACCTTGGCCTTGTCCTATTTCTGCTCACACACAAACCTTGACCACCACCCCCCTTCTACCACCACCTTTAAACTAGCTGTTCCCTCAACCTGATCTTCGGGAAGACTGGCTGAACTTCAAGCCCCCCAAATCTCTGGGGTTTATTTCGCCTACCTTGATGTTTAGCTGGGGGATAGGGCAGAATGGGAAGTCCTCCTGTAGGGACAGGAATCATAACTAATTGCCTGATCCAGAAACCTTGTGAACTACGTATGGAAAGGGAAGATCAACCCGATAGAGGCTGTCTCATTAAAAAAGCTCTTCTGGGTCATCCTGGATGATCTAGCAACATTTATACAACTGTGTCAAGATGTAGAATTCTAGTTCTCATTCAAGGGACTTTTACCCACAGAAATTCAAACCCTGCTTAGGAGAAGACAGTTGATAATTGCCCTAGAGTTGTCAGCCACTCATATTTACACAGGCACATATATATCAGTATTTATCAGTATTCTTATGATCTGCATACATGCATTAAAAAGCCTTCCTTCGAACTAGCTGTAATGTCATGCTGATTTCCCCATTATTAAGCACATAAGTACATCTTCTGTTGGTGTGGGAGTTGAGATTTTACCTTTTATGAGAAAATTTCCTTTAGCAGCTTTGCTGAGCATCCTCTTTTTTTCTCTCCCCCCTCTTTTGCTTGTCCCCTCCTTCAGAACAAGCCTGGAAGGCAGGCAGGCACAGATGCGTCCTTTGCTGTGTGTGAGGGGGGAACTGAAGCTCAGGAAAATGGAGTCACCCCCTAGCATCCTGGCCCTAGTTCTGGAGACACATGCGGGGCAGAGAGCACTGCCCAGGATACTTGGAAAATACATCAAGGAGAGGGGTCTGTTCCCAAGAATGTAAATGTCCTGCAATGTGTAATTCAGTTCTAAAAAGCGAAGACCATCCAAATGCCAGAGGCAGCCAAGGGAGAAAACGCCGAGCAACTTCAGTCTAAAGAATATTGCTCTTGGGTACCTTAGTGACTATGCCTCCAGCATCCTGCTGGGACCTGGACAAACATCCCATTCATTCACCAAATCACCAAACCATAATTAGTTTCTTACTCTTATCCCTAACATCCTTACCCCAGACAGCCAACAAAGGAAAATAAATAAATAAATAAATAAATAAATAAATAAATAAATAGGTAAATAATGGTTTATAGCTTTCAGTAAAGACTTTCCTACTGAAAGGCTTTTCTACTGTGAGTGGCGTTAGGTATATGTTGTTTTTAAGCTCTGACTTCCTCCAGTAAGATTTATATTCTTGTTTTGCTTAAGATTCACATTTTAATGTGGTAATAAAAGCAAGTAAGATGGTCTCATTGCAAGGGATCCTATTTAGTTAATTATAAGGCCCCATGCTGCAAATCACTGTGCTGAGCGTCTCAGACACACAAAAAAAGGCTGCTGTTGCCTCTCTCTTCCCCATCATGGGCCATGGGAGCCTGAGAGCCATGCTGGAGGGATGGAGCTAGGGCAGAGGTGGTGGGAAAGAGAGAGCAGGGTCAATGCTATGCCGTGTACTGTGCAAACCTCAATTCATGCTCCAGTCTGGGTGAGTGGAAAGGGTCCAGATTCTGGAGGTAGAACTTGAACTCGTATCCCTGCCATCTACGAAGGGTGGTGATCTTGCCCTTGGGCACATTATTTTCCAACCCTGTAACTCTAATTTCCCCCTTATTGATAATGGTGCTCTTTACTAGATTTAAAGAAGTGGACAGACACATACACAGCACCAAATATATGCTGGGTCTTTCCTGGACAGAGGCCGGCAGTTTTGAGAAACATCCAGCACAATGCACCTGACTTACCAACACTCAGCGTAACTACAGGCAAGTAAGTAGTCAGAAGACTGAGAGCAGACACAGACAAGGAGGAGGGGCTGTGGACTTATCAAGAATCTAAGTGAACCACAGTTAGACCCAGGAGGAGAGGGGCCAACTGAAGTCAGAAGCAAGGCAGAGAGACTCTAGCACATTTCAAAGGCAAATCCAGAAGTGCAGAGACAATAATTGTATCACCTGAGAAGAAAAACAGAGTGGATGAAGTTGAGGACTGCCAGGCAGAAATGAGTCAAATAAAACTCTCTGCAGCACCATGCAATGTAAAACAGTGGTTCTCAACCTTCGGGTCGCAGCCCCATAAGGGTCTCATATTAGATATTTACATTATAATTCAAAACAGTAGCAAAATTACAGTTATGAAGCAGCAATGAAATAATTTTATAGTTAGGGGTCACCACCACATGAGGAACTGTGTTAAAGGGTCACAGCCTTAGGAAGGTTGAAATCCATTGGTCTACAACATGACCTGTCTTTAAAGTAACCTTGGTTTTTGCGTTGTTTTCCAGCTCCTGTTCAGATGGGTAGTGCCCGGGGCAGGGCAGATCCAACAATCCAAGGTGGTAACTATCATGCATTCAATGACTTAAAAATCAGCTCATGGGAACATTTATTGCTCCAACAATTATTTGGGCTTTCTGCCTAGTGTAAACTCTAAACAATTGACAGTGGCTGCCTGGAACATTGCCCTGTGAGTTATCTGAAGGTCACGTTGTAGAAGAATGCCATGATTGATTATTCATGTCTGCCAAGGGCTTGGGAATGATGAGTGAAGCGTGCTTGCTATCTTTTTGGCCTGAGGCAGTCCAGCCAGTCCCTTCTAGCTAATAAGCATCTGGGCATGCCTATAAGTTTCTGGTTGAGTTTATTCATTGATGTATTCCTTCACTGAGTAACCGTGACATACCTTGTATCCACAGTATTGCCCACTGGAGGAAGTTAAGGCTGTCCTGTGGGAAGAAGGCCTAAGGATCCACAGCCCTTTTCCATACTCAAGCATGTGTTGTATGTCATTTAGATTCAACATCAATGAGCAATCCTATAAAGAAGAAATTATCAGCCAAGCTGTTGTAGGCAAGGAAACTGAGTTTCATCTGAATTTTGGAAGCAATGAGTGAAACAATTCCTATTATCATTTCTTCAAGTGTAAACTTTGGGATTTTTTACTGAAGGCACTGAAAAGAAGGGGACCAAGGTGGTGGGAAACCATCTTCCCTCTGTCATTTAAAGTAACTTTCCTGACACATTGGCCTTCCCTCAGCCAAGCTCTGAGCATTACCTAACCTAGGAGAATGTCTCTGCAGTGAATTGGCCCATATTTTACCTCCCTACAAAATAGCTATTTAAATATCCCTCGAGTCTGCACTTTCTGAATCATTAAGGCTTCAGGGTGCATCAATTACACTAATTTGGGAAAGTGATCAAATTCATGCAAGGTTGTTATTTTTAAAGAAAAGACATTTCATCATATTGATGGGGAATTGGTGTCCGGAGTACATAGATTTCCAGTTATGTCCTGTCATGGCAAGAGTCCATCGGTTTCCTTTAAAAGATGGAGAACACATTATGCCCGGTATTAACAAAGATCAATTTCAGTAAAGGAAGCCATTCAACACAAGGGAATTGAGCTGCGCTGGGAATAAATGACGTAATGCTTGAAGCGATAAGGGATAAGTCACACCGGACTCCAAGTTCTTGTGTAAATGATGATTAAATGAAATTTTTGTCCTGGCTTTTCTACAGGAGGTGACTTTTTTTCCTTTACTGTAAAGTATAATATATCTATTTTGGCATTGCCAGTGAAGTATGCAGTTCATAATTAGCCTTCTTAAGGATTTCAGATTTCTTTGGTCCTAACGTGAAGGGAGGGTCTTATCTTTCCTGCAGACTCGATCCTACTCTTCAAACCTCAGTGACAGCCCTTTGTAAGAATTTAGCTTCCACTGTTATCTTTCAAGAAAACTGCATCCTCAACTTCAATGCAGCGAACAGCTACAAAGACCCTACGATGATAATATGGAAGATGTTGGAAATGGAGTCAAGATAAGCTTGCTGCCGAGATGTGAGATGCAATGAAAAGGAAAGAAAAAGAAAAAGAAAGATGAGATGAAGCCGAGCTGCTCCGGCGCAGGGTTCCTGTCAGTGTCTCTGAGCAAGAGGCAAATGAAACCAGACTTTTTTTTGTTTCTCTGTGAATGAATTTCTTTAGGTTCCACAAAAGCTATTGTGCTATTTAAGTACATTCATATTAATGTTTAGAATTGGGAGAAGCCTGAGGTCTCTCAACAAACCAAACCAGTGTTCAGGGTAACCGCCTGACTTATTGAAGCCCAGAAGCCCCCTCTTCTTCTGCCTATCGCCTTATCCATATTACTCAGGAGCTAATTTAGAAATTTTTAAATTTTTAAAGATGTATTATTCCAATTCTATTTTGATTTTGAGGACAATGTTGATTTTTTTTTTTTTTTACTTCTAAGAGAAAAACTGGCATTATACGTAGATGCCAAAAAGTGGAGTCAGGCTACTGCACTTCAGAGACCATGCTTGCTGGGGATGGCAAATCGAGGATACAGAAAGCTCAGATTCACAGAGTAACAAGGAGGCCAGACCAGTGAAAGGGAACACCCACACATAAATGTAGGTGGAAGTTTCTATGTCCCAATCCCAGCCACAAGTCCCAGATAACCGACACAGAGGCTTAAAATTCCTTACAAATGCTTGTCCAATAGCTTAGGCTTCTTACTAGCTAACTCTTACATTTAAATTGACCCATATTCCTTATTTACTCTCTACCGTGTGGCAGTACCTTCTCTCAACATGTTCATCTTGCTCTCTTTGTGTCTGGCTGGTAACTCCTCTGACTCCGCCCTTCTCCTTCCCATCATCCTTAGTTTGGTCACCCCACTTCTTGCTGTCTACTGGCCAATTAGCGTTTTATTATACTAATGCCAGTGACAAATCTTCACAGTGTACAAGAGGATTACACAACAACGCAGAAAAATTACTTTGAATCCATCAGATAAAGACTCTTTACCGGCAATCTCTCTAGCCAGAGGACTGGGAGGTAAAGAGACAGGGTTGCATTACCTGAAGGCTGGCCTTTGTGACATCTCTAGCTCAGGGACAGTCATGGAGAAATCAGGATCTAAAATGGAGAAAAGAACCCAGGACTCGCCTTTATTTGAATTTTTGTACATAACATTTTTCCAATGCTAACTAGTTTATACAAGTACTTTTAAGGACAGATACAAATGAAGAGGCTATTTGTGAGCTAGGAGCCTCAACCCCAGAAAGAGATAGACTCCCGTCTTAAAAACAGACAGAGCAGTCATCTTGCCACCTAGAATCAGAATTTTGAGGTGAAGCTGGGGAGAGGAAGCTAGGGGTGGAGGCAGTTGGGGAAGGAGAACAAGTAAGGACAAAGTGTAAAGATATTTATGTATGAAGGTACCACGGTGAAACCCATTACTGAAGGGACCAACTCCCCTTTCAGCAGTCATAACGGCCGAACACGTGCTTGTCTGACCTTGTCCTAGACACTAGAAAGTCAGGTTCCTCGTGACAAGGAACCAATCAGAAGTTAGCTGGTGGCGCTATGCTTTACGACCCTGGGTGTACTTTACGCAGAGCATAGCAACCACCCTGGGAGGGCCTATGGACCATAACAACTAGTTGACCAATCAACACAGGGCAAGCCCTCCAAGGCTGTAGGCACACCAATAGTGAGCCTGTGCGTACCCCTAGACACTCCCTTTACGCTGCCCTACAAGATCTCTTGGGAGGCCCTAGGAGCTGTCTTTTGCTAGCCATCCGCCATGGCGGGTGGGTGAAAGACCCGAGCTAACATGGGGTTAGCTCATTAAATTACAATAAAGCCTCATGCAGCAAGCCTTTGAATCCGCCTGGTGATTGGGGTGACCGAGGTCGTGGCCTGGGACCCTGGATACCTGAGTTTTCCGGGGGTCTAACATACTTTGTATGCTAGCCTAAAAATTAATTCACAAATGTATTTCAGACCTGACTGTGCAAAGTAAATCTCCATGAATTAAAACAAACAGTAATTCTGAGTTGAAGCTGCTTGAAGTTTTCTTCTTGGTGAGCTGCTTCCAACATGGAGGCCAGGTGGGCAGGCCCTGCCTGATGGAACTGAGAGGCCAGGCTCCAAGCACAGCACTTTGTCCCACAGATCCACATTCAGGAGGGAGTAAAGTCAGACTTCACAGCGGAAAAGCAGAGCACAGGACTCCAGCAGCCCACCACTTTCCTGTCCCCATCTGCTCTGTCCTCCAGTACCACCCCCCCACACACACACACCCTGAAGCTGCCTTCTCTCCCTTTGGCCTGCCTGTTTCCTATTTCTCCCACTTAGCCAGAACCACCATTCTTCCCTGTCTCCAATTCTGAGAGGCCTCCTTGTCTACTCCATGGCATTTCTGGTTCTTTTCCTTTTTTGTATCCTTTTTTAAAAAGCTATATTTATTTATTTGATTGTGCATGTGTGTTTCCCCTGAATGTATGTCAGTGCACAATGTGTGCACATGTTGTTGTTGTTTCAAATCTCAACTAAAAAACATTCAGTTTCATCTCTGCTTGAGACATACATTGTCCAGATCACAAATAAATTTGCTCTGGGAGGCAATTTGTAATGTGATGTAGAGTGAAAGAAAAGATGCTATATAATAGAGTTGCTTTAAAAAACAAAAAACAAAAAACCATTGAGTTAGGCTAAAATCTAATAGACTTCTCTCCCAATTACTTTCTCCTCAGTTTCCAACACCCAGTTTCTCAGCAGGTGTAGAATTCCCGCCTGAAGAAAGGTTCTTGGTCAGGGAGACGGCTGAAAAAATGCAATTTGTGAAGAACAGCTGTTTGGGTCTAGCTTCTTTGCCTTATCTTGCTTTTATTCTGCTTCAGTGTGTGTGCGTGCGTGCGTGCGTGCGTGCGTGCGTGCGTGTGTGCGTGCGTGCGTGTGTGCGTGCGTGTGTGTGTGTGTGTGTGTGTGTGTGTATGTGTGTGATACTTACAAGATTTAAGTGGGATGGAAGAAAGGAATGACCCAGAGCAAAAAGTATCCAGTTATTTTACTTCTTTTGCTCCTAAGACTTTGATGTCTTTGGGCCTTCCCCTATGAGGGAAGGTAATCAATAGGAAAGGTTTTGGTTTTTAGGTGCAGTTCTCAAGAATCAATTCCTTATTATGAAAGTCAGTAGCTCTGTATACAAGCAGACCCCACAGCCAATGAGACATGGTTTATCCAAAGGGCAACTACAGAGTCTTCTTTCTTAAAAGTTGAATAAACTCCACAGGGGAATAGACATTGAACATGTCAGTGGGTGGATGGACCACCAAAGCCTAGAGCTATTGGTCAGTGGGAAAGCTGTGGTCAGGGCTTCTCTTCAGACTTAGCTACTGAGGTATTCTGAAGTAAAAGTTACTAGATTCTGTTTGTTAATAGCAGTTTGGTCATTGCATTATTTATGATTAACCCCATCACCTACTTCTGAAAGGGGGAGTCTGGGGACTAAGGAGTGGATGGTCTCGCTGTAGCAAGGGGAAAGGGCTCTCATTCAATCACTGCAAGTGTTTCTCTTCTTCTGTGCCTTGTGCTTTGCTTCTCTCTTCCTGTTTCCCCGTGTGCCAACCTTCCTCCACTACTTCCTTCATCCTTCCCTCTCACAGAGTCTTGAGTTAGTGCCCAGAAACTCCTAACTATACAAAGCCATCACTACCCAGGGCCTGGCTGCATGAGATCTTTATTCGTGGAGGCAGAGTCACTTAGCCCCTCCCAGGAAGATGGCACTGAAGCAAGGACCTCTGGTGCCTGGGTTGTTTCTCCAACTCGAATCTTCTTCTATTTCCTGATCCATGATAGCACTTCCATTGACACAAAACAACTATAAGCCAGAGAGCAAGCGTGGTCTGATGTTGTCATCTCCAGGAGGCCACTTTTGGGAGAAATGATGGTTTAATGAAGCTTAGAGAATGAGTGGAGCAACGGTGGGGGAAGGGGACAAATACAGACTTAGCTAACCCCACCTATGACCATCTCAAGACTAGTTAGTGAGACAAACTAGGATGTTCTTTGACTTGAGCTTTTCCCTCACCTCCACATGGCTGTGTGGATTCCTTTCTTGATGACGTATAGAGAGCAAGACCCAGTGTCACACTGAAGACTTCTGCTTTCCTCACCCTCTTCTCCTCTGTGGGTGGTCTGCCATCTAGAGCAGTCTACTGATGCCTTACCTCTCATGCTTGTCCAGGTGGCAGCTGTATCTCTTGCCTCCTCTTTCCTTCTTCTCCTCATCCAAATGCTAAAAAGGAAATTGGTTTCCTTTTTAAAGGGAACCTATGACCAGGCCCAAGTGGGCCTGGTGGTCATCGATACCTCTTAATCAGGGTTTCTCCCTACAATTCCCCTTTTAGTCTAAAGAGGATTTAAACTCAACAGTGTAAATTATCTACAATTAACACTCATAAAGATAAATCACAAGAAGATATAATAATCTACTTATATCACATCTTAACTATATCTCTTCCAACTAAACCCTAAAGTCATTTGAAAGAGATGTACAAGCCTGAACATCTTTTCGAAACCCAACCCTAAACAATAGGAAACTAGCCCTAACTAGGTGTACATTATCCTTAGTGACAACAGTGGGGAAAGGGGGCGTAGTATTCTCCAAGTTACTTCTTGCTGAAATGGGACAATGATAGCCTTGTGGGGTCCAGTAGGAAGAAAATATTAGAGTAGTGAAAGTCTTAAGTGGATTATATCCAGTCCATGTTTGGTGAGAGATGCTTGATTGAAGGTCTAGGTTGAAGTCCTTATCTTGATTGAAGTCCTCATGTTGATTGAAGTCAGTACCTGAAACTCTGGCCATAGTGTCAATTCAAATGAATCAAGTTGGATCCAGTGGACCTGATGAGGTGTGGCCCATTTTCTTTCCAAAGAGTTCAAGGATTGCTGTTAGGAAGTTGTTCATTGCTGTGGGGAACTGAAACATAAATGTTAGTGGAGAAATTTTAACTTTTATATGTATGCATACCATGAAAGGCAACAATAAGGAAAATAATAATTATGATGGAATTTATACTTTTAGAGAAAGAGACAAGAAAAGACAAAGAGCCAAGAAAAGACAAATGGCAGTCCCCAACTTTTCTCTTATTCTGTATTACATCAATTGGCTTCTTGATATAATACAGAAACTCTGAATTTTATTTTAACAACATGCTTGGATTTAGAGGAGGAAAGCCAAATCCAACTCTAAAGCCAACATTGGTTTAATTGAATAGGGACTAGGAGATAAAGAGAAATAGATCTTATATAAAGACATTTTTAGAGTTTACCATATGGCAAATTCCTTTTGTACGATGGTTCTTTTTTGGATAGCTACCTTCTCTTCTTTAAGTATCCACCCATGCAGTGTCTTTTTGCTTTCTGGAGATGAGTTTTCCTGTGAAGATAAAAATGAAACACTTCCTTTCCTTTGTGAGGTTTCTATACAGTTTATGAGATATATCTTGGTGGATGACCTGTCATTTCTCCTCATCGAGAGGTTTTTCTTTTTCGACTCAGTCTTGATCAACTTTGGTTGATCAAGCAAGGTATCCAAAGCTTTTCTTCTGTAGAAACAAAGGTGAAACACCTTCCCTAACATAACACATGTCTGGTTTCCATCCAGAGGTCAATACATCTTTGAATAATACCGGCTGATTTAGTTCAGAAGTTTTTTCTGTAGTCCGGTGTCTTTCTGCAGCTGTTTGTCCTTTCTCATCAGCATCAAGAAAGTTTAGTGTTAATAAAGCATTATGTAACCTATGTTTGGGGGTTTTGTTCTTCATGCCTGTTGATGGAGCATTTCTTTCAGTGTTCAATTAGATCTCTCTCCCACTGCTTGTCCTGTGGGATTGTGTGGTATACCGGTTACGAGCTTTATGTTAGACCCAGGCCCAGGCGAGCACGGTCAGCAGTACCTCTTAATCAGAGTTTCTCCCTACAATGGTTAACTTCCAAATGAACCATGGCAGAGGTCAACCTACTCAGATTGTGACAGGGCAAGACAATGCAGAGGTTCCTCCATCTTGTATTCTTGCTGAGGCCATTTCAAGTTTAAGTAGCGTTTTATCTGCTTGCTGGAGAATCTCATGAAAAATTACTGAACTCTTTCCTAAGAACCTGAGGTCTGGATGTCCTAGCTAACATAATTTCCATCAAACTGACTGTGTAAAACCACCTCCAACTGACCACTTACCTTAGCTCTGCTTGTGTGGAGTCCCCTTGCAGCTGCTGAAAAAGATGCCAGGATGAGGCTTTTGCCTCCAAAAACCCTGTGTCTGGACACTCAGGGCCACTGAATACCTGGGTATGGTCCCAGCTGCTGGAATAAAGACTTTGACTTTTCACTGTGTTTGATGGACATCTCTGGGGGCCCACCTTTAACAAGGTGGCATCCATATTTATGACACATCTGCTTGTCACCCAATGCAGGAGACACTCTTACTATGATGCTAATGAAGTGGGCCTTCAGCTTCTCTTACCTTGTTCATATAGACCCTAACAGCAGCCTAGAAATTCCACTTAAACCATTTTTATTGTTTATTATGGAGGACCCTCAAAATATAGTGACGCACAAAATCACAACTTGTCTTTTGCTCTCTATCTCTGTCCACAGTGACATCTTTCCTGCCTGTGAATGGCTGGGAATGTTTACAATAATTCAAAGCAGAGTTCAATGATATGATAGGTCTATTGGTTGAGACTCCTCAGATGTACTGTCTAGTTAATGGGCCAAAGACAAGAGCAATTGCAAGGTGTTACCACATCCTAGAAAAGCTGTGACAGTGAGCACAATGGGTGACACTGATGACAAAGATAGTCTTGGAGTCTGGCCAGTCACAAAGCTCTGGTGCTGGGCAATTTAATAGACCTTGCATGTGACACTGCAAGTAGTCATTTCAGCTCCTGGATGACCACCATGCACACCTGCTTTTGTGACAGTCATGGTATAGATAGTACTGGGCAGCCCTTCTCTGCTGGTCCTTTCCAGCATGGAATTTTCCAGGCTGTGGACAAGGAAGCAAAACCCCTGCACCTGGATGTACTTAGAGATGCCATCCTTGGGACAGCCCTAGATGTGTCTCTTGAGTGGGGCCACAAACATGAAGTGACAGTTCATTAATTCCAGTCCTAACTCATACTGCCAAAGCCTGGGTTGGTCCTAGCCAGCCAGTTTTCCTGTTATCCATAGAGCGTCTGTTGTGTCTCATGCCATTAGCTTCAAGAACAAATGCTTTAGTCACAATCTTCCTCCATAGCAAAGCCAGCCAGAAAGATCCAACCTAGACTGAGACCCTACTGTATGCATGCATTGGAGCCAAGGAAACACTATTTACCTTTTAAAATATTTGCCTATATTCTAGAACCTACCAGGCCTCTCTTGTTTAGAGAGGAGAGGAGAAAAGAGGAATGAAGAGATGGCCAGCATTGAGGAGACAAGGAAGGACAAAAGGAAATACCCACAAAAGAGATAAAGGACAAAGGTTCTGATGTATTTGACCCAAACTGCTTTGAGAGCTATAAGATCTAGAACAAGAAACTAAGTCTCTCAAGGCCTTAGTTTCCAATCCACAGAATGGGAATAAGATAGCGCCTATTCATTAGGGTTGCTCTGGGGACTGGACAAGCTAAAGGAGAACTTAGCAGATGTGAGTCAATATCTTCCTTGGTTGCCTCTCAGGCTGTCTTTGCATAAAAAAGGACTGGAAAGCTGAGCCTTGAAGCCATGGGAACCCTGTTGCTTGATGGCTCCCCTCCATGTTTCACATCTATGGAATGGGAATGCTGACAATATCCATCCCATCAAGTATATCCTACAAAACAAACAAGGCTGGTTGCATGCCTCTGAAGGACAATGGAATGGTTATATTGTTTGAAAATTATGCATTATTATTCAGATGCTTCGGGTTGCCTCCATGCTTGCTCATGTTGGTACTCATTTCCTCCATTCTGAGATAAAGGTTTGCCCTCATGGACTGTCAAGACCCTAAAGAAAAGTCAGTCCAACCCCCAGAGCCCACAGGATGCTATGAAGGTTCCATTCTGGAACATTCACTGCAGGGCTGGCACTCCTGCCTCAGAAGGGGTACTGAGGACTCTCCGGAGCTCTGGCTTCATCAAACCGGCCCCCAAAGAGCCATGAAGAAGGGAAGAAAGAGTGACTGTTCTGGGCTTGGAGGACAGGCCCACTCTGGCACACACCCTGCCTGCTCTTTTCCAGTTGGCAGATCTGCTTAATGAACTGTGCCGAAGCCACAATGAATGGGGCTTTTTGATGGGCAGGGTTCTTAGCACTTCATTTTAATTATGCCTCCTGGTGTTTTCCCCATTGCTTTTCTTTCACTTTACCTGACAGTGCTATTAGTGGCTCCCAAATACCAAATGGTAACAAGTAAATTGAACTACTGTAGATGGGGATGAATTATCAGGCCCGATGGAAAACAAAGGACATTAATCTCTTTCTTGTGTCAACTGAGCAGGCCCTGCCTCCTTGGGAGCCCGGGAGGAGAGGTTCTATTTGAGAGTCACTGGTGTATGAGTGTAGTCTAATTTTTCACATCAGGTGAAGATGGCCCATTCTAAAAGTGTAGAGAACGCCTCAGTAGCTCCTCCATGCAGCTTCTACAGTGAGGTAGGAAAAGAGGGGACAGTATGCCTACCACATCCAAGGAACACAAGAACAGAGAACTAGTGATAGAGAGGAGCTGGGAGGGGCTGAGGGAGAAGGCTGTTTATGGAGAAATTCCCTTTGGTATGTCTCATGGCCTGGGTCCTGCCTGAGCCCTATTCTCTGGGGAGAAGGAGGAATCACTGTAGAGAATATTTAGGAAGTTCTGGGGGCAGCAAACACTCCTGACATTTCGTTGAAAGGTGCTTTTTAATTTGCTGTTTCCCCACAACATGTTTTCACAGATAAACTAGGCTTCACCACAGCTGCTTTCTCTTGGCTATTTGGGGACAGTGTCACTATTGCTGCTAGCTTCCGTTGTAGCTGCTGAGGAGGTAACCTCAGTCCATTACTGTGACTCAGATCTGAGCTCCCCTTCCACAGCTTTTGAGACCTTGTCTTTGCCTTTGGTAGTAAAGATGTTTCACTACAATGTGGCAAAGTGTGGGTTTCTTTTCATTATCTGGCTTAGAATTTGTTACAGTTGCAAATCCAGAAAATTCTCAGCAAGTAAATTTCTGAAGGGCTATTGCTCCTTACTGTTCTCTGTGTTGCCTCTCCTCTGGAAGTGAGTCTAGACTTGTATCTGTCTTTTTCTCAGGACTTTCTCTGTGGGAACCAGAGGAGAATGGGGGTTGCCACGGACCGCCTCTCGTGGAGACCACCGACCGAGGGGAACAAGGGAGAAGGCTCAAGGAGAAATCAGGAATCGGCGAGGAAATGACAGACAGACACACTCAATGTAGTTGAATATGCTGTTGTAATTTTACTTCATCTCAAGTAATGCTTATATACTGTTACAATCAGGGAACTTGGCAAGGGGGATCAGGGAACTTGGCAAGGGGGCTACATCACCAGATCATACAACAGAAAGAAAAAGAACAGCAAAATTGTTTATAGATGATCTATTCTCAGCTTCAGATTGTGGTCATTGCCCAAAGACATGATCTAAGAGTTCTCCAAAATCTGTCTCATACCACCAACCACGTCTCTTACCCATTTCCTGATTTTCTGGCCCCAGATATCTTTAGACCTCAGAGTCTAAGTCTTCTGTAAAATAAGCCTCATAAAGTTCTTCTACATCATGAAGTCTATCAAATCCTTTCTATAAAGTCACTCAGTATTTTAATGTTGGCTTCATGCTTTCTAATACTTCTTTTCTCTCTTTTTTTATCCCATCTACACCAGGGCTTTCTAGATCTAGCTATTCTTTTTAAGAAAGGCAAGTCTTTCTAAAGCTGTCTTTTTCCTTCATGATTTATCCATCTTATTCCCTAAACTGGCCACTTTAGCAAAGGCTTTGATAAACGGTGGGACAGAGTTTAGCATGTCCTCAGATGTTCCTTTAACATCAGTGTAGTTTGCTGGCAAGACACAAGAAATACACAGAACAAAAGACAAGGAAGAAGAGGCTGCAGTGGCACCAATGACAGCTGCTTCGAGTTGACTCATCGGGCATCATGATCACCAGGGAACCGCCTGGGGCTCATCTCCGGGGAGCATAGACCCCAACCCAGCGGCCTTAACCCGCCTTAGTGGCATCTTCTGCTACACAGGCGTGACCGCCGTGGGCGTAGCAGTTCCCCGTTTTTTATTTTTAAATTGCAACTCAAAGACTTCTTGTTGCATTTTGGCCACAGAGCTGAAAAGACATTTTAAGAGACATGGAAATAAGAATACAACTAAAAGGACCAGCAGCAAAACTATGCCAATGAAAGTAAAATACTGTATCCAATCCAATGGATTGAGAGCTTTTATTCCTTGTTGTATTTCTGTGGCCAAATCCTGTAGTCCTCTAAGCTGTAAATGTGCCTGACTCATAGCAGAAATATCTCTCTGTAGGGTTCCTAAATCATGTGTAATATCTCTATCTAGCCAGACTCCTTGTAAATGAGCTTTCACCTTATCCCATGACTGAGACTGATTATAAGGTAGAGGTGTCATGCAGATTGATCTAAATCCATTATGACAACGCGTGGAGAGGGTGGTCTTTAAATTTGAGATATCCTGTCCAAGGGCAAGGACAACCTCTTCTAATACATTTATTTTTGCTTCTAGCTTAGTATCAATAGCTGCTTGCTCCATCAAAGCAGAAGTTATATTTTGATTTAATGTATTCACATAATGAGCTGTATGAATTTCCTGTACTAAAGACGTGGTAGCCATAGCAAAAGTAGTGAGTATCGAAATTAATGCTGTGATATCCAAGATAAATACAGTCACAAACCTCCGTGGTCGAACCAAGTCCTTCAAAGTATCTAGCACCTGTAGTGCTGAGTTATCATACCAAGGATCATCTTTTAGATCCATTGGCAGCATAACAAATGGAGGCCTGCGTACAATAAGCATGGTACCCAAATTCTTAGATTCTGCTGAAGTAATACAATTTGTCAATTTACAAGAATGACAAGTAAGTTGATATGAATTTCTAATCAAAGAAATATTAACAAAAGCAGATTAAGCTAACAACAGAGCATTAGGATAAGAAACACAAGCATGCAACCCAATGGCATCCGGCAGAGTATGATTAGGTCTTTTTTCCAAAAACATGTTAGCGGCAGCAACAAGTCTAAACAAATCTGTATGTTTTCTGGTTGTATTTCCTTCAACTGTAAACCATGTAGGCTCCACAAGCCCAGGAGAGAACCATCGCCTAAGAGGCTCATCTTCTCCTACATACTCATAATCATGAAACTTTTCCTTATGGGATTTTAAGTAACTCTCATAAACATTATTTTGTCCATTAGAATTAGAATAATCCCATATTTGTAGCTCAGAATTCTTAGGTTGATATCATGTGGCTGCATTAGGAAACCCACAGGTTAACCAAGCAGGAAATTTAGTCAAAGAGGAGTCCCAGAATTGATCCTTATCATGATATTTTAGGATACAAGGATCTATTGGTATCTCAGAAACTTTAATAAAGTTCTCTTTATACAAGGGATCTCCAAGAGTCTTGAATTGTGTTTCCCAGACCCAGCGCTTACCAGCACTTTCCTTGTCAGGACCATCAGTTAAGAAAGTACGATACCCTGTGCTCAGGCAGCCTTCCGGCACTTTCCCTTGCAGTGTGATACAAATTGGCAGTGAGTCTGCTCTGCCCTCAAAGGTTATTAAGGAGGACGAGCTGGCTCTCGCGTCAGAGTCCCGAGCACCATCCATCCTGACAGTATCATTGGTTAGAACTCTAATGGGCTCCTGATCCAGCCAACCCACAGGCTGTAAGATCGGAGGATTGGGGATGTAAGCCCAATAGGCCACACCCTCTACGCTGGGGGGAGTAGAAATTAAAGCCAAAATGGCAAGAAAGTTCATGCTAGCTGTTAGGGGTTTTCCTTGCTGTTTCAGCAAGGTTTTTGTTTCTTTCATCAGGTGCTTGATCTTCGTCCAAGTGATTCTTCTTGTCTGCGAAGACGGTAGTTTTATTTTCTTTATCTGAGTCACCAGCTGCTTCTGCTGCTTTTGTCACTTCCTCTTTCTGTGCCGCTTGTCCCTCTGCGGGCCGGACGAGCCTATCTGGGATCCAGATGGGGGAGTCGGCATCCTGTGGAAATACACAAGCATACCCTCGTCCCGAGGTTATTAGGATGTCCGGTCCTTTCCAAAGACCAGAAAGAAGATCTTTCCACATAACTTTTGGAAGGGCGGAATTAAATTCATGTGCCCAATGTACCATAGCAGGTGTGACATTCTTCTCATTTGTGTTTAAATGATTTAAAACAAATAAGGTGTGAGACAAAATATGATGAGGAGTAAAATATTCATTGGCCTTTTGTAAGCGTTCAATTTGTGTTTTCAAGACCTGATGAGTTCTCTCTATAATAGCTTGCCCTTGTGGATTATAAGGGATTCCTGTAGTGTGGACTATATGCCACTGAGCACAAAATGATTCAAAAGCCTTGGAGGTATATGCCGGACCATTGTCTGTCTTAATTTGAGACGGCATACCCATCACTTGAAAACAATGAGTTAGATGTTGTATCACATCCTTTACAGCTTCTCCTGTCCGAGCAGTGGCTGTTACTAGATGAGAAAAGGTATCTACAGTTACATGAACATAACACAGTCGCCCAAATGAGGGGACATGCGTCACATCCATTTGCCATAACACATTTGGTTTTAAGCCTCTAGGGTTGACCCCCATTTTTAAAGTGCAGTGAGCAGGTGGGCATTGGGCACACTGCTTTACTATCTGTCTTGCTTGCTCCCTGGTTATTTGAAACATTCTTTTTAGGGCTAATGTATTTTGATGATGAACAGCATGACTTTCTTGGGCTTCTTGTACATTAAATGCTCCTTCTTGAGTATAAAAATCTGCCATGGCATTACCATGTGCCAAAGGTCCAGGCAGATTACTATGTCCTCTTATGTGCCCTACATAGGACTTCTGAGTTCTTTGCCAAATGCATTGCTGCAATTCTTGTAAAAGAGGTAAAATAGGGGATTTTCCTGATAAAAGAGCAGTCTCCAAAGCTGGAAACAAAGTTACTACATACTTTGAATCTGAATATAGATTAAAAGGTTGAGGAAAATTTTTAAAGGCCAAAATCACTGCTCTAATTTCTGCTTGCTGAGCAGAAGTCTTACTTCCTGAATCTACATAAATTCTGCCCTCATGTGTGAAAACCATAGCCCTTCCTGAGGAAGAACCGTCTGTAAAAACATACAAAGCCTGATCAAGGGGGCTTTGAGAAGTCCAAATGGGGAAAATAAATTCCACATGCCTTGTAAATTCTATTATTGGATGTCTGGGGTAATGATACAATATTTGACCTGTAAAGCCTTGCAATGCTAGGACCCAATCCTCATTATTTTGTAATAAATTATCAATTTGTGCTTTATTATAGGGGGTAATAAGTATTTTGAACTCTTGCCCAAATAATTCTCTAGATCTTTGTCTCCCTTTTGCTATCAATAAGGAACACATATAAGGATAATCTGCTAACATTTTTGATTGTGTATGAGGAAGATGTAACCACTCCAACACCCCTTGTTGCCAAAGGCAAGCAGTAGGAGTATAATATGTAGCAAAGATCAACAATGACCAATATTTAGTATAATCTAATTGCTTTACCCTAGCTTTACTCAAAGCTTCTTCAACTATAGATATAGCTTGCATAGCCTCAGGCGTTAATACTCTTGATGACTTTGGATTAGGATCTCCATGTAGCAAGGCAAACAAAGGACTCAATGCCCCTGTAGTTATTTTTAAATATGGCCTTATCCAATTAATATCTCCTAACAATTTTTGAAAATCATTTAATGTTTTTAATTTATCCTTCCTTATTGCTAATTTTTGTGAATTAATATAATCATTATTTATGTGATGCCCTAAATAACTTATAGGTTTATTCTTTTGTATCTTCTCTGGGGCTATTACCAACCCAAAGGCAGTCAGCTGCTTTATAATTTCTTTTAATAACATATCTAAAACTTCTTTATCAGGATTAGCCAATAATATATCATCCATATAATGTATTATATAGGAGGAACTGAATTTTTCTCTTACATTTTTTAAAGCCTGATCAACAAATTTCTGACATAATGTAGGACTATTTTTCATACCCTGTGGGAGAGTCACCCACTGATAACGTCTAAAAGGCTGTTTAAAATTTACTGAGGGTACACTGAAGGCAAAATGTTCACTATCCTCAGGATGTAAGTGGATAGTAAAGAAGTAGTCTTGTAAATCTATTACTATTATTTCCCATCCTTGGGGGACTGCCACTGGGGATGGCAACCCTGGTTGAAGAGCTCCCATGTCTTTCATTACTGCATTTACTGCCCTTAAGTCTTGCAATAACCTCCATTTTCCAGATTTTTTCTTAATCACAAATACTGGGGTATTCCATGGACTATTAGACTCTACTATATGTCCCTTTTCCAATTGTTCTTGTACTAGTTGTTCCAGAGCCTGTATCTTTTCTTCTGTTAGGGGCCACTGACTCACCCATATAGGCTCCTGAGTAAGCCACTCAATTTTGTCAGCATATAGCCCTTCAGCAGTGGCCCCTATGAAAAATTTTGATGGCTCAGCTGATCTGAGGTCACCAATTTTACATTCATAGAGTATAAGATGTCTCTTCCCCACAATGTAAATGGGAGAGAGGGAAGTACATAAGGTTGTATGAGTCCCTCTTTTCCATCACAATTCCATTTCAAATGTGCAGAACTTTGTATCACTCCTGAGGCTGATCCCAACCCCATCAAGGAGGATCCTGTTTTATGTACTGGCCAACTTGTAGGCCAGTCAGAGGCAGAAATGCATGTCCTGTCTGCCCCTGTGTCGAGTAAGCCCTTAAATCCTTTTCCATTTAATTTTATAATTTTAAAAGGACGGTTTCCTAGGTCCTGGACCCAGAGAACTCCATCAGTGGATCCAAATTGGCCCTGACCTCTCTTTGTTTTTATGACTTGATTAGGTAATTTTATATAGGGCAACAGTAATAACTGCGCTATTCTTTGTCCTTTATGTATTTGCATAGTCTCTGATAAAGGCCTAACCATTATTTTTATGTCACTCTCAGTATCTGTATCTAATACACCAGGAAGTACTTCAAAATTCCTCTGATAATTAGAACTCCTTCCTATAATTAATCCCACTGTTTGTGGCAACAGTGTCCCTTTAACCTTTGTTGGAACCAAGGATATTCCATCCCATTTTGACAGAATCATATCCTTTGCACTAGCCAGGTCTAGACCTGCACTTCCTGGCGTTGCTCTAGGCAATTCATGAATAGTAAATTCTGGAGCTTCAGGATTTAACCCTAGCCCTGGTGAGGTTTTCTCCTCTCCCTTGGGTGCGGGGTTAGGAGAACACCCCTGACCTAGTTTTTTGACTCCTCAGGTTCCTCTTTATCATCTCTATTTAGAGAAGAACCATTCTTATGAAACTTTGATTTGCACTCATTCTTCCAGTGCTTCCCCTTTTTACACCGGGGACACAGACCGGGAGTTCCCCGAGGCACTGAGCCTCGCGGCTTCCTGCAGTCTTTCTGCAGGTGCCCTGATTGACCACAGTTATTACAGGTCGGGGAGGATGAATCACGTCCTCCTCCACCGCCTCCATAAGTCTTCTTTACATAGGCGCTGAATTTCTGACCTTTCATGGCTGCAGCGTAGGCCATACCCTGAACTACCGCTGGTGAGGCATCCATACATGCTTTTATGTAGTCCTGAATAGATCCTGTCTTCCTAATGGGGCGTATTAAATCTTGACATAGAGCATTGGCATTTTCCCAGGCAAGCTGCTTGAGAAGAATGTCTGTCCCTTCAGATGGGGGGAGCATCCTTCCTACAGCCTCCTCCAAACGGGAAATGAATTCCTGATAGGCTTCTTCTGTGCCCTGTCTAATACTAGCCAATGCTCCTCCCTTGGTTCCTGGAGGAGGCAGCTTTCGCCAAGCTTGGACAGCATTCTGAGTTATTGCTTCCAGCACTTCTCTAGGAATGCTGGTTTGTGCTTGTAGCGTGGCATACCCCTCAGTCCCCATAAGCATAGACATTGTGGGTTTAGCCCCTCTCTTTTTGAGGGACTGCACTATGGTGTCCTTACACCGGTCCTCATAGTCTGTTCTCCAAAGGATATAGTCCCCAGGAGACAGGGTTGCTTTGGCTGTCTGCATCCAATCATATGGAGTCAGCCAAAGGCTAGCCACCATATCCAAAACCTGCAGAGTGTAGGGGGCTGAAGCTCCCACAGTCTTAACTGCACTCTGTAATTCCTTTAGTGTCTTTAGTGGCAAAGGCTCCCATATAGGGCCTTCATCCTCTCCTAAGGATTCTGTGACTGGAAAGGTAGAAAAGGTAGTATCTCCCAAGCGTCGAGCCTCGGCCATTGCTCCTCTAAAACCCATCGGAGGAAGAGGAGGCCGATTCTTTCGCTGCGGGGGATTCTTACTAGCCCTTAGGGGCCTACGATTGTCTGAATGATCTCGGAAATCATCCTCAAAATCTTGTTCTACCATCTGATCATCCAGTCCCCAATCATCATCATCCTTTAATCCAAGACCTTCAAAGTCTGGTTTAGCATAGGTAATAGTCACAGGAGGAGCCGAAGGGGCAGAGGATTTAAGTGGAACCTTTTCCTCTGGCGCCCCTTCCTCCGGGCCCATTTTATCATAAATAGGCGATCCTTCATCTGATGCTGTTTCCCTCATAAGCCCCTCAAAGGGGGTGGTTTCAGATAAAATTTCTCGAACCTGATACCACAATTGAAATGCTTGAGGGGGAAGGGTTTTTTCACCATTCTTCTGAACATGCCGACGCATTTCTTTACCTACTTTTATCCACTCTTCTAGTGACATAGTTCCTTCCTCCATGAACCAAGGGCTAACTTCTTTTATGAATAACATAAATTGCCCCAATGCCTTAGATGAGACCATAAACCCTGATTTATGTAACATTCTCTGTAACATAGTTACCAGCATCCTCTCATTCTTAGTCATAGATTGCCCCATGTTTTCCTGTGATTACTTACACTTAACCAGTGATCCTTTACTGGCGGGACTGCAGTTCCCTGGTAAGAGCCGTACCTGATTTCTGAGGAGAAAGAAAAGAAAGATTACCTGTCCTTCGAGTCCCTGTTTGGGCGCCACCTGCCACGGACCGCCTCTCGTGGAGACCACCGACCGAGGGGAACAAGGGAGAAGGCTCAAGGAGAAATCAGGAATCGGCGAGGAAATGACAGACAGACACACTCAATGTAGTTGAATATGCTGTTGTAATTTTACTTCATCTCAAGTAATGCTTATATACTGTTACAATCAGGGAACTTGGCAAGGGGGATCAGGGAACTTGGCAAGGGGGCTACATCACCAGATCATACAACAGAAAGAAAAAGAACAGCAAAATTGTTTATAGATGATCTATTCTCAGCTTCAGATTGTGGTCATTGCCCAAAGACATGATCTAAGAGTTCTCCAAAATCTGTCTCATACCACCAACCACGTCTCTTACCCATTTCCTGATTTTCTGGCCCCAGATATCTTTAGACCTCAGAGTCTAAGTCTTCTGTAAAATAAGCCTCATAAAGTCCTTCTACATCATGAAGTCTATCAAATCCTTTCTATAAAGTCACTCAGTATTTTAATGTTGGCTTCATGCTTTCTAATACTTCTTTTCTCTCTTTTTTTATCCCATCTACACCAGGGCTTTCTAGATCTAGCTATTCTTTTTAAGAAAGGCAAGTCTTTCTAAAGCTGTCTTTTTCCTTCATGATTTATCCATCTTATTCCCTAAACTGGCCACTTTAGCAAAGGCTTTGATAAACGGTGGGACAGAGTTTAGCATGTCCTCAGATGTTCCTTTAACATCAGTGTAGTTTGCTGACAAGACACAAGAAATACACAGAACAAAAGACAAGGAAAAAGAGGCTGCAGTGGCACCAATGACAGCTGCTTCGAGTTGACTCATCGGGCATCATGATCACCAGGGAACCGCCTGGGCTCATCTCCGGGGAGCATAGACCCCAACCCAGCGGCCTTAACCCGCCTTAGTGGCATCTTCTGCTACACAGGCGTGACCGCCGTGGGCGTAGCAGGGGGTGAAGACTATTCCTTCTGAAAAGTTTTGCAAGGGCCTCTCCTTCAGCACTGGGATGCTCTGACCAACTGCACACTCATCCTTTGTTTTTGTTTTGGGGGGTACATACAAGCAGTGTGAATTCAAGCCCCACACTTCCATAGACTCAGGCCTTAGCCACAAACCTTTTTCATCCTCCATGTTTGTTTCCTTTGTGAAGCAGTTCCCCCTGTCTGTCTTTTCACTGAGGGTGTTGAGACCCCTGTAATTCCAGCTCCTTGTTTGTGGGGACCCAGTGCTTGCACACATTCACCCCAACATGGCCATGAAAGTCCAAGGCTCTAGGAAAGAGAGCTGCTCCTGGCTTCTGTGGCCATGCTATTTTCTGTACTGTCTCAGGTTTATGAATTTTTAATAACACTTTATTCAGTCTTGAAAAGTTGTTCTTTCTTGTTTTTTTGAAAGGAAGGAGTTCGCTAAAAACAAGAAGCCCAAGTAAACCATTTTTGTAGCTTCTCACCCCCCCCCAACTTCCCTCTGCTCAGTATGCCTACACATGAGTCCCTGAAGCTGTCTCTTTTCTTGCCTGCAACCTACCTCCAGAACAGCAAGCCTAGCAGGTGGCACTTGATCTTAAGGGAAGAAATTACTGTGCTAGATAGAATGTCTGTCTCCTATCACTCAAGCTCCTGTGTTTATATATGCTTCGTGTGTGTTGTTCATATAGTAGGACATGTTTACAATGTGTCTATATTATATTAAAATTATATATACATATACATGCATATATTCACCTATGCCTGTATTTATCTAAATTTTATATAAATATTATATGTATTATATATAGATAGATATATAGATATCATATATATATATGGAGGCATTGAGTAATCAAGAGTTTTGGGACTCCACTGCCTTGTAAAGCCAATAGATATACACTGTCTGTGTTCTCCTGACTTTTTTTTTTTACAGCTGGAAAGAGAATATCCACAACAGTGTACATATTAAACTCTATTTCTTCCAATGAAAACCAAAGGTCTGGCAGGGTTATGAAAGCAGGTTCTGCACCTCAGGGTGGATGTGGGCTGTAACGTTCTTGCCCGGCCAGAGGTTAGCAGGCTGGCTGACCCTCTGTGGTACCCTTTCTCTGAAACTCATTCCTGCTTCTCTGCTGAAGCTCACACCTCATCATCTCAGCATTTCTCTCCACTGCACAATGTGCTTCTTCACCCTTTTTGATTCACCCTATTGACACGGCAATACTGTAGCTTCTTTACTTAAAGAAAAACAATACAACTGCTGTGAAAAACACATTAGAACCTGCAAAAACAGCTGACAGCTCATGGCCTCCCATCACCACTGGAGCTTCCCTGGGCTATCTAACCTCTGGGGATATTGCCTGAGTTTCTAATCAGCTCTGTTTGTTGCCATCTTTCTCCCTCTATCTTCTAGGTTATGTGTTCAAACTTCTGAGACCACATTTCATTTTGGTGCTGAAGACAATGACCAGGGATCAAGAGAGCCAGCTGTCTGAGGCTAGAGAGATGGCTCAGTGCTTAAGAGCACTATTGCTCTTGCAGAAGACGTGGGTTCAGTTCCACAGCACTCAAATGGAAACTGACATCCCCTTTAATTCCAGTTTTGGGGGATCTGATGCCCTCTGGCTTCTGTGGCTACTTGAATACATGTGGTGCCTGGAAACTCATGTAGTACACATACATACACATAAATAAAAATTTAGGAACCAAAAGAAAGCCGATTGATTTTCATGAACACCCAAGAAGTCTACAAATAGAATTCAAAGCTTTCTTCCCCATTTTGAAACAGAATTCCAGCTTTGTTGTTCTGTCTTTATTATAACCAAGGACCCCCAACATTGGAATATAGGACCCCGAGGGGGGCTAGAAAAATGTTCAGTCTATGGATTATTTTTATTTAATATCTTAGAAGACAGTAACTAGAAATCCCGGGGTGTGTGTGTGTGTGTGTGTGTGTGTGTGTGTGTGTGTGTGTGTGTAAACTGCTATAACCCTGGTGATTGTGACAGCAGATTTCACACAGTGACAGGTTTTTAGATACAGAATGTGATGCCCCAGTTTACCATTTCTGAGACCACATGGTACTCACAAACGACATGTCTTGCTACAATTCCGTGTACACTGTTGCCCCCATCACACAATATCATGAATTGCATCCATCATACCTGAGCCCTCCCATAGATGTGCAAAGTTGAAGCCAGAGTCATTTGTTCTCCAAATCCTTCAGAACTCTGAGCCCATTAGTGTGGACAGATCTGGATTCTGACTGTACTGTGCCAATGGGCATTATTACCTCCTGTTCGGTCAAGTGAGACATGCTGTGCCTCCAAATAGGCTGTGTTTTCTGAGGTAACAGCCCTCCCTGTTTATAGTTTCTCCTCCAGGGGGTTATTTTTTAAAAGCTTATTTCACAGAATCAATTTTAGTGGGCCCTTTAAAATGGGAGGTGATCTGGAGGTAGCTCAGTTTGTTTGAACAATAACTTTGGCTTATTGAAGTGAGCATTGGCATATCATGCCCCCATATGGCAGTCATTAGAGACAGGAAACTTGAAACACTTATTGCTCTGACATAGCTAGTAAAAAGAATTGAGGACATTTTTATAGGACCTAACAATTGTGACAATAAAAGGAGAACAGAATCCATTTGTACATGATAGACAAGAAGAAGAAATCTTTGAGGAACTGAAAGATCCTAGCTTGGTAATAGTCAAGGTAGAGAAAAAAAAAAGATTTTCTTGGACACTGAGTTAACTGTTTACTGAGAACTTATTAGTTCCCAAATGTGGTGACTTCTGATGATATAATGACTGTAGGAATGTCGACCCAGAAGATAGATTAGATGCAAGGCCATTGGATGTAAGGGGGAGGATAAATACAGAGGTAAGTAGAGAGTTTGGGGACACAGGAAGACTCTTCCCTGCACTGTCAGGGCGAGACTTGGATATAATTGTTTTAGGCTAGAGTGGGAGGTGTAAAAGCTTCAATGAGAAAGAAAATAAGGTCTCTTTGAGAAACTTCCAAGAAGTTCTTTATGCTTCCACTAACTCACAGATGGGACTGTCAGGAGGGAAAGTTGAAGACATAAGCTAGGCTCAAGATCACAGATAGCCAGCCTTCCATGATACAGGCAACAGAAAACCATGAAATGCTACCAAGCAGAAGACTAATGCAGTGTCCTGTTTAGTTTTTGTTGTTGTTGTTGTTGTTTTTGTCAACTTGACACAAGATAGAGTCATTTGAGAAAAGGGAATTTTAATTGAAAAAAATTCCTTCATTAGATTGGTCTGTAACAAGTCTTTGTGGGTATTATCTTGAGTAATGATTGATATGAGAGAGCCTAGTTAACATGGTATGTTGGGGGTACCGCCCCTAGGCAAGTGTTTCTGGATGGTATAAGAAAGTAGGTTGAACTAACCATGGGAAGCAAGCCAGTAAGCAGCACTCCTCCATAGCCTCTGCTTCAGTTCCTGCCTCCACCATTGAGTTCCTGCTCTGACTTCCCTCTGTGATGTAGAACTGTAAGATGAAATAATCCCCTTCCTCCCCGGTTTGCTTTTGGCCATGATCTTTTATTCCAGCAATAAACCCTAAGGCAAATGGTATTGGCTGCAATATGGGAAATGGGGTGAAATCAGGAGAGGTGTGGACACGAAACAAGTTGGGACTCCTGTTAAGTGATGATCAAGGCAATGCTCACAGTAGTCTGGACTCAGTCAACTGATGGAGAGTAAAGAGACATGAACAGACTGAAGATAATTTAGGAAGAGAATGTTAATAAGACCTGGAAATGGGTTGGAATAGGAAAGGAGGAAAGAGAGAAACTAAGAGGACTCTGGCTTAAGCCATTGGAAGGAGATGGTGCTGTTCAGTGAGATGGTGAACCAAGAAGGAAGAGCCAACTGAAATAAACAAATGTGAGTTATAATTTAGACCTCTCATGTTTGCTTATGGGACACCCAATGGACTCCAGGTGTCTAGAGCACAGGAGATGAAACAGGTGAGACTTAGAGACCTGGGAGTTATGAGACCTGGGAGTGACATGGTGATGAGGTATGGCACAGGAAAAAGAGAAGAATGCTCATTGGAAACCAACAAATACTAAAAGAAGAAACAAGGATGCTAGGAGCAGTGTAGGGAACAACAGATGAGACCCAGGATGGCATCATGTCAGAGGGATGGGAAGGAGGCTTTGGAAATGAATGGATTGTCAAAATGTCAAAGCCTGCAAAGATGGTTATGTACCAGGAAAAGGAAAAGGAACTGAGGATTTTATTTATTGTATTCAACAACTCAAATACCATGATTAACCCAGAAAGAACAGTTCCCGTGGTGTGATGGAGGGAGAGACAAAGCTGTCTTCAGTCCCAGAGTTAAAGAGTAGGATTTGAGAATAAGAAAATCTCTCTCAGGAAGGGAGTGAGACAAGGTGGTAAAAGGAAAAGGACATTGGTAGATGGCAATTGTTTAGGAGCTGAGACCTAGGAGAAAGTAGAGCTGTTTCAAATGCTGATGAGAATCAGGCAATAGGGGAGGAGAGATCCATGAGATGGGAGGCAGAAGAAGGGATGGATGGTGCATGGGGTGGAGGTGGGGGAATGTGTGCAGAGAGATGCTTGTCTGAGAGGGGATCTAGTTAATGACTACAGAGTGCAAGTGCATGCACCAGTAAATGTTCATGACCTTAATTCTTGGAGCAATCAAAGCTCAGTTATGTGGCTTCCCTGATTTGGCTAGACTTACCTGTCCAATACTGGTCACCTTGGACAGCAGCCAGATGGAAATTCTGCAAGGAATACTGACTGAGCTTTCTTTGGAAATGACAGAGCTTGTCAATGGGGATGTGGACACTGTAGCCAATGGTAAGTCTATTTCAGGAGGCAGAGGCAGTGAGAGGTTCTAAAAGCAAAAATGTGAATTATGTAAGCTATCTGGGGATAATAACCTTTGGCTGCCAGGATCAGTAAGAAGGACATCATTGGTCGAAGGCAGTTTAGGAAAGAGGTCTTCATAGAAGCCATATTGCATAATTCTTATTACCGGGGACACCTTCATAATACCCCCTTCTTTGTAACCTCTAGGCTTTAACTATTGGTTAAAGCTGACAAAGAGACACCATTTTGATTCTGACTACTTTGAGAGGCTCCCCAACAGTAAGCTGAAGTGGGGAAACCACATCTTTATAGGACTTCAGCCTGGGACCAGTGGACTTGCCCAGGCTTGCCCTTCTTGTGAGGGTTGCTGAGTTTCAAGAGAGCAAGTTCCAATAGTCCAATGCCCCAGCCTATTGTAGTCTCCTCTTCTTCAGGACTGCTAATCTCCCACAGCCTGTAGCATGTGACTGAGCCCAGTCTCTGGTCATCCTACCCACACCGCATACTTGCTTAAGTGCCTGAGAGCACAATTCTGGACAAGATGAAGGCTTAAAACACACACACACACACACACACACACACACACACACACACACACACACACACACACAGAGAGAGAGAGAAATACAGTTTTGACATTTTTATAATTTATTTTTATTTTATGTACATTGGTGTAATGCCTGCAAGTATGTCTGTGTAAAGATGTCAGGTCTCCTGTAACTGGACTTTACAGACAGTTGTGAGTTGCCATATGGGTACTGGGAATTGAACCAGGGTCCTCTGGAAGAGCAGCCAGTGCTCTTAACTTCTAAGCCGTCTCTCCAGCCCCAGTTTGGACATTTTGTCAAACACAAGAAGGAAAAGCAGTTTGCAAGGAACAGAGCCAAAAGACAAATTGAGGACCCTGCTGTAGCCTGTTTTGTTCAAGCTGGTCGCTGTGGTATTATCCATGTCTGGAAGGCTCCAGTAAGCAAATCAGTGAAGATAGGGACACTTTGTGGTAGGGCCAGCATTGCCATATAAACCTCAATGACAGGAAAGGCAGCTTTATCACTTTGGTAGAAAGGGAGAGAGGCCTCCATAGCATCCTCAGAGGCCCATCTGGTCCAGAGCAAAAGAAAAAAGAAAACTTCCCAGATGTGTTTAAGAGAGCTGTGAGTTTAATTTAGAGTTAGTGTGTGTGTGCTCATGTGTGTCTGGGGAAATCAGGATGTCTATAATAAGAATGTCTATACCAATGAACTATGGGTTTCATTCATATCACACCTAGAAGTACATAAAATGAGCCCCAGTATCAGAAAAGCAGGAATCTCCAGGCTCAAAGAAAGGGGCAGTACAGGGGCTGAAGCGATTCTGTAAGAGTGAGTGTTCTCTCTATCTGCCTCAAACACCCCTAAAATGATTGTCCCCCATCTCTGGACTCCTGTCTGTTGTCAGGCAGAATTGTGTCATTGGTGTTTCCCTCAGCTTCAGGAAGAGGGTGAAAGAGGATCCCTGTGAGTTCAGAAATGCTGTGTCCTGTGATGAATGTCCCAACCCAGGCATGGGTTTCCATCAATGTCTAATTTCAGCTAGGCTGTAAGAAAGTGGATGACAAATCAGACAGAGGGGAAAAGGTGGAAATGAAGATGATCATTAAAATACACATTTAGACCTACTATGGCTAGCTGTCATTAATATACATGCCAACCCTAATGTTATATTTACATTCACAGCAAAGCAATGTGACCAGGAAGTTGTCCAGACAAATCTTAAGAATTCAGAAGGTAAATCCAGGTGGGTGTGGTGGTCCACCTCATCCCAGCACTGGGGAGACAGAGGCAAGAGGTCACTTGGAGCAAGCTGGCTAGCCAGACCAGCTAAGCCAATGAAGTTTGGGTTCAAGTGAGAAGCCTTGCTTTAATATAGAAGTTGGAGAACAGCTGAGAATGACATCCAATCTCAATCTCAGGTCTATACATGCACACATGTGCACCCCTACACATGTAAGCACACATACACAGACACCATATACACAGAATACATGAAAAATTAAAACAAAGACACACACGCCTTTATTTAACTCACCAATAGTCTAAGTCTTATGAGTCTAGATCCACTATTTTAAAAAGTGTCTCCCCTCAGAAAATAATAACAAAAAACTTTCGTGTAGTATTATATGCATGCCCATGCGTTGGTGCATGCACATTTGAGAAAGTGTGTGCATGTTTGGGAAGACAGAGGGTCTATAAAAGTGAAGCATGGGCTTTGTCTAGATACCTAAAAGGGACCTACACATTTTCTACGTTCTTTCTCATGGGGTAAAAATGGTTGAAATCCCATGTGGGAAATAATATGATTGCAAACTAAAATGCATTCCTTTGTCACCAAATGATATTAAAAGGTACATAGAAAACACAGGTGAAGGTCCGAAGAAATATGGATGGAACAATGCATGGAATTCGAGGCTGGCTAGACTAAACAGAAAATAAAGATGTTGACTGAGTCAACGGTAGTGCTAGGTACTGTTTACAATGGATTGCAGGAAGAACTGATTCTGTGCCAAGAGGCACCAAAGAGGAGATATCCTGCATAGGAAGTCACTTTTTATAAAAACCAAGTGTTATCACCAATGGAGCAAGTGGCTTGATTTGAAGGAAAACAAAGAATCTGAAGTCAGGCTATAGTTATAGGTTATAGCTGCAGAAGCCAGAATTTCCTATGATGAACTCTCAAATCTGAGCATGTGCATGACTCACCTGGGGATCTTGTATAGATAAACTATACATGCAGCGGGGCTGGCTCACCCTAGAATCTATGTGTCTGTACAGTTCCAAGTGAGGCCTAATACTTCTTGTCAATGAACTACACCTTTAGGAGAGACGGCATAAATAAATATATAGAACAGGAGCTGAAGAGATGGTTCAGCTGTTAAGGGCACTGGCTGCTTTTCCAGAGGACCCAGGTTCGATTCCCAGCACCAGCATTGAGGCTTACAACTATCTGTAACTTTAATCCTAGGGGGATCCATTTTCCTATTCTGGCCTCCTTGGATACTACACACATGCACATGGTATGCATGCATACATACAAACAAACGCCCATAAAACAACATATATATATATATATATATATATATATATATATATAATATAGTTAGGGTGCGGCTCATTTTGTGAAAATCAGATCATCTAGACTCTGGTAAATAAGTTTTGATTATTAAAGATGGATCATGTAAATCAGAGGTTCTTAACCTGTGGGTCTAGACCCCTTTGGGGTCACCTATCAGATATCCTGTACATCAGATATTTACATTATGATTCATAACAGTAGTAAAATTACAGTTATGAAGTAGCAATGAAATAATTTTATGGTTGGGGGTCACCACAGCATGAGGAACTGTATTAAAGGGTCACGCATTAGGGACATAGAGAACCACTGATGTAAAACATGTACCATGGAAAGGTGCGTTGCCTATCTGTGGCTACCTCCTTAATAGTTATCATACGAAGCTGAGGTATGGCCCAGCGACACAGCCCGTGCCAGCAAGCATTCTCAAGGCCTTGGGCTCAGATCCCAAACACTGAAAAAGAAAGTTGTCACATAAGAAATTGTGACAACTTTTACAAAAAAGTTTTACTTTTACAATATATTTATTAGAATATATTTATAAATATATTATAAATGTAAATATACATATATTCTAAGTAAATATATATAAAATACTTTCTGACTTCCGCCCTGTTAGATAGTAACAAATAGTTGTTATCAGAGTTCCATCAGTGGGAAACAAGTATACATAATCTATTCCCTAAGATCAAAGTGGGAACTGAGCAATGAAAGAGAAAGCAACTGTGCTATATCAACAACACTATAAAAACAGGTATTCATCCCAGTTTCATTGTTGAACTGACACCGTGTCACCTGTTAAAACTTCTGCAGCGTCTGTTGTAACTTAAGAAAAGCAGCTTGAGAGAGAGAAAGACACCATGTGACAGGGTTCAAGCAGAGGGTTTTTTTTTTTTTTAATTAGGGAAAAGGATCATAAAAAGGGGAAAGGGGAGAAAGGTGACCAGCCTCTGGGGACAGGAGCAGCAGGTGGGGGGGGGGAGAGACAGACTGACAGAGAGAGGGAGAGAAAGAAAGAGAGAGAGGAAGATGGGAGGTGGGCAGGGCCCTTTTGAAAGGGAACGTAGTGAATGTGCACAGGTGGTGCTCTTGGTGGCTGCAGCTGAGGGCGTATCCTGTCAGAATTCCAAAGGCAGGCCAGTACAGATGCCTGAATACTAGCAGCATTGCTCCAAGAAACTTAGAAAGCGAATTTTCTTTTATATACCTTTTATTAATTTTTAGTGTATAAAATAATGGATTTTGTTGTGACATTTTCATATATGTACATCATTGTTCTTAGTTCATGTTCATGCCCCCATCACCTTCTCTTGCCCTCCTTATTCTCTCTCTAATCCTGTTCCTTCCCACAAGTGGTCTCTTTTCTACTTCATAGATATTTAATTTGAATTCCATATCTGAAAGAAACTATGTGACATTTGTCTCCTCTGAGTCTGGATTATTTCAATCAACATGTTAATGTCCAGCTCCCTCCATTTTCCTAGAAAATGAATTTTCTGACATACTAATCATTCATGTGATAAATTCTGAACATGTTTGCTAAAAATATAGAAAACGCAGCAACTTCTCTTTTGTTCATTAAAAAGTTGGACTGATGTCAGAGAATATAGTAAATACTAGCTTATTTCCATAAAATCCTTTGATAAATGAGATTGGATAATGTAAAAAAATTGGAAAAGGATCAAATAATGGATATCAGATTTAGTAATGGAGGACAACAATGTATCTATGAAAACAAACCAGACTTTGAAGTAAATCACCAAAATTTCAGAAAATATATCATCAGTTGTATTGGTCTTCCTAGAAATATCAATAATGTACAAAAGGTTTCAGTGAAAATTAAAACTTCATCATTAACAAAATAATTAAAAAGCACTATGATTCTTAACCTTATCCATTTTTAATTTATATTTTGTGTACACTTTCATGTAATATAAAAGAACAGTGGTAGATTTAAATATAAATAAATACATATGCAGTTTAAGGAGTTGTGAGTTTCATTGTTTTGTTTTGTTTTCTCGGTTTCTGTGTAGCACTGGCTGTCCTGGAACTCTGGGGACCAGGCTGGTGAACTCAGTGATCCACTTGCCTCTGCCTCAAGGGTGCGGGGATTAAGTGTGCCACCAGGTGTGTCAAGAGAGTTATCTTTTTTCCTTTTGTATTTATTCTTCTCCCAAGCAATATTTCCTGACCACATCCTTCCCTGCCTCCATTTCTTCTGGCTCCCTCCCAATACCTCTCTCTCAGATCCACTTCTCTGTTCCCCCCAGAAAAGAACAGGCCTCCCAGGGATTGCTACCTAACATGACATAAAAAGATGCAACAAGACTAGGCACAACCCTCATAGCAAGGCTGGACAAAGGCAACCCAGCAGGAGGAAAGAGTCCCAAGAGCAGGCAAAAGAGCCAGAGACAGCCCCACTCCCAGTCAGGAGCCCCACAAAACCTCCAAGCTACAGAACTGTAACGTGTATCCCGAGGACCTATCTCAGACCCACACAGGATCTGTGATTGCCATTTCAGTCTCTGTGAGCCCCCATGAGCTCGGCTTAGTTGGTTCTGTGGGATGTGTTCTCCTGGAGTCCTGGCCCCCTCGGCCCCTCCCCTCTTCTGTGGGGTTCCCCAGCTCTGCCTAACGTTTGTCTGTGAGTCTCTGCATCTGCTCCCATCAGCTTCTGGAGGAAGTCTCTCTTATGACTGAGCCCCGCACTATGAGTATGATCTATCAGTATAGTAGAACATCATTAGGAATTATTTCACTGACTTTTTTTTTTCTTTGCCAGTCATGCTTGGTTCCACCTTGGGTCTCCCGGTCATCCAGCTTCTGGTTCCTGGCCATCCAGGCTGTGCTGGTCATGTGCTCCCTTCTGGGATATGGGTCTCAAACCAGACCAGTCATTGATTAGCCATCCCCATAAGCTCTGAGCCACCATTACCCCAGCGTATCTTGCATATAAGACAGGTTTTAGGTGGAAGGTTTTTTGGCTTGGTTGGTGTCCCAGTCCCACCACTGGGAGTAGAGCCTGGTTACAGAAGATGGACGGTCTAGGGTCACCCTCACAGGTTCCAGGAAGTTTCTATGAGTTGTTTATTTTTTAATAGGTTGTACAATGCAATAAGACCAGAGGCCTAATGCGAATCAACACATTTATAGACTATAAACACCGAATGGTCCTTTTCATTCATTCGATGAATATTCATAATACACAAATATAATTTTAATGAGTACTACTTTCATGTATATTCTAAAATACATTTAACCTAATGATGATTGGATTTGTTAGCAGTAATATGCAAACACTGTGAGTTGTCCTATATCCGAAGAAAGAAAAGTCATCCCTTGGGCTAGATGAGGTGTCTGTGCGGTGGCATGCCATGCATTTGGACGATCCCTGGATAGCATCCTTCTTGAGTGGGGGAGGGTGGGATCCTGACAGCCTCACCTCACTAAGGAGTCAGAGCTGGACTTCTGCTGATGGTCTTTTGGAAGCGGTATGTGCAGAGCTGCTGTGCACAAAACTCAAATGCCCAGGCCTGTGCTTAGCAGGGTTACCACCTTTTGTGTTGAGGGGCTCTAATTCTTCCTCTTGGAACAGAGTTTCTGGGGAAACTCTTATCATGAAAACAGTTTTTATAAATTGCCTCTTGTCAAACCATTGCTATTGGCTCTGATAAGCGGAGTTCTATTGTACGTAATCAGTACTTTAAAGAACTTCCCATGGGAAAACAGAACAGAGGTATTTGACTGTTGCTTGAAGAGAAGTGGAAATTACTTTCTTTGTTAGAAAGGAGCAGGGACAGAACTGTGCTGTCAGGATAATGGAACAGGAATTCCTTTCTCTCTGTAATTGTGTTGTAGGGAAGAGAAGTGAAGAGCTGGTGCCTAGAAGAGGCTGTTGAAGCAGTTGAGGAAACTAAGCCATCAGTAGGCTCTATTGGAGAACAGGGCGCAAAGCCAAGGGCGGATACTACAGGCTTTGCATGAGTCTAGCCTGAAGGTCCGGCTCATTTTGTCAGCCCTGAAGCTGGGGACTGTAAATGAGGAATATTTGAAAATAATAGTGATGGATAACAAATAGAAACAACTTTTTCTGCTCATCTTTTCAAGTTGATACATTTTGAGATATATTACCCTACTGATAATTAATTATGAAGCTGTTTGCAGACTCTGGCTAATGACTTTTTTCTACAGTTCTGGGGTTCATCCAAGGGCCTGGTACATGCTATTCAAATACTGCCCCAGCTTGGCTAATATCTCTCCCAGAAGACATAGTTTGAATTTCAGGGTAGGCACTTGCCTAATAAAGTACACATCATCAATACAGCATCTGTGTCTCTTGGTGATGGTACTCAACAATAGCAGGAAAAGAAGCTGCAGATTTTTTAATGAATCCATTAATTTATCTGTTTGTTCACTTTTGTCCTGTTTCATAAAGTGGTAGGGATCTTAAAAAATTCAAGGTTACTTAATTTAGCAAATCACTATGGAGCATCTATTTGGTGCCATGCACTATTCTAGAGGAGAGGTAAGATGTGAATGGGAACACCAGTTTCCTGGTTAGTTTTTGTCAACTCGACACAAACTTGAATCACTTGAGAAGAAGGAACCTCGGCTGAAGAATTCCCTTCATCAGAGTGGCCTTTGGCAATGTCTGCAAAGGATTATCTTGACTGATGGTTGATGTGGGAGCTGCAACATCTCCAGGCAGGTGGGTCGGAGCTGTGTAAGAAAGGTGGCTGAGCTTCAGCCAGAGAGTGAACCAGAATAAGCCGCCTTCCTCATTGGTTTCTGCATCAGTTCCTGCCTTCACGTCCCTCAATGGTGGATGGTGACCTGGAATCATAAACTGAAATGAGCCCTTTCCACCCCAAGTTGCTTTGGATTGTGGTGTTTATTGCCACAAGAGAAAGCAGAGTAGAACAACCAGTGGCCATGCTTTCACAGTGCTCGAAGTCGGGGTGAGAAGACAGGAATAAAATACCCATCTGATATTACTAAGTGCCACATGAAAATCTCCGACATGACAAGGTGGCATGGAGTGACTGACTGGGAGAAGCATTCAGGAAGTCTCTTTCAGAAGTTGGCATTTGCACTAAAAGAGAAAGCAGAGTTCCGTTTCACACAGAACTGAGAAAAGAGCTTTCCACACAGAGGGACCACCAAAAGCAAAAGCCCTGAAGTGAGGGCAAGCTAAGGAGACATTAATCCAGTGAGAGAAGTGGGTGCTAGAATATGCAGGGCTCTTTCTTTTTACTTTATTTTTAATACATGAGTTTGTTTTTAATAAATGATTAATTTAAACTGTATTCTAAGTGCAATGGGAAACTGTGAGAAATAAAAACAAACAAACCAAGAAGCATAATATTTTGCAGTTCTTTACAAGCTGTAAGAATTTTTTTCTCATCTCTGCAATCCATGCTAACCTTAGAACTTGCCTTGACCTCGGAGCGTAGCAGAAATGATGTTTTAATTCCAAAGGCTAGTTCTCAGAGGTCACTGTAGCCTCCACCTTTATCTTATTGGGGTACTTCTACTATCACGTTAGAAATCCTAAAGTGGATTACTAAGTGGACAGCAACCATATGGTGAAGCCCCGACCGATAATCTGGCCAAGCACGGAACTCTCGAATGTGTACACTGGGACATGTTAGACAGCATGGAGTTGCCTCAGGACTACAGTCACATGTGTGAGTGCAGGCAGCTCCGGCGGAAGAACTGCCTGTCACCACTGCAATGGTGACCCGCACAATTATAATAGCTTTAAGACATTACACTTTGGAGTGATTTGTTGCACAACAATAGGTTCCTGAAACAGAAACCACAGGAGAACTTTAATCCTAGAAGTGATATGATGTAGTTTACATTTTAGAAGATCCCTTCGGCAGGATAAACTCAGAGAAACATTGGAAACCCACAGTGGCAAGAAATCTCAGGACTTAAACCAAACACTTTTCTGAACGAGTAATGTTGTCCAGGGGCTGGAAAGAATGTTCTCTGTCCACAATGAGTTTTACCAAAGCAGGACATACATTCCACAGCAAGTGGTGTCTCAACAGCAAAGACGAATGGAGAACATTTAACTCTTCTGAGTAGACACAGGTTTCCTAAAGCCTGGGAAAGCCTTGCTTCCCTTCCTGAAATTCCCTCTGCACACTGAAGGCAGTTCTGCAGCGTGTGGTACTCTAAAAAAGCAGAGTGCAAATATGAAGAAGGATCAGCAGCTGGTTTCTGACTATATGAAGCCATGGTTACTGATCCTACCTGTCTGACATATACGTACAACATTGATACAGAATGGCTCTCTAACTATAGAGAGAATTACTGCGTTCACAGTTTGGAAAACAATACTGTTAAAATGTCAATCTTCCTCCAACAGAACTCTGCATTCTGTGTGATGCCAATCAAAATCCCACAAAGCATTTTTTTTTTAGAAATTGATATGCTCATTCCAAAATGCATATGGAAATACACTCAAGATAGAACAGTAATCTTCAAAAATAATAAATAAGTTGGAGAATTTTATATATTTGGATTTCAGGATATAGTTATAGCAGTAATCCAATTATGTGGTTTTACATAAGGATAAGTAAATATGTCATTGAAACACAACAAGGAAGGATGAAACTGTGTGTATAGGCAATTATCTTTAACAAATATGGCAAAGCTATTCAATCATAAATAGTCTTTAGCAAGCAATGCTCTAACAACTGAGCTTTCATACAGAATAATGCACCTTAGCCTCTACTTCACATCATATCCCCAAATACATTTCAAATGAATCATAAATCTTAGCAGAAAACCCCAAGAGAAAATGTTCTTGATCTGAGAAAAGCACATACTTAGGCACAGAAAACAATAGCCATAAAATGGACATAAATAAATTTGCTCATATAAGATATCATTTTTAACAGAAAGAAGCAAGGCAGAGTTGGAATAAAAAGTCACAGGCTTCTTGATAAAAATCTTAAATTCAGAATATATAAAGAAAGCCTGCAACTCAACAATTTTTAAAAGTCTCCATTTTTCTTAAAATTGGGGTGGTGCTGGCCATAAATAGATGTTTCACAAAGGAAAGCATCCCACAGCAACAGGAGAACTATTCAACATCCTTAGCTATCAAGATAACAATGAAAACCTCAACAAGATTTTACTCTTCACTAACCAGAATGGCTGAAATTATGATGTCTGAATAAATTATGGCAAAGATACAGAACAACCTTTAAATATTTTGGGTGTGGATTTGACAAGTTTCAACCACTTCAGAAATCTGCTGGGCAGTTTCCCATTAAGCCTATCCTGTGGGGAAGTCCTCTGCAATTTTTTTCTTCTAGGTATTTATCTAAGAGAAATTAAAACGTATATACACAAAAAAGACTTCACAAAACTTTTCATAGCAGCACTTGAGAGTTCTGAGGGGTAAGATTTTGAGTGTTCATTGGCAGCAGAATGGATAGATGAGAGATTTCAGAATATTCTTAAAATAACATATTCTCCAATGCAGGGGTTCTAACAGCTAATCCACTGACAGCATGGGTAAATCTCAGGGGCATTATGCTGAGGAAAAGCAGCCAAACACAGGAAGTATATACGAAGCCCTAGAACGAGCCAAATGTCTAAGGTGTTGTACCCCAGAACAGCACTGTGGCCTGTTACAGGGATGAAGGGGTGATTGACAGGAGGCACTTTGCAATGTAAGGGTCATTTCCTCTAGCTTGGTGGAGTATGGAATACATCACTGTATTTATTTATCAAACTGTGACTATTTCATTAAACAAGCTTTCAGAAGAAAAAATAATCAATGACTGTATCAAAATTTAGGATAACCAATAGATACGGTAATTAAGATGTGGAACTACATTCTGGGACGTCTAGATTGAGACTTGAAGGAACAGAATTCTATTTGGGTTGCTTTTTTTCCCCTGAGCTGACTCGTAGCAAACAAACTCTTTAGACAAACCACCCAGGCTACAATAAAATGGGGAGATTATGACATATGTCCTGGCTACCTCACAAGATGGATAAATAAAATGGTGTGTTGGATTCCCTGAGCACATTTTCCTAATATAGTGTAGTTAGTGGTTTCTAAGGGGTTTTATCGGAGTTTTAGGTCAAGATCAGGGTTAGCAGCCTAAGGCCACCCATCTACCCTCTAATATAAACAGCTCACTTTGTTTAGTCTGGCCCAGATTCCATGCTAATCTCATTCTTCCTTCACAAGAACCCTTTGAAACAGGTATTATGATCACTTTCATTTACAGTTGAGTCGAATTGTTTCTGTTTTGTTTTGTTTGGGTATATCACCCCTACCCAGGGGCCTTAGGAGTGTTACGTGTGCCAATAATCGGCAAATAATCGGTCATGGGATACACCTCCCAAACCCAATCTTTGGTTTAGTGAGGTGAATTATTAGTCAGAAGTCACCCAGCTAGAAAGTGACCAACACTGATTTTTGTTTTGTTTTGTTTTGTTTTTTTGTTTTTTGTTGTTGTTGTTCTTTTTTCGAGACAGGGTTTCTCTGTATAGCTTTGGAGCCTATCCTGGCACTTGCTCTGGAGACCAGGCTGGTCTCATACTCACAGAGATCTGCCCGCCTCTGCCTCCTGAGTGCTGGGATTAAAGGCATGACGCTGATTTGTACCTATTTCTGCTATTCCACTTCCCCCATCCCCCCATTCCTCCTTGAGACAGGAAAAGCCACAACACAGGCCAGAGGACACTGGAGGAGACTTGAAGGGTAGAAGAACAAGCTTGTCTGGCAAGCAAGGGCCCTGGTGGCAGGAAGGAGCAGGGTAGAGCAAAAGGAGCGGCAGGTGCTGGATCTTAAAGGATCTCAGGAGACTCATTTCCTGGGTTCCAGCCTGGATCTGCTGAGCATCAGGTGGGAATCTGGAGAGGCTGTCACTGCTTCTGGGGAGCCCAGGAACTACGGGATTTGAACTGAGTTTTAGGCTTCAGGACGGACATTAGAAACACATCTGACTCAGAGCATTTCAGTCAGAGCAAAAGACAGAGGCTTGCCACTTAAGTTTTTGGGGCTCCAGCAATGTTTTTGTCCCTTGACCAGTGCCAAACTGCCTAAGGTTTTCCCTGGTTGATAGTTACAGTGTGTAGAAGACTAACTTCTAAGGAGATCATGGTACTGGGTACTAAAAAAGAACTTGGATGCCCAGCTACGTTGTGAGACCCAAATTCTTCCTTTTTGCTTGAAGGTGGTCATTAGATGCTGATGGCCTCCCTGGACAAAACCTCTGAGAATGAAGGGAAGGTCTCCAACTAGTTTCTCCCATCTAACCTGATAAAGACCCCTCTTCCCATCACACAGGATGAACAGAACATGAGACAGCTGAATTGCTGTAAACAGCGCAAGCAGGATTTGCCCTCTGCTTCTGAGAGCCTATTCATGTCCTCTTTGGAGCAAATGAGAAACTTTCACATCCTAGATCTTTATTCCTTCAAAAATCCCTCCTAAGACAGATTGGATTTCATTTTAAGTTGCATCCGCAACCCCCCAAAAGGACAGAAGCTGGAAGGCAAGTCTTGGCATTGCCAACATTACAGCTGGCTCCCCAGCCCAGCCCAGAGCATCTCTCGCCTGCCACCTGGACAACACAGTCTGTGCTTGGGCAGACATGACCATCATTTGTTGCCTCTCCCCTGCTCCCAGGCTCCTCTCCCAGCTGTGTCTGTGGGTGACACAATGACCTTGGCTTTTCTACCTATGAGGAAAATAAGAACAGTCCTCACTCAGCTCTGGCTCTGGACCTCTAGGTTTCATAGCATCTTTTTCCTCTCTCTAAATGTGTCTGTCCTCTCTGGACCTGGTTCCACTTGAGTGGGTTCCAGCCTCCTCCTGGCAACTGGTTTATATTTAGGTTTTTCTACAAATGAGCACACTTTCCAAGCAGCATGTTTCCTTCTCTGTGGTGGGCCCACTTTGTCTTCCTGGCAGTCCCTAGGAGGGAAGGCTGTTTGTGTGGGGGAAAGGGTTGTCTCAATCATCAGAAGGCAAGAGAATCAGGGTAAAGGGAGTGGGAAGTGATTCAGAATTAAAGCAAAAGGTAGATGGATTAAATAAGGGAAGGTGGGGAGAGAAACATAAGGGCCTTCTACGCATTCACCATACCAACTAGAGACCAAGTGTTCAACCTTGAGCCTAGTGGAGACATTCTCATTCAAACCGCCACACTGCCCATGCCAAACATTTTTAAACCCTTGTTGCATCTTTTATTTCTTTGGAAGTAGGATTTTAATATAATGTAAACCAACCATTTATACTTAATTGAATACCCACTATGAATCTAAGGCCGTCCTTGTCCCTAAAAGCAGATTTCAAGTAGATGAAACACACTACATAACACATTATGATGCAGGAGAGAAGAGAGTTTGTGTGAGTACTCTGGGAGCCCAGTGCCAACCCAAAGGAGCAAAGGGGCAGACTGACATTAGCACTGGGTCTTTGAGGTTTGTACCAAGTTAAGAAAATGAGGAAGGTGAGTCACTGGGATGAGGAAAGCACCGAGGATGCAGTGAGGAGAAGGTGCAAGTGTGTGTGTCTGGAGTCCATCAGAACTGGTGGAGGACTGGAAAGGAGAAGGCAGTGGCAAGCACCTGAGTCCAAGCAGGAAAGGGCAATGTGCACCACTTTGAAATGGTCAGACTATCTTCAGGGGACGGGATGGAGTGTTCACAGTGAGAGCCATGACAGTGGATAATGATGGGGAATGTTCTGCTGTATATATGTTTCTCTTATTGGTTAAAGAATAAAGCACTGTTGGCCAGAAGGGAAGAAAGCTAGGTGGGAGTAAGAGAGGTGGAGGATTCTGGGAAAGGTAGGCAGAGTCACTCACATGTAGGACACGAGAGGAGTAACAGGTCTGGACCCTTTCTCCGGTAAGAGAAGACCATGTGGAAATACTTAGATTGTTAGAAATGGGTTAATAATTTAGACAGAGCTAACCAATAAGAAGCCATAGCCAGCCACCAACAGCTTTATAACTAATATAGTTTCTTTGGGGCGGAGAAGGGTGGCGGGACCAGGCCGGCTAGAAAGTTCACGTAACAATGTTTGTCATAAACACATCTGCAACAGTGTGGGTTGGGGGACTCGGGAAGTTTAAGGCAGGGGACAATGTGTACTAGTACTTCATGGAGGCAACTTCTCATTTTAGAGTAAGATAGAGTCCATCCTTAAGATTCCACTAAGAGGAGGGCTGGAGAAATGGTCTGGGGTTAAGGGCACTGGCTGCTATTCCAGAGGGCATGGGAAGTTCACCTTCACCCATGAGAAGCCAGATCAGGGATTCCTGAGTTACAACACGTTCCAATTTTGATAGATGACTCTCCAAATTCCATTCCCGTTTCTATCCCATTTTCCCTCCTGCTTCTAGACAAGAGCAACCTGAAGAATAGGCAAATGTGAATGGTCTTTATATCGAAAAATTCCAATCACCTAGTGTCGGGGGAGACAGATGTAGGATAGTTTTACAGGCTTTCCAAAGCATTATTGTCCTCAAGATGAAGCCTCAACATGGTTTGTAAATGTGTGCTGATCAGTAATGATAATGTCCTGTCACTTAGAAGACATTCACCAGCTACACTAATGCCATGCAAACTGCTAATGCTAGCTCCTGGGGTCAAAGAAAGAGAATTTCATCCTAAAAATGACTTAATATAATACTTTGAAATATTAATGGGTAATCTTTCTCCCATCTCCTGTCACGGAAGAGACTGTACCCCATCCAGCGCTCGGGCAGCCAAGCACTCAACACGGCAAGAGATAGAATAGTAAAAAGCAAGGAAGGAGGAGAAGAAACACACGATGACAATGAAAGCAACCAAGGACTACTTCAGACTTTCAATTTAAAAAAAAAAAACTAGGCTTTAGGAAATAAGATAAAAACAGCTTCTCAGGTGAAAATTGTACTGCTAATAAAAGTTCCCTGAGCTCGAAGGTGACATGCAAGAAAGCATGAGAGTAGATTCTGAGTACCCATGTTTAGGAGATTTCTAAGAGAAGGAGAAAATCAACTTGAGATCTTCCTATTAGGATTTTCCTATTTCAACTCCTATCCCTAGCAAATGTGGACCTTCCTTAGTCTCTGCAATCTGGGGTCAGCTTATTCTCACAACACACCACTCCTGCCAGCCAGGCAAATGGATGGTTGGAACAGGAGGTCCAAAATAAGGAGGAGGCAGAACCCCATGCATCAGACGTCTGTCCTTTTCTCCCTTTCTTTCCTCATAACCAGTCACCCTACTGTCCCCCGGGCTTGCCCGTCGCTGCTTACCCACCTGGATATTTCTGCCTCTACTCTCAGGTGTCCTTGCAGGTTCATAACCAAAAATGACGCAGGTCTGTTCCTGTAAGAAGCCCACTGAACCAACTATGCTGGGATGGACAGGTGACTTCTGTATTCCCGAAGAGGCTTGTGGAATATTGGAAGCACCATAACTTTTCAAGGGCTGGCAAGTTGATTTCCTAAACAACTTGAAGCAATACCACCCCAAACCTAGACTTCCTGACTATTCTCCAATTAGCAACTTCTCAGTCTTGATCTATGAGAAGGTAGAATTGGTAGAGTGAGACGCACTGAGGGCGTGGTCAGGCACACCTGTAACCAGCCCCGAGGAGGCGTGGTTAGGGTGTTCCCTACAAATGTGTCTCTGGTAGATGGAAGGTTGATGGAGAACTGTTCTTTCCTTTCTTTACTTGAAGCAAGGAATGGTCCAGAGGGACTAGCAGGACAGTACAGTTAGGAGATTAAGTCAGGAGCTAGTACAAGTGCTGAAGCTGGATTTTGGTGCTACTGCCAGTCTTGATTAACTCACTATTTACATTCCAGCCTCCATTCCCACTGCCATAAAATAGGAACAGTTAATGCTATACTCAGGATTGTAGTGAAGAGTTCAGGAGACAATGGTGCTCCTGGTATGTTCACCTCTATGGCTAATGTCTTGCCTGGTTTTAAGCAGTGGGTGGCAAAGTGTGCTTCAACCCACATGTAATCCCACCCTCTCCTGCAAGGCTATGTAGTTTCTTTACATTGCCCAATATTCCCCACGTGACCCATTGAATCCTGTAAAGTATCTTCATAGTGGTCCAGTTTATTCTTCTGTAAAATTGAGCAACAGCTAAGAGTAACATACAGTGGGCAGTGGGTTTTGATCCCTTCTTTGGTAGCTTTGCCCAAATGGAAACTAACCAGACTCTGGAAGAAAATGAGAAGCACCAGTGAACATCCATAGTTGATGTTCAGGGCCCAGTCATCATGTGATTACTAACTAAATGTCCCTGTGTTTGGTTAATTCCATGGCTTTAAAATCAAAGATTAATTCAAATACTGGCTCTACTAATTAGGCATTGTGTGGTCTTGGGAAAGATCATTCTCTTACACTGAAACTTAGAGAACAGAGTATATGAAGATTAAGGATAATATTCTCATCTCATAGTAGCTCTTTAGAAACTGGAGATATTACCTCTGTATACTTCAGGCTCCTCCAGCCTTGTTGGGAGTGATGCTAATAGCCAGCAACACAATTGCACAATTGTAAATAAGCTCGCTTCCCTAATCACTGAGCCAGCAAGTTCATGCAGATAAGAGAAAGCCCGCAGACAGCTGTACCTCTCAGCCCTGGCTGCACATTCGAATGGCAGAGGGAGCTCTTCAACCTCCAGTGCCCTCCCCACCCCCTGGACCAATTAGGTCAAGGCTCTGGAGGAGGAGCTCTGGGTGCAGCATCAGAATTTGTAATGCTTCTCCGGGTGATACCAATGAGCCCTCAAGGTTGGGAAACTCTGGGCTGCTTCTCCAACATTAATGTGCATATTTAATACCTAGGAGTCATATTAAAATGCAGAGCCTGATTGAGAAGGCCTGGGATGGGACCCAGATTCTGAATTTCTAATGAGCTTCTAGGAGATAAGGGCTAGAGAAGGCCTGCTACCTTATCAAGATAAAACAACCAAGAGCCTGGTATTTGGGGAATGGACAGAAAAAAAGTATAAAATGAAGCCTTGAGCTGCAAAAGCCAAGTGACCAGGGGACTATTTTTAAAAAGTGGCAAGTAGCCCTGAGCTTATGAATGACATCTAGGAATACCACTATTCTGTAGCAATGCCTGGGTTAATGATCAAAATTAATGCCCCAAGTCTCAGAGAAAATTATACGTTCACAGTGTAGTGGATTTTCCTTAGTCAGTTTGGGTTGCTCCAAGAAAGTACTACAGACAGAGTGGCTTATTAACACCAAGGACTTACTTATTGTGGTTCTGGAAGCTGTAGTCTGAGGTAAGAGCATGGCAGAGTCAGGCTCTGACGAGGACCTTCCAGTGTGCAGGCAGACCACTTCTCATTTTTTCTCAAAATGAAACCGGATTAGAAGGTTTTCTAAGGTCCCTTCCATAAGGGCACTAATCCCATTTAGGAAGTGGCCCCTTCTTACATCCAATTATCTCCCAAATACCTCACCTCCTAAAACTGTCACTTTAAGTGTCAAATTTTCCTTACACATACACACACATTCAGCCCATTGCAGCATTAAACATTTTGGGGTCTCAGGAGAAAGCTCATCTCTAATTCTAAGAGATAGTTATAGGCAACTCTTTCTATGAGAAAAAAAAATCTGCTAATGCCAGTTACTATGCTTACTAATCATTTATCACTCAAAGACACGTGATTCTTCAACTTCCAAACCCAAAAAGACAGTGTGATTGTTTTCCATTAATCACTAGCCTCTCTTCATAAAAACGTCACTGAACCTTTTATTTCATTGACACTGGAAATGGCAGCGGTTTTGTTGTTGTTGTTTTTGTTTTGTTTTAACCAATAGTTTGAGCAGTTGCGACATGCCACACATCACTTCCAAGCAGAAGTCTTGAGGGCTGACACCTGGTTCTTTTGTTGTTCTTTTCCTCTGACTGAAGGAAGAACAGATTCTTTATCCTGGCCTTCCAAATGAAGGAGTCATGAGCAAAGTTTACATCTGATATGTATTACTTCAACCTGATTGTCACCTTGATTGGCTGGAGAAGGTCCTAGGAGAGAATCAAAGCACTCACACCTTGAATGTGCCTGTAGTGGTATTTTCCAGAGAGGATTAACTGTAGTTGGAAGATCAATCCTCGTGGACAGAACCATTGCACAGGTTAGCAGAGAGATGCAGATAGAAAAAGGCATTCAAAGCTGGGCATGGTGGCGCACACCTTTAAGCCCAGCACTCAGGAGGCAGAAGCAGGTGGATCTCAGAGAGTTTGAGGCCAGCCTGGTCTCCAGAGTGAGTTCCAGGATAGCAAGGCAGCAAGGGCTACAGAGTGAGACCCTGCCTCAAAAAAGGAGGGGGGGAAGCATCTAACACAGACTTGATGTTATCCCTCCTCTCTCTCCCTCCCTCTCCTTCCCCCCTCTTCCTCTCCTCTGGATGTCATGATTTCCATGAAGTAAACTGCCCTGCCACGATGGTCAGAAATCACCGAAACCATGAGCAATAAATGTCATCCCTTAAGCCACTCTTGCCACAACAGCAAAAAATCTAACACACTTGTAAGACGTAAGAAAGAAGCACTGGTTGCTATGGGATAGCCTGGTGAAAACTGGCCAATGCTGAAGTATGGAATGAAGGTTGCAGAGCAGAATAAGGTGTCAGGCAGCCCTTACTACATGACATGGATGTCACTGTTATGAGCAGAACTCGGAGTCCCCCAAAATCCAACATGGAGATGGAATCCGGTATGTAAAAGCCAAGAGCCTTTATTCAAGTTTGAACTTGCACTCTCCATGTGTCCAATGCACTGGCATGATCCAAGAGCCTTGAGCTCATTTGGGTTGGGGTCTTTTATCATAGCAGAGGTTGGAATGGGGGATTCCTAAGGTTCAGGACCCCTGATTGGCTGTCTAGGGGGTGTCTTGGTGAAAGGGGATGGGTGTGCTCTGGGCTAAGGGATTTCTTGTGATCCTATCTACAATTGCTGGAATGTTAGGTATTTTCCTCTTGGATGGTCCATTCCTGGGTGGTGCCTAGGTGGTCCCAGTTTGTGGTCTTTCCTGGAGTCAAGTATTGCCTTAGCATAAACTGAAACTTCACACCTACTTTCTGGTTGGTCTCTATTGAGCCTGCCTATGTAGATGTGTACCAAGCTGCCCTGGGCCCTTCAATCACCAGCCTTAAAAGTGGATTGACCCTATGAAGTCTATCTGTCCAGGGTGAAGAGAATAAGTCAGATACCCCCTGGTAAGAGTTGTGGGCATTGCTTGTAGAAAATGTCCTCTTTGAAATGAAGTGGGAGGTGTTATGGGATCTTCTCTTTCCAGCTTGGTCCTGCAGCCATTGAGCCCCAAATAAACACACAGATGCTATATTAATTATAATGAAGGGACCAGCTCCCCATTTCGGCAGCCATAACAGCCGAACATGTATTTGTCTGACCTTGTCTTAGTCACTAAGGTCAGATGCCTGCCCCTTTTGGCAGCCATGACAGTAACATGTGCTTTTCTGACCTTGCCTTAGTCACTAGAGGTTAGGTGTCTGCCTTGTGGCAAGGAACCAATCAGAAGTTAGCTGGTGGTGGTATGCTTTACGGCTCTGGGTGTGCTTTATGGACAAGTGCACAGCAATGACACGCAGAGCATAGCAACCACCCTGGGAGAGCCTATGGGCCATAACAACCAGTTGGCCAATCAACACAGGGCAAGCCCTCCAAGCCTGGAGGCACACCGATCCTGAGCCTGTGGGTACCCCTAGCCACTCCCCTTATGCTGCCCTACAAGATCTCTATGCAGTCCCTTCGAGCTGTCTTTGCTAGCCATCTGCCATGGCGGGTGGGTGAAAGACCCGAGCTAACATGGGGTTAGCTCGTTAAACAACAATAAAGCCTCATGCAGTTTGCAGCAAGCCTTCGAATCTGCCTGGTGATTGGGTTGACCATAGTCCTGGGCTGAGACCCCAGAGGCCTGAATTTTCCGGGGGGCCTAACAATAAAACTATTGGCTAGTGGCTAGGGCTTCTTATTGGCTAGCTCTGTCTTAATTATTAACCCATTTCTACTAATCTAATTATTTCCACATGGTCTTATCTTACTGGATAGAGAGAATACCTGGCTCTTGTCCTCTCTCCCAGGCTCTACATGATGACTCCAGTCTGCCTCACTTCCCAGAATTCTCCTCCTCTGGTAGCCCCGCCTATCTCCCCGCCTCTATTGGCCACAGTGTTTTATTCATCATAAGAGAAGCATATACAGAAGGACTTCCCCCATCAGGGAGTCTGGGCATAGCAGGACAATATATATGAAGAAGCATGCAGGCAGGTGTGGAAGCAATTAACAAATTATCCTCAGAGATATGAGATCTGAAGCCTAAATTTAGAGTTAAAGAAGAGGAGGCCACAAGGCTATGAGAATGGCTGAGGTCTTTGATGAACTGACACACTGTTTCCTTGGACACCATGATGTTGAGGTGCGTCTCTTCTGGTCTCCATAGAGAAGGCACTTGAAGCCACTCCAGGTCTTTCTCGTTAGTTCCTGTCTACTTTAGAGACCTCCTTTAGTCCCTGAGGAGCACAGGTTCACAGCTGACCAGATCCCAAGCTACTATCTCCCTTGGAGAGTTCACTTGTGAGAAGTAATTATTAGAGGCAAGTTTCAAGTATTCCTGGGTCCTCTGGCCAAGTCTCTATCTGTAACAAACACCATTTCAACACAAAATCTTTCTGTAATTTCTAAGACTTCCTGTCTTGTGCCTGCTGTCTCTGTAAACTATCAATTGGTACAGATATTTTCAGCCCCACTGAAATCTTGAATAACCAACCAACCGCACTTGTGTCTTTCTAAGCACTGTAATTATGCGGATGGCGGGATTATTCTCTCACACTTCCTCAACAGTTTATCAGCATCCAAATGGGAACAAAAGACTCCAAACCATCTGAAAGCAGCTCAGCTATTCTGGACATAAAAAAGGTGGAGCCAAAGCACAGGGAGTAAAGTGACAGGAAAAGGTCAGGGGTGAAGAAAAGCCAGAGTCTCAAACAAGTAGGACAGATAATGAGCCCATGACATAGGAAATCTTCCTCTACTTTTTAAATCTCATCTGGTGCTGTAGCCACTTTTGGCTTGGTAAGGAGAATGTTTCTTTTTGTCACAAACTAAGTCTTAGAAAGCTATTTCCTTTCTTTTCTCTGCATGCAAAATCCATTACAAAGCTTGAGGCCATCTCTCTACTCCAGAGAAAAAGAAAGTATTTACAAAGAAGGCAGAAGGATGTCTCCACTCACACAGAAAACAGAAGGCCAATTAAAGCTCTCAATGGGAGACAGTTCTGTGAGCTTGTTTCTGTCAGAAATAGAAAAGCTTGGGCATCAACCAGCCCAATGGAATCTTGAAATTTGCAGGCAAATGGATGGAACTAGAAGAAACCATTGTGAGCGAGGTAACCCAGTTACAAAATGACAAATATGGTATGCACTCACTCATATGTGGATTTTAGACATAGAGTAAAAGATTACCAGCTTACAATCCACACTGCCAGAGAAGCTAGTAAACAAGGAGGACCCTAACATGGTCCTCTGAAGAAGGGGAAAGGGACAAGATCTCCTGAGCAAATTGGGAGCATGGGAGGGGAGGAACTAGGAGAATGAGGAGGGGAGAAGAGGAGGGGTGAGGAGGAACATGATGGGGCAGGGAGGTTGAATTGCGGGAAGAACAGAAGAGCGCAAGATAAGAGATACTATAATGGAGACATTATAGGTTTAAAGAGAAATCAGGCACTAGGGAAATGTCTGGAGAGCTACAAAGATGGCACCAACTAACAATCTAAGCAACAGAGGAGAGGCTACCTTAAATGCCCTCCCCTGATAATGAGATTGATGACTGACTTATATGCCACTCTATAGCCTTCATCCAGCAGCTGGTGGAAGTGGAAGCAGATACTCACAGCTAAAACTTGAACTGAACTGGAATCCAGCTGCAGAGAAGGAGGAGTGATGAGCAAAGGGGTCAAGACCAGGCTGGTGAAACCCACAGAAACAGCTGACCTGAACAAGGGAGAGCTCTTGGTTCCCAAACCAATAGCTGGGAAGCCAGCATGGGACTGATCCAGACCCCCTGAATGTGGGTGTCAGTGAGGAGACCTCGGAAATCTATGGGGCCCCTTGTAGTGGATGAGTACTTATCCATAGCTTAGGAATGGAGTTTGGGAGCCCATCCCACATGGAGGATTACTCTCTGAGCCTAGACACTCGGGGGTGGGCCTACGCCCTATCCCAAAGGATATGACAAGATTCTGAAGACCCCCTACGGAAGGCCTCACCCTCCCTGGGGAGCAGAAAGGGTATGGGATAAGTAGGGTGTTAGTTGCGGGGGGGGGGGGGGGATGGACCTGGGATTGACATTTAAAATAATCTTCTTTCTAATTAAAATTTTAAAAATTTTTAAAAAGGAGGAACCAGACTTGAGTCATAGGATGGGAGGACTGGAGAGCCCATTGGAATTTGACTCTCCTCTGCCATCAGCTCCCAGGCCTCAGTCATGAAGGTGCCAGACAATGGTCCAATGGGAGCAGGCTTCTACCCACACCCTTAAAAGTCTTTGATGACCCAGAGCAGTCATGAGAGGTCACAGCCTAAACATGTCTTTATTTACTGAGCTGCTTACCTACTACACCTTTTCACTTCTCTTTGTAACTTTCTTTTTCTTTTTTCCCCTGACTTCTTGAAAAATAGAATCCTTTTAGTTCCTCATAGTCATTGCCACTTTTATATTAACAAGGAGGGCTGTCCTTGTATTTAACACCTATCATGCTCCAGCGGGAGTGGATGTGGGACAGGACCCAGCTGTGCTAGAGGGCTAGAAAGGGAGGAGAATAACACCAGAGTTGAGCTTGGAAGGAAAAGACCACATGAAGGGACTAGACCCTCACCCAGGCCCCTGCTTTGGCAGCCATGACAGGCTGCAGAAAAGATCCAGCAAGAAAAAGACCCCTGACTCAGCAACATGTGCTGAGTTCCCTCCCTTGCCAGGCCTCCTAGTCACTTGGAAGCCAGATACCGTCTCTGTGGCAAGGAACCAATCAGAAGTTAGCTAGCAGGCTCTGGATGTGCTTTATTATAATAGTGGAATGCAGAGCATAACAACTGCCCTGGGAGGGCCTATAGGCCATACCAACCAGTTGGCCAATCAACTCAGGACAGGTTGTCCAAGCTCGGAAGTGCACCAATCCTGAGACTGTTGTGGAGCCCTAGACACTCCCCTTGCTCACCCCAATAAATTTCTTGCCCCTTGATCCCTCTGGGTCCTTTTCGATCCACCTGTCATGCGGGAGGGACAGAAGATCTGAGTTAAAGCAGTTAACTTATTAAACAGTAAAAGACTCTTTGCTTTTGCATTGGATCGGGTCTCTTGGTGATTTGGGGTTCAAAATCTGGGCACAACACCCAGGAATGTGCTAGATGCTGAGGAGCAGTGGGTGCTGGGATACAAGGCTGGACTGCCGTCTTATACCAGTAGAGCAGTCATTGTTACGACAGAGCTGGTAATGAAAAACCAACGTTGTTTCTGATGTTTGTTGCCGGCTATCAAGCCACTCTTGCCTATTCTCCCACAATCCTGTATCATGTCTGCATTTCGTCATGCTGGTAATAAAGTCTGGGTGCTGTCTCCTTTGGTAAGGAGAGCAGGTTCAGGAGGAGGTGAAGGCCAGGCTTGCTGAGCATTCTCATGCCTGTCCTACCCCTGATCTACAAGAGAAACACTGAGCCTATCTCCTTCCATGATTCTCACAAGCCATTTCAGATCTGCTCTGCCCTCCCTTAGAGACTTAAATTATATAACCCAACTATTTTTATTCTATGTGTTAGTGATATCATCAGATCAATATTTAAGAAAAAAGTATACATTTAGTGTGTGTGTGTGTGTGTGTGTGTGTGTGTGTGTGTGTGTGCGCGCGCGCGCGCGCGCGCGCGCGCGCGTGTAGGTCAAAGGACAACATGAAGTAGTTAATTTTCCCCTTAACCATATGGGTTCCAGGAGCCAAACTGAGGTCAAGTTAGATGCTTGATGACAAATATCTACTGTGTCATCTTGATGCCCGCCCTCGCCCCTCCCCCCCACACACCAAATTTGGTAGACATGCACTCACTTCTACTGGTAACCAAGGAAGAACAGACATGGAATTACCAGTGTACTTATATCATCCAAGGTGATTTCTACAGGAGGCTTTCTTTTGACCATCAACCAGCTCCCAAATCATGACATGGAGAATCATTATTAATTATTATGAATGTTTGGCCTTAGCTTATACTTGTCTCACTAGCTCTAATAACTCATTTTAATCTGTTTCTCACTATCTATCTTTTGCCTTGGGGCTTTCTGTATGTCCTCCTCCATGTCTGGCTGGCTGTCAGCTGCCTGACTGTCTAGCCCTGGGTGTCTCCCTCTTGTTCTCACTCCCATTCTCCCCTGAGCCTAGATTTCTCCTCCTACTTATTCTCTCTGCCTGCCAGTCCCGCCTATCCCTCTACTGTCCAGATATTGGCTGTTCAGCTTTTTATTAGGCCAATCAAGTGCGAAGCAGCAACACAGGGCTTGGCTTAGTGGTTAAGAGCACTGGCTCCTTTTCCAGAGGTCTCAAGTTCAATTCCCAGCACCCAAATGTTGGCTCACAACCATCTATAATAGGATCTCATTCTTTCTTCCAGTGTGTATGAAGACATGTCACTCATATACATAGAATAAACAAATATTTAAAACAAAAACAAATACAACACATCTTTACATAGTTAATGTAATATTCCACAACATAAACAAATGTAACACATCTTGACATAGTTATAGTAATATTCCACAACAAATGCCTAGATAATAATTGAGTAAGGGGGAAGCACATTTTGGAAAAAGCTGGACCATGTTGACAGGAAAAAGCAAGGCTAGAGGCTGATGTAGGTTATGGTGGATGACAATGTAATCTGTGTAATATTTTTACCCTGAGCTCATTGTTGAGGGTATGTCACTTAGGTGCTCCCTGTGGGAGTTTGAAAGGATTAGGATATGTGGCCTTGTTGGAGTGGGTGTGGCCTTGTTGGAGGAAGTGTGTCATAAGGGGTGGGCTTTGAGGTTTCAAATGCTCAAGTAAGTCCCAAGGGCTCACTCTCTCTTCCTGCTGACTGCAGATCTGTATGTAGAACTCTCAGCTCCTTCTCTAGCACATGCCTGACTGTGTGCCTCCATCCTTCCCTCTATAAATATAATGGACAACGTCTGAATCTGTAAGCCAGGCACAATTAAATGTTTCCCCTTATAAGAGATGCAGTGGTTGCTGGGTGGTGGTGGCATACACCTTTAATCCCAGCACTCAGGAGGCAGAGGCAGGCAGATCTCTATGAGTTCAAGGATGGTCTAGGCTACAAAGCTACATGGAGAAACCCTGACTCGAAAAGTCGAGAGAGAGAGAGAGAGAGAGAGAGAGAGAGAGAGAGAGAGAGAGACTGTGGTCATGCTGTCTCACAGCAATAGAAAACCTAACTACAATACTCCAACAAATTAGACTCTACAAAACTCATCTACTATAACATATAAACCATGATCTGGGAGCTTTGGCCATGATTGCTGTGGAATAATCCTTCTATTCACTATGTGATTATATGTCACTGTGATTGGTTTAATAAACTAGCTGACTGACCAATATCTGAGCAGAATAAAGTTAGGTGGGAAAGCTAAACTAGGAATGATGGGATGAAGAAGGGTGGAGTCAGAGGAGTCAACAGCCAGATGAAGAACAAATCAGACACACAAAATGGAGTAGAGGTGAAAGTCATGAGCCTTGGGGTAGTATATAAATTAATAGAAATGGGTTAAGTTGTAAGAGCTAGTTAGTAACAAGCCTGAGCTATTGGTTTCTGAGTGATTATTTGAGAGTGGCCTTGGGACAAGAAAACTCTGCCTACTAATGGTTCTTTGGCTCTAGTCAGCAACCATTGCTTATTTCACCTATTCTGACCCACTCTAGCCCAGAGTCCCCAGTTTCCATCTGCTTCTCTCTCTGCCTCCCATTTTTATTTTTTGTTCTCAGAATTTAATGACCTGCATTGGACAAGATAGTCTGACTTGAATTGGTATTTCTTCTCATTTCATCTAGAATTTGATACTTATTTTTGCTACTGCACATCAGGGCTCTAAACACACACACACACACACACACACACACACACACACACACACACACCTCAAAGGTAATTGTGTGTAAATTAGAGAGATAGAGGGTTAATCAGAATAGAGAACTCTTGATTTATCTTCAAAACCCAGACTTCCCTGGATGGAATGGTGAGGGGTTTTGTTTTGTTTTGTTTGGAGGGGGGCTGTTTTGGTTTTTGTTTTGTTGTTGTTTGTTTGTTTTTAAAAAAAACACAAGAATGCTTGGCCAACTCATGTGCCTGTTTGACAGTTAATTAAGAATTTGTTGTTAGCTGAAAAGTGAGCATGAGGCTTTGAGATTTTATGTACATCATAAACTAGTACAAAATAAGCTGTGCAACAGCAGAGAGAGTGAAGTGGAATTTCCAGATCCAGCTTTACTGCTCTCTGTCTTCATTTTTGTAGACCACAGTTTCCTTATCTGTAAGTTGGTGAATTTAGATTTAGATCAGTCTCCAGGGTTCTTCCAACATTAAATTTTTACTGGATCTCCTAGACAGGATAGCTAAGCTGTGTTGCAGTAACAAACTGTGAATTTCAATGGTTTAAGGCTTGAAATTTATTTCTCACTCATAAAAACCACTGTTGTGGATTCTCTTCTCCATTCAGACTGACAGAGACCTCCCTTATTTTATAGCTATTCCTTCTGGAAGACGGGGACTCAGGGTCTTTGCAGCATGTAGAAGAGATTTATGGGTCAAGCATTCGTTTGTAAATGCTCTGTCCCAGGTGTGACAAGCATTACTCCCGCCCAGTACTATCTAACTGCACAAGAGAAATGCAATGAGGAGGAACATATGAACACTCAGAACCCAACACCAAAGTCATACGCTCAAACCATGCCTGGTACGCTTAGAATAACACAGAGATTGTCCAGTGACCACAGACACTCCAAGAATGAGCTGCCATCTTTCCAGGAATAGCTTAACAGCATACTAGAAAATGAATGACTCCAAGCAAACCACCACTAGGAAAAACAACCTGAATACAAGGTCTAATAGTGGGGGAAAGTACAGGGCATCCACTTCGAATTTAACTGGAGGTGGGGTGCCGAAAGAACCTTCTACATGAAGCTAACAACCGTATAGTAACTGAAAATGTGCCCTGAGTCTTGTAGTCTACCTTTGAACAATACAGTGGGAGAAAGTACATAAAAGCAAGTTGCTTAAGGAGTTCTTTTCTATTCAGCATGACATATCCAGATTCAAACCAACCATGCACAAGACAGGGAAGATTTTTGAGTCTGACAGTATGTTCCCCGGTTAGATGATGGTTGGTTCACTCAAATTCAGCAACCAGGGCATAATTCCCCTGTAGTCCCCACCAACCTGAAGAATATTTACGTCTTCCACAGACCTTGGGCAGCCTTAATGAATTTGGGGATGGGGGTCCCCAAATTTGCAAAATGATTTCATTCACAGGAGAAGGGAAAGAGGATTGAAACAGAGCCACATTGGTCGCTGCCACATTGCATCGTAGTGTGACAGGGCAAGACAGCGCAAAGGTTCCTCCATCTTGTTTTCTTGCTGAGGCCATTTCAGGTTTTACCACAATTTGATCTCCTTGCTGGAAAATCCTGTAGAAAATTACCTAACTCTATTCAAGGAACTGAAGATCAAGACACTGTAGCTAGATTCTCTGTGCTTCTGTTAAACTGCCTGTTTGTGTGGACTCCCGTCAAGCTAACCACTTCTGTTAAATTACACTAAACCCCCTGCTGCTGCTGACCAAGATGCCAGAATATGGTTTCTGCCTTAAAAGACCCAGTGCTCTAGACACCAGGGGCTACACCTAGATCCCTGAATTGCTAAGTATCATCCCAGCCAGTTGGAATGAAGACTTTCAGTTGTCTATGAACTGTGTCTTGAGTGTCATCTCTGGTGGGCTCCCTGTAACAACAGAAAATGCAGGAGTCGTCCTTCTAAGCCTTAGCATATATTCCACTGGCTGCTAACTTCATAATGAGAGTAATTTGATTTCACAAGGCATTAAAGGGTCCAAAAGATGTGAGGAAGAAAGGAAGAAAAATGGAGTGATCTTTCAGGTTGCAGTTCAGTTTTTCTTTAAGCTTGGACATGAGCCATCTCTTGACCTTCCAAAATACCCATGGGAGAATGTTTTCAAAGATTAAGTTCCCCTTTGCTTTACTGAATCCCCATCTTGAAAAATAAGTCTCAGCCGGGCATTGGTGGCACACTCCTTTAATCCCAGCACTCGGGAGGCAGAGGCAGGCGGATCTCTGTGAGTTCGAGGCCAGCCTGGTCTCCAGAGGGAGTGCCAGGATAGGCTCCAAAGCTATGCAGAGAAACCCTGTCTCGAAAAAAAAAAAAGAAAGAAAGAAAGAAAAGAAAAAAGAAAAATAAGTCTCCCTGGGTAACTCATAATTTTCCCTCCACTTTTTAATTTGAATTAAAAACAAAGATTGTTTTACATGTCTATCCCAGTTCCCTCTGCCTCCCCTTCTCCCCTGCCCCCCACCAACTAACACCCTACCTATCCCATACCCTTTCTGCTCCCCAGGGAGGGTGAGGACTTCCATAAGGGGTCTTCAGAGTCTGTCATATCCTTTGGGATAGGGCCTAGGCCCGCCCCCTTGTGTCTAGGCTCAGGGAGTATCCCTCCATGTGGGATGGGCTCCCAAAGTCTATTCCTATGCTAGGGATAAGTACTGATCTACTACAAAAGGCCCCATAGATTTATAAGGTCTCCTCAGTGACACCCACGTTCATGAGGTCTGACTCAGTCCCATGCTGGTTTCCCAGGTATCAGTCTGGGGACCAAGAGCTCCTACTTGTTCAGGTCAGCTTTTTCTGTGGGTTTCACCAGCCTGGTCTTGACCCCTTTGTTCATCACTCCTCCTTCTCTGCAACTGGATTTCACTTCAGTTCAAGGTTTAGCTTCCTTGTTTAGTATCTGCTTCCACTTCCTCCAGCTGCTGGATGAAGGCTCTAGGATGGCATATGAATTAATTATCAATCTCATTATCAGGGGAGGGCATTTAAGGTAGCCTCTCCCCTGTTGCTTAGTTAGTTGGTGTCATCTACAGACATTTTTCTAGCACCTGATTTCTCTTCAAACCTATAATGGCTCCCTATATTATCCTATCTTTTATCTTGCTCTCTTCTGTTCTTCCCCCGACTCAAACTTCCTGCTTCCTTCTGTTCTTCTCACCCAGTCTTCTTCCCTTCTCATTCTCCTAGCTCCTTCTCCCCTCACCTCATGCTCACAATTAGCTCAGATCTTGCACTTTTCCCCTTATCCAGGGGACCATGTATGTCTCACTTAGATTCCTCCTTGTTTCGTAGCTTCTCTGGCAGTGTGGAGTGTAATCCTTTACTTTATGTCTAAAATCCATATATGAGTGAGTGTATACCATGTTTGTCTTTTTGTGACTGGGTTACCTCACTCAGAATGGTTTCTTCTAGATGTATCCATTTGCCAGCAAATTTCAAGATTCCATTTTTTTTTCTGGGGAGGTTGTTTGTTTGTTTGTTTTTTGTTTTTCCCACTGAGTAGTACTCAATTGTGTAAATGTACCACATTTTCTTTATTCATTCTTCAGTAGAGGGGCATCTAGGTTGCTTCTATTCTGGCTATTACAGATTCTGGCTATTACAAATAATGCTGAGATGAACATGGTTGAACAGATGTCCTTGTTGTATGAATGTGCTTCTTTTGGGTATATGCCTAAGAGTAGAATTGATGGATCTTGTGGTAAACTGATTCCCATTTTCCTGAGGAATCACCACTGATTTCCAAAGTGGCTGTACAAGTTGGCACTCCTACCAGCAGTGGAGAAGTGTTCCCCTTTCTCCACTTCCTCTCCAGCACAAACTGTCATTGGTGTTTTTTATTTCAGCCATTCTGATAGGAGTAAGCCTTACAGAAGCTTCTCAGTTTCAGGAGGTCCCATTTATTAATTGTCAATCTCAGTGTCTGTGCTACTGGTGTAATGTTCAGGAAGCTGTCTCCTGTACCAATTCGTTCAAGGGTATTTCCAACTTTCTCTTCTGATAGGTTCAGTGTGGCTGGATTTATGTTGAGGTCTTTGATCCATTTAGACTTAAGTTTTGTGCATGGCGATAGGCATGGATCTATATGCAGTCTTCTACATGCCAGCATCCAGTTATGCCAGCACCAGTATTTGTTGAAGATACTTTCTTTATTCCATTGTATAACTTTAGCTTCTTTGTCAAAAATCAGGTGTTTGTAGGTGTATGGGTTAATATCAGGGTTTTCAACTTGATTCCATTGGTCTACCTGTCTATTTTTGTGCCAATACCAAGCTGTTTTTAGGACTATAGCTCTATAATAGAGCTTGAAGTCAGGGATGGTGATGCCCCCAGAAGTTCCTTTATTGTAGAGGGTTGTTTTGGCTATCCTGGGTCTTTTGTTTTTCCATATAAAGTTGAGAATTATTCTTTCAATGTCTGCGAAGAATTGCACTGGGATTTTGATGGGGATTGCATTGAATCTGTAGATTGCTGTTGGCAAGATTGCCATTTTTACTATGTTGATCCTACCTATCCAAGAATATGGGAGATCCTTCCATTTTCTGGTATCTTCTTTAATTTCTTTCTTTAGAGACTCAAAATTCTTATGATGCAGGTCTTTCACTCTTAGCATTATCCTAAGGTATTTTATGTTTGTGGCAATTGTAAAGGGTGATGTTTCTCTGATTTCTTTCTCAGCACATTTATCATCTGTATATAGTAGGGCTACTAATTTTTTGAGTTAATCTTGTATCTTGCCACTTTGCTGAAGGTGTTTATCAGCTGTAGGAGTTCCCTGGTAAGATTTTTTCATGTTACTTATGTAGACTATCATATCATCTGCAAATAGTGAAAGTTTGACTTCTTCCTTTCCAATTTGTATCCCCTTGATCTCCTTTTGTTGTCTTATTGCTCTAGCTAGAACTTCAAGGACAATTTGACAAGGTATGGAAAGAATGGACAGCCTTGTCTTGTTCCTGATTTTAGGGGAATCACATTGAATTTCTCTCCATTTAGTTTCATGTTGGCTGTTGGTTTACTGTATATTGCCTTTATTACGTTTACGTATGTTCCTATTATTCCTGATCTCTCCAAGACCTTCATCATGAATGGGTGTTGGATTTTGTCAAAGGCTTTTCAGCATCTAGTGAGATGATCATGTGGTTTTTCTTTCTCAGTTTATATGGTGGATTACATTGATGGATTTTCATATGTTGAACCATCCTTGCATCCCTGGGATGAAGCCTACTTGATCATGGTGGATGATTTTTCTGATATGTTCTTGGATTCCATTTTCCAGTTTTTTATTGAGTATTTTTGCATCAATGTTCATGAGGGAGATTCTCTTTCTTAGTTGTGTCTTTGTGAGGTTTGGTTACCAAAGTTATTGAAGTCTTTTAAAAAGAGTTCGGCAATGACCCTTCTGCTTCTATCATGTGGAATACTTTGAGGAGAATTGGTATTAGCTGTTCCTTGAATTTCTGGTAGAAGTCTGTACTGAAGCCATCTGGCACTGTGCTTTTTGTTTTTGGTTGGGGGATTTTTGATGACTACTTCTATTTCATTAGGGGTTATAGGTCTATTTAAATTGCTCATCTGTTCTTATTTTAATTTTGGTAAGTGAAATCTATCCAGAAAATTGTCCATTTCCTTTAGATTTTCAAATTTTGAAGAATACAGATTTTCAAAGTATGACCTGATGATTCTCTGGATTTCCTCAGTGTCTGTTGTTATGTCCCTCTTTTCATTTCTGATTTTATTAATTTGCATGTTCACTCTCTGCCATTTGGTAAGTAAGTTTGGTTAAAGGTTTGTCTATCTTGTTGATTTTCTCAAAGAACCAACTCTTCCTTATATTAATTCTTTGTAGTGTTTTCTTAGTCTACGTTATTGATTTCAGCCCTCAATTTGATTATTTCCTGTCGTCTACTCCTCTGGGGTGTGTTGGCTTCATTGTGTTCTAGAACTTTCAGTTGTTCTGTCAATTCTCTGGTGTTACTATTCTCCAGTTTTTTCATGTGGGCACTTAGTGCTATGATCTTTCCTCTTAGCACTGCTTTCAAAGAGTCCCATAAGTTTGGGTATGTTGTGTCCTCATTCTCATTGAATTTTAGGAAATCTTTAATTTCTTTTTTATTTCCACCTCAACCCAGGAATGGCGCAATTGGGCATTATTCAATTATCATGAGTTTGTAGGTTTTCTGCAATTTGTGTTGTTGTTGAATTCCAACTTTAAAGCATGGTGATCTGATAAGATACAGGGGGTTATTTTAATTTTTTTTTGTACCTGTGAGGTTTTCTATGTTGCCAAGTATGTGGTTGATTTTAGAGAACATTCCATGTGGTGCTGAGAAGAAGGTATATTCTTTTGTGTTTGGATGGAATGTTCTATAAATGTCTGTTAAACCCAATTGGGCCATAACTTCTATTAGTTCCTTTGTTTCCTTGTTAAGTTTCTGTCTGGTGTTTCTGTCTATTGGTGAGAGTGGGGTGTTGAAGTCTCCCACTGTAAGTGTATGAGGTTTTATGTGTGATTTGAGTTTTAGTAGTGTTTCTTTTACGAACGTGGATGCCTTTGTATTTGGGATATACATGCTGTCTCCCTATGCATTGTTCTCCCTCTTCCTTCCCTTTATGTAGTCCTCCCTCCCTTCCTTCTCTCTCTAATAGTCATTTCCTCTTCCATAGTCAATCCCACCCCCCTTTTATTGTTCCCTTCATAGCACCTGTGTCCTGCTATTTCCCTCTCTGAAGCTACATCTCCTTCTCCTACAATCCTCCATCTCTACCTTCCTGGCTTCTGTGGATTCAGAACAAGAAGATTTGATTCTAGGATCTGCAAATAAGAGGAAACAGAGGAATTTGTCTTTCTGGACCTGGGTGTCCTCACTAAGTATAATCTCTTTCATTTTTATGCATTTGTTTGCAGAAATCAGAGCTGAAGGTTATTGTATAGTTAAACAATATTTTCATCCTCCATTAACCAGTTGATGAATAGCTAGACTGCTTTCCTTCCTTAGCTACTGTGGATAGAAAGATTAGAGACATGGGTAAACATGTACACCTGTAGTTGTGTATCAAGTCTTTCCTGCAGAGTATCTAATTTAAGGCTTTCTGAGAAGTTTTCACACTGATTTGCAGAGGGGCAGCACCACTTTGAAACCCCCCATACTGGATGAAGTGTCCCTTCCCCTTCCCCAGCATTTGTTGTCAGCTCTATTGTAGGTTTGTGAGCTTTCTTAGTTTGAATTTTATGTCTTTAATATTTGGTGAGAACATGGAATCAAATTTGTGATTGAACTTTTTCATTATCTTTTATTTCAATCATGTACAAATATGCTAGGTAACAAAAACCAACTGATATTTTTCCAGTAGAAAAGAGTTTTAGTCAGCAGGTGACAGAAGCCTTCTTCAAATGCTACTTTTTTCTTTTACAATAAATAATGCTGCTTCCCAAGTAAGATAGAGGTGTCTTAGTCTACAACCCTTATTTATATCAATTGTGAAAATTAATGTGTATCCCTTATAATCAGACTGGTAGCATGGACGTTATCTGTGGTAATTAAGGCTGTTGCTCCTTGTTGGACTCATAATTTGGGGAAATCCTAAACATTAGGTTGAAAAATCCCTTACCCAGTAAAAGTAAATACATCTAAGTAAAGCACTTGGAAACCCACAGCACTCTTTAAGACATCTGCAGAGCAGCAGTGTGAGTCTCATTTGGATCAGCTGGGCTGCAGCTTCAAGGGCTGATTGTGAGCTCCAAAAAGTTTGGCCACCACAGCACACATGTTCTGTCCCTGAGAAGCTTACCATGAGTGCCAAATGACCCTGTGTCGGTTGGGGACCAAAAAAGTTGCATTATGGAATATCTTAAGGTCCAGCCTCCGGTTTCAGTAAACAGGAGCACCCAGGAGCTGCATCCTACAATTGTATTGTTAATGCCAGCAAGTCTGCTATTGTATAGCATAGCCTCAGTGTAGAATGCCTCCTAGTTTGCATGTCTACAGGACTAAGCATTTGAGTAGGCCTGTACCTGGGCGGGAGGTGAAGAGTAACAAGTGAAGAAGAGAGTGAGGAGCTTGCTAGCAGAGAGGAGTCAACTGAAGGAGACAGGAATGGCCTCATGGCCTTGGAAGCATGGTTAGAAAACAGCCAGGAAGATGCTCAATAAACAAGAGACTCCAGTTTTGCAGCATGGAACTGAGAGCTCTCTAAAGATGACAAGATGCCTGTTGTTTGGTCTTTATCGCCTTTGGGTTGCTAGGAGTTTCCAAGTCCATGCTCCCCCACTCAGGCTGAACTCATGGCTACCGTGGCTTGGGGCTGAGACATGCCAGGCCATGACATGTGTCCAAACAGAAATCAAACAAAGCAGAAACAGCTCTCATCAGCAGGACTGGATGATCCTGGCTCATCGAGGTAGCCACCTCCCCTCTGGCATGCCATGGGTTCACTGGATACAGGGGAAGGGATATTGGTTGCAGATCTAGGCTGCCTGTCCTGCTACAGCACAGAGACAGGGAAGGCAGTAGGGTGCTACAGGAGGGCTATACTTTATTGAGGGAAGTCTGAAGGAGCATGGTTGTGCCCCGGCCCGAGGGGCTCCGGTAATTCGTGTGTCCAAGGTAGACTAAGCCTGAAAATAAATGGGCGGGAAAGAAAAGCGAGACCAAGCAGTGTCCTTGTCAAGGTTTAATTTTATTGATTATAAACAAGGGTTTTTTAAAAAGAAGGGAGGAAGTAAAGAAAGAGGAATGGGTGTTAATTGCTCTCAGGCCAGGGCAAGTGTCTGGAACTTTCCTGTGGTTATCTCAAACACTAACCTAAGGGGTAGGGTGCTTGATTAATTGGCGGTTTAGCATGGAGGTCGCCAAGCCTCTTGTAAAGGGGACTTTTATATCTGATCAGGGCTGGCTCCTGACATGGTTGGCCAGCAGGAATTGTGCCTTGCACCTACATGGTGCTGGCCACACAGCCCTCAACCAGCATACACAAATAGGGACAGAACCTGCACAGGCTCCCCCTCCAGCCATGCAGTGAGCAGGAGCCAACTGGGTAAGGAGCTCATGTTCAGCATGGCAATAAATCAGTCCCATTGGTGCTGGTCATGAGCATCTCCAAGGTGGCCAAGCAACATTTAGGTCCAGCTCAATTTGGTTGCTGTGATCCTGACTCTCATCCCTGTTCTCCTGCTCTGAGGAGACCATGAGGCTGCTCTGAAGGTTTGCAGGACAGCATCCATTGGAGGCTGTCTGATTTGGCAGCTCCAAAAAAGCTTCCAATCCTGTTGAGGCACTCTTTGTGAAGGGAGTCCCTCTGGGGGAAGACTGGTACTGCTCACACAGCCAGCTTGTCACAGTCCACAGCAGCAGCAGAAACCAGATGAAATTGAGTGGGTTTGAACCTGATGGATGGGTGCTTCTGTGGATACATTGTAAAGACCATCAGTGTACTGTTTTTGTTTTACAAACAGAGACATTATAATTCAGTCTGAGCTACAAACATTTTACCTCACTTCAGAAGCCGGAAATCATGTAGCATGTTGGTGCAGCCCTTGCACACAGTGGAGTGCAGAAGTAATACTGAGACTTACAGTAGTTTTGCACTTCACACAGAGTGAGGTCCAGGAGCTGGTGGAGCCGAGGATTGCACAGTTGCCCAGGTCCTCCACTGGACCTCTTCAGGTCTGTGGACACAAAAGCTACTTACTTGGGAGAATTTGGTCCATGAAACTGAACTCTTTAGCAAGATTTTTGGAAAAACTTCTCAGCAATATCCACCTCTGCCTTCTCCAGGGACTCAGGACTGGTACTGACAGATCAGCTGTACTCTTCTCCTGGCCATGACCAAGGAAGAGCAATGGTACTGATTATAAGTATTCCGGAGTCTCTCTGTGCTTGTTTCTGAAGACTATCATTTAAATTTGGTGTGCCTCAGAGTAGTCACCCTACTGGATGTTCACATGCAGCTTGCCCTCAGTGTGGTGGAGGCACCTTTGTGGAAGGCATACTGCTTTGCCATCAACAACACCAACACTTTGGGCCTCTATTCTATTGAGAACTGATGCTGTGGGAGGTGATGTTTTGGGAGCCTTCCCCTCTCCTTCCCTTTGGCTCCTTCAAACATTATACTAGATTTTTTTTTTTTTGCAGAAGCTACAATTTATGTCTAACCCCCATCTGCCTGTTTCAGTGTTAGAAACTATGTCCCCAGATAACACAGTAATACTGAGCCTCACCCTCTACCTGTGGCTCAGAAATGTGTACATTTTCTACATATTTTGAGTTTTGTGAGGATTCTGAGAATGTAATGTACACATCAGCCTCCAGCTGCCTGTCTGAGTCTGAGCAGTAGTGCAGGAAAAACCGAGGAGGGCTCCCCTGCATCTGCTGGTACCAGTAAATGTTTTAACAGCAATGCTGTTGCCACTCCTCAGAGTGCAGGGGATTCTGGTTGTTGATATAAGAGACATGGAGAAGGAGGGTGTTTCTGTCAATATAGCCTGAGAAAAGAAACCTGCCAAAGCAGAGACCACAGGGAACTGTAGTTGGAAGTTTTCTGTCCCACCTGCTAGATCTCAAATAGGGCAAATATTAATTATAATTGTTTGGACAATAGTTTAGGCTTCTTACTGGCTAGCTCAACCTCTAAATTTAAATCTTTCTAATGTTCTATATTTTACCATGATGCTTGTGCCTTGTTACCTCATGCCTTACCTCTCTGGTAGCTACATGATATCTCTCTGACCTTACTTTCCTTCTCTCTTCATCTCTGTTTGGATTTCCTACCTGGCTAACTTCTGCCTGGCCATTGACCAAATCAATTTTATTTATCCACAAATAAAAGCAACATATATTCTCTGGAAACAAAAGGACGTCCCCTATCATGAACAGCAGAGTTGAGGTACAACTCCTGGGTATCTGATCCCAAGTATAGGCACTGAGTATAGGAGTCCTCCCCAGTAGGCTTAGGCCTGCTCCTTACCTGTAATGTGTGATAGAAAAATGAAGATGGAGAAGTGCAAGCCATGATCAGTAAGCCCAGCTGCTTCTTAGTCCAGGGTCTTCTGTCTGGGCTACATCATTATGTCATCTCCAGGGACCTCACAGTAGAGAAGAGGTTAGCCATGCAATCCAGTTCTCCTTAACTCCTCATAGTGGTTGATTCACAGTGTGAGTTCCCGAAAGAGCAAGGCAGGTGAAATGAATGACTTTGTCCCATGGAATATAAAAGCAGGTGGTAACACATCAAGGTTTGTGTGCCAAGACCTCTTTCAGATCCACAGTAGCACAGTTCCTGATCCTCACAAAATTGGAGGACTCAGTCATCAGCACCTATGTTTGTTAAGGTTACCACATGTGAGCATCTGTCCTTCAGAAACTCCAGAGAGACTCAGCACACTCCTTTCAGTCCCAGTTCAACGATCATCTTTCACAGCTGTTCATTAGACCAAGGATGAATAGACATGTCTTTATACTACAGAGGAAAGGCAACTTTTCGGGATGCTGTATGGATAAAACACATAGGAGATGACATAGCATGGCCAAGAAAAGACAGCAAACACCAATACAGGAATTGCAGCCGTTAAGCAGAGTGCAAACCCAAGCAATAGGGCAAGATGGCATGTGTGGCTTTCAGGCAAACATGTCAATGTGTTCTAGAGATATTCAACCACAGTTCCACCCAATGTCTCCTCTGCCATTAGCAACTCAACTGTGAAAACTATTTTGGGCTGAACTTGTGCAGAAGGGAGTTTGAAGACCACACATGCAGATGACTGATATAAACCAACAGCAGAGAGCTAGGGAAAGGTGGAAATGGGACAGTCCTTGGAGGCACAGCATTCACCCATTAGACCTGAGTTGTGAAAGCAGGTGATGGTTGTTGACAGTGACTTAGGAAACACAGCATGTCTGAGGAACTGATTGAGGTCAGTTGTATATAAACCAAAGGAGATATGAAAACATGGGAGAGGATTCAGACATAGAACTTCACAGAATCAGTCTCTGTAGTAAAATGCACCAAGCAGAGAATGATATTCGTGTATTTAACATATCAGTGCCAAATCCAAAGGATTCCCTTCACACAATATGGTCAATGGGAAGCATTTGGATTTAGTACTAATTGTAGCCATTATTGTCTGGTTTTATTTGGGTTTTTTTGCATTTTATGACCATTTAGAATCATCGAATGAAAACTAAAAGATACTATGAGCATAAGCTTCTTCAAGAGCATCTCTGTAGATATAAGCTATTGCAGACCTGAAAAAGGAGCAAGGTCCTGGATACTGAGAATCCTGCACTGCTTCTCTTATCTCTGTCACCTTGAGAATCACAGCTTACCAGACTTGAATGTAATATTCAGACTTCCCCCATCAGGTCACAACTCACAGATGTGCATGATGCCTATATTACCTGATGTATATTTAGATTCATTAAAAACAGCTGGAGTCTGCCCACCCAAAACATCACTCACCCAGACCCCCCCACCCCCGCCTGCGCCTGCTGGCTTAGAGTAGACACACCCAGGAAGGGAGGAGCTCCCTGCTCCCTGAATCTGGTAGCAGCCCACTCTTCAATCCTTTCTGCCTAGCGACCCAGGAACTAGGTGAGTGAGTCTCTGCCCTTATCCAACTCCTGCCCAAAATATCACTCACCCCGACCACCCCCCCTGCCTGCCCCTGCTGGCTTGGAGTAGACACGCCCAGACAGGGAGGACCTCCCTGCTCCCTGAATCTGGTAGCATCCCACTCTTCCATCCCTTTCTGCCAACTGACCCAGGAACGAGGTGAATGAGCCTCTGCCCTTACCCAACCCCTACCCAAACTATCACTCACCCCGACCACCTCGGGCCTGCACCCGCCTGCTTGGGGTAGACAGGCACAGACAAGGAGGAGCTCCCTGAATCTGGAAACACCCGACTCTTCCATCTTCCGCCAACCAATCCACAACAAGTGAGGAGACTACCAGGAGAGGCAAGACCATCCAGAGTTGTGGACATTGAATTCCTGGACCCCACACACCACAGGGTCACAAGAGGAGATAGAGAGACCCCACCTGCACCCACTAAAGGAAGATATGGGAAGAAGACAGAATAAGATTTCACTCAACAACAGAAAGACCAATATGACACCACCAGAATCTAGGGAATCGGCTCCAGCAAGATCTGAAAAGCCCAACACAGAGCATGAAGATGAGATGGACCTAAAAAATTATCTCAGCAAGATGATAGAGACCTTTAAAGAGGAAACAAGAAAATCCCTTAAAGAAACAGAAGAAAAAGCAAACAAAAAAATTACACGAAATGGATGAAAAGACAAACCAAAAAATTCAAGAAATAAACAAATCTCTTAAAGAAGCTAAAGAAACCCAAGATAAAACATCCATACAAGTGAAGGAAGTTCTTGAAACAGTTCAAAGCATGAAAGCTGAATTAGACACAATAAAGAAAACACAGAATGAGGCAATGCTGGAAATGGAAAGGCTGGATAAATGATCAGTAACTAAAGATGTGAGTATAACCAATAGTATTCAAGAGATGGAAGAGAGAATCTCAGCTATTGAAGACTCGCTAGAGGATATACATTCATCAACCAAAGAAAACCTCAAGTCCAACAAATCCCTAACACAAAATATCCAGGAAATATGGGACACTGTAAAAAGACCAAACCTAAGAATAATAGGTGTAGAAGAAGGTGAAGAAACACTGCTCAAAGGTACAGAAAACATATTCAACAAAATCATAGAAGAAAACTTCCCCAACCTAAGGAAGGATATGCCTATGAAAGTACAAGAAGCTTACAGGACACCAAACAGACTGGACCACAAAAAGAAGTCCCCCAGACACATAATAATCAAAACACCAAATCTACAGAATAAAGAGAAAATATTAAGAGCAGCAAAGGAAAAAGGACAAGTAACATATAAAGGCAAACCAATCAGAATCACACCCGACTTCTCAATGGAAACTCTGAAAGCCAGAAGGTCTTGGATAGATACCCTACAAGCACTAAGGGAGCATGGATGTCAACCCATACTACTGTACCCAGCAAAACTTTCAATCACTATAGATGGAGAAAACAAGATATTCCATGACAAAAACAGATTTAAACAACACATATCCGCAAATCCAGCACTACAGAAGTTTCTGGAAGGAAAACTCCAACCCAACGAACATAACTACACTCAAAAAAAAACACTGGCAATAGATAATCTAATTTTACCAAATACAAAAGGAAGCAGGAGGGCAAAATCCACACACAATGACACCACCAACAATAAATCCAAAACAAAGAAGAACCAATGAACAATGGACATTAATATCCCTAAATGTCAATGGTCTTAACTTACCATAAAAAGATATAGGCTAACAGAATGGATACGAAAACAGAATCCATCCTTCTGCTGTTTACAAGAAACACACCTCAATTTCAAAGATAGGTGATACCTCAGAGTAAAAGGATGGGAAAAAATTTTCCAATCAAATGGGCTCAAGAAACAAGCTGGTGTAGCAATCCTAGTATCTAACAAATTAGACTTTAAACTAAAATCAATCAAAAGAGATGAAGAAGGGCATTTCATACTCATCACAGGAAAAGTCCATCAAGATGAAGTCTCAATCCTGAACATCTATGCCCCAAATACGAAAGCACCCACATTTGTAAAAGAAACATTACTAAAGCTCAAACCACACATAAAACCACACACACTTATAGTAGGAGACTTCAACATCCCCCTTACACCACTAGACAGGTCCACCAGACAGAAACTTAACAAAGAAACAAAGGATCTGACAGAAGTTATGACCCAACTGGGTTTAATAGATATCTATAAAACATTCCATCCAAACACAAAAGAATATACCTTCTTCTCAGCGCCACATGGAACCTTCTCAAAAATTGACCACATAGTTGGCAGCAAAGCAAACCTCCACAGTTACAAAAGAATTGAAATAACCCCCTGTATATCTTATCAGACCACCATGCATTAAAGCTAGAATTCAACAGCAACACGAATTGCAGAAAACCTACATACACATGGAAAATGAATAACACCCAATTGCACCATTCCTGGGTTGAGGAAGAAATAAAAAAACAAATTAAAGACTTCCTAGAATTTAATGAGAATGTAGACACAACATACCCAAACTTATGGGACACTCTGAAAGCAGTGCTAAGAGGGAAGTTCATAGCACTAAGTGCCCACATGAAGAAACTGGAGGAAAGTCACATTAGAGAATTGCCAGAACAACTGAAAGCTTTAGAGCAAAAAGAAGCAAACACACCAGGAAGAGTAGACGCCAGGAAATAATCAACCTGAGAGCCGAAATCAGCAAAGTAGAAACTAGGAAAACAGTTCAAAGAATCAATGAAACAAAGAGTTGGTTCTTTGAGAAGATCAACAAGATAGACAAACCTCTAGCCAAACTAACCAAAAGGCAGAGAGAGAGAGAGAGAGAGAGAGAGAGAGAGAGAGAGAGAGCATGCTAATTAACAAAATCAGAAATGAAAAGGGGGATATAACAACGGACACTGAGGAAATCCAGAGAATCTCAGGTCATACTTTGAAAACCTGTACTCCACAAAATTGGAAAATCTAAAGGAAATGGACAGCTTTCTGGATAAATATCACTTACCAAAATTAAATCAAGATCAGATAAACAGTTTAAATTGACCTATAACCCCTACTGAAATAGAAGCAGTCATCAAAAGCCTCCAAACCAAATAAAAGCCCCGGGCCAGATGGCTTCACTGCAGAATTCTACCAGAAATTCAAACAAGAGCTAATTCCAGTACTCCTCAAACTGTTCCGCACAACAGAAGCAGATGGGATATTGCCAAACTCTTTCTACGAGGCTACAATCACTTTGATACCCAAGCCACACAAAGATATGACTAAGAAAGAGAACTACAGACCGATATCCCTCATGAACATCAATGCTAAAATACTCAATAAAATATTGGCGAACCGAATCCAAGAACATATCAGAAAAATCATCCACCATGATCAAGTAGGCTTCATCCCAGGGATGCAAGGATGGTTCAACATACGAAAATCCATCAATGTAATCCACCATATAAACAAACTGAAAAAGAAAAACCACATGATCATCTCACTAGACACTGAAAAAGCCTTTGACAAAATCCAACATCCCTTCATGATAAAGATCTTGGAGAGAACAGGAATAACAGGAACATATCTAAACATGATAAACGCAATACACCAAACCAATAGCCAACATCAAAGTAAATGGAGAGAAACTCAAAGCATTTCCTCTAAAATGTTCCTCAGGAACAAGACAAGGCTGTCCACTCTCTCCATATCTCTTCAATATTGTACTTGAAGTTCTGGCTATAGCAATAAGACAAGAACAGGGGATCAAAGGGATACAAATTGGAAAGGACGAAGTCAAACTTTCACTATTTGCAAATGACATGATTGTCTACATTAGTGACCTGAAAAACTCTACCAGGGAACTCCTACAGCTGATCAACACCTTCAGCAAGGTAGCAGGATACAAAATTAACTAAAAAAAAAAATCAGTAGCCCTACTATATACAGATGATAAATCCAATGAGAAAGAAATCAGGAAACATCACCTTTCACAATATCCACAAGCAACATAAAATATCTTGGGGTAACACTAACCAAAAAAGTGAAAGACCTGTACAATAAGAACTTTGAGACTTTAAAGAAAGAAATTAAAGAAGATACCAGAAAATGGAAAGATCTCCCATGCTCTTGGATAGGTAGAATTAACATAGTAAAAATGGCAATCCTGCCAAAAGCAATCTACAGATTCAATGCAATCCCCATCAAAATCCCAACAGTTTTTCACAGACATTGAAAGAACAATACTCAACTTTATATGGAAAAATAAAAAACCCAGGATAGCCAAAACAACTCTTTACAATAAAGGATCTTCTGGAGGCATCACCATCCCCAACTTCAAGCTCTACTATAGAGCCATAGTTCTGAAAACAGCTTGGTATTGGCACAAAAATAGACTGATAGACCAATGGAATTGAAAACCCTGATATTGATCCATGCACTTACGAATACCTTATTTTGACAAAGGTGCTAAATCTATACAATGGAAAAAAGATAGCATCTTCAACAAATGGTGCTGGTACAATTGGATTCGGACATGCAGAAAATTGCAGATAGATCCATACCTGTCACCATGCACAAAACAAGTGCAAATGGATCAAAGATCTCAGCATAAATCCACCCACACTGAATCTTCTAGATGAGAAAGTGGGAATTACCCTGAACAAATTGGCACAAGAGAATGCTTCCTGAACGTTATGCCAGTAGCACAGACACTGAGGTCTGCAATTAATAAATGGGACCTCCTGAAGCTGAGAAGCTTCTGCAAGGCAAAGGAAACAGTCAGTAGGACAAAACGACCACCCACAGAATGGGAAAAGATCTTCACCAGCCCCACATCTGACAGAGGACTGATTTCTAAAATATATAAGGAGCTCAAGAAGCTAGCCACCAAAACACCAAACAATGAAATTAAAAAGTGGGGTGCAGAACTAAATAGAGAATTCTCAACAGAGGAATCTGAAATGGCTGAAAGACACGTAAGAAAGTGCTCAAAATCCTTGGCCATCAAAGAAATGCAACTCAAAACAACTCTGAGATACCACCTCACACCTGTCAGAATGGCTAAAATCAAAATTACCAATGACAATCTATGCTGGAGAGGATGTGGAGGAAAAGGAACACTCCTCCATTGCTGGTGTGAGTGTGAACTTGTAAGACCACTCTGGAAATCAGTACGGTGGTTGCTCAGAAAAAATGGGAATCAGTCTACCTCAAGATCCAGCCATTCCTCTCTTGGGTATATACCCAAATAGTGCATGTCCATACAACAAGGACATATGTTCAACCATGTTCATAGCAGCATTGTTTGTAATAGCCAGAACCTGGAAGCAACCTAGATGCCCCTCAACTGAAGAATGGATTGAGAAAATGTGGTACATTTATACAATGGAGTACTACTCAGCAGAAAAAAGCAATGGAATCTTGAAATTCGCAGGCAAATGGATGGAACTAGAAGAAACCATCCTGAGTGAGGTAACCCAGTCACAAAAAGACAAACATGGTATGTACTCACTCATATATGAATTTTAGACATAGAGCAAAGGATTACCAGCCTATAATCCTCTTCACCAAAGAAACTAGGAAACATGAAGGACTCTAAGGGATAAATGGTTCCCAGGAATGGAAGTGGCATGAACTCCTGAACTAATTGGGAGCATGAGGGTGGGGGGGAGGGAGCTGCTACAACAAGAGCAAGAAAAGAGTAGTAGAGGAGAGGAAATGGAGGGGCAGAAATTTGAGTTGGGGGAAGAATAGAGGAGAGAGAGCAGGATGAGAGATACCATATCAGAGGGAGCCTCTATAGGTCCTAGAAGAGATCTGGAACCAGGGATATCTCCAGAGACCTACAAGGATGACACGATCTGACAATCCAGGCAATGGTGGAGAGGATAACCTAAAAGCCCTTCCTCTAAAATGAGATTGATGACTTCTCTTTATGCCATCCTAGAGCCCTCATCCAGTGGCTGATGGAAGCAGAGACAGACATCCACAGATATATACTGAGCTGAAATCGGGAATTTAGTTGAAGAGAGGGAGGAATGAAGAGTGAAAGGGTCTGTACCAGGTTGGAGAAACCCACAGGAACAGTTGGCCTGAACAAGGAGTGTACATCGACCCCAGATGCTGTCTGGGAGGCCAGTACAAGACTGATCCAGACCCCTGAACATGGATGTCAATAAGGAGGCCTCTGCACTCCAGGGAGCCTCTGTTAGTGGATTAGTATTTTTCCCTGGTGCAAGAAGGGACTTTGAGAGCCCATCCCACGTGAAGGGTTACACTCTGGCCCTGGACACATGGGGAAGGGCCCAGAACAGCATAGGAAGATTTGGTGGACTTTGCAGAGCCCCCGTTGAGGGCCCTACCCTGCCTGGGGAGTGGTGGGTGGATGGAGTGGGGGTGGGCTGGGGGTGGGGGAGGAAGGGATGGGGGTGAGGGGAGGGAGATGGAGAGGGAGAAGGGACTTACATGTGAAACAAGCTTGTTCCCTAACTGGAACTAATAAATAAATTTAAAAAACAACAACAACAACAACAACAAAAACCAGATGGAGTCTGTTGGAATAAGTCATGAGGACACAAACAAGAGACTACCACTCCCACTAAAGCATCTCAATGATGTCAGTTCTTATCAGAAATGTGGATGCTCAGAGATAAAGCAGAGCAAGCACACCTGCACAGTATAGCCTCCACCTTTGAATTCCAACCCAAGAAGGAACATGGTTGTTCACATTAGCTGTGGTCCAACTACACAGGGTCTTCACCGTTGTATAGTTTCGAAAAGAATTTTGAAAAGAAATTATACTCAACACAATATAATCTAAGCAATATAAGAATATGCAAAGGTGTAATGGAAAAAGACCAAGTAACATATAAAGGCAGAAGTATTAGAATAAAATGATAAGCCACTATGAGTGTCAGTAGAACTATGCTGAGCAAGCTGCCATGTAGGCCTTGATCATAGCTACAAGTACAAGGTGTGGCAAATCAAGTGGACCTCTGACAAATTGATAAGCAGTCACAAAGGACTATCAGCCTCTACAGAGAAAAGAGCTCTCAGTATGGATGGTTGGTGTACATCAAGACCAGGATTTGGAAACTCATGTTCTACCACAGGAGATACACAGTGGACACCAGTTCACTACACCTGAATGATCCTGAAAGATTAGATCCCTGCAATCCTTGTGAGCAGGGGTGCCCCTGGTGACTCAAGAGCATGCTCCCTATGGGAAAGGTGGATAGGAGAATACTGCAGGGAGCTCACACATCCAAGCTGCACACCATACCAGCAGCTGACATCTACAGCTCCTTGACAATTAGGTTGCCTTCTAATTGTAACCCCAAAGGTGGCCCTGGACTCAGAGAATTTCCAAGTTTGCTGCCTTTCCTGGGCAGTGATGTTCCACAGCCCTGTCAAGCCCTGCTTACCTATTCATAGTAGAGTGAACTGTCTGCTCCTTTACTCAGTCAAGTATTCCCCATTCGGAAATGGAATTTGTGTGTTTTAATAATCCTTAGATGGGGAGATAGCTGCTTGGGGCCTGAAGGAAGAAGGCTGTGAAGACAAAGACAGATGTCAGGGAGATCAGTCCAGGATGGGATCAGGCAGACATAGAAAGAGGGTCCTGGGAAGCGTGTGGCTTCTGTTCTCTGTAGCCACGCCCTGACTTAGCATCTTATTACAAGTGCAGATTTCCCAGGCAGCATTCAACTTCTGCATCTTGGAACAAGCAGGAAGCCAGGAGGATATGATCTTCTCCTATGTGTATCCATGCCTCATAAACCCAAAATCTCCTTCAGGGAACTTTTGTTCTTTCTCCTGCTTGGTTGTGGCTCCTGTCACCACCCCACACACTCATCCCTTACTTTTCTGCTGCCACACTGGAATTTCCTCTGCACAAATCTCCTCCTTATTCAGATGCATGCCCTTTCCTCCTCCCTCTCTCACTGCTTTTCTCCCATGACATGGCCTGCTTGCCCCACTCCTCTAGTTGCCCCTCCTCTTCCTGTGCCTCTTTACTACCTAAGAGTCAAGAGTGCCAGACTTCTTTGAATCAGCTCATTGACAGAAAGGAGGGAGAAGTTGATGAGGACCCAGAGTCATACAGGGCACTTACTTTTCGTATGTGGACTGATAGCAGGATGGATTCCTCTTCGTGGCCAGGTGACTAAGGGACTGGCTTCACTGTCCAGCCGCTAAAGCTGCAGACCAATGAAATGAAACCTCCCTCTCTGCATGGGAGGATGTTTACAGAGCTTGTTCTCTGGTTGCTGGAGGTGTATGGCATGTATTAGAGGTTTGGGGCACACCTCCTCTCTGCTCTGGCCTGGTTCCCTCCAGTGTCTGTTATACCCCACCAGGCCGAACACAGACCTGTGGTTTAGGAACCACAGGCCTGGGTCTCATCTTCAACCCTTGAAAATACACATAGGAAGGACTATTTAAGTGACTTGGATATAGAAGGAATTAGGAAAGAGTTGCCCTGTGCTACCACAGCTCTCTCCACCAGATTCATCCCCTACTAACCCGTGCTCCCTTTCACAAAGCCCTGCTTCCTCCCATCTTTGCATCCCCCTCCCCTGAAAACAACCTCTGCTGTCTGCTTCTGGCTCAGCTTGCCCAGACTCCTCATGAGCAGGATTCAGTGGGAAAACTATTTCTAGGTTAATAGAAAACTTAGTATTCAAGTCCTATGGATGGGTGCAGCCTATCAGTGCCAAAGAGACAGTGAAAAGGAACCATCAAATACACATGTGAATGTTGTCGTCTTGCTGCACCATTTCTAGAACCTCATTTCCCATTCCTTTTTCCCCCTTAGCTGGATGTTGAATCTTCTGTACTCGAGGCATGGAGACAGCAACATAACCCTCCAAACAGGTTCCTAAGTTGCCTCCTCACCCCTTTCCAGCTCCTTCTGCAGTGGTTGCTGGTGGCTATGGGTGCCTCCTGGAGCTCTTCATTTGGAAATGGAGATGGTAAGGCCATACTCGTTATGTCATTAACAATTTCGAGTTGGTTGTTCCCATGCTGAGGGTGGGACACAAAATACCTGAGATCCCTCATCATCTGGATAATAAGGTCACTCAAGTATTCACTTGCTTTGTTCTCCATAATGCTGGCATCATCATGTAGTTCAGGGTTCATTTCACAGTGGCTGTCTTCTAGCAAGCACAATACATCCAGTGTTGTAGAACTATAAGTGATGGTCTCCTCTATCTCAGCCTCATGTGTTTTCCCAAATGAGGCAGCATTTTCTGTCTCCTCAGACATTCTCAATGTGTTCAAACAATCACTCTGGAGCAGAATTCATAGGTGAGTTAATATCTGATGTGTAAATCAGGTGAGATTAACTTAGAGAAGCCCTAGATACTTTTTTCATTTACCTCCTGGCCTTTATTGCCTGGCCTTTGTTGTGGTGTTGTGAAAAGTATCGGCAGAGCCAGCTCACTCCATCTCCTCTTCAGTGGAAATCGAGGGAGTGTGATACTATGTGCAGGCCTCTTGGTGGAACAGCTCTTTCTACGGTTTTCTATTTGGCCACTAATATAGTTACGTTTTCTCTCATAAAGCATGTCATTTTGGGCAAGGCCCTCATAAAATCTCTTTGTTCCAGGTGTTTCAAAGTTGTTCTCCTCCAGGTGGCTCAGGGAACATGTACTTTCTACCACGGTTGAGATAGACCACATTGAACCTAGTGATGCAGATGCTGATTGTACACTGGCATCACTGAGATCCCTCCATGATATTTCCTCTGCCATGTCCTCCACCTTTTCAGGTGGAGAATGGCTCCACCACCTAATGCTAGAAATATATATATATATATATAATATATATATATATATATATATAATCATCTGTAGGAGACAAGGTTATGCCTATCAATTTTAATGACATGAAACTCAAAGGCTTATCAAGAATACTAGTCATTCATCTTGGAATCAAAGATTAAAAAGAATCCCAAACCCCTAAGCACTCATGAGAAAGTATAAGAAAGTCCAGAGCTGGAAGTAACTGGACACTTCAGTTTACAACAAAGGTCAGAGAAACAAGATCCATTCCTTTGAAGGAGGAACAAATCTGAGAAACCCTTGACATGAATCACCCAAAGCAGGACACAAAATATTGAAATGTCACAGAGGAAAGAGATGTGTAAAATCCATAGGAACCCTCAGGGCTCCTGTCAACCTTCTACTCCAGAGCGTTGACAATCCTCAAAGAGAGATACTGCTCAATTCACAACCAGAAGCCAACATTGATATAAATGGAAAGCAAACATGCACCACGGGCTGCCTCCCGATGGCTCCACCCTGCATAGGATGGTAAATTTGGGAGCTTATGACACATGTGAAGAAACTCAAGATAGAAAGAGTAATAGAGTCCCTCCCAACACTGACAGCCAAGGGCCAACAGATTGTATAAAGATTTTACCTGATGGTTATAACAGACAATGGAGATCAGTGACTCTCAAACAGATTCACAAACAAGACAAAAAAGATCATTCCAAACATTGTAAAAAGACAATACTTCCCTGATGCCAACACCACATACACCCACACACCCACACCCACACCTACACCCACACACACCCACACACCCACACACCTACACACACACACACACACACACACCTACACACACACCTACACACACACCTACACACACACACACACACACACACACACACACACACACACACACACACCACACAATGTATAATATAATGTCCTTGATGAACACCACCTGAAATGAGATTCCTTGTTGAAGATTGGTCAAAAACACATGACAGAGATACTTCATGCCCACGGTGAGTTGAGCATGAAGATCTAGAATAATTCCACAGAAACACTGAGAAGAATTAATGGGCAAAGTCAAGGGAAGAGGCCAAGTTCAGTCATGAAGAATGAAACTGTGTTATTTTGAAAGTTACACACGAATATACTGTGGTGGTATCCTCCTTGTACCAATAAAGCATGCCTGAAGGTCAGAATATGGAGCTTACCACTAGCTAACAATAGAAGTCTGCAGGTCTATACAGACAGATAGACAGACAGTAAGTGAGGTAGCTGGGCAGAATCAGGATATGAGCACAGAGAACAGGAACTCCCTCTCTTGTCTGCTGAGATGCTAAGCAGCTAAGGTGTGGCAGGGGCTCACTCCTCCTCTTTGATCTCAGCATTTCCCACTATGTTTGAATCTGAGTTTTTATTATCTAGAGCAATTATGAACTCCATTTACAATATAGGGTTGGTTGTAATATAAATGTTCCAGTTATATCCTGAGATTAATTAGCGCCCTGATTGTGTAGGTGGAATCTAACAAAAAGGGGTCAAAGTGCAAGCACATGCCAGTGAGTGTTGCAATATAACACAGTAGATGAAAATCATCTGATGAAAACATCCAGTTTGCTATATGCATGTGTACAAGTGTCACAGTGATGTGTCTTGCTTGACACAGTTAATGCTTGAAATTAAAGAAACAAGAGTACAGCATGGCCAAGCAAATTTATCAAAATATGACCAATTTTTTCAAAAAGCAAATGAAATAAAGAAGAAATCAGTGTGTCAGACACAAGCAGTGAGTGTGTGAATCAAAAGGAAACACAGAACAGGAAATCCACAACACGAGAGGAAAAGTCCCAATATCAGGGCCTATGACTAAGAAGGCCCCAGTGTATCAGGAGCAAAGCTGGGATCCAGTTGCTCTCCATCCAACTTGAGTTTCTCTGAAGCTTCAGGACTAACCCCAGCACACTGCAATCTCTTCTGTGAATGGCTTTCATTTCTCATAAAGGTCAAGTGATAACACTACAAGGGTTGGACCAGTAACAGCAGGAAATAACCACAAATAGTTCATCTAATACCAGAGACTGCGTTATTTTATCATGGCAGTAAACAAATCCTTAACAAGATGCAACTTAAGGGACCCCTTCTCTCATGCTCTCAGAGAACAGGGAAGGCATGGCAGTTGGGAGGAGCTGGGAAATTGACTGGGGATGCCTCCAGTCACCTAATTCCTCCCGCTGTTCTCCAATGCTTTAGGGTTTCATGACTTCCCAGACCAATCAACACTCCATACTAGTGAACAAGAATTCAGATACATGAAGAAGTGTGAGGCCTTTCACATCTATCCTTGAGTACATTTTGTCTTTATTCATGCCAAGTCCATAGTACAAAGGAGGACAGACCCAGGAACTCTGAGCTGATCTGGAGTAGGGACTTGGGTCTGGACTAGTGAGATTGTGAACCTACTCTCAGTTTCCATGGCATTTTCACTATGACTAAGTTTTGTAAGAATTCAAAAGTATAGACATCATGACCTCTACAATGCTGGTATCCAATTCCTATTTCTTAGACTCATATGCATGGACTCAATAAAATTGTAGCTCTTAAGACAGCATATTGTGGTCTGTCCCTAATTGACATGGCATATTTTTGTATTGTGGGAAATGGAACATAGCAATTCTGGAAGATCATGAAGAGAACATGTGAAATTTTAATGAAGTTTGGGGATATAATTGTATAGGTGATGTATTCAAAGTATAAACCATAGTGAAACTCCTTATTTTCTACAATTATTCCATACTACCAAGTCATTTAAATTCTGAAAAAAAAATTTAAATTTTTGTTTTCAAAAGGAAAAGTGTTTTTAAAATTTAAAAGAATCATACTCATTTAAGAGTAGAATTATGGGTGGTAGAAAAGAAGAAATGAAATTAACAGGACAAATTCATCCAAAAATCATTCAAGAGATGAGATCAAAACCAACAAATCAGGAAAGAAACTCAAATTCCTGAGGTCAAATCAGAACAACTGTGTCTGTTCCAAGGAATCAGTTATAAAAGTCTACATGATCCACTTTCTGAGTCCAAATTCCCTGCAGTCAACAACAAAGCAACACCTTCTCTGCAGTGTGAGTACAAGATTCAGACCAGCCAGTGCCTTCAATGGGCAGGGCCTGAAAGTCCTCACAATGACTCCAGTGAGGTCACTGCAAAAAAACTTAGCAGGCTATTCACAACCCAAAGAGGTTTGATCCTTGTTGTGTCTTCCAGAAATGCATTTCTTTTCTCATGGCCATAACCAAACCCTTGAGAAAAAGCAACATAAGGTACATAGTTCTCATGTATGCTCCGGCTCTCCATGGACAGGAAAGGTATGAAAGGGGACTTGGGAAATTGGATCTCAAGCACGGTAGCATGGAGTTTGCAGATTCCATTGCCTCTAATGATCCAACTTCTCCTTCTGCGTTCTGCCACGCAGGTGTTTTACAATGTCCCCAGATAGCGCTCACTGCTAGAGATCAGGAAATTCAGAGACATATGATGATGTGAGACCTCTGTCATTTGAACTTTAAGGAGGACATTTTGGCTATAATGAGAGCAGCAGTAACACCAAGAATGGACTCGGTGAGCTTTGTGCTGACCTTCGGGAGAGATGTAATATTTCACTAGGTAGAGAATGAACACACAGACTTCTTCAATGTCCCTTTTACCTAGACCCTCATTGTCTAATGCCTCTGACTGCTATAGACCTCCTAGTTTCTAAATTGATGTTAACTCAGTCCCTTCATCTTAAATTCATATTTATGGGAATCAAAGTGATGGTACTCTGTCCTTGACACTGTGAGGCCATGAGGAAATGTGCTGTCCCTCAGCTCCCCCAGGGCATGTTTTGTCTCATGAGTGGCACGATGGCAGGGGAAGATTCTTACTATGATAGGTGACTTGATAAACACAGCAAAATGCCCTGGCAAGTCACAAAGCTTGTGGGTAGGATTCAAGAGCATGGCATAGTTAAACTCCTTATTTTTACAGCTAATTTACACTGACAGAAGTTTTAAGGTATAAAAATAAAACAATGTACAAAAAGACAAAGATAAATGAGTAGAAAATAGAAAAGGGTTGGTAATAAATGAAAACAGAAGCAAAACCACAAAGTATATCCAAAACTATAAACAGTAAATCAAAATCCAGGTGCCAAACCAGCACCCAGTAAGCACACTCACTATGTTTACGTCAGTGCAGACCAGAGATGTTCAATTCCAAAGATAATACTAAAAAATGAAATCACTCATATCAAACTCTGAGTCCAACTGATTAGTAGCCTACTAACAAGTTCACTACAGAGTAAGGACAAGATCCAGGCCCAGCTGGTGCTTTATATGGTGCTTCTCATTCCTCACAGTGGCTCCTCACAGGTCAAGTGAGCTGTGGACCAATCACAACCAGCCAAATGCCATCACCATTCTCTAGTTCTTTTTCATGACTCCTGACAATTCTATGCCATAATACCACTTCAGAGAGCAAGATGGTATTTTTCTTGGGCTTTCAGTGTTCTGGCACAGCTTGGTGGTGGGCTTAGGGCTGGCACTGGCAGCAGAGTGTGACGCAAGGTCAACTGTTTTCACTTCATTGATAGTCTCTCAGGTGTCTTAAGTGCTCAGTTTCTCCAGCCAGGCCACACATCCAAGAGTTCAGTGTTACTCAAAAAAGAGTGCATAAGGGAACCAAGAGATCAAACACATGGTATAGGACAGGACATACCTGTCCTATTCAACCCATGATAAAGACATTTTACCCTTAAAGGCAATGATAAATCGTGAGAAAGAAAATGATAGACTCAGGAAGATTTGTGGTCCCTATGTTTTGGACACAGGTTTTGGCTAGTCAGGAAGTTATCTAGGGTTATTTGATGGCTTGTAGACTTGATACTCAACATTCTGTGTCATCATTTGTCTTTTATGATCCTCATCATCTATGCACTCATGGTGATCAATTCCTTTTGATTTAAAGTTATACTGGTGGATTTAAAAGATATGCTTACTCACTGACACTGAGATGCTATAACAAGGTGCTCTGTTTCCAAAGCATCAGAGGACATGAGAGATACCTCTATTGGCTTCAGAGGAAGAAGTGTCATCACTTCTGTCTCATAAGATCCTGGTGTGATTTCTCATAAAAATTCCTAGCTCTCAAATGAGGGTAGTAGATGGTTGTAGTATTAATTGAGATCTTCTTGTCATTCCAGATTACCACATGCAAAAATATTTTATTTCTAGGTCCATGGAAGATTGAGCCCTGCCATCTTTGCCCTCTGACAAAATTCCTTTGTTTGCATCATTACTAAACTTTGGAAATTGATTCCTTGTTTTATTTACAATATTGAGGTGAAGACCAACTTTGCACAGGGTGAAGGGTGGAAGGGGACTTCGTTTTCTTTCTATAATTCTTCTTTGGTTCCATGTTTACTCAACAGAAGGAGTAAACTCAGTCCTTTATTTGTTTGGCTTATATTCTGTTTGTTCTGTTATGTTGGTTTTTCCAAGGCATTGGACCTGATCTGCCTCTCTGCCCTACATGGAAACAAACTGTCTAAGTTGCAGGATGATCAAAAAATTATCTTCTAGGAGAAGATTTCCTGCAAAGTTTCTATCATGACACCCAGTCTGTATTTTTGAGGATTGACAGATGGAAATCTATTGACTGTTCCCTAGGGCTAAGCTTGGTTACCTATCTGTCTGTGACATGGCTTAATCCACTCTCATCTGACTATATTTTCTCCTGTAGACCTTGATGTCTGTCCATCTTCTGCCTAGTCATCATTTCCTCCTTGTTCTTTCTTCTTTCCTCTGCATCTGGACTCAATCTATAGCTCTGTGATCTCACATCCAAGCTGCTTTCCAGCTCCTTTACAGCTTGAATTCAATATTCTGTTCTCAGTGAAAACTCTAGTTTCATCCTGCTATCCTACTTCTCAAGCTGAAATCTGACTTTAAGCCTTTAAAGTCACAGTGTAACATGTCAATCTATGTATGGCTAGGAATCAAGAAGTGAAAAAGATAGGAAAAAAAGACAGAGAAGGGAGACAGATACTCGTCAATTTAGTGTGCAATGTGTGATTGGTCACTAGTATTTCTATGTTTAAAGTTGGAATAACTGAAGATGTTCACCTCAGAAGAGGTTACCAAGGAACATGGGAATATCTGACAGGTACAGCATTTGAAACTTCTGTACCTTGTGATTTGTTACTCAATAAATTCTGACATTGTTAAAAGACACAAATGTTCCTTTATGTTTGTGACAGAGTGCTTAAGACACACCCACTCTTTACCAGGGTTATAAGTGCCAGAGAACACCTTCCACTGATCTGTCATACAATGCTTTCAAATGGTCTTTCAGAGGAACCCAGGTATTGAACCCAGTTGCTGATGATGTCAGTAGTTCAGAACTGAAGATTTTCCTTTTCTTGATGCTCATGCCAAATGCTTCTGCAATCACCTTTGTAACCCTGTCTATTAGCATATCCCGTCCTGATGGAATTCCTTGACTGGGCCATAGCATTTTCCTTTTGGTGTTGCATAAACTATGTGGAATGGTGCATAAGGTCATACTACCATGGCAGCTATTCAGGGGAAATGGTCCCCAAATTTTAATTATAAAAGTAATAATGACTATCATAAATACCATATGCTCAATATTATGGTGGTGATGCCAGTAATAACAATTACACAGATGTGGCTTGTAAAAACTCATTTATCATAACAAAATTCTTTTTACATGCATTTATCGTGTGTTTCTCTGCTGTGTACGGATTTGAGTTTATAGGTATGCACATGCATGCCATGGCAGATGTATGAAGAACTGAGGACAACTTGCTTGACTCAGTTTTTTTCCTTCCAACATATTGGATGTAGGGATCACATATCCTTTCTGCTCCCCAGGGAGGGTGAGGCCTTGCATAGAGGGTCATCAGAGTCTATCGTATCCTCAGAGTCTATCGTATCCTTTGGGATAGGGCCTAGGCCCACCCCAGTGTGTCTTGGCTCAGGGAGTATCCCTCTATGTGAAATGGGCTCCCGAAGTCCACACCTATGCTAGGGATAAGTACTGAAATACTACAGGAGGTCCCATAGATTTCCGAGGTCTCATCACTGAAACCCACATACCTGGGGTCTGGATCAGTCCCATGCTGGTATCCCAGCAAGAGCTCCCTGTTGTTCAGGTCAGCTGTTTCTGTGGGTTTCACCAGCCTAGTCTGGACCCCTTTGTTCCTCACTCGTCCTTCTCTGCAAATGGATTCCAATTCAGTACAGTGATTGGTTGTGGGTGTCTGTTTCTACTTCCACCAGCTGCTGGATAAAAGCTATAGGATGGCATGTAAGTCAGACATCAATCTCATTATCAGGGAAGGGCATTTAAGGTAGCCTCTCCTCTGTTGCTTAGATTGTTAGCTGGTGTCATCTTTGTAGGTCAGCAGACATTTCCCTAGTGCCTGATTTCTCTGTAAACCTAAAATGTCTCCCTCTATTATGGTATCTCCTTTCTTGTTTTCTTCTATTCTTCCCCCAACTCAAACATTCTGCTCCCTCATGTCCTCCTCATCCCTCCTCTTCTCCCCTTCTCATTCTCCTAGCTCCCTACTCCCTCCTTCCATGCTCGCAATTTGCCCAGGAGATCTTGTCCCTTTCCCCTTTTCCAGGGGACCACACATGTCCCTCTTAGGGTCCTCCTTGTTTACTAGCTTCTCTGGCAGTGTGGTTGTAGGCTGGTAATCCCTTACTCTATATCTAAAATCCACATATGAGTGAGTGCATACCATGTTTGTCTTTTTGTGATTGGGTTACCTCGTTCAGAATGGTTTCTTCGAGTTCCATCCATTTTCCTGCAAATTTCAAGATTCTATTGTTTTTTTTTTCTGCTGAGTAGTACTCCATTGTGTAAATGTACCACATTTTCTCTATCCATTCTTCAGTTGAGGGGCATCTAGGTTGTTTCCAGGTTCTGACTATTACAAATAATGCTGCGATGAACATCATTGAACAGATGCCCTTGTTGTATGAATGTGCTTCTTTTGGGTATATGCCTAAGAGTGGAATTGCTGGATCTTGTGGTAGACTGATTCCCATTTTCCTGAGGAATCACCATACAGATTTCCAAAGTGGCTGTGCAGGTTGGCACTCCCACCAGCAATGGAGGAGTGTTCCCCTTTCTCCACAACCTCTCCAGCATAAACTGTCATTGGTGTTTTTGATTTTAGCTATTCTGACAGGAGTAAGATGGTATCTCAGAGTTGTTTTGATTTGCATTTCCCTGATGGCTAAGGATGTTGAACACTTTCTTTTGTGTCTTTCAGCCATTTTAGATTCCTCTATTGAGAATTGTCTATTTAGTTCTATACCACACTTTTTAATTGGATTGTTTGGTGTTTTGGAGACTTGCTTCTTGAGTTCTTTGTATATTTTGGAGATCAGCCCTCTGTCAGATGTGGGGTTGGTGAATATATTTTCCCATTCTGGGAGCTGCTGTTTTGTCTTGCTGACTGTGTCCGTTCCCTCACAGAGGCTTCTCAGTTTCAGGAGGACCCATTTATCAATTGTTGATCTTAGTGTCTGTGCTACTGGTAATGTTCAGGAAGCAGTGTCCTGTACCAATTAATTCAAGGGTATTTCCCACTTTGTCTTCTAATAGGTTCAGTGTGGCTGGTTTTATGTTGAGGTCTTTGATCTATTTGGACTTAAGTTTTGTGCATGGCGATAGACCTGGATCTATCTGCAGTCTTCTACATGACAGCATCCAGTTATGCCAGCACCATTTGTTGTAGATGCTTTCTTTATTCCATCATATAAATTTAGCTTCTTTGTCAAAAATCAGGTGTTCGCTGGTGTGTGGGTCAATATCAGGGTTTTCAACTCTATTCCCTTGGTCTACCTATTTTTGTGCCCAAACCAAGCTGATTTTAGGACTGTAGCTCTGTAATAGAGCTTGAAGTCAGGGATGGTGATGCCCCCAGAAGTTTCTTTATCATACAGGGTTGTTTAGGCTATCATGGGTCTTTTGTTTCTCAATATAAAGTTGAGAATTGTTCTTTCGAGGTCTGTGAAAAATTGTGTTGGGATTTTGATGGGGATTTCATTGAATCTGTAGATTGCTTCTGTCAAGATTGCCATTTTTACTATGTTGAGCCTACCTATCCAAGAACATGGGAGATGCTTCCATTTTCTAGTATCTTCTTTAATTTCTTTCTTTAGAGACTCAAAATTCTTATGGTACAAGTCGTTCACTTTTTTGGTTAACATTACCCCAGGGTATTTTATGTTGCTTGTGGCAATTGTAAAGGGTGATGTTTCTCTGATTTCTTTGTCCATGAATGTATTGTCTGTCTATAGTAGGGCTACAGATTTTTTGTTGAGTTAATCTTGTATCTTGCCACTTTGCTAAAGGTGTTTATCAGATGTAGGTGTTCTCTGGTAAGGTTTTCACTTATGTAGACTATCATATCATATGCAAATAGCCAGAGTTTGACTTCTTCCTTTCCATTTTCTATTCCCTTGATCTCCTTTTGTTGTCTAGTTAGAACTTCATGGACAATATTGAAGAGATATGGAGAGAGTGGACAGCCTTGTCTTGTCCCTGATTTTAGAGTAATTGTATTGAATTTCTCTCCATTTATTTTGATGCTGGCTGTGGGCTTGCTGTATATTGCTTTTATTATGTTAAGGTATGTTCCTGTTATCCCTGACCTCTCCAAGACCTTTATCATGAAGGGGTAATAGATTTTGTCAAAGGCTTTTTTGGCACCTAGTGAGATGATCATGTGTTTTGTTTTGTTTTTTCCTCAGTCTGTTTATATGTTGGATTACATTGATGGATTTTCATATGTTGAACCATCCTTGCATTCCTAGGATGAAGCCTACTTGATCATGGTGGATGATCTCTCTGATGTGTTCTTGGATTCGGTTGCCAGTATTTTATTGAGTATTTTTGCATCGATGTTCATGGGGGTTATTGGCCTGTAGTTCTCTTTCTTAGTTGTGTCTTTTTGTGGCTTGGGTATCAAGGGTATTGAAGCCTCATAAAAAAGAGTTTGGCAATGACCCTTCTGCTTCTATTATGTGGAATACTTTGAGGAGAATTGGTATTAGCTGTTCCTTGAATTTCTGGTAGAATTCTGCACTGAAGCCATCTGGCCCTGGGCTTTTTTGGGTTGGTAGATTTTGATGACTGCTTCTATTTCTTTAGGGGTTATAGGTCTATTCAAGTTGCTTATCTGTTCTTGATTTAATTTTGGTAAGTGAAATCTATCCAGAAAATTGTCCATTTCCTTTAGATTTTCAAATTTTGATGAATACAGATTTTCAAAGTATGACCTGATGATTCTTTGGATTTCCTCTGTGTCTGTTGTAACGTCCCCCTTTTCTTTCCTGATTTTATTAATTTGCATGTTCACTCTTTGCTGTTTGGTAAGTTTGGATAAAGGTTTGTCTATCTTGTTGATTTTCTCGAAGAACCAACTCTTCGTATATTGATTATTTGTATTGTTCTCCTAGTTTCTACTTTATTGCTTTCATCCCTCAATTTGATTATTTCCTGATGTCTGTTCCTCCAGGGTGTATTGGCTTCTTTGTGTTCTAGAGATTTCAGTTGTGTTGTTAATTCTCTAGTGTGATTATTCTCCTGTTTCTTCATGGGGGCACTTAGTGCTATGAACTTTCCTCTTAGCACTGCTTTCAAAGTGTCCCATAAGTTTGGGTATGTTGTGTCTGCATTCTCATTGAATTCTAGGAAATCTTTAAGTTCTGTTTTTATTTCTTCCTCAACCCAGGAATTGTGCAATTGGGCATTATTCAATTTCCATGAGTTTGTAGGTTTTCTGCAATTTGTGTTGTTCAATTCTAACTTTAAAGAATGGTGGTCTGATAAGATACAGGGGGTTATTTTAATTTTTTTGTACCTGTTGAAGTTTGCTATATTGCCAAGTATGTGGTCAATTTTAGAGAAGGTTCCATGTGGCACTGAGAAGAAGGTATATTGTTTTGTATTTGGATGGAATGTTCTATAGATGTCTGTTAAACCCAATTGTGCCATACCTTCTATTAGTTCCTTTGTTTCTTTTTTAAGTTTCTGTCTGGTGTTTCTGTCCAGTGGTGAGAGTGGGGTGTTGAAGTCTCCCACTATAAGTGTATGAGGTTTTATGTGTGATTTGAGTTTTAGTAATGTTTCTTTTACGAATGTGGATGCTTTTGTATTTGGGGCATAGATGTTCAGAATTGAGACTTAATCCTGATGGATTTCTCCTGTGATGAGTAGGGAGTGACCGACTTCATCTGTTTTGATTGATTTCAGTTTAAAGTCTATTTTGTTACATATTAAGATTGCTACCCCCACTTGTTTCTTGGGTCCATTGATTGGAAAATCTTTTCCCAACCTTTAATTCTTAGGTACCGTCTGTCTTTGAAGTTGAGGTGTGTTTTTTGTATGCAGCAGAAGGACAAATTCAGTCTTCTTATCCATTCTGCTAGCCTGTACCTTCTTTTAATTTATTAATTTTTATTTTATATGCACTGTGCTTTGCTGTGGGTGTCAGGTCCTCTGGAATTGGAATTACAGACAGTTGTGAGCTGCCATGTGTGTGCTGGGAATTGAACCCAGGTCCTCTGAAAGAGCAGTTAGTGCTCTTAACCACTTAGCCATCTCTCCAGGCCCACCTGTGTCTTTTTATACACGAGTTAAGACCATTAATATTGAGGGATATTAATGACCATTGCTTATTCATTCTTGTTTGTTTCAGATTTGGTGGTGATGGTGGAATAGTATGTGGATTTCCACCCCATTTTTCTTTTGGCTATTAGTAAAGTGGGATTATCTATTGTCTATGTTTTTCTGGTTGTAGTTAATTTCCTTGGATTGGAGTTTTCCTTCCAACACTTTCTGTAGGGCTGGATTGGTGGATATGTATTGTTTAAATCTGGTTTTGTCATGGAATATCTTGTTTTCTCCATCTATAGTGATTGAAAGCTTTACTGGGTATAGTAGTCTGGGCTGGCACCTGTGGTCTCTTAGTGTAGGTAGAATATCTATCCAAAATCTTCTGGCTTTCAGAATTTCCATGGAAAAGTCAGTTGTAATTCTGATAGGTTTGCCTTTATATGTTACTTGACCTTTTTCCTTTGCTGCTCTTAATATTCTTTATTCTATATGTTTAGGTTTTTGATTATTATGTAGTGGGGAGACCTTTTGTGGTCCACTCTATTTGGTGTTCTGTAGGCTTCTTGTACTTTCATTGGCATGTCTTTCTTTAGGTTGAGAAAGTTTTCTTCTGTGATTTTGCTGAATATGTTTTCTGCACCTTTTAGTTGGGTTTCTTCACCTTCTTCTATACCTATTATTCTTAGGTTTGGTCTTTTCACAGTATCCCATATTTCCTGGATATTTTCTGTTAGGGATTTGTTGGATTTAAGATTTTCTTTGGTCAATGAGTCTATTTCTCCTAGTGTATCTTCAACTCCTGAGATTCTCTCTTTCATCTTTTGTATTCTGTTGGTTATGCTTGCACCTGTAGTTCCTGATTGTTTACTCAGGTTTTCTATTTCCAGTATTCCCTCAGTTTGTGTTTTCTTCATTGTCTCTATTTCAGTTTTCAGGTCTTGAACTATCTGAATTGTTTCCTTCAGCTGTTTGGTTGTATTTTCTTGGCTTTCCTTAAGAGATTTGTTGATTTCTAGTATTTTGGGTTTTTTTTTTCTTCCACTTCTTTAAGGGATTTTCTCATATCCTCTTTGAGGCCCTCTATCATTTTCATGAAGATGTTTTTAAGGTCATTCTCTTCTGTTTCATCTTCATTGTGATGTTCAGGTCTTGCTGGTGTAGGTCCCTAGACTCTGGTGATGTCATATTGGTTTTTCTGTTGTTGAATGTGTTTTTATATTGTCTTCTTCCCGTTACTTCTTCCAGTGGGTGTAGAAGGAATCTCTTCCTCTCCTGTTGGGTACGGGACCAAGATTCCCTTCCAGTAGGTGCAAACAGATCCAATACACTGATATCTCTCCTCTTCCTAGTCCTGTGGATGGAGGCGGGATTGGCATGGGACTTTGACACTCTCTGGATGTGCTGGATCCCAAGGAATGGGATCCAGCACCGTGAGCAGTTCCCCAGCCTCAGGTGTCCCCAAGCAGGGCAGAGGACCTGGGCTGGAAGCAAGCCCAAATTTGTCTAGATATTTTCATGTGTAGTTTTTCTCAGAAAGGACACTTGCAAAGCAGGAGAAAATCCTGAGTGTGGGACCATTGTGTATATTTGCCGAGACTGGGGCCTCCTATTCTCACCTCTTCCCATCCTACCTCTGCCCTGTTCCTATTGATACTCTTTGGGACATCCTCCACCAATTAAAACATTCCTGAGATGGGAAAGGCCAGCTGGAGGTTAGGTCCTGTTCACTCAACTCACAAGGTGGGTTTGCCTGAAAGTAATTAAGAATGCTAGGAGGTCATTCATTCTGGGCAATGAAAGAGGCAAAAACAGCTAGCTGCATTCTCAAAGCAAGCAAACAAACAAACAAAAGCAAAACCCTCGGTGGTCAGAGGATGCTCTGGGTTCAGTTTAGAATTGCTTGTTTGATTTTGTTCCCAGCTAGTCTTGAGCTCACAGTGGTCTGATTATATAACTAAGAATCTTTTCCTGAAGAGTTATGTGTCAGATGCTAGACTGAGTGTTTAAAATTCTTTATCTACCTTAATCCTCAGAATAAGTCAAGACTTCCTAAATTGAAGAGAATGATCTGCTAGAGATGACTGGCAGGCCTCCAGGACTGGCAAGGAGTCTCTCACCCAGCAGGAGGTGCAGGAGAACTCCAGTGCTACTTGGTATAAAATTCTGTTTTACTTGTTATGGTGGTTTCTTGGACAGCACACTACATGTTGAAAGGCAGCATGCCTCTTACGGGTTCAGCACAGGAGGAAAATACAGAGTGGTAGGGAACATGGATTGTGAAGTTTTTCTCCTCTGGTTCAATTCATTTACTAATTATCTATTGTAAGAGCAAGGTAAACTGGTGAAAATGGAGTTAATTCCATCCTCAGAAAAAGCCACCTTGAGAAATTCCCTGTGTGGCACAAGGCTGATTCAGCCCCAGCCAAGGAATCATAAACAATTCCAAGGAGCACCCAAACTGTGCCCATCCTGGACAAAGAGACCCCATCCGGGTGGTCAGGCAATGACTAATTTTGATAAATAACATCTTCTCACCACAACTGTCCTTGTGGGCAACCATTAGTAACAATTTTGAAATTCCCCTAGCCCCCACATCAATGAATCCAAAGATCACCTACTCTTACCCAATCCTGAACAGCCAAGGCACTACCACCCTGTTTGCAGTTTTTTTTTTTTTTTTCCTTTAAAAACCCCTTGCAAATGAGGCCAGGCACCCTTTTCCTGCAGCTGCTGTGCCAGTTTGCAGCAAAGGATCCCTGCCAAGGCTTGTAACTTAACATTAAACCTTATTCGTTTGCCTCAGTGAATCGGCTCCTTGGTGGTCTCTTTTTAGGGTCTCATGAACTTAGCATAACACTATGATCCTGGGAAAAATGCTTAGATAAACCCCTTTGTGCTCAGATTCCCTTGCCAGTAGATTGCAGCCCACCTCTGCCTGTTCAGAGAGCAAAACTCTTTCCATTATTCTGTATACCCCAAATTATAAGACATGGTATAACACAAAAAGGAAGCAAGGTATTGTTTTCAGTTTCCCAAGAGTACATTGGGACCCTTGGTTTCCTAAATGATGAAATAGAAGAAGGAAGATCCTGAAAGACAGGGTGTTGTCCAGAGAACAGCTGGCATGATGGGATGGATCAGTGGCATGCCTTGCAGAAACAGACAGGTTGGGCAGCATATGAGAAATACTGCTGCTCCCTACCTCTGGAAGCACATGCGGCCACTTACAGGGACTGAGGTCCTCAACTGGCAGCTAGGGCAACACCCATCTAAACAAGTTAGTATCCCTATGATGACACCATTGATTCTTTTTCTCCATTTTAATATATATGTGTGTGTGTGTGTGTGTGTGTGTGTGTATGGATGGGTGTGTGGGTGTATTCTGTATGTATGTGGGCACATGTTTGTAGGGTGTGAACATGGATATGGAGACCTGAGGTTAATGTTGGGGGTGGTTTTCCACCTTATTCATTGAGGCATAGTCTCTCAAAACTTGTTAACATGGTCAGTCTCGCTAAACAGCTTGCCCTGGGGATCCTGTCTCCACATTCCAGGCTGGGATTACAGAATGGACTACCATATCCACCCAGCATTTTAATGAGGTCTAGGGATCCAAACTGTCATCCTTGTGTTTTGGGCAGGCAAATGTTTTGGGTTTTGTTCTGTTTTTTGTTTTTTAAGATGTATTTATTTATTCTGTATACAGTGTTCTGCCTACATTCCAGAAGAGGACACCAGATCTCATTATAGATGGTTTGTGAGCCACCATATGGTTGCTGGGAATTGAACTCAGGAACTCTGGGAGAGCAGCCAGTGCTTTTAACCTCTGAGCCATCTCTCCAGCCCCTGGTAGGCAAATGTTTTAACCACTGAGCTCTCTCCCCAGCCAGATATCATTGGTTGGCATAGGAAAAGGATACCTTGGGAAGCCAGCACCTACAAACTAAAACATGAAAAACCCCTTAGAGTCAGTGAATTAAAATGACCAAAAACCCTTGGTCCATGAATTGTCAAATATTGTATATTTTTATTTATTGATGTTTTGGGGGGGTGGGGGGGTTAGTGTATTTTTTTCTTTAAAGAAAACCAAAGCCAACTGGGTGTGGTGGTGCATGCCTTTAGTCCCAGCATTCAGGAGACAGAGGCAGGTGGATCTCTGAGTTTGAGGTCAGCCTGGTCTACAGAGTGAGTTACAGGACAGTCAGAGCTACACAGAGAAACTACAGCATGGGAAAAAAAGAGTAAGGTGATGAGGAGAAAGAAGAGGTGGAGAAAAGGGAAGGGAGAGGAAGGGAAGGGAGGGGAGGGGAGGGGAGAGGAGGGGAGGGAAGGGGAGGGAAGCCAAAGGGAAGCCAACCTTACGTCCCTTTATTCTGCCATGGTAGCCACTGAGCAAATTCAATCCTCTTATTTTGCAGATGAGAAAACCAGCCCTGTGAGAAATGAATTGTTCTAGGTCACAGAGCTACCAATTCAGGATGTTTCCAACCTAGGTGAAGGGTCCTTTGAATTTCTCCATAGACCACCAAACCAATGACTGTCCTCTAAGGATTCTGCTGTGGTTGAATGAAAATTGTCCTGCATAGGCTCCCGTATTTAAACACTTGGGCTCCTTTTGGTGGTGCTGTTCAGGGATGTCGAGGTCGTGGAGCTTTAGGTGGTGGAGTCTTGCTGGAGAAAGTTGGTTACTGTCCCTGGGAGTGAATCAAGAAGGGTTTATACCTTTGTCCTGACTCCTGCTTGCTCTCTGCCTCCTTGTTGTTGAGATTTCTCTCTTAGACTCCTGTCCCTTCCTCCATGCCTTCCCCATCATTATAGAGATCTGACCCTTTGTAACCATAAGCTGAAATAAACTGCATTAAATTGCTTTTGTCACACATCAACAGAAAAGTAACTGATACAGATGCTCAGTTCCATGGACCCAGAAGCAATTTCTAGTCACATATGGCTGTTTCCTAGAGCCATATTTCTCAAAGTGTGGCTCACAACAGTTTGTCTACACACACACACACACACACACACACACACACACACACACACACACACACACACCCCACATAATTCTTTTTTAAGGATGTGTTTTTAATTTTTAATTTTGTATCTGTGTGAGAGTAGGTGCACACGAATGATGTTGCCTGAGAAGGCCAGAAGAAGGGCATCAGATCCCCTGCAGCTGGAACTTGGAATTACTAGCAGTTGTAAACTGTCCCACATGGGTGCTAAGAACTGAACTCAAGTCCTCTGCAAGAGTAGTACTTACTCTTAACAGCCAAGCCATCCAGCCCCAATATACTAGTGAGCTCTTAATGGCAGGCATACCAAGTTTACAACTAAAGATCACCCAAAGGCTGGGTGCTTTTGAGCAGTTTCTGGAGTTCCCTGAGCACTCTCATCTGCAGAAATGCTTCTTCATATCACCCAGTGTGTGGCTGAACACACTGTTGTGAAGGGAACTGAGATTCTTGGAATTTTGCGAGACAACTGTGTTACTAATACAGTGTCACTGTTGTCTTGGGTAGAGTTTTTAATTGCCCATGTTTTGAATGAATTTGGTATCTGCAGATTGCCCTTTCTAATGATATGGTGCACGCTGTGTTATATTTGCAATGTTATCATGTTCATCTCCAATGCATTGTTATCAAAGAGTTCTTTTTCTACTTGAAAATGAGACCGAATCAGAAGAATAGTTTGGTCCAATTTGGGCTCCCCGAGAAAAAGGAACCCTAATGAGAAATAGTCATGTGGAGAGATGGGAAGTCTGGCTTAACCAGAAGAAGTGATTTGAAACAAAATGGGAACCAATTTCTGAGCACCTACTGTGTGTTAAGACAAGAGTTAGATGGTCTAGATGTGGGTGGGAAGAATGCAGCTACAGGATGGATGCAAATGCAGCCTCAGTTTCTTCTGCCCACCTCCATATTGTCTACAGCACTGTCTGGTACCCAGCTCTGATTCCCTAGCATCCCTAAACTTGTTCCAAACATTGTACTCTTTGGTTTATTGCTCCATCACTCTTCTATTCCCCCAGGCTGCTGACCTTGGATTCATCTTTGCATGTTCTATTTCCCTTAACAATCAATCAATCATCATGTTCCTTAGACTCTGCCGCTACCACTCCATGATGATCATTGGATAAGCCCACACTAATCCTCATCTGAGATCAGTATGGTAACTTTCTCTATGTCCATATCCCTCTCTGCTGGCCACCTGATGAGAACAATTACTCTTCCCTAAGTACAGCTGTGACTAGATATTCCTTTACCAAACCTCCAATGGCTCCCCGCTGACTGAGAAATTAAGTATAAATTGCTCACCCTAGCATTTAAGTTCTTTAATGACAGAGCACCACTCTACATTACCCCCTCCCAACTCTTCCCTAGGTCCTTGCACATCAATCAAAGTGGATGACCCTGGGTACTTCTTCATTGTCACATTTCTGCTCAGCATTCCCTCTACTTAAAACTTCCAGAATGCCTTTTCCAATTCCTCTAGTTTGCACATTATAAAACCCTACCCAGCATCCTATAAGGGCCAACTTGAACACCCTCACCTTCACCAGGTGGGGTCCCTGTCTATCCTCTTTGATATCCCACCACGCCTGGCTTGTACCTCTTTTCAGTGTGATTGCATCTTTCTTGTTTGCATTCTTGTCCCATCCCCATGGTTGATCATGTCCAATCACCATGACAGAGGACCCATGTCAACTTTTGAAACTAGTGACATCCTAGAAGTGCCAGTATGTTGGAATATGATGAAATTCCTAAAAGCTCTGTGCTAAAACACAGAAGAAAGGTCGGGCATGGATCCAATATGCCATAATCATCTCATTTTAAGATTTAGTAAAATCTAAAAGGAAAACGAAAATTTTAAAAAGTTTTTCTCATAGAATGAAACCATAAAAGTAACAGCCAACATTTACAGATCACTAACCACATGTCAAACATTGTTCTAGATGTTTCACATGTAGCATTTCCTCTAATCCTCACAGAACCCCTTTGCTAATGAGGAATCTCGAAGCATGAAGGATTTTATCTAAGCGTCTTGCCAAAGACCATAGACAATTAGTGCATGGGCAAATCCATGTAGACTGGTTTCGTGGTCCATATTCCCAAGCACTGCATATCTATCTTCATCCATTTTACAAAGGCACCAAGGGAGTCTTTTCCCCCAAAACTGTATTAAGTGCCTAGGACACGTGCTACTTTTCAGCAAGCATGCTTTTTTCCAAAAAAGCATTGTAACAAATGAAACAATGTCCCCATAGTTTTCTTAGAGTCTTTCCCAGTCCATGTAGCACTGGAGGGAATCACCCATGTGAGGGTCTGCATGGGTCTTTCCAAATGTGGTCTCAGATCTCTGACCAGAGAATGGGCACAGTAGGGTGTGTGACTTAAGGGCTCTGAGGAAACATGCCCCAATTTTGTGTTGGCATCCAGTGGCTACCTGAGCAGACTGTATTTCTCCTAGACACCTTGTGCCCTTTCTCTCTGCACACCCTGCTTGAGGGTATGACTTACTATGGAATGAAACATACTCAAGCCAGACACCTGCTTCTTTCCAATACCTCTCCAGATCTGAGTTCATGCTCCCCTTTACTTTTAAGATGTCTTGTCAGAAGATAAACTTGGAAGGGCAGGGTGTATAGCTGCCATGGGTAGAGGGACAGGTTGGCAGTGGGAAGTACCCCTGTATATTCATGAACCATATGACCTCGATTTTATGTCAGGCACTGCTCTAAGGACATTTAAATATAATAATGTACCAGTCTTCTAAATAACCATTTGTTGAGTTAGTGCACTCTATCTCTACCCTTACAGTCCCTCCTGTATATATGCATGAGAAGTCTGTGACACAGAAAGGTGCAGTGGTCTTTACAAGATTCCACAGATGGTCAGTGGGACAATCAGCTGGGTGTATTTGAATACCCCCAGAGCCTTTGCTCTTAAGTACTGCTCCATACCAAATGCTGTCTTCATTAAGATGTGGTTGGTATAAAACAGAACTTAGGTTAGTGGCTCTTAAACCTAGTTGCATGTTAGAATCAGCGAAAGAACTTTCAAGATGCCAGTGGTCAGTCACTACCCCTAGAAATTCTGTTCCCCTTGGTCTAGAGTGTTATTCGAATATCAGTATATTTACAGTCCACCCCATTCTGCCATAGTTTCTTAATGGTTGAGATTTGGGCATATATATAAAATGTATGCATTTTTCTTGCGTCCACCCAGATATCACATGCCTCATGTGCCATCATGCAAAATTATCTCTAAACCACTGATGAACAAGGTCTGTTGTGTGACTTTTCTTGAAGAGGCATGAACAAACATTTATCTAGGACGCTGGTGACAGACAAACAATAGTTCCACCCTAGTCTATCTTGGTGAACTGGTGAGTTTATTGGGTCTACTTACAGGACTATAGGTAATTCGAGGAAGCTCACTAAAGTACCTCCTCAGCATGGTGGTAAATCCACAAGTTGTATCATTGGAGCTTCATGCTCAGCTTACAGACACCTCTATGAAGACTTTTCTGTGGCCCTGAGAGTTACCCCCACACATCATATTGAGTGACCCAATACTCATTTCTTCAATTTGTTATCAATGCCTAGTTAGTGTAAGCAGATGTTTGCTCATCTCCCCAGAAGAAGTTGTGCAACTGAGTTAATCATTTTGAACATGGGAGTGTTTAGATAAAGTCTCAGAACACTGACTTATTAAATAACTTAAACATGTTTATTTAAAACCATGCATGCACCCCACTGTGGGGTGGTAATTTAATATAGAAACTCTGCTTTTCTCATTTCACATTTCACACAATGTTATCCGAACTTCTCACGCATATCATCTATGATTCATGTCTTCACACCCCTGAAGCCACATGGAGTGTCATCTGCAAAAGTTTCTTGTGCACATCACCTGCACTGCTGTTCACTGGTAGCAATAGCTAGTTCCTAAATACCCTCATGGCACAGTTGCTAGAAATTTTGTCCACGTTACACAAACACCCACAAAAGCCATCAGGACAGTTAGTTGTTCATGTGCAGTGGGAGCGTACCCGGTTTACACCTCGGCCCATTAAAATTTATCTGTACCTTGCTGCTATCAGCTTAGCTATTTCAGATAGTCTTCTGACTGTGGTGGTGTTTCCTGAGTGTTATACCCTGTTGTGAGACATTTGTACACTGTGTGAAGATGTATTGCTGTGATTGGTGAAAGAAAAAGCTGAATGGCTAATAGCTAGGCAGGAGATATAGGCAGGACTTGCAGGAGGAGAGAGAACTCTGGGAAGAAGAAAGGCAGAGTTGTGAGCCAGCTGAGGAAGAAGCAGGACATGCAGGAGGAGAGGTAACAGCCACAAGCCATGTGGTAGGACGTATTAATAGAAATGGGTTAATTTACAACATAAGAGCTAGTGGGACAAAACTAACCTAGAGACTGAGCTTTCATAATTAATAAGAAGTCTCCACATCATTATTTGGGAGCTGGCTTACTTGTAACAGCAGCCAGCCACACTCAGGGCTTAACACTAACTCCGGTAGTGTTAAGACTGCACTGGCTTTCCTTACCTTCTGCTTCCTTTTTCTGATTCTACCCAGTGTGATCTATCATGTTGTTCCACAGAGTTTCTCCCACCTTCTGGTTTCATATAATGTCACTGTGTGAGTCCGCTACCTCAGGACACCACATAAAGGATGCCTGACTCTTTCAAAGGTAATTCAGAGGGGATGAGAGGGAATCTCAGTTTTCATTCAAGCTTGGACCCCTTAGACTCATCATTAATGACATGTGAGGCACCATTACTTATGTATTTACGCACCACAGCCTAAGTAGCCTTGCCGGTTATGCACCTGTGTTTCCACTCTGGCTTCTTTTGTTAGATTCTACAGGGCTTCCCTCCTCTGTCACAGCTTCACCCCTCCTCCACCCTGTCTCCACCTGGTGTCTGTCTCTCTGCCAGCTCCCTAGTAGGACCAGGATGTGCGATGCAGTCAGGCTGCCTCTGGTAGACTATTTGAACAAGGCTGAGACAAGGCTCCTTAAGCTGCTTATCCTAAGTTGAGGATTGTGCCTTCTAGTCAATTGATACTGAAAATAATTGCCTCTTAGGATCTTAGAAAATCAAATGTGTAAAGAGAAATTAAAATCTAATTAAATGGATGTAGGCAGCTCTGTCTGAGTTGAGAACTCTTAAGCCACTGCAGTTTGTCAAAGGTTATGTTATCTCTCTGGCCCTGGGCCCTTGGGCTCTCCATGGCTCCAAGCCCAACACTCCTTCTCAATACACTTTGGTTTGCCCTGTCCTGGGCCCAGTGGGCTCATTGTTCTCAGGGTAGAACAACCAAGCATATCCAAACTAGGCAAATTCCTATTGGCTGCTGAAGGGACTCCTGCAGAACATGGGATTCTCTCTGGTCTTGCAGCTTCAAGCTAGGGTTCACAGTGGGGTTGCTTCTAGCACTGTAGCTGGACGAGTATGAGTACGTGCCTGGAAAGGTTAGGGGCTATGCCCATGACCAGTTTGAGAGAGCCACCACTTTGTACCAACTCTAGTCAAACAACACCGCTTGTGACACAGTGACCAATGAAGCAGGCAGCAAAAGAATTTAGCAAGACGTGCTCAGGCGAAGAGAGGATTTATTGAAATACAATGCAAGAAAGCAACAGACAAGTTCTCCAGAGGGGGCGTTGTGCTGCCAAGAGGGGTTAGAAGTTCTTCTCTAGCAGTTGAAGTGTGGGGGGCGGTCTCTGTGTCTTATAGTCCTGGCCCTCCTGTGTGGAGCCCATGTCTGGGTAGGCATGTACACACTGTGTTATTTTGTTGAGTAATAATTTTTGTAAATCTTATAGTGTAAAGGGTGTGTGTGTGTGTGTGTGTGTGTGTGTGTGTGTGTGTGTGTTGAAATTGGCCATTTGTGGAAGGTACAATGACATTAGAAATTAGGTTCCAGATACCTAAGATATTATGGGAGGCTAAGGGTCAGACTTAGTTTAAAAGTGTAGAAATTTTGCTTGTATTTTTGGCCCTATGCCTCTACATGTGGCAGCTAGTAATGGCGACCCTTAGATTATTCTACTCCAATAAGACTTCCTCCTAGATTAATGTTACCCCAAGTGTGGCCTGTAGACAGGTCCAGTCTATGCATGTATGTGTCTAGTTTGTTTTGAGATTCCTAAGTGGCCAGACATTTTTATAACACGTTGACCTCACCACATCTTAATTGCATTTTACTGATTAGACAAACCAGTGTTTAATGGACCAGAAGGGCTGAAAATGAGCCCTCACCAAGGATTGTTTGGGAAGTTCTGTCCCAGGACCTCACCCCACCCCTTTGCCTATTGTGAAACCTCTTCATCCTCCGCATCTTCCCCATGCTTGTGAGCAGGGCCTTTTATCTTGGCCCTTGAAAGTGGTTTTTCCTGACTTTGGTATGCCATGCTTTCCTCCCTGGTCACATTTTTTCCACAGAGACATTTTTTGATGTCAAGAAACAGATTCATTCACGTTGCCTGGAGGGGAGGTGGAGTGGGGGTGGCCACTGCAAAGACTCACTGGGAAGAAAGCTGGATGTGGGTCTGTGAGAACTGGCAGGACCCGGGGGATGTGAGAACAGGGAGTGAGTGCTGTCTGCCCAGGGCCACCTGTCTCCTCCATTCCTGAGTCCCCTTGCCATCCCCCACCCTGAGCTGCTTCTAAGTTCTCTTCTTTGCTGTGTCCTGTCTCTGCTCCAGCCTCATCCTCAGCTCTCCTTGCTCGGATGCTCTCTGGTGTGAAGTGACAGAGAGGGATCAGGTGGGCAGTGCCCACTTCTCCTGCTTGTGGATTGGTAGTGCTCGGGCCCAGTGCTTTTCTCTGGCTCATCAGTTTCCTGATTCAAGGGCAGGGAATAGAGCTACTGGTGAAGTGTAGACTCCCTAAGCTTGGAAGGAACGCTTTCCCTCAAAGAGGTCCTCAAATCAGTCTATCTAAAGTGTTCCACTTCATTCTCTTCTACCAGAGCTAGATGCTGTCACACCATCTGGCTGACTCCCTGGGCCACGCTGGCCGTCTCAGGGGACATCATGATGGGTCTTGGATTGCTGCAGGGACTCTCCATATTACATTCTGCAGCACCCATGAAATGCACAGTGTAGACATTTCTCACCTGGAAGCCAACCCAGAACTAAGGCTTAGCTCGTGAAGGGAGGTAGGAGCTTGCTGGAGGCATTCCTCTCTTCCCAGCCGCAGAGTGTTAGATCGCTCCACAGGGGTTAATTGGTTTTTGGCTGATGAAGTCACAGCAGAGTTATCCATTGTTGAAGCTCTTCAGAAGCCTAGCACTTATTACTCTCTGGGCACATTCCCATTCCCTCCCGAGCCATTTCATTTCCTCAGTCTTGTCAGAAAACGAGCATTCTCATCAGCATGTCAGCGCCCCCCTTGGAGTGATGCAATAATGTTATTGTTTTCACACCACTGTTGGGAGTGAATGCCACTGAAGCTGCCACACGTACACCCCAGCTCACTGTACAAGTTCTCTCTGGACTCCAGGCATCACTTAGTGATATGCCTGTGTGGAGAAGCCATTCTGTACTGCACAGCTCCTCTCTGGTGCCGGCAGTGGACCTCATAACTGATGTTGGTGCTCTTGTCCCCATGACTGATTACTAGGAAATTAGATCTCTTTCCTTGTCCAGGCGTTGGTAAAGTACCTGGACAAGCAGGAGAAGAACATGCTACGGCCCCCTTCACACCATTGAGGATCACTCTGGTCTGAAGGAGAGCTCAAGGCCTCTCTTGGTTCACTCCCAGAGAAGGCCTCATGTCCCTAGATGTAAGACAGAATCTAGAAGGCAATTTGTGCCTAGGGTAAAGACAAAACAAAAGAACCCTTGTACCATGCTTGGTCCTGGCTGCAGGAATCAGCGAAAAGCTTTGACCACCACTCAAGCACTGTTGGGTGTTTTGGTCCCCTTGGCTTCATTCCCTGGATGTCTCTGCCTCAGGAGTTGGATTGCTGTGGGAAAGGAAGGGAAGGTCCCTTCTGGTTCTTTCCTGCTAGAACAAAATTACTCCTGGGTAATCTTTAGAGACCACTCCTTTAGTCAACCCTTTTATTGCTGTGACAAATTACCTGATTAAACAACAAAAACAAATAAAAAAAAGCTTTAAAGAAATTTTTATTTTGGCTCATGGTTTAAGAGGTTTCAGTCCATGAGTTTTTTGTTTGTTTGTTTGGTTTGGTTTGGTTTGGTTTTTTTGGAGTCATTGTAAGGGGTTTTTGGCAAGACAGAAGATCATGATGACTATCCCATATATCAAAAAGAGCTGCTCACCTAAATTTTAGCCAGGAAGCATAAAGGAGGGAAGAAGAATCCGGGAAGAAGATATAAGATAAACCATTTCTCCAACCAGACCCCACCTCCTAAGTCCCTTTAGCCATGAACGGATGGACAGACTAAGTCATGGATAGAATAAAACCTCCAGGATCCAATCACAACTCAAAGCCCTATGTCTAAACAATGTAATGAGAACTAAGCCTTCTATGCATGACTGTCAGGCGAACATTTCATATTCAAATCATTATGATTGCCATCTCCCCAAGCCACTGCCCTATGAGAGTCAATGCCTGATCTGCACCCAACAACCCACAGTTTCTCTGAAGTTCTTTGCACAACAATAAAATGGGCACTCAAGGTTGACTGAAGTGGTGTTTTAATGAATTAACAATCTAAAATGAGGCTACCCCTGTAAATCCTCTACAACAGGAACAAAAAGGAGAAAGGAGAACTGGAGATCCAGGGAGCACTGTTACAGATATTTAGTTGTGGTATCAAGAGGTTGCTTCTGCCTTTTATACTTGGGAGGCCTCACGCCAACTCCTCACACAAGTCAATGATGAATAAGGCATTTAGGATGGAGAGCCAGTGCTAAAAGTACCCTGGGATTCTGTGCTACTTCTACTGAGCCCAGATACCTGCTATTCAGTATCAGAGGAAGAAAGAGGAAGGGTAACAACACTTGCCTGGGGACCCATCTCCAAGGACAGTAACTAGTCAAGAGCACAAGGATAGCTAATATCTTTCCTCCAGGCAGCATATAAAGGCGACTAATCACGCCAAGGATTATGAATGCATGTCTAAATCTGATACCATCACCCGATACATTATTTATGACCCCAAATATGAATAATTCAGTTCCAGTTTTAGCAGGTTTCTACTTAAAAAATCCAGCTTGACCTGGTTCTTGGCTTCTGATATTGATCCAGGTAGGACTGGCAAAGAAGCAGCCCAGCTCAATTTCTGCATACTAGAAGGCAGTGAGCACTCATCACGGGTTGCAAGGGCAGGGAGGCTGTTTCAGTCCAGGCCCTGCCTTGACATGGGACACTAGGATAGCACCTCGTCCATAGTATTCCACCAGTAATGAAGACAGTGACCCTAAATGATTGCTTCAATTCATTCCAGTCTTGGAATTCTGAGGGTGAGAAAAATAAAAGTAGCTAGAGGGGCTAGAAAGTCGGCTCAGAGATTAAGTGTGTTGATCTTACAGAGGACTCAAGTTCAGTTACTAGTATCCACACCAGTGGCTCACAATTGTCTGGAACTCCAGCTTTGGGGGATCCATTGCCCTCTTCTGGCTTCCTTGGGTCCCTGCACTCACATGCACATACCCACATGTAGACATAAACATGTATGCATAATTAAAAGTAAAATACATTGTAGCCAGGCAGTTACAATTTAATCCCAACACTTAGAAGGCAAAGTCAGGCAATCTCGGTAATCTCTGTGAGTTTGAAGCTGGTCTACATAGGGAGTTCTAGGACAGCCAGGACTACACAGTGACACCCTGTCTCAAAAATAAAAATTTAAAAAGAGGTTAGAGCAGAATGTGCTATCCATGGTTTGAAACAAGTTGTATTCAACTGCCTCAGTCTTTCCAAGTTCTAAGGGGTAAAAGTGGGGTTTCCTGATATCCTAAATCTCTAGTAGTCTGTGTGTCTACATCAGCTAGCCACATGTCCAACTGTCTGAAATGGACCTGAGTAGAGAGGCTTCTTTGACTTTGAGTTTATTGCAGTAGTCATCACAGTGCCAAGTACCCGGCGAGGTCCTTCTACATTAGGTGAAATGAAAGAGTTAGTGTGCGTGTATGAGGTGTATGTAACCTTGTTCTTTTATCAGTTTGGTCCATCTATGTGACAAGTATTACGAAGTGTCTGTCCAAAAGACTCGAGCAGAAGGCTTGATCTCCAGCTGGTGATGCAATTGAGAGATGGCTGGATTACTAGGGGATTCATCCACTGATGAGTTTGTAGTGAATAGGATATTAAGAGATGGGGTCCCATTGGAGGAATTAGATCACCAGAGGCACGCCTGTGAGGGGTCTCTTGTCTCTGGTCCCCGGTCTCTTCCTAGATCCCGTGCCATGAGTTTTCTTCTCCCTTGCCCTTTCTCTGCAACTATTTGGTCTTGTCTTAGGCTCAGAGCAAGAGTCAGGAGTCTGTGGCTGATGTCTCTGAAACCCAGAGCAAAAGCGAACCCTCCCTCCCTTAGGTTGCTTATGTCATGTGTTTTGTTACAGAGATTAAAGCTATCTAATCAGTGAGAAAGGGGGTGTGGTTTCCCAGAAGTTCAGAATACCAGCTTTTTACTCAAGTCCATTTAATGTTTTACTTTAATAAAAAGATTTTTATTTATTTATCATGTATATAACATTCTGCACACCAGAAGAGGGCACCAGATCTCATAACGGATGGTTGTAAGCCACTATGTGGTTGCTGGGAATTGAACTCAGGACCTCTGGAAGAGCAGTCGGTGCTCTTAACCTCTGAGCCATCTCTCCAGCCCCTAATGTTTTACTTTTAATCCAGCCAGTTTGTGAAATACTAAGAACCTATGGTTCTACAGAACGTGTGTCTGGAGTTGAACTGCCCACCAGTCTCTCTAAGAGCTAATCTTCCATTCCTCTGTTTTTTTGACTAATGTCACAGGAGGAGGTAGAGTAACTGATGTACCATGATGTGACCTTAAGCGGCCAATCCCTGAGCTTTGTTTATTTGAAAAATGGAAGGGGTAGACACAGATTAGTGTGGAAACTTTTTATGCAAAAATTTTCAGTGACTCTGAGTTTAGTGGTGTTCTGAGAACAAAAAGTGGTATTTGTCCATCCATCATGGTTTTGAAGATGGAAGAAGAATGTTGTGAGCAAGTACCCCATCCCCATCCAGGGTGGGAGCTAGTAGATAGCAGTCCAGATTTGTACTCATTGTCTGTGAAACCAGCAAGTAGCTACTAAATCACACCTGCTCCTATAAAAATAATTCCCTGTGTGGTCCTGTGGGGGAAGGGAAGGGAAGCTAAAAGTGCCACTTGGGGTGATGTGTAAACTCTAGGCAAAAGCCAGCATTTAGCAGTGGTGGGAGTTAAGGCTAGAATTCTACTTCAGCCAAATGTCCCTGTGTGCACCTGTTCTTAGATCATGTCTGAGAAATGGAGAATTATTCTATTTTCAATGATAGGAGCCAGTGGAGGCTCAATTACCTCTTTCAAGAGCCTATTCTGGCTTGTGATCACGGGCACAGCTTTCTTCTAATTGAACTTTCTTGATGAGGCCCATTTCTTTTTCTTCTTCATCTTTGGAGTTGACGGAGAGGCTCCAGCTATAGTTAGAAACTGAATTCCAATCCCCCACCTCCATCCTTTTGCATTGCTTCTTTTCTTTAACGGCCTTCCTAATAAGGTCTCTGCTTCCTCCAGGAGAAAATGCCCTGTAACATTAGGGTTAGAAGCTACCCCAATCGTTAGCCCATAGTTTCCATTTCCAGTTGCCATGTCTTCTTTTATAAATGCAGTGGCCTGAGATTAAGCGCCCTTGCTCCTCCATGGTATAATTTTCTCTTTCCCTGCCCACTCCCATTTCATGTTTGCTTTTAAATACTATGACTTCTGACTTGATTCAGCTGCTGGTTCGCCAAGTCTCAGATCATTTCCCCCATAACATTCCCGTTTTTTATCATACTGTGCTCAGTTTATTTCCATGTCCAGAATGATACCGAAACATCGTCAACAGTGACAGCCGTGAAGATAACAACCAAATAAAAAATGCTGGTGGCACAACTTTGGTGAGAGTGAAAAGTGTTGGTTGGCATCCTTAGAAGACATGAAAGCATGCTGAGAATTCTCAGCAAGAGTTCTGTAGCTCTAGCAAGCTACAGATAAGGAACCGAGTGGCATTTAGCCCTGTGCTGTGACAAACTGGTCACAGTTGTTTCTACTTTCCTGGAGTATAAATGTTTACTGTTATTTGAATGCATCTGTGATAAAGAAAAAGATATGCTGTTCATGAGTTATGAACAACACTGTTGTAACACAAATGTAGGACATTTTTACTTGTCTCAGACACGGAAGGAAAAGCTATGGAGGAAAAGTGACTGAAAACCTTACTGAAAGCCTTTGCTATGTAATTAGAGCCAGAACTTCAACACAGAAGCCATTCCTGCTGCAACCTCCCCCGTGTAAGGGATGCTTTCACATTTGTGGGGAGGGTGATAGAATCAGAAGCCTATGCCCAAGACTCTTAGCTAGCCCAGGCTTCAGTTTCTACACATGTGAAAAAGAGATCATGCTGCCAGTCTTAAAAGCTATTCCTCTGCAAGAGGCTGGGGCTGTGGGCAACTGGTTTTGATAAAGGTATTTCTGATGCATTCCAGAGCCTCTTGCCATAGTTCAGTGTTTATTGAACACCTGTCAGTCACCAGGCACTTTGCTAGGTGCCAGAGGGTTACACAAGGTCAAAGTTCTCGCCCCAATTTGGGGGACGAGTGAGGGAAGGATAAGACGTCAGAAATCCCCCATGGGATCATGCTGAGATGCATGAGCAATGCAAGTCCTGCAGGTTGGCAGAGGAGAGAAGGGCTGCCTTCAGTCTGGGGAAGGTGGTGTTTGTAGTGTGCAGTAGAGGTTCTTTTTATCATTGTACATGAATTGAAATATAGCCAAAAGAATGGAGACTATTTTAGTGGACCCCCAGGTGCTTATCACCCAGCCTTTCTCAAATCACAACACAAGACAACTCTAGCTTCATAGAATGCCCCACCCGATTCCTCTACAGCTACCCCCACCCCATGGGTCATTTCCATGCAAATCCAGGAAAACATATCATTTTATGGGAATATACTTCAGTGTGTCTCTAGCAGACAAAGAAGATTTTAATATAAGCACAATGCAATTATTATATCTCAGACAATTTCTTTGATATCACCAAACATTCAATCCATACTCAATTGTCTCATAAATATTTTTCATAGCTACTTGCTTCAAACCAGGATACCGAATGGGTTGGTAGATCTCCCAAGCAGTTCTCTCCTTTCCCTCTTCATTGAAATGTTTTTGAAGCAGTTGGTATCATATGACCTGTAAGTTTCCGGAAAGTGTGGCCTTTCCTGGTTGCATCTCTGAAACATTTAAAGCTTCTTCTGCTTCCCATATTTTGTATAAGCTGACAGTTGCAGCTAGAGTTTGGAGCCCATGATTTCTGGGATGACTTTGTGATGTTGAGCTCTCCCATCAGGGTATTTCTCTCTCTGCAAGAGAGGATGCTGAGAACCATTGCCTAGATGCAGGGTCACTGCTGGCCCTAGGAGATCAGGACACAGAGGTTGCTCTGGAATTATTCTACAACTGGAACATGTATGTCTCATGGAATTTCCAGTATGTGATATACCACATTGACACATTTTAAAAGGAAGAATATGGACAATTTCACTGGGCTTTGGGGATCCTGAAGGTCCCCCCCCCCCCGGCATTATACAGGGCAATCAAATCTGTAGGGTAAGCAAAGCACATAATAGATTAAAGTAAGTCCGGATTTTTGAAACCTAGAGGCCAATTAAGTTAGTGTTTATATAAAAGTAGCTACCCATAAGCTTCCTCTTAGTGGGGCTTCTGCCTCTCCTACCAGGATATTCAGAAGGTGACAAGCCACCTGGTCATGAGAGCTACAAAAAAAGCCTTTTTCTGTCTACATTTATACCAAACTAGAAAGTATTCATTTATTATAATGGGTGTTTCCCACAGTTAAGTATGAATGAACTTCAGGCAGCAAAGTTCCCACAGCTTGGTCAATTAATATGTAGCCTTAGGGAGACTCCCAGATATAGAGAAGGAGACAGTATCTAAATGGAATCTACAGTCACTGCTTACAAACCTAGGCTCCAAGGGCAAGTTGCTAAACCTGACCAAATTGAAGTTTTTGTACCTATATAATGGAAATGACTGTACCTATGTCCTAATGTCACTTTGATGACTAACTAAAGGATGTTTGAACAGCAGTATTGTGTAGTAAATAACCAGTAATTAACCAATTACTATCAGCATCTGATTTCTCTGGCATTTGCTTCCACAGCCACAGAGCAGCCAATTTTTAAGAAATATTAATTGATAAAGCCAATGCTGAAAATTTGGGTAAGGAGTAGGAAGATGGCACAGTGGATAAAGCACTTTCCATGTAAACCAAAGGACCTGTGTTTGGATTGACAGAACCCATGAAAAGCCAGATGCAATGTGAGCATGGGTCTGTAATGCTGGTGTGCCCACCATGAGAAACAAAGTAGGGGAATCCCTGGAGCCGGAAGGCCAGCCAGCCTGAAGCTAATGGTGGTACACAACAGACTCTCTAAAAACAAGACAGAAGATGAGGACTGACACCTGTCCTGTTTGTCCCCTGACCATCACATATATGCTATAACAAATATGTATCTGAATCGTATATACAAATACACACACACACACACACACACACAGAGAGAGAGAGAGAGAGAGAGAGAGAGAGAGAGAGAGAGAGAGAAGAGAGAGAGAGAGAGAGAATTTTTAACTAAAAGAAAAATGAGATGTATGTTGGGGAGAGGGGTGATTCAGTGATCTCGTTCCTAGCATGGTAGACACTCCACTCCAGGTTCAACCACAGGTCCAGTAAAAGGGACAGAAGAGATGGAGGGAAGTGACACCAATATGGATGGAACAGCTTCTTTCCTTTTTTTGTTTTATAGTAAGAAGGTTTCGTCTGGTCAGGAAGCTGGTGAAGTTTCTGAGTCTGAACAGGATAAATTATGATGATCACACTGATTGCCAGCCTGTGCCTTTGACCCTTTGCCAGAACCCTGCCAATGTCGCCATGAGAACTGTAAAGTCATTAGGAATAAGGATATAATTAACATCCAAACCAGGCAGGGAGACAAGTTGTCAAACTTTGTGATCTACAAATGACAGAGAGGCTAAAATCACTGAAGAGAAAATTAAAAGCCGGATTTGCCTGTCTGGTTCTTTGCTTGGGTTTAATGAGGGCTGACTTCAGGCTTACTGGAAAGGATGGGCCGCACATGCCGTGGAGGTTCTCTCTCAAGTGTGGTCCCTCTTTAGGGTCAGAAATGATCTGTAGATGAGACACCTTCTAGGATTCTCATCACTGATGTGTAGTCAGACCTAGGCTGAGGATCTGAAGAGCCATTCATAAATCAGACAGAACAGACCGTGGCCTTGGGACATTCACATTCTACGTATGGAAACAAAACACCGTGAGCAATTCTAATAGGATGAGCTTATAATATAAGTTCTATTGAAGAAGTGTTCAAAAAGCTGCCCAGCTGTTCATAAGAACTATATGATATAAATTATCTTGGACAATTGTCTGCTGTTTGCACTTGTTAAAAGCATACTCTGGGTGTGAGAGGGCTCCGTTGTCCCAGACATGGGACATGTTTATTTCAGCTGTCCTCTGAAATCCTCCATCCTGGGTCATCCTGGCCCCCTGGGTCTGTAACAAGAAGGGAGCTTGGGTATTACAGCTAAGGGTATTACAAACTTGTGCCCTTAGGACCAGCTAGTAGGAGAGTGATTTGCAACTAAGGTTTTCTTGTTTATCCCCTGGTCTAAAAATGCCTGCTATGGGAACAGGAAACTGGAAGTTCATCCATGGACTGTGCGATCTGCCTGAAACTCCATCAGGAACACCAGCACGACTGTTTCAGCAGGACTTCCACAGTTATGGTTGATGGGTGATTGTAACCCCTGGTGTTAATGTTGTTTGCTCTCTCAATCCATTTACTCCAGTTGTTTCTGCTGGATGTTGTAACCAGCCAATTTGACGATGTTCTGCTACCCACCTGCAGTTTCTCTCCATCCCTCCTTGCTATTTGTCCTCTTGTGTTTGCTTGCTTAATAAACTCGTTCATTCAAGACCCAAAGGATGGCTGCTGTACCAGGAATTGTACCATTTCCACCCCTGACATTGTTTTAGTTTCACTGCTTTGTACCTATGCTCTTAAAACTTCTTCCATCTGGTAATTCTCTTTCCCAGAAAACCATTTTCAAAATATTAGATCCTTGCTATAAAACAGACAAAAACTAAATGAAAAAAAAAAAAACCTCTCAACACTGATAAGATAAAGTTTAAATTCTTTAGTCTGGATCTTGAAACTTGAGAGCATTTTTGCAAGTAGATGAGGTAAGCAGGGTCAGGGCAGTAGGTTTTGCTGCAGTAGGCTGGAGCAGTGAGTGGGCTGGGAAGAACAGTGACAAAGTGAAGGGTGTGAAAGTGACCTTGTCTCCCAGCCTGCCTTCTGCAGGTGAGTTCCTGGAGTCCTGGAGTCCTCTGGGTTTCTGCCTCTGCCAATCAGGTGAGATCCCAGGGAACCTGAGCCACACCAGAAACCCCAGCACTAAGATTAATTCCTCTTTAGTACTCACAGATCAGACAAATGTCAGAATCCCCAAGAATCCCTTTTCTGCATTGGAGGATAGTTCTCCAAACTTATTGTCACATTGCATTTTAACTACATGTCTACTTACCATCTCTTTGCTCTGCCTGGCTGTGGCATCTCTAAGAACCATCTTTTATTCAAGTAAGACACACAGCACAAAGCCTAGTACACAATAGACACTCAAGAAATCACAAATGAATTCTGTCCCATTGCCTCACAAAGTCGATTCTGAGAACCTGAGGCCACAGTAATTCGTCTTTTCTCTGGTTTCAAGGTCTTGATCTGTCTTATTCAGATATTTTCATGAATTGCTTTTATAAGTTTTAAACAAAGTTCTAAAAGTTCAGAGGAATACTCTGTTCACAGTGGGGGAAGCTACCAATGCAGTAGTGGCTGAGCTGGCCCACAGAGCTGGATTTTAAGGCCCTACAGACCTATGTTCAGTGTAGCAGACACTTGTGCTGCTCCCAGAAGAGGCCCTGGACATGGCTGCAGTGGCCAGGCCCTGTCTGGTGGCTCACAGAACATAGCAAAGTAAGAAAGAGAGATCATGAGTTTGAAGCCAGCCTGGGTTACATAGCAAGAACTTGTATAATTAATTAATTAATTCACAATCAGAGAGAAAGCAGGCAAATGATCATAGCATAATAGCTTAGGCAAACCCAAGCAATGTTTTGAAAGGCAAATTAGAGTTTGACTCAGGTGGTAAGGTTAGAGTCTGCACAGCAAGGATGGGAAATGCCTGAGGATGGTGGGGTGGGGAATGCTGCTGGTGAAGAAGGATGGGAAGGAGGGGTTGAAGGGGGGAGGGATTACAAGCCTTTAAGACACTAAAGGGCTTTCATTTTATCATCTGTATATAGACAGGAAGGTGTGTGTGTGTGCGTGTGCGCGCACCTTTGCAGATGACTAGTTAGGTTGAAAACCAGGGAACATAAATTGGGGGCTCTGTCAATAGAGACAAAAGCTGAGCAGAAAATACTGTGTGGTCCTGGTGAGCCAGGGAAAGGTTGAAGACATGATCCAAGCCTCCCTGACCCTATCCTGATAACTCCAATTGTCTTCTCCTCCTTATTTGTGCTCTCTAGTCTCCAAAAGAGTAGAGCTTGGGCTGTAGGCTTCAATGTGTTTATGTGTATGTGCAGGTATGTGTAGACATTTACAAGTAGGGAATTAACTAATGTTGATCCCTTGTCTGAGCCCTATCTGCCAAGAATGTTAAATCATTAGAGGCCAAGTCTATCTATTACCTTCCCATTCAGGCTTCGGTGCAGTGGCCCTCGTTATGTCTAAACCAATAAAGATTTGTGAAATTCAATTTGTTGTCACATACATGACATAAAATAAGTACCCTGAGGAGGAGGGTTATTATTGTGTGGGCATCTTGTTCTCTGTAGGCATGTTGTATACACAGACTCCAGTTAAAACTACAAAAGTCTAACAATTCTAATCCAGCCAGCACTGTGGTATGAAATCACAGCATGGAGAATAGTTTGGGTCTGGTTCTCATTCTCACCCAGTTATTTCTGCTACCCGTACATGGACTGTGGTGGTTTGAATATGAATGGCCCCATAGGCTCATGTAGTTGAGCTTAGTTACTAAGGAGTGGAACTCTTGTATGAAATTAGAAGGATTAGGAGGTGTGACCTTGTTGGAGGAAGTGTGTCACTGCGGATGGACTTTGAGGTTTCAAAGCCTATGCCATTCTCTCTTGGCCTGTGGACCAGAATGTAGCTCTTAGTTATTGCTCCAGTGCCATGTAAGCCACCATGCCCCCCTCCATGATGATAATGGACTAACCTGCTGAAATTGTATGCAAGCCCCAATTAAATGCTTTCAATTATAATAGCTTCCTTGGTCATGGTGTCTCTTCCCAGCAATAAAACAATAACTAAGATGTGGACTTTATGAATTCCTTTAAAATTCAGCACATGCTGTTAGAATATACCCAAGAGGTGGAGACAAGGGGATCAGAAGCTCAAGGCTGACCTGGACTAAAATTTAGACAAGGGGCTAGAGTGATGTCTCGGGTACTTACCCAAGAGACAAGGGGACCTGAGAGTAATAGATCTTTAGCACTCATAAAAAACTGGTTGTGGCAGCATGCATCTATGAACCCAGTGGAGGGAGAGGAGCATTCCAGAAGGCTGCTGGCCAGCCAGTATAACAGAAATGATGAGCTCCAGGTTCAGTGAGAATCTGTTTCAAATAGACAAAAGAAAGACAAAAATACCTAAAGCCAAACTCCAGCTTCTGGTGAATATATACACACTCACATACATGCACACATCTGTATACCTCAGGCACACATCAGTATACCTCAGGCACACAGATGCATACCTCAGGCACACACACACACAAAGATTCAGATGAGGCTCTGGATCCCCTCTGCCTAAGCAATGGCTTCTATGATCCCCCAGAGTAAGAAACAAGTGACAGGCAAATTAGGCAAGTTGTTTATCAACATGGCTGACAATCACAGACAGTTCTTTTTTTTCCCTTTTTTTTTTAATTCAGTAAGAAGAGAATTCCAAATATAGTGTAAAGGATTCATAATCACCAGAAATTTCAAATACAGCAAATTATATATTGAAAATAAATGACTCTTTCACAGGACTGATACATTAAGGAAATGTTTAGAGATCCTCTGTGGTCCTCATTAAGAGCCCAGACTTAAAGCTAGGCATGGTACCAGACACCTATAATCTCAATTCTTTGAGATGCAGGCAGAAAGATCAAAAGTTTGATGCCAGATAAGCTCTATAGTGATATTTTCTCTATAACTAAATACTCTCTTCCTAGCTCTGTTGGCTGGAGTGGGTGTGTCAACCCGGCACCCCTGGTGGTGACTGCAACTTAAAGTTCTATGAACAGAGTTCACTGGTTGGTGGACAGTGCAGGTGTTTAAGGTCTTTCTTGTGTTTATTCATTTAACTCTCACTTGTTGAGTAGGAATATGTTTGAGGCATCAAAGTGCAAACCAATGATGTAATAGGAAGAAAATTACCTATCACTCAACTCAAAAGGAAATGACTCTGGGATTCCCTTTGTAACAAAAGAGAAATTTCTGAGCCTTCTGGAGTCTCAGGTACATCTCAGTTGAATGGGACCAATGAACCATCCTCCATGCCTTAGTGATCTGGATTTCACTGGAGTCTTTTGTAAGCAGTCTCTTTATGTCTCTAATTTTATAGATTGAGTCTTGTTCCTTTTTAATTAGGTCAGAGGTTTGTGAATCTTGCTAATGTTTTCAGAGACCCCACCTTTGACTGATCTTTGGGATGTGGTAAGGGTTAGTGAAGCATGCCACAGAAATGCCCTTGCATAGCTCCAGTCTCATAGGTTGTCAGTGTAAAGTGAGATATCCTTCTTGTAGGGAATCTTAAAATGCACAAGGGAATACAAACAGGAAACAGAGAAGTACCTGAAAGCAGGGATCATAGTGCATTAATTTGCAGCAAACTGTTCAGCATCAAACAAAGTTGGCTGCAGCTGCCTGGCAAGATGCCGCTCAGAGACCCAAGATAATTTTTTTCAAAGATCCATTTTTAAACAAGTGTTGCCATAAACTCAGCTTTAGCTGAGCTTCGGCTTTGTGGCACTTAAGGAATCTGTAACATTAAAAGTAAATTAAATAGTGACTACGGCTAGGCATTGGAGGTGTTTAGTGAGCAATTTCACAGTTGATGACTCAAGGCTTCCTGTCTAATGGATATTCACAGTTCACCAGGGTTAGAGGAACAGAGTCCCAGTCAGTCTGCAAGAGATAAGAACTTCAGGTGTGTGGCTGCTTCTGTGACACCTTGGGCAAGCGGCCGAGTATGCGCTTGCGGTGGAAGAGCATCACAAGAAGATGGATGACATTTTCAGAGCCTTCTTCACCAAGTGGACAGATTCTCCCCACTAGAGTCTGGGTCAGGAAATGTGGTTTAATTTCAAAGTCCTTCATGGTAGCTCAGTTATGGAAATGCAGGTAGCCACATGGCTCCCCAGGATTTCTGCCACCTCTTACTTATCCCCTGATTCTCTCCCATATGGCGGTCTCCTTTGCCACCACCACCTGTTCCCCTCCCCATGGCCTCCTCTGTTATGTCGTCTGTGTCTTATTGTATATGAGATCTTTGGAGTGCATGTCAGAGATGGAGCTCCCGAGTCCACAGCAAGCGAATGGCAGTCAGCCTCCTGCAGCAGAAGGGATCCAGCCCAATTTTCTATATATTCTTGTTTGACCATCTACCAGATGGGACTTGGCAGAGCCCACAGCCCTTCTGGGTTATCAGTCAGAGACTGGGCATCAGACTTGGTCCTTGTTCAAGGGACAGAGTAGAGTTGGACTGTGTCAGCCATGCTGAAGAAAGAGCCAGAAACCCAAAGTCTGGGGCAGAGTAGAACAAAACCAAATTGGACTGGCTCAGCATCAGAGAAGGACAGAACCAAAACATGCAGACAAAGACAGGTGGTAATAAGAAAGGGGCCATGTCTACAGGAGACACAGTTGGGGCAGCTTTGACAAATTTCATCAAATTGCCATTGACCCAGCTGTAAAGGACTTTTTCTCTAGTAGCATCTCAAACCAGCTCCTACCACATCTGTAAGGGTTGGACCAAGTGTGCCTGTGACTCACAGCAGTCTACTCAGCACTTATGAATAAGCTAAGGGTTTAGAATTCATAAGCATTTGCCATCCATTAGAATGTCTGAGCTATCAAAATTCATGGTTAGTACCTACATAATAAGTAAAGGTTAACTTGTAGAGCCTAGACTGGAACTCGCTGCTTCCTCCATGCAGGTCTTGGTTGTCGCTATGTAGCTAAATGGGAAGGAAAAGACATATGAGCTCAGAAAGCTAAGGGAAATTAGGATACTCTTGAAGCAAGATTCCAGAAACTTAGGGAGTTGTAACCCCTCCTCACATGACTGAAGCAGTAAATGTTTTCTGGGGGAGAGAGGACTCTTTGGTGGAGCTGCCTGTAAGTACCAAGTTCCCAGGGATACAGACATCAAGAGCTGTCACCTGTCCTAAGGTGGGCTTTTCTGCAATGCCTTTGAGTCACCCATACTCTTCTAGGTAACTTCACACCTATGCACCTCTAAGTAATGCTGAAACATTCACCAGTTCACCAAGTTGGGTTTGGTTGGGACGATTTCTTGGGCCTGTTATCGTTACTCTATCTGGGGTGAAAAGATGGCTGTTCAAGTTTCCCCCATCCCAGGAAAAGTTACACAAAGGTTGTATTCACACCCTCTTCTGGTAAGTCTAGTCAGGTGGAAAACCAGAATTGTTCATGCTAGTTCACAGACTGAAAGACAGTCTTACAGGGTGACAACCTAAGTAGCTAGTACCCATTTCTCATGTTTGCCTGCCCCGACCTAGACGTTCACAGCGGCCTTCAGGACAAAGTGTAGTCCGTCCTGGCTACTTGCCACTCATCTGTATAGTAGGTGCAAGGGGTGACCTCCCCATATATCCAAATCTCATTTTCTTCGTGTCATAAGACTGTACTTTATCATACAAGATCATTTTGTATGATATTACTTGGCTCTTAGGCAAATCATGTCACAAATTTTACAGCTCTTTCATCGTTGGATAACCACCACCTATGTGAAATCTCACCAAATAGAGGTACCAATCGATGTACCATTAGTTAATATAAAACAACAAGTCCCATTAAAATCAAACATTGCAACAGACATGGTTGGTTAGCTAAATATCAGTGCCAGTTGTAAGTACATCCTTCATGGGATTGTCTTGGACTTGAAATTAGTTTTTATTAACTAGCTGGAATTTAACAGAAATTAATTGTTTGCCATGTATCATTGGTTGCATCTCCTGGAAATGAGACCTAGGGTTGCCTTGGAAGAGCTGTGTACATGGAGGTGCATTCTGGGTAGTTTTTCCTGACTTGCCTTGTTCCTTTGCCTCACTTCCCAGTTCTCATCCTTCTTCTGTATCCCCCTACCTGGCATTTTAGTGAAACTCCTTCTAATTGGTTTATAACTTTCCAAGATATTCCCTAGCTTCTGCCTTTAAACTGCTTATTTTACAAAATATCTTATTATTTGTTAATGTCCTCCTAGACATACCAATGGAGGACTTATGGGACAATTTTTGGTCTGGGGTAGAATAGAGGGCAATATAGCTCTGAACCATGTTACAAGGTAGGGGCTATCATTTATGGAAAAATAATAAAAAATATTTCTATCTACCTACCCCATCTGTATTAGTTGAGATTTCTTTATGGACAGAAGAAAGATAAAACTACTAAAAATTAATTAATATAAATAATTAATATAAATAAATCAATGACATTTATTGTTTCATGTCACAGAGCCCAGTGGAAATCAGGCATGGCTGGATTTAAGCAGTATCTTTATGGATTTTTCAGTTTCTACATGTCTGAAGCAGTTTCTTGGGGCCATTAGTACAAAGTACCAGAGACCTAGTAGCTTGAAATAATCCTGCTATTCTGTTTATCAATGTGAAGGTACTTAATACCACTGAACCACACACTTCAAACAGTTAAGAAGGTAAATCTCATGCTGTGCTTATTTTATCAAAATACTAAAAATAAAACAACAAACATTCACCTTTCCTCGATTCTTCACTATTCTGGTAGCTGCCAGCATCCTATCTTCAGTTTCTGTCCTCCAATGACATCCTTCCTTAGTGTATGTCATTCTGCATCCCTTCATTGAATTAGGGCCTACTCTAGTCCAGTGTGATAGATAGCTAGGAAAGAAAGATAGACAGATAGCATAGACAGATGGATGGATGAGTGGATATGGGCAAATAGAAGATGGGCAGACAGACAGATAGGAGGGAGAGATAAATAGCACAGACAAATAGTTGGATGGAGAGATGGATGGATATGGACAAATAGATGATAGATAGGTATAGGTAGGTAGATAGATAGGAGATAGATAAATAGGTAGATAGATAGATAGATAATAGATAATGAATAGACAGATACATAGTAACAGATGTAAATGTGGAACATAGATATGGATTTAATATAGTTTATTCTCTCATATGTTCATATGTTATTATTTAGGTACTTGATTTGGTGGATTGAGGTGGTACGCAAACTTCAAGAGAAAAGGTTGAGTGAGAGACACATAGATCATTGAGAAGGGATTCCAGACAGACTGTGAGATCCTAGCTTCTCCTGTCTCCTATGTCAAGCTATCTCCCATCTACACATGTTCCCACCATTGTGACCTATCAAATGAGGTCCTTAACAGAGGTCAAACTGATGGGAGCCACCTGATGTTGGATTTTGAACATCAAGAACTGTATGCTCAGTGAACCTGCTTTCTTTATAAAGTAGTCTGCCTTGGTGGTTTGGAAGAGGAATGTCCTCCACAGGCACAGATGTTTGAACACTTGGTCTTGGTTGGTTCCACTGTCTAGGAAAGGTACGGAACTTTCTTTTTTTTTTTTTTTCTTTTTTTCTTTCTTTTTTTTTTTTTTTTTTTTTTTTTTTTTTTGGTGTTTCGACACAGGGTTTCTCTGTGGCTTTGGAGGCTGTCCTGGAACTAGCTCTTGTAGACAGTTACGGAGGCATGGGTTGAAGTAAGTACATCACTGGAGGCAGCTTAGAGAGCTTATAGCCTTGTCTCACTTCCAGTTTGCTCCGCCTCTGCTTCCTGCTGTGTTTGGAGATGTGATCCCTCAGCTCTTGTTCCAGACACCTGATGCCATGCCTCCTGCCCCACTATGAACTCACCCTCTGGAACCGTAAACCAAACTAAAGTCTTTCTTCTCTAAGTTTCCTTTGGTCACGGTGTTTTATTGTAGCATAGAAAAGTAACTAACAATCTGCCTAGATTATTCTGCTATAGAAACATAAAACTGACTAATACACATATGTGAAAAGGAGTAGATTCAACCAGGAGCTACAGCAAGTCCAAAACTAATAATAAAAAATTACTTTCCTTTTCATTCATGAATGAAAACCAGAAATTGAGGGGACAGGCAGGCATTCCAAAGATGAGCTGTGGACACCAGGCATGATTGTTACAGTGGGTTATTCTCAGTATTGGTGATTTATTAATGAAGACCTTCATTCCCATCCTGTCTCAGCTCTGGATTCTTACCCTTCTCAAGGAATCACAGCAGGGCCATAAACTGAGCGCCCCTTCCAAAGCTAGGCTTGCTGGACAAACTTGCAGTTATGTAGATCCCTGGGTCTAACCAACATTTCCTCTCTTGTTCATCAACAGCCATTAGGTGAAAGAAATCCCTCTGTCTTACCTGAAGGTAGTCTGGAAGGCTATGCTAAAGAGGTCTCAGCCCCTCTAGGTCCAGCCCCTCTAGCCTTCAGGGAAGAAGCTAACAGTGTTCTCTGGCGGCTTTCATCTTGAATGATTTGTCTAAGTGCTCGCTTATGCTCAAATCTCAGGGAGGAGATTTATCTGGACAGACATGCCTGCTGTTGTTTCATTTATTTGCTTGGTCAGCACATGGCTCTAGCTAGCTCATCAGTTACACCAAGCAGAAGCTGGGTATCCTCTGTGGGGCCTCCTTTGCCGGGCTTGTGCATCGGTTAGCAGTCTGCTTCTTCAGAGCCCTGACAGTGTGAATGATGGCCCAGGCTTAAGTACCACAAACCGAGACACTGTTCCCTGCCCCTGCTTCACATCACTTTTCAGGGCTCATCTGAGCTGGCAGTGGTTTTGATGGGTCCCAGAGTAAGTTGCAAGATCGTCCTCAGTAACCAAACTGCCCAGAGATGCACTTCGTTCAACAGCCCTCATCCCAGATGGTGTCAAAGGGAGATGTCTCAGGCAGTAGACATAGGTGAGTTTAATTATGTAGAACATGCAGAGAAAAACCTGAAAATGCATCACATTGAAGCCAAAGCACTTCTAATTTGAAACTGACTTTTGACCCTGCAGCACCGGCCCTAGGAAGCATGCACAGGTACAGCCTAGACTGTGTGCCCCTTGAAGGCTATTGTTTGGGGATCTTACTCCATATGACTCTGAAGTCTCATTGAAAAGCCACGGGCAAGATCACAACACTAGAATTGTATGGATTTTTAAAATGACCTATCTACCTAGTCTTTCTTTTCTTAGATTGTTTCAGTCACTAAGTAACAAAATAATCTTCTAGGAGAGCCGGGACATGGGCCTCAGGCTGGTGCTAAAAGCAAGTGATAAAGTGACTGTAAGAAGCAGAAGTAGGAGAGACCAGGTGAGTGACCACTTCTTTTACCCAACTCCTGTCCAAAGCGACATTCACCCAGATCCCCCCAGGCTTGTCCCTGCTTGAAATAGACACGCCCAGGCAGGGAGGAGCTCCCTGAATCTGGGTACAGGCCACTCTTCCTTCCATTCCCGGCGACCGATCTGCCAGGAGGTAAGTGATCCACTGCTCTTACCCAACTCCCTATCAAAGCCTCATCCACCCCGATCTCCCCGGGCCTGCTCCTGCTTGGGTAGACCTGCCCAGGCAATGAGGAACCCCTAGAGCCTGGAAACACCCCAGTCTTACTTCCTGTCCCGCCCCCACACACCCGATCCCTATGGAGGCCTAACTCATTCAGAGAGAGGAGACTACGAGGAGAGGCAAGACCATCCAGAGCTTCAGACATTGAATTCCTGGCCCACACACACTACAGCATAACAAGAGGAGATAGAGAGATCCTACCTGCACTCACTGGAAAAAGATATGGGAAGAAGACAGAATAAGAACTCGCTCAACAACAGAAAGACCAATATGACACCACCAGAATCTAGGGACTCCACTCCAGCAAGACCTGAAAAGCCCAACATAGTGCATGAAGAAGAGATGGACCTCAAAAATTATCTCAGCAAGATGATAGAGACCTTCAAAGAGGAAACAAGAAAATCCCTTAAAGAAATAGAAGAAAAAGCAAGCAAAAAATTACACGAAATGGAGGAAAAGACAAACCAAAAAATTCAAGAAATAAACAAATCTCTTAAAGAAGCTAAAGAAACCCAAGATAAAACAACCAAACAAGTGAAGGAAGCTCTTGAAACAGTTCAAAGCATGAAAGCTGAATTAGACACAATAAAGAAAACACAGAATGAGGCGATGCTGGAAATGGAAAGACTGGATAAACGATCAGGATCTAAAGATGTGAGTATAACTAATAGAATCCAAGAGACAGAAGAGAGAATCTCAGCTATTGAAGACTCGCTAGAGGATATACATTCATCAACCAAAGAAAACCTCAAGTCCAACAAATCCCTAACACAAAATATCCAGGAAATATAGGACACCGTGAAAAGACCAAACCTAAGAATAATAGGTGTAGAAGAAGGTGAAGAAACACTGCTCAAAGGTACAGAAAACATATTCAACAAAATCATAGAAGAAAACTTCCCCAACCTACAGAAAGATATGCCTATGAAAGTACAAGAAGCTTATAAGACACCAAACAGACTGGACCACAAAAAGAAGTCCCCCCGACACATAATAATCAAAACACCAAAACTACAGAATAAAGAGAAAATATTAAGAGCTGCAAAGGCCAAGTAACATATAAAGGCAAACCAATTAGAATCACACCTGACTTCTCAATGGAAACTCTGAAAGCCAGAAGGTCTTGGATAGATACCCTACAAGCACTAAGGGAGCATGTATGTCAACCCAGACTACTGTACCCAGCAAAACTTTCAATCATTATAGATGGAGAAAACAAGATATTCCATGACAAAAACAGATTTAAACAATACATATCCACAAATACAGCACTACAAAAGGTTCTGGAAGGAAAACTCCAACCCAAGGAACATAACTATATGCACAAAAACACAGGCAATAGATAATCTAATTTTGCCAAACACAAAAAGAAGCAGGAGGGCAAAATCCACACACAATGATACCACCAACAATAAATCCAAAACAAACAAGAACCAACGAACAATGGACATTAATATCCCTAAATGTCATTGGTCTTAACTTACCCATAAAAAGATATAGGCTAACAGAATGGGTACGAAAACAGAATCCATCCTTCTGCTGTTTACAAGAAACACACCTCAACTTCAAAGACAGGCGATACCTCAGAGTAAAAGGATGGGAAAAGATTTTCCAATCAAATGGCCTCAAGAAACAAGCCGGTTTAGCAATCCTAATATCTAACAATTTGGACTTTAAACTAAAATCAATCAAAAGAGATGAAGAAGGGCATTTCATACTCATCACAGGAAAAGTCCATCAAGATGAAGTCTCAATCCTGATCATCTATGCTCCAAATACGAAGGCACCCACATTTGTGAAAGAAACATTACTAAAGCTCAAACCACACATAAAACCAAACACACTTATAGTAGGAGACTTCAACACCCCCCTTACACCACTAGACAGGACCACCAGACAGAATCTTAACAAAGAAACAAAGGATCTGAAAGAAGTTATGACCCAACTGGGGTTAATGGATATCTATAGAGCATTCCATCCAAACTCAAAAGAATATACCTTCTTCTCAGCACCACATGGAACCTTCTAAAAATTGACCACATAGTAGGCAACAAAGCAAACCTCCATAGTTACAAAAGAATTGAAATAATCCCATGTATCTTATCAGACCACCATGCATTAAAGCTAGAATTCAGCAACAATACAAATGGCAGAAAACCTGCAAACTTTTGGAAAATGAATAACACCCAATTGCACCATTCCTGGGTTGAGGAAGAAATAAAAAAACAAATTAAAGACTTCCTAGAATCTAATGAGAATGCAGACACAACATACCCAAACTTATGGAACACTCTGAAAGCAGTGCTAAGAGAGAAGTTCATAGCACTAAGTGCCCACATGAAGAAACTAGAGAAAAGTCACATTAGAGAACTGACAGAAAAACTGAAAGCACTAGAGCAAAAAGAAGCAAACTCACCAAGGAAATAATGCCAGGAAATAATCAACCTGAGAGCTGAAATCAATAAAGTAGAAACTAGGAAAACATTACAAAGAATCAATGAAACAAAGAGTTGGTTCTTTGAGAAGATCAATAAGATAGACAAACCTCTAGCCAAACTAACCAAAAGACAGAGAGAGAGCATGCTAATTAACAAAATCAGAAACGAAAAGGGGGATATAAAATGGACACTGAGGAAATCCAGAGAATCTTTAGGTCATACTTTGAAAATCTGCACTCCACAAAATTTGAAAATCTAATGGAAATGAACAGTTTCCTGGATAAATATCACTTACCAAAATTAAACCAAGATCAGATAAACAGTTTAAACCGACCCATAACCCCTAATGAAATAGAAGCAGTCATCAAAAGCCTCCCAACCAAAAAAAGCCCAGGGCCAGATGGCTTCACTGCAGAATTCTACCAGAAATTCAAACAAGAGCTAATTCCAGTACTACTCAAACTGTTCCGCACAACAGAAGCAGATGGGATATTGCCAAACTCTTTCTATGAGGCTACAATCACTTTGATACCCAAGCCATACAAAGATAAGGCTAAGAAAGAGAACTACAGACCCGATATCCCTCATTAACATCGATGCTAAAATACTCAATACAATATTGGCTAATCGAATCCAAGAACATATCAGAAAAATCATCCACCACGATCAAGTAGGCTTCATCCCAGGGATGCAAGGATGGTTCAACATACGAAAAACCATCAATGTAATCCACCATATAAACAAACTGAAAAAGAAAAACCACATGATCATCTCACTAGATGCTGAAAAAGCCTTTGACAAAATCCAACATCCCTTCATGATAAAGATCTTGGAGAGAACAGGAATAACAGGAACATATCTAAACATGATAAACGCAATATACACCAAACCAATAGCCAACATCAAACTAAATGGAGAGAAACTCAAAGCTATTCCTCTAAATCAGGAACAAGACAAGGCTGTCCACTCTCTCCATACCTCTTCAATTTTGTACTTGATGTTCTAGCTAGAGCAATTAAGACAAGAACAGGGGATCAAAGGGATACAAATTGGAAAGGACGAAGTCAAACTTTCACTATTTGCAGATGACATGATAGTCTACATAAGTGACCCGAAAAACTCTACCAGGAAACTCCTACAGCTGATAAACACCTTCAGCAAGGTAGCAGGATACAAAATTAACTCAAAAAAATCTGTAGCCCTACTGTATACAGATGATAAACTCAATGAGAAAGAAATCATGGAAACATCACCTTTCACAATATCCACAAGCAACATAAAATATCTTGGGGTAACACTAACCAAAAAAGTGAAAGACCTGTACAATAAGAACTTTGAGACTCTAAAGAAAGAAATTAAAGAAGATACCAGAAAGTGGAAAGATCTCCCATCTTTGCTCTTGGATAGGCAGAATTAACATAGTAAAAATGGCAATCCTACCAAAAGCAGTATACAGATTCAATGCAATCCCCATCAAAATCCCAACACAGTTTTTCACAGACATTGAAAGAACAATACTCAACTTTATATGGAAAAATAAAAAACCCAGGATAGCCAAAACAACTCTTTACAATAAAAGATCTTCTGGAGGCATCACCATCCCTGACTTCAAGCTCTACTATAGAGCCATAGTTCTGAAAACAGCTTGGTATTGGCACAAGAATAGACAGATAGAGCAATGGAATCGAATTGAAGACCCAGATATTAACCCACACACCTACGAACACCTTATTTTTGACAAAGGTGCTAAATCTATACAATGGAAAAAAGATAGCATCTTCAACAAATGGTGCTGGCACAATTGGATTCGGACATGCAGAAAACTGCAGATTGATCCATACCTGTCACCATGCACGAAACTTAAGTGCAAATGGATCAAAGATCTCTCCTTAAATCCAGCCACACTGAATCTTCTAGAAGAGAAACTGGGAATAACCCTTGAACAAATTGGCACAGGAGAAAGATTCCTGAACATCACACCAGAAGCACAGACACTGAGGTCTACAATCAATAAATGGGACCTCCTGAAGCTGAGAAGCTTCTGTAAGACAAAGGACACAGTCAGTAAGACAAAACGACCACCCACAGAATGGGAAAAGATTTTCACCAGCCCCACATCTGACAGAGGACTGATTTCCAAAATATACAAGGAGCTCAAGAAGCTAGCCACCAAAACACCATACAATGAAATTAAAAAGTGGGGTGCAGAACTAAACAGAGATTTTTCAACAGAGGAATCTGAAATGGCTGAAAGACACTTAAGAAAGTGCTCAAAATCCTTGGCCATCAGAGAAATGCAACTCAAAACAACTCTGAGATACCACCTCACACCTGTCAGAATGGCTAAAATCAAAAATACCAATGACAAACTATGCTGGAGAGGATTCGGAGAAGAAGGAACACTCCTCCATTGCTGGTGTGAGTGTGAACTTGTAAGACCATTCTGGAAATCAGTATGGTGGTTGCTCAGAAAAATGGGAATCAATCTAACTCAAGATCCAGCCATTCCTCTCTTGGGTATATACCCAAATACTGCATGTTCATACAACAAGGACATATGTTCAACCATGTTCATAGCAGCATTGTTTGTAATAGCCAGAACCTGGAAACAATGTAGATGCCCCTCAACTGAAGACTGGAAAGAGAAAATGTGGTACATTTATACAATGGAGTACTACTCAGCAGAAAAAAGCAATGGAATCTTGAAATTCACAGGCAAATGGATGGAACTAGAAGAAACTATCCTGAGTGAGGTAACCCAATCACAAAAAGACAAACATGGTATGTACTCACTCATATATGATTTTTAGATATAGAGCAAAGGTTTACCAGCCTATAATCCTCTTCACCAAAGAAACTAGAAATCATGAATGACTCTAAGGGATAAATAGACCCCAGGAATGGGAAGTGGCATGAACTCCTGAGCTAATTGAGAGCATGAGGGTAGGGGAGTGGGTGCTGCCACAATAAGAGCACAAGAAGAAGAGTAGAGGAGAAGAAATGGAGGAGCATAGATGTTGAGTTGGTGGAAGAATAGGAGAGAGAGAGCAGGATGAGAGATACCATATCAGAGGGAGCCACTATAGGTCCGAGAAGAGATCTGGAACTAGAAAGATCTCCAGAGACCTACAAGGATGACACGATCTGACAGTCCGGGCAGTGGAGGAGAGGACGGGACGGCCTAGAAGCCCTTCCCCTAGAATGAGATTGATGACTACTCTCTATGCTATCCTAGAGTCCTCATCCAGTGGCTGATGGAAGCAGAGACAGACATCCACAGAAATACACTGAGCTGAAATCTGGAACCTAGTTGAAGAGAGGGAGGAATGAAGAACGAAGGGGTCTGTACCAGGTTGGAGAAACCCACAGAAACAGTTGGCCTGAAAAAGGGAAAGCATATCGACCCCAGACGCTCTTTGGGAGGCCAGTACGGGACTGATCCAGCCCCCTGATCATGGATGCCAATGGGGAGGTCCCTGCACTCCTGGGAGCCTCCGGAGGTGGACTGGCGTTTTGCCCTGGTGTGTGGGGGGGACTTTGAGAGCCCATCCCACTTGAAGGGATGCGCTCTGTCTCTGGACACATGGGGAGGGGCCTAGGCCCAGCACAGGAAGATTTGGTGGACTTAGTGGAGCCCCTGTTGGGGGCCCTACCCTGCCTGGGGAGTGGTGGGTGGATGGGGTGGGGGGTAGGTTGGAGGTGGGGGAGAAGGAATGGGGGTGAGGGGAGGGAGAGGGAGAGGGGAATTACATGTGAAACAAGCCTGTTCCCTAACTTGAATTAATAATAATAATAATAATAATAATAATAATAATAATAATAATAATAATAAGAAGAAGAAGAAGAAGAAGAAGAAGAAGAAGAAGAAGAAGAAGAAGGAAAAGAAGCAGAAGTAGAGACTGTCCCCTGTAGTCAACACAAACACACCTGTAAGAGAGTGTGTAGCCTTCCAGGTCTCTCAGACACAGACAGTCACTGGCCCAGTAGGCAGTCCTGTATGTCCCGTGGCACAGGTGGAACTTTGGGATCTTTACGCTCTAGTCTGATTGAAGCCTTAGACTGCTGCTGATGGTGGTGTCAGCACTGACCTCTCTCGGGTTCTCTAATGTTACCCCTGTGCCTCCTGTTTCTTACAGCCACTCAATGAAGCATTGAGGTTTGGCCCCTTCTCCTGTTCACTGTCTTTGGCATTGACTTTCTGGCACTCACAGCTTATGTTGGCCTCAGGAGGACTTCATCTAGATTACACAAAAGTGTCTACTGACAAAGTGACTCTCCTGTGGTTGCTAGGCTGCTGACCACCCATGTTAAAAGAGTGGAACAGACTAGATTGAACCACATGTTCTTTCAGAAAGGGAGGGTAATGTCCATCCGGTTTTCCCATGGTGCTCATTTCAGTGCCACACAGATTCACGCATTCATTAATTTATCACACACACACACACACACACACACACACACACACACACACACACGGATGGGGTGGGAGATCTATCCAGCATTAGTGCACATTCGTGCTTTGGATACAGCAGAGAAAAGGCAAGGGAGATCATGATCATTGCACATATGCTCTGGAGAGGGAGAGAGGGTAATGAGTAGAACGTAAAGAAATGCATAGTAAATTTTCAAAGGGTAATAGTCCACCTGGGAAGGAATTTTACCTTTATGAACCTTCCCACCTAGAGTGTAGTCTACAAACTCCCCAGAAAAGCACACCACTGCCTCCTATTGGCCACTGTAGGCAGGACATGCTGCATTCTCCTGAGTTGCTTCCCAGCCTCTGGCCCCCTGTTATATAGTCTGAGTACTTCAAGGAAGTGGTGCTTTACGAACTGAACCACTTTTGGTAAAGTTTCTGGGCTTTGGGGCTTGCCTGTTCTTTTCCTTTGCCACCATCTTCCTTGCTAGCTAATGCTAGGCAAAGCATATCTAAAGTGCTTCCTCATCTAAAAGCCTTTCCTGGTCCATGGCAGTATGTATCACGGCCCCATGACAGTATTCATGCCACATGACCATCATCAAGTCATATTTGTTTATTCCTAATTGTGGCATCTGAGACATAGACGTAGACAGGGCCCTTAGTATTTGCTAAATATGCATTAAAAATACATGCCTAGTACTCAGCAGGCAAGCCCAGCTCTGATAAATCTACCCCTCCCCCGCCCTGCTCTCTGTGTACCCCAGAAGTCTGCAGAGAAAGGCAAGGTAAGCCTGTTTTCTCACAAATCTTATCACACACCAAGAGCTGGAAGGGTGTCTCTTGGGTGGCTAAGATTGGCTCTCCCCAAGGCCAGAAGCGTAGAACCGTTTCTCGTCAAAGCCACACAAACCCTCCATCCCTGGACTCCTTTTGAAGCATCTATTGATCTTTAAGAACAGTATAATTTAACAGACGTGCTTCTTCCCACCTCTTGTCTCATTCCTTGAACTCCCTCCAAATGTTTCCAGCTGTACCGCGAAGTCCAGCGGTGTATCGGCAGATGTGTGGTGAACTCCCCAGCTCACCACTGGCTTGCTGGGAGACAGCTGTTTTCACATTGGTTCTGACAAGCAGCTCAGGCCCCCTGACTGTGCTCCACTACAGGTATCTACAGAGGTTAACCCCAACAAGTCCTGACATTCACTTAAGGCTTTTGGCATCTCCTATGGACTCTACTTGACAAGCAGAGAACCAGGCTTCAAGTGTTTTCTGAGGAATAACAGAAATGTCAGAGTCAACTCTATGGTTAAATGCCTCCGTTGGGAACAGTAAGAAGTGGTCACAGGTCTCGTAAAATGAAGGAGAGTTTATAGAAAACTCTTCTTTATCTTGGCCTGGGAACTCCAAGAAAGGCAGACACCAAGGGCCAGTCAGTGAAATGTAACTTCTGTTATCTTCATGGTGAGGGAGATAGGTTCTTTTGCTTAACTTCTGGATTTGTTAATAGAGCAAGCTAGCTCTAATATGACGAGAGCGCTGACTTTCTGGACAGGCTGGGTGTGATGCTATAAGACACCCCATTTTCAGTGGAAGTGACATCGTGGTATATGAGAACATACTTTATAAATTATAAAGTAATTGGATGGGCCACCACCTCTCAAATGACTGATTTGGGCAGGTAACTATGCAGAATATCTCCTTAATGTTTCACAAAACACCATGCTCTAGCCATATAATCAATCTGCTTGGCCTGTTACAGTCCTGGTCAGTTCTTTAGCTCCTGTGTGCATCCCTGGAGAGCTAGGTTGCTTGGAATGGTGGCACCACTAGGTGGCACTACTGATGACATTTCTTTTTTTTTTTTTTTTCCATTACAATCAGGATGGATTATTTTTTGTTTCTTAAAACATTTGTTACATATTTTAACTTTTCTTAGTTGTCACTTTTGCATTTTCTTTTTTCATTTTATTTTATTAGTTCAAATTAGGAACAAGCTTGCTTCAGATGCCAATCCCTTCTCCCTCTTCCTCTCCCTCCCCCCCAACATCCCACCTGCCCCTAGCCATCCCCCCTCCACTCCCCAGGCAGGGTAAGGCCCTCAAAAGGGGCTCCCCAAAGTCTACCACATCATCCTGGGCCAGGCCTAATACCACCCTGATGACATTTCTTTGTCTTGATTAAAGCAGATGTGACATTTGAGGGGCCAAGTACAAGGGGCCTGTGTAATCTACTGCATGATTAATTATTTAAAAATTAAATCAATCTAATGCCCAAAGTCAATAGGATATGTTTCCTTGAAACTCCTTCCTTGCTAAAGGAAAGGGCAGGTGCAAGTTCAGAGTATTCAGACTCTCGTGGGGAGGACGGAAGGGTGGGATCCAGTCTCCCACTTGAGTCTTTCTCATGATGTCCTCATGTCCAAACTTCCCTACTCCACCCTATTCCTGGACTGTTGGTCTTGGGCCACCCTTAACAGGTCAAAAGGACCCTGGGATTCTGAGACTCTTAGAATTGTTCATGCAGCGGTTTTGGAAGCTCTGGAGATGCAGTATGTGGTTTGATCTTTCTGTACAGGGTCAGATAGCAACCATTGTGTGTACAATACAGTCTCTGGTCACAACTATTCAACTTTGTCATTGTAGCATAAAAGAAGCTGGTGACAATACAGACATGAATGTGGTTACATCGCAGTATGGTCCTCTGTACAAAAAAAATAGGTTAGCTTTGGTCTTCAGGCTATAGTTTGCTGGCATCTGAACTAGAAAATGGATCCAGAGCTGCCAAATAAAATCCATAACTTGAATTCCAAATTCCTAAAATCTTGGAGTATAAATCTCTCCCAAAATATTGAATGGGGCATACTTTAAAAAATGAGTGATTGTTTATCTGACATTTAATTGAACTGTACATCAAGTATTTTTGTTTGCTAAATCTGCCCACTCTGTCTGGGATGGGAGCTCTGGCCCCTGTGGACTCTTCACCCCAGTAGGAAGGCCATAGCCAGAAGGAGGCAGGAGCCAGGCCTCTAAAGCTCAGGCATGAAGGCAAGGCCATGCCTTCCCAGGTCTAAGGCCAGTGCTGGCTTTTAACTGACAGTTTTTATACTCACAAAGAATAAATAGAATGTCTATTTTTGCATTTCATTTAAATAATAATTACAAGCTGGAAGGGCTTTGAAGACACGTGAAATGGAAGGCAAGGGAGGGTACCCATGCTGGGGTTTGGCCTGAGCTAGCAAGCAGCTGTGGCAGGTGCTAGGTGAAGCCTGAGAGGAAAGGCTTCCAGACAGAGGAAATTTCCCAAGCACAGACCTAAAGACTGAACCAATGAGAGGTCAAAGGTGAGCCCTCAAGAGGCAGGGGTAAGAAAGGATGGGGTAGTGCGATGGCAAGCCTGCCACTCCGTTTCCTGTGAGTTGCCAGCCAAATAACTGTCTCTGGAGTTCCTAGCAACCTGGGACTAGCCAATATTCAAGGAGGTGGAAATGCTAATAATTGCACATTGTACACGTTTCAAATGCACACACTACTCCACAAGCGAATGTCATATGTCAATTAAAAAGTGGATGAAGGCTGCAGGAAGCCCCCACAGGTTTTAAGCAGGGAGGGAAGTGAATCTGATTCTCATTTTAAAGCCCACACTTACTGGATCCTCCTGCAGAGCAGATGGGATAAAAAGAAGAGACATGGTGAGGAGCACGGCAGGAGTTCTGGCACAAGATGGTGCTGGAGTGTGCTCCCTATGGATAAGCTGGTTACAGGTGCTGGGTGGGAAGGGCAGAGGACACGGTGAGAAAGGGTCACGATGCCTCCTGGACTCCTGGCTTGGCAGAGATGAGTAAAGGCAGACAAGACGGGCTTAGCATGAAGATAGATGTCCCTGTTGCTAACATATAAGGTTGGAAATTATTCTGACTTCACTACTCTAGGACCCCTGGCATTCCCCAAAAGCTCACATCACAAGCTTTGTTCCCCAGTTTATAGTATTAGTGGTATGTGATTGAACCTCTGGAAAGTGGGGCCTGAAGGGAGCCATTTAGGTGATGGGAGATACCCTCAAAAGACATTTAGAGACCCCTCCCCACTCTACCTCTTTTTCTTTCTTTGCTTGCCAGCCACCATGATATGAGAAGGCTACTCTGTATGGTCTGGCCATGGTTTGCCACCTCACCACAGGCTCCAAAGCAATGGTGCCAACTAATCAAGGTCTGAAACTTCCAAAACTGTGAGTCAAACCTTCCTGGGTCTGGGGTGATGGCTCAGTGGGTAAAGTGCTTCTATGTATGAGGACCTAAATTCACCTGTAACAAGGTGGCATGCACTTGGAACCCCAATACCAGGGGAGGACATTCAGAGACAAGCAGATTCCTGGAGCTTGCTGTCAGCTAGTCTGGCTATTAGTGAGAGACCCTGCCTCAAAAAGTAAAGTGGAGATCAATCAAGAAAAGAAGATGGCTGACATTTACCTCTGGCCTCTGGTCTCTGCACACATATCCATACACATGCATGTATAACTACACACACACACACACACACACACACACACACATACACACACACACACACACACCAGGTGCACATATCAGCATGTACATATACCACACATAAATAAACAATTTTTCTTTTTAAGCTGAACATTTCAGACATTTCACTTCAGTCATGGCACACTAACCAATGCAAATGTCAAGTGAACAGAGCAACTGAGCAAGGGGATACTTTTCTACATCTCTGAAGAGAAACCAGGCCTGGAATGGAGGCTGAGGGTGGCAGGTCACCTATAGGAGGCATTCATTTGTAGCTGGGAGAATGGCTGAGTGATTCTTAGTGAAAGGGACCTGGGACTGATCCTGAAGGCACTTTAGGAGGAACAAAAGAGAAAATCAGTACAGGGAAGTGCCCCAGGAGCCAAGAGATGGCATGTTCCAAAGTACCATTTCTAATGACTGCCAACTTCATCCTGTTTCCTTGAGAACTCATGAGACCCCACCTCACCGCTGCCTCCCTTGCTCCATCCTTGTTACAATTGTGGTGCTAGAGAGTGAATACGAGAAGACACTGGTCACCAGCTCTGTCTAGCCACTCCTATTACTATCTTACACTCACCCTTGAAGTAGTAAAACAATCAAATGGAGGAGTCGTGGCTACAAGAGAGTGGGTGGCTTTTGAATGAGGACATTCTCACCACTAGGTAATAGATTTGAAGTCTTTCAGAATTTTCTTTACTAACAGCAGCCAGAAGTTCAGTCCCCTCACCAAATCTAACATGCATGTCCCAGCTTAGGGTGGCAGCCCTCCTTCAGCAGGAGCAGAAACTTAAGGGTGTCAGTCCTGGGCTAAGCTTCCCTACTGGGAGGGAAACGGAGAGGCTCCAATTCACATTAGTGACATTTCTTAGTTCCTGGTAAGTAACCTTGTGTTTTGACCTGTAACAATGCGAAAGGCTAACAAAGCTGAGAGGAAATTAAAATCTCTTGATGTGGTTTGGAAGCTGTCTGAACAGATCCTGTCCAGGTGACAAAGGTCTACTAGACCTGGGAAGGAACAAAGAAAGTAAAAGGTTATGAAGGAAACAGCTGCAGGATGAAATGCCAGAGTACAAGAGTTTATCTCAACCAAAGAGATACCTTTGCATAAAGAATTCCAAGCCATGGGTCACTGACACCCAGTAATACAGGTTAGATGGAAGCTGGTGACTTAAGAGGAGCCAGCTTCATAACACTATGCTGCAACTAAGTCTCACATGAGCATCCATAATCCCCAAATATGAAACCCAAAATAGTCCCAAACCTGACATGGAGTAAGCACTGATGGTGCAACATTCTACACCCCATTTCATGTCACGGTCAGCATGCAGGCACCGGAACCATAGAGACAAGGCCGAAGCTCAAAGCAAATTTCTCACCAGACACAGCCATTTGGAGCCCGACCCAAGCATTACATTTTCAATACTGTGATCAACTACCTAACAAAAGCAGCATAATGAAGGGTATGTTTGGGCTTCCATGACAGTGTGGGAAGGCATTGTGGCAAGAGCATGAGGTGGCTATGCCTTCACATTGCATCCACAGTCCAGAAAGCAGAGAGAGCTGAATGCTTGAGCTCAACTCACTTTTCCCTTCATTCATCACATCTTTCTATATAAACAGAAGCTATCAGTTAAGACGGCAGCAACAGAATCTCAGAACAGGTGTGGTGTGGGAAGCTCACATTTCCTGATACAAACAGAGTCCTGGCTGTTACTGCAAGGCATGAAGGGAGGCAGCATCAATATCAATTTGTTGCTACTCATTACCATGCATGACTGTGCTGCAGTACAGTTAGTTCCCTACGGGATCTGTGGAGCTGGACAGAAGCTGGTCTGCCTCAGATGGTTTGGTCTTTCTTCTCTTATGGAAATATATCAAAGAATTGACTGAAATTCCATCAAATCCCTGCCCCACCAAGCCAGGTTGGGGTATAGGAAGACACCAAGGCCTGCTGAGAATTCTGTGCAGCTCAGGAGCCTAAGATCCCAAACTCTTCAGAGACAGGTTAAGATTGAGGCACATCAAGCTCTACACATGCAAATAACATTAAGTGCAGGCCAACAAGACGCATTGCCTTCAACAGACAAATGGGCCCTATGAATCAATAAGAAAACCACAGACAAGCCATAGAAAGACAGGCAAAATGCCTGAACAGTCACTTCCCATAACAGAATATCTGAACAGCCCATAAACCTAGAAATAGATGCTTAATGTTCATAGAATCGGGAAATGATAATTAAATGACCCAATATGAAATGACCTACCCTATCTGAACACAGACTGTTGACACAACTGGGTGTGGAGATACCAGAAATCTCAATTCATTTATATTGTTCAGCTATTTGCTAGCATTTACAGTAGTGTGTGTGTGTGTGTGTGTGTGTGTGTGTGTGTGTGTCCATGACCATGGTAATATTACTGCTAGATCTGTGGCTACATGAATCCAAAGAATGAACTACATTATTAAGAATACTGTTATTCATAACAGCCAGACTGCAAGTTACCCAAACGTCCATCAGTGTTAGACCAGGTAAACAATAATATAGTCATACAAGTAAAGATTGTACAATAATGAAAATGAATAAACCACACCTGCTCTTATCAATGAGCCAAAGAAGCCAGACACAAAGTAGTTTCTGCTATGGGATTACACTCCCAAAAGCTCAAATTTGGTCAATATGGACACCTTTGTAAGGACAATGACCATGCTTGGCTACTCCTGGGGTGTTCATATTCTGTTTATGAAAGTGTATTTTGTTTATGCATGGTACTTCCATAGATAGATATAGATATAGATATATCTTTTGTTTATTAATTTTCAACAAAAATTCCTAATCCTTCAGCTGCTTCTGCCATTATGCAGCTTGGGAAGGAAGTCTATGGATGAAGTTTCTCTTTTCTTATATGTCCTCCTATTACATGCCCTGTTGGGGTAGTCTCCCCCACCCCCTTTTCTCTTCTTTATTTTCTTTTAAATCTAGCTCTTTGCTCTCAGAAGGTCTGATCAGAGGGAAGTTTCAAAACTGGCACAATGTGGAAGCCCGGGTCTGTGCAGGAAGGCTGGCTCACGTGGCATTTTAAAAATGGATTGCAAAAGCAAGAAGCCATGCTAAAAAGCCAGATGTTATAGATTGTACCTTTATTCCCAGCACTGGTGGGGTGGAGACAGAATGATTTTGAGTTCCAGGCCAGCCTGAGCTACCTAGTGAGAAGCCGTCTATAGAAACAAAAACAAAACAAACAAAGCAGTGTTAAACCCCAGACATCGCCCGTGGGACATTGGCGCTTACTGTTGCCAGCATCAGCAGGGGACACATTTACATCAGACAGACACTGGAACAGCTGCTGTGAGTAGCTGAAGTCAAAGAAAAGTAAAATGAGAGCCAAGGGTGTGGGTTAGGAGCCTCGTTCAAGTTCCAGGGGCGTGAGCGCGGGGCGGGTGGGTGGGGGCAGTATATCTTAACATTAGAGCTTAATTATTCCTCTGTGGGCTGAACCGTGATCCCACAGAGACAGATGAAGATTGAAGATGGAGGTGAACCACCAGGGACAGCTGGGAAGCGGGAGCCAGGGCGCCAGAGAAGAAAGAGGCACCCAGTAATTAATCACAGACATGGGAGTCTGGAGTTTACCACGCGGCACTCACTCAAGAGCTTCCAGGGTTTAGTTTCCTCTGTGATTCCTTAAGCCAGCTTTGATAATTTAAAAATCACATTTTGTTTTTCCAGGGGAGTTTATTTTTTTTTATTCCTTAAGAAAACATTGATTTATTTTTCTTCCTTACGGAAGAAATTACTGGAGTTACGGTGCTCCGGCCCAAACAGCTCTTTCTGTGGCTTGAGGAAGAGGTCTGGGGGCTCTAGGAGCTGCAGCAGCAGAGGGAAAGAAAGCACGACTGCGCCCCGCCCCCACCCCAGTTTATGACCACCACAAACCCGAGCGCAAATCGTATAAACAGAGGCGGGCATCGCTCACACACACGTAAAGCACTGGCTACTCTGAGCTTCGGACAATAAACCCTGCCAAGGTCAAAACCCAGGACCTCGAAGGTAGGCACGAATCGCATTGCTGATAGTAAGCCTCCTCCAACCTAGGTGATCAGTCAGGAGTTTCAGCGCCTAGACATCCCAGACCTGGGGGACTCCTGAGAGAAAAGAGACAAGGGACCCAGTCTATGGGCAAAGCACAGGTCCTCCGAGGGGACTATGAAGCCTTGAGGCCCACAGCCGAGCTTCCTTCCGCAAGGCTGTCACAGCCCTGCAGAGGGCGCGTGGGAGCAGCTTGGGTCTGCTGGTGTACTGGAGGCTGAACTGGTCTCTCATGTTCTCTGTGAAAAGGCCGATGAAGCTACCTGAGAGCCCCAAGCCTACCCCTTGATTCTATACTTCTCTTTAGGTAGTTTAAAAGCTTCCTTTATCCCGTCCCTTGTGTCCTCGGCGGAGGGATGAGAAAGAACTGGGAAAGGAGAGTGGGCCTGACTCGAGCCACTCTGGAGGCTGCTCATGGCCTTGCTGTCAGGGATCCCACTGAGCTTGGCATCCAGACACCCTCAGTGGATGCTCTCAGTGGGCTCCAACGCACAAGGTGATGAGGATCCACTGACACTTTAGAGCCAGAAGGACAAGCATACACTTCAGAAACAAGCTCCAGGGCCTGGGGAAAGTAACTGGTAGGAGTGCTTGCTGCACAAACATGAGAGACTGAGTTCAAATCCCCAGCACCCGTGTCAAAACCCAGGAATGGTTGGTTGTACTTTCACATGGAACCCAGTGCTATAGGGAGCAGAGACCGGAGGATCGCCGGGGCTTGCTGGCAGCCACACCTAATTCCAGGTGCAGTGAGAGGCCCTGTCTCAAGGGAACAAGAGTGGACGTCTAACATCCTCTGCACAGCACACAGATACACACCCAAAACCAAAATCAAGTTCCAGTGCTGTGGGATAAAAACTGTGAATGGAAACACCTCAAAAGAAGTGGTGTCTCAGAGACTGGGTGACTCAGTACTGTGGCGTGCAGGCCCAGGGGCTAATTACCTTGTCTTGGGCTAGTTCTAGCCCTCTGGAACAGCTGTTCCTTGCCCATTTCTTTTAGAGTCTATTAACTTAACAGGCATCACCATCCCTAAAGCTAAGGATGCCATCGGACAGTATCTTGGGCACTGAAATACATTAGTGTACTCACTAATGTATTTTAAACTTGCCTTGAGTTTTTACTTTCTTTGTTCTATAAAACTATAAAATTTCATGAAGCTGCTTCCAGGTTGAGACATGGGATTTGGGGTAACCTAAATCTGTGTTCCTTGGCCATGGTCACACAAACAGCTACAGAATAAACCCCTCTTGTTTCCTTCAACGTTAAGAGTGCGGTTTTCACACCCAGAGAACTATGACAGAGTTCTGTTACAAAGTAGCTGTGTAGCTTTAGGCAAATCATTTCCCAAATTCAAGTGGGCCTCTCAGGAAGCTAAATAGACGACAACAAATGTGAAGCTTGGCAGGCCAGTAGATGCTCCACTATTGGCTCCTGTCCCATGCACATAACTGTTCAATACACGTCTTCAAGAGAGAAGCAGCAAAATGCTGTGTCATCACTGGACAACGGCTTGATCTGCATAAGTGCTACTCAAAGCAAAGCTGAGTTAGTCTCTATGGAAGGAGCGAGGCTGAGTGGGTAGCAGGAAGTCTCTGCTAGGCTCTCTGTTGAATTAATAAACTGGTTAATTTTCAATTGAGAGAAAACATCTGGGTCTTGGAGAGTAAGGAACTCACTAACTCAAGAGGGGAAGAGCATCCAAGTGGGAGGAAGCAAGCAAAAAGTCTAAAGTTGTATTGGGTGCTCCCAATTAGATAGCTATAGCTCCGAGTCTGCTGCTGGGTCACAACACACAAAGGCCAAAGTGTTGTGCCCAAATTCTGAACCCCAAAATCACCATGAGACCCATTTCGATGCAAAAGCAGAGAGTCTTTTATTGTAGTTGTTTAATGAGCTAACCCCATTAGCTCTGGCCTTTCATGCATTCACTGTGGCAGATGACTGGAGAAAGACCCCGAGAAACCACGAGGAAGGGAATATATCGGATAGCATAAGGGGAGTGTCTAAGGGTACTCAGCAGTTTCAGGACTGGTGCGCTTCCAGGCTTGGGCAACCTGTCCTGTATTGATTGGTCAATTGGTTGTTATGGACTATAGGCCCTCCCAGGGCAGTTGCTGTGTGTGTATGTGTGTGTGTGTGTGTGTGTGTGTGTGTGTGTGTGTGTGTGTGTGTTGGTGGTGGTGGTGGGTGTGTGTGTGTGTGTGTGTGTGTGTGTGTGTGTGTGTGTGTGTGTGTGATATGTAAATGCATGTGAGGATACAGGTCCCTGTACCTATGCATATTCATGTAGAGACCAGAGAGGATGTTGGGTGTCCTCTTTTATCTCTGTCCACCTTGCTGCCTTGAAACAGGGTCTCTCACTGAATCAGAAACTTGCCATGTTGGCTACATTTTCAGGGCATTAGACACTTGAGATGTGCCTGTCTCTGCTGGAGTTACAGGCATGGGTATCCATGCCCAGCTTTTTACATGAGTGGTGGGAATTCAAACTCAGGTCTGCATGCTTGCACAGCAACTGTCCTAGCCCCCAGCCCCTCTTCCTTCTTTTAGATGGATCACCTCAGACATTTTGCCACAGTAACAGAAAACTGATTAACACAATGTCCTTCGTCTCAACCCCTCCTTCCCATCACTTCTCAGATAGTCACCTACTCTGTTGACTCTATTGTCTGCTTCTCCCCCTGAGTGGCCATCTGCTGTTGGAGCTTCTGCCACTTCCCTGTTTTTAGTCTCCACCCCCACTGTTCTCAAAGCCATTCTTTACCCTGAAGCCTGAATGTGATGATTCTTGAATTCAGAACTCATCAGATGCCTCTTGCAATGTCCACCTCTCACTCAACAATACCTATCAAGCATCTGGCATGGCTAAGGGCAATGAAGTCTGAAGGAAGCAAAAACTGCTCCAGGAAATCCAAACTTTTCAAGGTAGGAGGGTTGGTTTCCTCACCTTAATTGAATTCAGAAATTCCTGTAGTGTTAGTATGGCTCGGGTCTAGGTATAACTGTAAGCGAATTTTTAAAGAGAATGAAAGAGGGGAGACCCACACTGATTATAGGTAGCACATTCCTTGGGCTAGGATTCTGGTTTGGAGAGAGACAGAGAGACACACAGAGAGAGACAAAGAGAAAGAGTGAGTAAACATTCCCAGCATCCCCTGCAGAACATACACTGCTTTTGAAGCCAAAGCTTCTACTGCCACTGTGAGCCCAAATAAATCCTTTCTCCCTTCACTTGCTTCCTGTCTGTTCTGCTACAGTGATAGAGGTAACCACTACACTAGGTCTTCAGCATCCTTGAGAAGCTGTCCTTGTTTCCAGGTCATTTATGCCTCTGATTCCCCTGACCCCAGCATTCTTCTCCATCTACACTGAGTCCCTTGTGTCAGGGACACAGCCTGCTCTTTCTCATCCCCATCCACTTCAGACAGGCCCTCCTCCCCTCTATAAGGCGTCATCTTTTCCCTGCTTACAGTCTCTGCTAACTGTCAATTCCTATTTATCCTCCCAGTCTCAGCCTCAAGGTCACCTCCTCCATGGAGTCTTCTCTAACCCCCAAAGCTGGTGGGTGCACAGTCTATGGCATGACACCTATTACACCTTGTGCTTTCTGGGCCCTCCTTGAAGGCAGAGACCATGCTTTGCATTTGCTTTATATAGCCCTGATTCCCAAGGACACAGCACAGTGTTTGAGGACTCTCTACAGTCTGTGGATCAGACTGGATAATTGAAATAGCCACTCCAGACTGTATGGCTGAGACACACTCTGGTATAATCCCTGCAGCAGCACCTCATAGACACCTGAAGCTTCAGAAAAGACCAAGGAAGAAAAGGAAAGGGACAGAGTAACCAAGAAAACTGCCGCCTGCTGACCAGCCTCTCTCCTGCTTTTCTCTTCCTTCTCACCTCTAGGAGCAGTGGGAACCGCTGTTCACTGTGAGTCTGACCCTAGCGCCTGCCTCAATTCTCTATCTGTCACTGGAAATGGAATTTTCTTTCATACTGGGCTATTTTGCAGCCCTTGAGAGCTATTCTTCTTGTTAGCTTCTTACACACTTTTCACAGAAATTTGTGTCAAGCAAGAAAGGCTGGGAAAGTTTGGGGGCGGGGGTGTGTCACCCTGCCTGCAGATGGAGGAGAATGAGAGCGAGCATGGGATGAGGCATCCCTGAGTCATGTCTGAGGAGCCAGTGTCCTTCAGTTTTTCATCGTTGTAAGCATTTTTCAGGTCTGTTGGGTTTTGGCACCTATCAGCAAGGCTATTTTAAAGCACTAAAACCTGAAAATAAATGGAGTGGGGCTGTGGTGGAGGAAGGCTGATTTGGCTAGCCCTGTAAGTGGGAGGGAGCTATAGGAAGGCAAGACTGGAGACAAAAGACCCAGGGGTGTATGCATGCATGAGCGCGTACGTGTGTGCATGTGTGCATGTGTGCGTGTGTGCGTGTGTGCGTGTGTGCGTGTGTGCGTGTGTGCGTGTGTGCGTGTGTGCGTGTGTGCTGTGTGCGTGTGTGCGTGTGTGCGTGTGTGCGTGTGTGCGTGTGTGCGTGTGTGCGTGTGTGCGTGTGTGCGTGTGTGCGTGTGTGTGTGTGTGTGTGTGTGTGTGTGTGTGTGTGTGTGTGTGTGGAGGGAGGGTATACCCACACCCTCAGGCTTCCTGACCAGCTGGAAGAGATGCTCCACAGAGGTGAAGCTAGAAAGGCAAAGTCTTGGTCTGGAAGACCTCTGTGTTATCTGGAGTTGCTGCATAGCCCACCTACAGTCCTTCTGTTATTTCTAAAGTCCAGAGCAAGAAGGCTGAACAGAGAGAGGCACTAGAGACTCATGCTCACCAGCTCTGCAGTACTTCTTCCCAGGGTCTCAGCTGTGTCTGCAAAGCCAGGTGGCACCTCCCAGCCTCCAGCATCTTTTCCTTGACCCAAGTGGCCAATATGAGCTCTGCTATTCAGGTACATTCTTCCCCAGCTTTCTAACTCCAGCTTGCCTCCTGGTTCCTGTTCATCTGAACGCTGATCTCTGGCCATATGCTGTATGCCTAGTTCATACATCGTGGCTGAGGGGCCCATGATACAGGGGGGCTAAGGGGTAAGAAGTGTTGATTGGGTAGAGGTTGTTAGTAGAGGTCTGGAGGCAGAATTCTACGGAACAGAAACCCAACCGGCAGCTCTGTGACCTCTCCAGAAACCCCAGAACAATGATGACTACAAAACAAACCACCCAGAACTCCAGGACCACAAATCTCCAGGAGGTCCAGGACCACTATGCACCTAACAAAGTCCTGGACAACAGGACCTGGGCATGTTCTGTGGAGGCAAAAAGGGCATTTTCAGAAGCTCCTGCCAGGGCAAAGCAGGCCCAGATGTTGTTCTTTTCCTCTTCAGTTGAACTAAAGTTCAAGTTGGTTCTAGGGCAGCAAATGAGTGGTCTGTAGGTCTGTGGCCTCTCTGCCCATTTCTGAGACTCCTGCCTTCCCCTGGACCTCCAAACTCAGCAATCATGGAAATGCTGGGACCTTCCATAGGTCTCCAGGGAAGGCCAGCCTGCTCATCACAGGGAGGCACAATCGTTAGTGTCATCTCATTAAACTGCAAACTGCTGCTGACTCAGGCTGGAGCTGGGAAAGAACGGCTGCCTCCTGGCTGCTGCACAACTTCCCCAGAGGCTCCAGGAGATGGGATGAAAATGTGGAGTTGGATGGGAAATGAAGAGACCTACTCCTGCCAAGCACTAGGCTACAGCAACACCAGCACCCAGATGAAGCTGTTGCTGGAGATAGACTTTGCCCATGCTCAAGGAGACACTGAGTACAGGGGCTAAGCAAGGCAAGTTACTTCTCTCACAGCCGCAAAGTCTGAACCTGCATGGAATTCCCACTGTTGGAGACCTGGCTCTCTCCTGTTGCTGTGCTATTCCAGGCCACTTTCCCTCTTCTTGTGATCAGGAAGAGATTGCCATCACATCTGTGCAGTGATGTGATTGATTCCATCCAAACAGCTGGAGGAAGAATGGAGAGTACAATACAGTTTGTTAAAGTGCCTCTAGCATGTGACTGTTGGTCCTTTGGTCAGCACAAGATCCCAGAAGGAAAAATTAAAGACTTTACTAGGGCAGCCATATGCCCAGGTGAAATGCAGGTACTCTTTTAACATAAGCAACTCCTGTTCTATTTAATTCTGTTCTTTTTTATGGCAGGGATTTCATCTTATAAACACCTTGCAATTAAAAAAACTCAAGCTATATTCTCAGTGTACTCAAATAGGTCCAATGATTTTAGGCGTTTCTTCTAGGTCTATGTAAATCTCAAAATCCTGCTAGTACTGGAGACTTAGAACAATTACAGTCAGCTATGGCCCTAACTGTAAGGTACTATGTGAATCACTTGAAATAAAGACTAATACCTCATGAAAGGTGCAAAGTGATTGTAACACAGAGTTACATGAAGATAGCAGAGATGGTGGCAGGTGACATAAAACTTGTCTGTTGTGGAATACTATGTTAACTAGGCAAAGATTGTTACATTTGCTTATGCCCTAGAATATTATTTTAACTGTGTAAAGATGTGTTACATTGTTTATACTGCATTTTTGTTTAATTATGTAAAGATGTTTTGCTGTTTTACCTTGCCTGCCTAAGGCACCTGATTGGCCTGACAAAAAGCTGAATGGCCAATAGCTAGGCAGAGAAAGGTTAGGCAGGGCTTGCATGCAGAGAGACTAAATAGGAGGGAAAATCTAGACAAGACAGAAGGGGAGGAGAAGAAGGGAGAAGAGAATGAGGAGAAAGGGGGATATGCCCAGGCAGCCACCAGACAGACAGACAGACAGATGGAAACAGCAGAAAAGTAGGATATATAGAAAGAAAAGGTAAGATACCCCAAGGCAAAAATGTAGATAAAGAGAAACTAATTAATTTAAGTTAAAAGGGCTAACCGGAAACGAATCTAAGCTAGGCCTAGCATTCATAACTAATAAGAAGTCTCCCTCCCTGCCATGATTTGGGAGCTGGTTGGTGGCCCAAAAGAGAAAGCCTGGTGCACTTGTCCCTGTATCTCTATTCACCCACCCAGCAATTAGATTATCATGTTCAAGACCAATACTGAGCACTCTGTATGAGTGCACGTGTGTGCGTGCGTGCGTGCGTGCGTGCGTGCGTGCGTGCGTGTGTATGTGTGTGCCTGAAGAAGGGAAAATTATAGCAAATACTCGTTACACATGGCTAATGTTGCCCCCTTGACTTAGTTGTGCCAACTTTATATTGTGCTTATTCTCTGTCTAATCCTTGAAAACATCAGAATAGTCCCAGTATCAGTCAACGTACCTGACCCATATTCCTCAAAGCAAGGGAAGTCTAGACACCATCACAGCCATGATGATCCTAAGGAGAAAGAACAAGTAAATGCTGGGTTCTTGTCACATACTAGAGCAGAAAATGATGTGAGTTCAAGACTAAGGAGACCTAAGTAAACTAAGTGCTCTAGTAAACAGTAATGGCTTTCTTTAACCACTCGCCAGTTTCAGCTGGTTAATTATGTCTTCTTTATCAAGGATGCAGAGCTGAGGCCAAGGAGATAACAGTGGGATCAAGGATGTGCCCAAGCCCCAGGAGACCCTGGCTCTGCTCAGCCATTAGCTCCACCATTAGTCCCTCATCTCTACAAGCCTGGCCAGTGCCCACTGACCCATGTATCCTGGGCTCATTGTCACCCTGGATGCTCCTATAGGAGCAAACCCATCCTAAGCCTCATGTTGTAAGTGATTTGAGCCAACTCTTTCATCTCTCCTTTACCACCTTGCAAATGGCCATCTACTTTATTTGGTACATCTTAAAGCAACCCCATTACCTTCAAACTCTTCCTTTTAACAGGAGGTGGAGACATGCCCTTAGTGGAAGCAAGCTCTCAGCATCGCATTTCCCTCTGTCTGGCCAATTAAAACCATTTGGGCAAAACTTCCATGGGCCTATCATTAGCTGAAGCTATGATTCTTCTTACAGTACTCCGTGCTGCCAGCTAGCTGGATGTGACAATCTGTGGGACTCTTCTCTTCCCAGGATAGGGATTGCAGAAGACTGGAAGTATCACCTTTGGGGAAAGTGAGGAATGGACCTGTCTTTGTCCAAACTCCCACTCCTACTTGCTTCTCCAGGGCAGGCAGTAGCCACAGTGAAACCAGGCTCTTCTGTTTTTTTTCTGCATTTGCCACCTGATGCAGAACTGAGCAGCACTTTAGCGGAGGAAAAGCCCACTTTATACGATAATTGTGTAATGCCAGGCTTTAGATGTGTGTAACGGCTGTGTGCCAAGCAATAGTAAACAATCAGATCTTATTAGCTTAGATTTCTCTGCATTCAGAGTTACTGATATTTTGGATGGGGTGTGGATTATTGCAGTTTATGTTTTCCAAAGCAGAGCTTCTCCTAAGAGATGGTGTCATTCAGTATTGTTAACAAAACTGCAGGGGCGCGGACTGAAGATATTTCTGAGGATTAGCTTTTCCAATGTCATCTGTCATCCCTGCCCTTTAGGAGCCCCCTGTTCCACACAAAGAGCCAGTGTGTTCCCTCCAAATCCTTCTCAAATCTGAGATCTGATAGACCTAGCCTAACCTTGGCTCAATGCTTTTCCCAGCTATGGGCTCATCTTGCTTTCTTAGTTTTATTTGGGTCTGGTTTTTCTGTGAAGTAGGAAGTTGGCCTTGAAGAAGTGCTGTAGGCATAAATGAAGGCATGTTGCAGAGGTTCTTGTCTCATCAATCCCGCCACCCTTATCAGCCCCAAATAAGCACACAATACTTATAATAGTTATTAAACTGTTGGTCAGTGGCTAGGACTTCTTATTGGTTAGCTCGGTCTTAATTATTAACCCATAACTACTAATCTATGCATTTCTACATGGTCTTGGCTTGCCGGAGAATGCCTGGACCTGTTGTTCCTTTTGTGGTCTACATGGCAACTGTCTTTGGCCGGCTCTCGCTGCCTACCTTCCCCAGAATTCTCCTCGTCCTAGTCCCACTTATCCTCCTGCCTCATTGGCTAGACAGTGTTTTATTCATCAACCAATAAGAGAAACATATATACAAAAATGGAAATGGTATGCCCATTCACTGTTTTACATGTTAAAGAGTGTTATAAAGGGCTGGAGACACAGCTCAGTGGTCTAGCCCTTCCAGGTGTAGGCAAGGCCCTGAAATTCATCCCTGGCACCCTAAACAAACCAAAACAAACCCAAAAAGCCAGAGAGGAAGGGGGAGTGTAATCAGCATCTTCTGAAGACTTTCTCTTGGTTTTTTTTTTTTTATTATGTTTTACCCACTTAGATTTACTACCCATGTTATTGAAAGTTAACCAAACAAATTCTCTGAATACTCACTAACACGGAGAGGTTGGCCACATTCCCATCCAGTGACCATTATCTCTGAAGAGACCGCATTCTTTTGCATGAAAGGAAGCAAAATGTTGGCTGCTTCTGTGAACTTGAGCCCCTGAGCCCTGGCAGCTTGCAAGCTGGGCTAAGTACCATTTGGAACCACACTCATCTGGTATGGAGGCTTTTCAGAAACATCTGAGGTATGACGTCATGAATAAGCACCAGTGGAGCTCAGTGCTGAGGAGCACCCAGGAGCAGAGGTGGGGTTCACCTGGTCATGACAATTCGCCTGGTTTTCAATCAGTGACCGCATGCATGAAGTCCTGGGCAAGCCAGCTGCCCAGAAGCTTGACCTGATTGTTTTAGATCAATGACACCACTGAAGATGGGCCTGAGCACCCCACTGTGTAGCATATAGAGCATATTCATCATCACCCTCATGGAAGCACCCCCCCATCCTTTGGTTTCCTCAAGAACTGGACAGTCTTAGCTGGAATTCAATAACAATTCACATTGCATAAAATGCATACTGCTATCTGTGCCCACAGAGCCATCCCAGGCAGACAGTTCATAATCATGGTTATTCTGTTTCAGCCTGTACTCACTGCCACCTATTCATCACATTTTAAACAATTCAATGACAGCAATATTGCATATATTTTCTATGCCACCCTTTCCTTATGATCCAGGAGAAATGAAAGCAAGGCTGTCAAAAGCTTCTGGAAGCATAGAGTGGGCTGGACATAACTGTCTCTTTAAATGAAAGAGAACATGAAAACGGATGATTCCGATCCGAGCATGAACCATGCTTCATCCTGGAAGACTTATTAGAAAGAGAAGGACATACATTTATGTTGACATTGTATATTAAGTGGACTTTGGAAACCCTATTTGTCTGTATTGAATAAATATGCTCGGTTTCCAGCTATATCTTCTAGTTCTCCTGCTTTTAAATCAAAGGGATTAAGACTCCTAATTAAGACACTGGAGGAAGGCCTGATCAGTTTTACCAGTGCAAATTGGTTCAGAGGCCCAGAGCTGCTCTGTTCTGTTTGCTGGTATGGGAGGCTTGTTTGATTTAACATGATTGAGGAAATGAAATATCCGTAAGACAAAGAACCAACATTGCACTTCTGGAGAGTGGCTGCAGGGAAATTGGAAACAAATGCACATTAGCCATGATCCAAAATGCAACCAGAGGAGAAATGTTATTTAGAAAGAAAGAGATGCGGCTGGGCTCATCCTCTGAAATAGCGGCCTCTTCTCTCTTTGTTCATTTGTTTAAGGAAGATAAAATAGGATCTCAATTGCCTAACAAGGGCGGAGAAGCTTGGGATAGTGTCTCTTCTTCCTTTGGTGCATGCAGAAGTTGTACATGTCTTAGCTTGTTAATATTCCAACATACCTATTTAGTATCAATACCATCACCCCTATTGCTGAGATAAGGAATCCAAGGCTCTAAACATAGGCTGACATAACATAGGCCCCATGGTCTGGAAAACTCTGCCATTGTTTCCTGTTGATTAGCATCCATTAGGGAGGTGTGAGGGCCCAGACCTCTGAGCATCACCAGGGTAAATTTGGCTTCTTAGGAGAGGTGTTTGGTCCCTGCTCACTAGACCTGGTCAGGCCTGCTGATATTGGCCAGATGCACACACCATCCAAGCATTTTCTGCATTGCCTGGGTGGAATGGGTTGCCACTCCCCATACACTGGGTTTGTCTGCAGAATTTCTGGCTTTCTCTTTCCTCCCTTCCTCCCTCCCTCCTTCTTTCCCTCCCTCCCTGCATCCCTGCCTCCCTCCATCCCTGCCTCCCTCCCTCCCATGGGTGCCCAGTCTTCACCCACTCAAACCCTTGGAGACACTTAGACAGCTTTTGTGGTCAGAAAACTTAGCTGTTTATTATTGGTGTTAAGATGTTCACTGCAAATGACCATCTTGGAAGATGGGAAATAGCTTAGTGAGTAAGAATGCTTACTGAGTAACTATAAGGAACCGAGTTCAAATCCCCAGAAATACCCATGGCAAATTCTGGGTAGGGCTACACATGCCTGTAACCCCAGCAATGTAAAGGGTAGAGAAAAGAGGCTCAATTGGGCTTGCTGGCTGCCAACTTAGCTCTATGTTCAGCAAAAGACTGTATCTCAAAGGACTAAGGCAGAATGATACAGCATGACACCTGATGTCTTCCTCTGGCCTCAAGCATGGGCGTGTGCATATACACATATATGTAAGCACAACAATGCATACACCACATACAGTCATATGCTACATATACACCACATGCCACACGCAAGTACCTTACACACATAACACACACACACACACACACACACACACACACACACACACACACACACACCACATTTAAAAAGCTAAAACAAGTAAAAACAGTTCTTAAGTATGAGCCAAACAGGGCTGGCATTCTCCAGAACAGCTGTGTGCTTTGTATTTGAATAATCAGTACCAGGGTGATGGGCTGTTCCTAAGTCCTCCACAGTGGATCCAATTTGATGCTTGAGGTGGCTCAACAGAATTCAGGATTGAAGGTGGTGATGGGCATGTTTTATTATCCTGTAAAGACACATATTGTTATGTAGTGCAAAACCAAACACCCAGTTCTTACTTCCTGGGATGACCTTGACCAATGAGACAAAGTATATAAATAGATGTGTTTATAAGCAGATGAAACACAGTTTCAAAACCCCATTTTCCATGGAAACCCATCATGGAGTAGAAATGTTTGATAGCTGGGTTTCCTAACTGTGAGGGGGGGGGCAGAATCTGGCTGTTCCAAGGCTGCCTTTTGCTCCTGCTGATTTCTCTGTTGTTCTATGACTTCTAACAATGAGTCCAGCCAGGGCTTGATAAGCTTCCAGAATTATGGTGTTTTAAGGGCACCCAGGGTGTGTTTTCATCAGGGTTGGCAAGACACACCAACACAGAATGGCTACAGTGTAGGAAAAAACAATGGTTTTACTCAAGGGTCCCAGGAGGTTAGGGAGGCAAGCCTGCAGTGCAGGACCCCTGAAAGTGCATGCCAGCCCAACCGGCAGAGTAATGAGCATAATGGAAATGCAATTAAGAACTACTGGGTTCTGCTGGAAGGAGCCTGCAGGGCCAGGTAAGTAGGTCTAGGATGACCTAATTTGAATAATTTTGGCATCGCAGGCTTTGAGGTACTCATGTGCCTTGCCCATAGGATAGGAGCTGGAAGAGGCCAATACAGAAAAAGGTTGGGATGTGGGCTCTTTTGGTTGGTTTGCATATGAAGAAAGATTCTTGGGCATTTGTTTATTGTCTGTTGGTATTGGCCAGCTCTGGATGTGGTCCCTGTGCTTCCCTTGCTGTTTCACACATCAGTATGTCACACCTTTCATAGGTGAATAATAAATACTCCTTTGTGTAGATAGACAACACTTTGCCTATTGCTAGTTTATGGACCGTTGTATTGTGTTCACATTTTGGCTCTCATGAGCAAGGCTGTTACAAACAGTCAGGTCCAATATTCATATGAGTGTCTGTCTTGTGTGTGTGTGTGTGTGTGTGTGTGTGTGTGTGTGTGTGTGTGTGTGTGTGTGTGTTCCTTAAGCAGAATATATGGTAATGAGAGAAACTTTTTTTAAAAAATGAATTTATTAAGTAAATTGAATTCATCTACTTTCCATTGTTAAAATATCTGGAGGCTGGAGGGATGGTTCATATGGATCAGGTTCGATTCCCAGAACCCATATGGTGACTTAAAACCATCTGTAACTCCACTTCCAGGGATCTAATGCTGTGTTCTGGCTTCTGGGGACACTGCACACAAGTGGAGTGCAGTACTGAGTTCCAATATTGTGTATTGGAATCTAAAATCCAAATGATATGATAGGGTACTGGTGAGGGCCTTCAGTCAGACACCATCACTGTGGAGCTGGAGGGTTTGAGAGATGGGGAGATCCAAGGGCAAGGCTGGAAGCCAGAGCGCATAGGCTAGGCTTCCTTTTTCATAATGACTTTCTTCAGAAGGACCAATTCAGGTTAGCACAAGGAGTACTGAGGGTAGCACCTTCAGTTACCTAATTGCTTCCTGCTAAGTGCCAAATTTGAAGGTCCACCACCTTCTAATGCCACCATAAGAACCAAGTTCCCAATGCAAGAACTCTTAGGGGACATATTCAAACTATACCTACACCACAACAGCAAAAAATTGTTCTTAATAAGCCAGAAATAATTACTATATAATAGCTCTATATTCTTCTCAAGCTTTTCTAAGGAACAATATAAACATGCTGCATTTTACAATTTAACATACACCATTAACATCTTTCTGTGTTAATACATGTTTTGTACGATATTATTTTATATGGCTGCATATTATTCACCTGAATGTATTTATAGGATTTATTTGCATTGTTTTGAAGGTTGAAGATTACTTCAAATCTCATTTGACTCTGTACACTGGCATCCATTCAGTTGAGTCTTCATAGAGCTATCTTCTTGGTCCCTTGATATAAATGACCAAAATGGAGTTTCTAAATCAAACAACATATAAAATCTTTTTGTTGTTGTTGTTGTTTGTTTGTTTGTTTTTTGAGACAGGGTTTCTCTGTGTAGCTTTGGAGCCTGTCCTGTAACTCACTCTGTAGACCAGGCTGACCTCACATTCACAGAGATCTGCCTGCCTCTGCCTCCCGAGTGATGGGATTAAAGGTGTGCAACAACACTGCCCAGCAAACAACAAGTAAAATCTTAAGGTTTTAATGTGTGTTAGCATAGCCCTGGCCAATTCTTTTTTTCCCTGACTCTTTATTTCTAGTTCCTCCTGAAACTTAAGGCTGGGGATGAATATGCTCATTGGTTAGAGAAGGGAAACAATGAAGGCCAAGCTGCTGTGTGCCTGGTAAGCCTCTCTACTCCCTTCCAAACAGCAGACAGATATTGTTCAGCCATTACTGAGCAAGAAATCACCGGAAGTAGAGAACATGACAGCATTGGCCATTCTTAGTTGTCAACTTGACCACATCTGGAATTAAATAAACTCTCTTGGGTTTATTTCTTAATTAAATCATTTGAAGTATGAAGACCTGCCTTTAATCCAGATCTTTTGAGGTGAAAATCCACCTTTAATCTGGCCATACCTATGTAAAGGCCACACCTATCTGGCAGACTATATAAAGGGCATGGGAGAAGGAAACTTGCTCTCTTTGCCTGCTTGCCTTCACTCTCACTGGCAAGTCCATTCCTTCACCAGTACTAGAGTCTACTTCTTCGGGATTCCAGCATATACTGAAGACCAGCTGAGATAACCAGACTTGTGAACTGAACAATTACTGAATTTTTAAAATTTCTATCAGGGACAGTTATTGTTGGAACAGTCAAGCCATAACCTGTAAACCACTCTAATAAATCATTCCTGTGTGTGTGTGTGTGTGTGTGTGTGTGTGTGTGTCTGTGTCTGTGTCTGTGTGTCTGTGTGTGTGTGTGTGTATCAGTTCTATGTCTCTAGAAAATCCTGACACAGATTTTGATACCAGGAGTTTGTCCTTACTGGAGTAAAAGCTTATTCTGGTTATAGATTTGACTTTCCCAAATATAATGCTTCTGCCCAAACTACCATTCAAGGACTTACAGAATGCCTCATCCACCACCATGATATTCCACACAGTATTGCTTCTTATGAAGGAACTCATTTAATAGCCAGAGAAGTGTGACTGTGTGCCCACAATCATGGAATCCACTGGTCTTATCATGTTCCTCACCATCCTGGAGCACCTGGTCTGATAGAAACATGGAATGGCCTTTTGAAGACACAGTCACAGCATGGATTAGGTAGCAGCAGTGTGGAGGACCAGGCAGGGTTCTCTAGAAGGCAGTAGATGCTTTGAATCAGTGTCCAATATATGGTACAGTTTCTCTCATAGCCAGGATGCAGGGGTCCAGGAATCAAAATGTGGACAAGGCAATAGTCCCAACCACTATCACCCCTGACTTAGGAAAATGTTTGCTTCCTGTTCCCCTGACCTTAAATTCTTCTGGCCTAGAAATTTTGGTTCCAGAGAGGTGTGTGCTCCTGCCAGTAACCACAACAAACATTCCTTTGAGGAATCTCAGACTTCCCCCTGGTCAATTTGGGCTTCTGATGTCCTTAAGCCAACAAGCTAAGAAAGGAATGATAGTGTTAGGAGGAGTGATTGATCCAGATTATGAAGAGAAAATTGTATTACTTCTCCACAATGAAGGTAAGAAAGATTATGTCTGGAGTGCAAGAGATCCTTTAGAGCATCTCTTGGTGCTACCATGTCCTGTGACTAAAGTCAACCAGAAACTATAACAGCCTATTCCCAGCAGGATAACAAAAGGGACAGACCCTTTAGGAATGAAGGTATGGGTCACTTGTCCAGGAAAAGAGCCAAGATCTGCTGAGGTGCTTGCTGAGGGTGGAGGAAATACTTGATAGTAGAGGAAGGTAGTTCTAAATAGCAGCTATAACATGGTCTCCCTGGCTATCTTAGAATTCACTATGTAGACCAGGCTGACCTTGAACTCAGAGATCTGCCTGCCTCTGCCTCCCTAGTGCTGGGGTGATGGGGGAGGACCTTCTGTGTTTTATTGGTTGATGAATAAAGTACTGTTGGCCAATAAGAAAAAAAGATAGGGTTGCTGCTCAGAGTCATCTGACACAAGCAACCTGCATGCCGGACTGAGTTCTGCGACCATGGGTTCTGAACACCGAACACCCAGAGGCAGCCTGGCCTCCATCCGCCAGCCCAGGTAGGCCAGGAGCTGTTTCTGGTTCCGGTTCGTCATCGTCGCTACTCAGAGTCATCTGACACAAGCAACCTGCCTGCCAGACCGACTTCGGTGGTGGGATCGGACACACCGAGGCCCGGTGACAGCTCTGCCTCCAACTGCCAGCCCAGCAGGACCCGGCACACCCAAAAACTGCCAACACCCGGGTAACAGTGACACCTCAATCCACAAGAAGAGGACCGAGTATTGGATCTGTTTGCATCTACCAGAAGAGAACCTTGCTCCCATACCCACCAGGAGAGCAAGAAACTCTTGCTACACCCACCAGAAGAAAGGATGAGAAGAGGACAAGGCAAAAGCACATTCAACAACAGAAAACCCAATATGACACCACCGGAGACTAGGAACCATACACCAGTAAGACCTCAACATCACGATGCAGATGAACCAGAAGAGAATGACATTAAAAGCATCTTCATGAAAATGATAGAGGACCTCAAAGAGGACATGAGAAAATCCCTTAAATAAATGGAAGAAAAAACTAACCGAGAAATATAAGATATCAAGAAATCTCTCAAGGAAACAGTTCAAGACCTAAAAACTGAAATACAGACAATAAAGAAAGCACAATCTGAGGGAATGCTGGAAATAGAAGAGCTGGGTAAACGATCAGGAACTACAGATACAAGCATAACCAACGAATACAAGAGATGGAAGAGAGAATCTCAGGAGTTGAAGACACACTGTAGATTCATCAACCAAAGAAAATCTTAAGTCCAACAAATCCCTATCACAAAATATCCAGGAAATATGGGATACCGTGAAAAGACCAAACCTAAGAATAATAGGTATAGAAGAAAGTGAAGAAATCCAACTCAAAGGCACAGAAAACATATTCAACAAAATCATAGAAGAAAAGTTTCCCAACCTAAAGAAAGACATACCAATGAAAATACAAGAAGCTTACAGAACACCAAATATACTGAACCAAAAAATAAGGTCACCTAGCCACATAATAATCAAAACACCAAACATACACAACAAAGAGAGAATATTAAGAGCAGCAAAGGAAAAAAGGCCAAGTAACCTATAAAGGCAAACTTATCAGAATCACACCTGACTTTTCCTTGAAACTCTGAAAACCAGAAGGTCCTGGATAGATATTCTACCTACACTAAGAGACCATGGATGCCAGCCCAGACTACTATACCCAGAAAAGCTTTCAATCATTTATATATGGAGAAAACAAGATATTCCATGGCAAAACCAGATACAAACAATACATATCCACCAATCCAGCCCAACAGAAAGTACTGGAAGGAAACCTGCAACCCAGCGAAGTTAACTACAACCAGAAAAATATAGGCAATAGATAATCCCAACTTACCAACAGCCAAAAGGAAAAAGGGACAGAATCCCACACATAATCTCGCCACCATCACCAAATCAAAAACAAACATGAATGAACAATAATCAATGGTCATTAATATCCAGCAACATTAATGGTCTTAACTCCCCTATAAAAAGACACAGATTAGCAGAATGGATAAGAAGACAGAATCCTTCCTTCTACTGCATACAAGAAACTCACCTCAACCTCAAAGACAGACGGTACCTAAGAATTAAAGGTTGGGGAAAGATCTTCCAATCAAATGGACCCAAGAAACAAGCAGGGGTAGCAATTCAATAAATTGGACTTTAAACGAAAATCAGTCAAAAGAGATGAAGAAGGTCATTTCCTACTCATCACAGGAGAAATCCATGAGGATAAAGTCTCAGTTCTGAACATTTACGCCCCAAATACAAACCACCATACTGATTTCCAAAGTGGCTGCACAAATTTGCACTCCCACCAGCAGTGGAGGAGTGTTCCCCTTTCTCCACATCCTCTCCAGCACAGACTGTCATTGGTGTTTTTTATTTTAGCCATTCTGGCCAGTATAAGATGGTATCTCAGAGTTGTTTTGATTTGCATTTCCCTGATGACTGGGGATGTTGAGCACTTTCTTAAGTGCCTTTCAGTCATTTTAGATTCCTCTATTGAGAATTGTCTATTTAGTTCTGAACCCTACTTTTTAATTGAATTGTTTGGTGTTTTGGTGAGTAGCTTCCTGAGTTCTTTGTATATTTTGGAAATCAGCCCTCTGTCAGATGTGGGATTGGTGAAGATCTTTTCCCATTCTATGGGCTGCCATTTTGTCTTGTTGACTGTGTCCTTTGCCTTCAGAAGCTTCTCAGTTTCAGAAGGTCCCATTTATTAATTGTGCATCTCAGTGTCTGTGCTAGTGGAGTTATGTTCATGAAGTGATCTCCTGTACCAATTTGTTCAAGGGTTAAGGTTAAGGTTAGGGTTACCCCAAGATTTTTTATGTTGTTTGTGGCTATTGTGAAAGGTGATGTTTCTCTGATTTCTTTCTCAGCCCTTTTATTGTCTGTATAGAGTAGGACTACTGATTTTTTTTAGTTAATCTTGTATCCTGCTACTTTGATGAAGGTGTTTATCAGCTGTAGGAGTTCCCTGATAGAATTTTTGGGCCACTTATGTAAATTATCATATCTTATGCAAATAGTGAAAGTTTGACTTCTTCCTTTCCAATTTGTATCCCCTTGATCTCCTTTTGTTGTCTTATTGCTCCAGCTAGCACTTCAAGTACAATATTGAAGAGATATGGAGAGAGTGGGCAGCCTTGTCTCGTTCCTGATTTTAGAGTAATCTCGGTGAGTTTCTCTCCATTTAGTTTAATGTTGGCTGTTGATTTGCTTACTTGCCTTTATTATGTTTAGTTATGTTCCTGTTATCCCTGATCTTTCCAACCTTTATCATGAAGGGGTGTTGGATCCTTTGTGAGGCTTTTTCAGCATCTAGTGAGATGATCATGTGGTTTGAAGGAAGTGGATAGTTTAATTGATGGATTTTTAGGTTTTCCCTGACATTCCTGGGAGGAAGCATACTTGATCGTGGTGGTCCGAATTTCATGAGGGATATTGGTCTGTAGTTCTCTTTCTTAGTTTGTTTTTTTGTATTCAACAAGGTAATTATAGCCTTGTAAAAAGAGTTCTTCTGCTTCTGAGGAGTATTGGTATTAGCTCTTCTTTCTGAATTCTGCACTGAAACCATCTGGTTTTTTGTTTTATTTTTTTTTTGGTAGGAGTTTTGATGACTATTCTATTTTATTAGGGGTTATAGTTCTATTTAAATTGCTTATGTTTGTCCATTTCCCTCAAATTTTCAAATACAAAGTATGACCTCAAGATTCTCTGGATTTCCTCGGTGTCTGTTGTTATGTTCCCCTTTTCATTTCTGATTTTGTTCTTATGAGTTTGTGTATGTTGTGTCTTCAATCTCAAACTCTCTAGGAAGTTTTTAATTTCTTTTTTGTTTCTTCCGTGACCCAGGAATGGTGCAATTGTACAATGTTCAATTTCCATGAGTTTGTAGGTTTTCTGCAATTTGTGTTGTTGTTGAATTCTAACTTTAAAGAATGGTGGTCCGAAAAGATACAGGGGGTTATTCCTATTTTTTTTTGTATCTTTGTTAAGTTTCTGTCTGGTGGTTTTCTGTCTAGTGGTGACAGTGGGGTGTTGAAGTCTCCTACTATAAGCGTGTGGGTTTTTATGTGTGATTTAAGTTTTAGTAACGTTTCTTTTACAAATGTGGGAGCCTTTGTACTTGGGGCATAGATGTTCATAATTGAGACTTCATCTAGATGGACTTTTCCTGTGATGAATGTGAAATGACCTTCTGTATCTCTTTTGATTGATTTTGGTTTGAAGTGTAATTTTTTAGATATTAGAATTGCTACACCAGCTTGTTTCTTGGTACCATTTGACTGGAAAATCTTTTCCCAACCCTTTACTTTGAGGTAACATCTGTCTTTGAAGTTGAGGTGTGTTTCTTGTATACAGCAGAAGGATGGATTCTGTCTTCATATCCATTCTGTTAGCCTGTGTCTTTTTATAGGCTAGTTAAAATCATTGACATTGAGGGATATTAATGATCATTGATTGTTAATTCTTATTTGTTTTGGATTTGTTGTTGGTGGTGTTATTGTGTGTGGATTTCCCCCCTTTTTTCTTTTGGTGTTTGGTAAAGTAGGATTATCTATTGTTTATGTTCTTGTGAGTGTAGTTATCTTCCTTGGATTGGAGTTTTCCTTCCAGTACTTTCTATAGGGCTAGATTAGTGGATATGTATTATTTAGTCTGGTTTTGTCATGGAATATCGTGTTTTCTCCATCTATAATGGTTGAAAGCTTTGCTGGGTATAGTAGTCTGGGCTGGCATCTGTGGTCACTTAGTTTTGGTAGAATATCTATGTAAGACTTTCTGGCTTTCAGAGTTTCCATTGAGGAGTCAGGTGTGATTCTGATAGGTCTGCCTTTGTATGTTACTTGGCCTTTTTCCTTTGCTGCTCTCAATATTTTTTCTTTATTCTGTAAGTTTGGTGTTTTGATTATTATGTGGCAAGGGGACTTATTTTGTGGTCCACTTTATTTGGTGTTCTGTAACCTTCTTGTACTATCATAGGCATGACCTTCTTTAGGTTTGGAAGGTTTTCTTCTATGATTTTGCTGAATATGTTTTCTGTACTCTTGAGCTATATTTCTTTGCCTTCCTCTATGCCTATTATTCTTAGGTTTGATCTTTTCATGGTGTCCCATGTTTCCTGGATAATTTGTGTTAGAGGTTTGTTGGACTTAAGATTTTCTTTGGTCGATGACTCTATTTCTTCTAGTGTGTCTTCAACACCTGAGATTCTCTCTTCCATCTCTTGTATTCTATTGGTTATGCTCATGTCCTTAGTTCCTGATCATTTACCCATCTTTCTATTTCCAGCATTCCCTTATTCTGTGTTTTCTTTATTGTTCCTATTTCAGCTTTCAAGACTTGAACTGTTGGAATTGTTTCCTTCACTTGTTTGGTTGCTTTTTCTTGGCTTTCCTTGCTTTCTTTAAGAGAATTGTTTATTTCTTGAATTTTTTTTTGGTTTGTCTTTTCCTGTATTTTTTGTTTGGTTTTTCTTTCATTTCTTTAATGGATTTTCTCATTTCCTCTAACATCTTCATAAAGTTGTTTTTAAGGTCTTCCTCTGCTTCATCTGCATTGGGATGTTCCGATCTTGCTGGAGTAGAGTCCCTAGATTCTGGTGGTGTTATATTGGTCTTTCTGTTGTTGAATGTGTTCTTATTCTGTCATCTTCTCATCCTTTCTTCCAGTGGGTGCAGGTATCTCTCCTTCTCCTCTTGTCTCCTGGTGAGTGTAGTTGATGGCAACTCTGGATGGTCCAGCCTCTCCTGGTTCTCCCCATGCAGAGGCCATAGGGGGGCCAAGACTCAAGCTCAAGCTCAAACTGAAGGCGTAGGAGGGGCCAATACTGAGATGCAGGCAGACTCTTGATTGTCTCGGATGCTGGGGTGGGTTTATTACCCACCAATAAGACCCAGGAAGCTCCAGAAAGGAGGTGGGGGGAGTTGAGCCTGGGTGGAACCCAGATTCACCTCAAGCAGAGGGTGTAGGGGGGGCCAAGACTGTGATGCTGGCAAACTCCAGAGAGTCTGCTGGGCGGGTCTACTCCTAACTAACTCTTCTAACCTAAATTAACCCATTTCTATTCATCTACATGCTGCCATGTGGCTCATGGCTTGTTACCTCATCTCCTACATGTCATGCTTCCTCTGTGATTAGTGGGTGACTCTGCCCTTCTTCTTCCCAGCATCCTCTGTGCCTGGAAATCCTGCCTAGCTATTGGACATTTAGCTTTTTATTAAACCAATCACAGTGACATATCTTGATCCAGTGTAAAGAAATATTCCACAACACCCACCCAAGCATCACTTCCTCTGACAGGCAGCTTCTGCCCACCTTGATCTAAAGCTCTTCAGGGAAAATTGCAAAACACACTTGGCCCTTATTGCTAGCTGCTGCATAGCACGTAAAAATATATATTGAATATTATTGAGCACAAGAAGCCCAAATAAGGCTCAGCTGCACTCAATGAACACCACATTAGCTGCCAGCTGCCAGCAGGGACAACACAGTAGCTAAACATGTTAGCTACTTGCCCTCGACAGAAAGATGCAGGACTCACACAAGTGAGAGATTCTTAGTTCACACATATCATGTCATTTTACTCTACCATAATACCTACAGTATTCCTTACTGTTCCCATTTTAAATGAGAAAAGCAAAAGTCAAGGAAACTGTATTATTTAATCACAAACTCGCACCCAGAACACAGGAGAGTTGGCATCCAACACCAGAGCTGACTGCTGGCTGACAAGGCACCTTTTACTAGAGGGTGACAGTTCATTTATTTCAGGAAGCTGGGAAGCAAATCTCATCATATGTGGTCTGAGAAAAAAACTGCAAGACCTTTTATATGGCTGTGAGTGGTACCAGCATTGTCCTGAAATGACTGTGTCTCCTATTTCTGTGGTGATATTAGACTAGAGGTGTCCTCATTAGTCCAGAAAGGCCTTGCCCCTGGAGGCCAGTTTTCTGTCTATGCTTCTGTCACAGGGACAGTTTAGGACAGAGGTCCTAATAGCATCAATAATGCTCAGGCTGCTGGCCTCACCCTAGCAGTCAGAAAGTGAGTGGCTTCCAGCTAATTCTAAGACCCATGTTCCCTTCATTCAGATTTGTTGCTCTCTTGGGCCCTGTAGGCACTTTTAAACAACGGAAGTAGATTAATTGCTCAGCAAAGAGACACTTTGGATGTCACCACCGTATCATTGACTTTGTCCACTTCTAACATTCTGCTGGCATGACTCAACAGAGGGCCACCAAGTAGATCAGAAACTATCTTTCTCACTTTAGGAGTATCTGCCAGGAGAAGCCACCCCCAAGAGCTTCATCCCCCCCCAAACACACACTCATCATGAGTGAGTCCGAGTTCAGCTGAGCCAGATCAAGCCTGCTGCTTTGCTATCCCAGGTGGATCTTCCACCTTTAATGGTTCTTTTCTAACCACAGAGGGAAGAGTAAACTTGGCCAGAATGCTGTCTGGCCTGAGAGCCATGACCTTCCAGAGGATTAGAGTCTGACACTTTCTTTTTTGGTTCTAGGGTTCTTGGTCCACAAGAACTGCTTTATTTTAGGCAAAATAAAATTCTTCTTTGTCCTCCTCCACTTCCTCTTTCTCTGAGATAGGGTCTTGACAGCTAGGCTTTTCTAGAACTGGCTGTGTAGCTCAGCCTACCCTCCAATTCAAGATAAAACTTCCTCAGCCTCCGGAGCACTGGGATGACAATTGTGAACCACAATGTCTGGCTGAAACTTCTTCACTGGCAGATTTTGAAGGAGTCATAAAGCAGGTTGGAGACAGATGGGACTTAATAAGACCTACCTCCCTGGCCAGTCTCTTCACAATCAGCTCTAAACCAGAATTTAGAATAGATGGGACTGGGCGGGAAAGTTGCAGAGACCTTCCTGGTACCTGCCCCTAATATTATTAGAGCTTAAAGATTTTGGTAGCTTCAGATATATAGGAAGTACTGGATCCCTTATTAAAGAGCTGAAAGAAAAAGAGGGAGCCAAATTGAGAGGCGTAAGAAAAGCATAGATTTTAATGGATTGATTTTCTGTTGCCTCTCATCCGTTCAATAGAAGACATTTCAACCAACCATTATTCACAAACACTCATAGATAACAATTATAGTAACGACAACATAAATCTCCCTGATAGAAGCAAAGAGTGGCTCCACAGACCTTTTCGTTCCTTTTTAAACTGGGAAGAGAGTAGAAATGGATGATAAACTCTTCAGGACACTTGCAATTATGAAGAGAGGAATTATGATTATTTGTCCTTGGGATTTAGAACCGTTCCAATAACCGACCTCCTGCTCAGTGATCTCCAAGCTCATTGAGTACTTACTCTCTCAGTACAGTTGTGTAGACACACATTCCTCAATAGTTACGTGATCATATATTTTATGCATGTCTTCCTACATTCATCCATTATGTGCATTTTAAAGTATATATGAGAAATTGAAATTAAAATGATCAGATGAAAATCAATAAGTATAGATATTGCCATATTAGCCTCCATCTCAAGGGACTACCTAGACTCATTTCATTTCAGAGACCATTGCTCTAACTCTAAAAGGGAGTCTGTAGTAGTTTTCTTGGACTTCTAAAACAATCTACCACAGGCTGAGAAGCTTAGATCACAGAAATTTGTTTTCTCATAGTTGCTGAGGCTGCAAAAGTCCAAGATCAAAGTGCCAGGGCTTTGTTTCCCCTGAGTCCTCTCTGTTGGACTTGAAAATGGCTGTCTTTTGGCTGCCTCTTCCTATGGATAACTCTCTGTGTATTTGCAGTATGAGGGCTCTGTGTGTTCAAATTGCATTTTCCTATACTGTCACTCATCAAAACAGGCCTTGTCCCCAAATACAGTCACATTCTGAGGGCACTGGAAACTCTAGCTTCAGCATAGAACTTTGGGAAAACATGATTCAGCTCATAACAGAGTCTTTGGGGACAGGGGAGGGGTGCAGGACAGCAACAGTCCTCACATGGCTGTAGGGAAGCCAATGACTGCTACCTGGGTCCAAGGGAGGCTGGGTGTTCTGATCGAAAGCTCTTCATTGACTGCTTGCATAGAAGCCTTTTGGAAGTAATGCTACCCCATGAATTAGCAAATGAGTCACCTTTCTCAGAGGCCAGAGAGATCCTTTCAAGACCAGGATGTCTTAAAGAAGACATTTCCTAACCTTATTATGGGGAAATAAAGGCAGCCCCAGTGGCTTTGCTCAGCATTGCACTGTTGGTGTCTCCCTCAGCAGTGCTAGCACAAGACTGGGAGTCTAGCATCAGAACATCAGGGATGAGTCTCATCCCCCAAACTCCTTCCAGCAGCAACAGTGGCTGGTCCTTGGCAACTCCTTCCATGAGTGTCCACAGACATTCTCTTCCCCGTGGGCCTTCCAATCTCTCATGACTATTACTACAGATGATAGCGTTGGCATTCTCGATTTAGGTCCCTAGGTGATTGATATTTGGGACAGACTTTCTAAGGAATTAAATTAATCTCTAATCTCTAATGCTGGGGCTTGAGACACTAGAACTTTAGATTAAGGGGTTTTTGTTTTGGAGGGGAGGTTGTTGCTTTGACTAGTAGGAGAACCTGCATTGTCCTTCCAAAGTGCCATTTGGTGAAAGATAACATTTTTATTCCTATTACTGATGATCACTGCTTTCCCTGAATCTGATCTTGCTTACTGTTTTCAGAGGGGACTTAGAGACAAGCTACTAAGTGAAGGGGAAGGCTGGAGCAGTGACCTCCCCTGGTGGCAGAGGTGAACAGAGTCAGTGGACACAGAAGTTTGCAGGAGGTAAGGATGGGGCTCTGAAATTCTGACTGACAACACATTGCTGCTCTGTCTTTACTTCCTGAGCTCTGCACCCAGTCTCCCTATCTTAAATTTGGACAGCATTGGTGTAGACACAGCATCCATAAGAGGTTTAAAGTTAACACAAGTGCTTAACACAGAGTTCGATTAATGATAAGCTAACCCAACCAAAGTTAGCAGCTGTCTGTCCTTTAAAAAGGGGTTTGCCTGGTTAGGAGGCCTGAAGCCAGACAAGTTCCCAGTAAGCTTCAGCCTTGTAAAATGGCAGGGACGTCTGAGACCTCTTTCCTCCAGTTAAATATTAACTTGCAGGCTACACATTGTAAACTACAATATGAAGAATAGTGTAGATTTCCCAAGGGAAGAGGCTCAACAGGCAAGTGCTTATTTGAATTCCTTCTGCCAATGCTGTGACAGGATGAGATGAACCTTATCTGCAGGCATCAGCATTGGGAGATTGTGTCGATAATGAGAGTGAAAATTGGCCAGGAAGGTTTCACCCTTGAAAATCAGAGCCCAGTTCAATGGGCCATAAGTTTTTGGGGATCACAAATTTATCAGAGAAATGGAATAGGTATAAATACACTACCCAGAGAAGGCTCCTATGTACAAAAAAAACAAGCAAAAACAAACAAACAAACAAAAACCCTCAATGTATAATTTCAGCATGGCTGGAGAGTCAGCCCATGATCTTGAAGTGGTTGGATTAGAAGCCAGCAGACAACGGCGCTTGACATCAGAAGACTTAGAAGCATCACCTCCACTGAGAAGCTGGGCTAACTGGTCCCCAAAGAGGCCCCTAGGCAGGTACCAGGAAAAATGTCACTTCAGAAGTGACCTCCGCTGTGACTGCAGAGTTACATAGGAATAAATCCATCTACTGGTCTCTCGGGGAAGGATATACAGTGAGTAGGAAAGGCCTGGGATATACCTGGGAAAGGCCAGGGCTGGGGAAACTGCAGAAGTCACCCCTCTGCAGCACAAGGGATAGGGAGGCAGCCTGAGTCGGGCAGCCGCAGGCCTCTGAGACTGTTTCTGTTCCAGCGATCTGTGCCAGTCTCAAAAGTCACTCAAGATCCCCTTACCTCTTTCATGAACTCCCCTGTTATCTCATACCTACTTTTCCTCCCTGCCTCTTGCTATGGTCCTCACCACTGACTCTCAATTCCTGTGCTCTCCTTGCTGCCCAGGCCCTCTTTTATTTATGCTTCACCCTGAAGCCAGAGTATTCTTCCTCAATGAGAAAGCAGATAATGCCTAGAATGACATCTAACTACTTACCTGCTTGATGGTCTGATCCCCACTCACTCCTCCAACCTTCCCCTTCCCGCTCCACAAATGTCCTGAGCACTTTGAGACCCCTCCCTCCATAGGCTCTCAAGGGCTCGCCCCTAGCTATCGCATGTATCTTATCAACTCCAATACATTCTGTAGGCCTCTGAGGCAGTATATGGTGTCATTATTTGTCATCTCTGCTAGATGCTGGCCTCTCCTCCTCTCCCACCATTTCTTATCAGGTGCCCAAACTCGAGCCAGAGGGCATTTATCCCTGCAATCATCTAAGTATGATCTCTCTGATTCCAGATCTCTTGTCTCAGCTAGGGTGATAAGGAAGCCAGCTAGGGTTCATCTAGATGCTATTGTTAGCCTCTTGGGGTGGAGCATAACCCTTGTGTCTTACATCCTTGGACCTCCCAGAAGAGGTATGGCCTCCTAAGTTGTATGCTCTCTGGATGGGTTCTGCCTTGCTTACCTGTGTTATGTGGGCATGGATTATTGCAAGGATGAATGGGAAAATACTGGAAGCACTATCACAATGCCTGGAAATAGTAATGTTAACTAGTTACCATGGTAATTAGTAACCATGGTAATTAAATGGTTACAATGGTAATCATTACTGTTATCATTGGCTATCCCAATGCCTGGGAAACAGTAATGCTAAACTAGTTATCATGGTAATTAGTAACTGTGGTAGATGGTTACAGTGGTAATCATTGCTGTTATCCTTGGCTACCACCATGCCTGTAGGAGGGCACTATTTAATACATTTCTGTAACACATGTGAATGAACAGATAGGAAATCTGTATCACTGTAGACCTCATTGATGCCTTTTATTTTTGTTTCAATGCCAAAAATACCTCCTTTCAAAACATTATAGGTTCTTGCCATTTTTTCATTTTTACCTACCAGAACTTGAGAGTAAGGACCTATTGCTTAATACACCACATATTTTCACCAGAGGACATAGGGAAATCAAGCAGCAAGTGGCCTGGAAGCTTTTTCTCTGATAGTTTTCAGAGTCCATGAAGATACTGTGCAGACTGCTAGGGCAGAGTGGTCTCAACAATAGTCTTACCAGCTGTAAGCAGTGCAATCTAAAATAACCTCAAGTCTGACAAGATGTGCCCACTGGTGCAAAAGTGGCAAAGGTGTTATGTGGTAACTAACCCCCCCTTTAAAAATTGGGTTTAAGGGCTGGAGAGATGGCTCAGAGGTTAAGAGCACTGGCTGCTCTTCCAGAGGTCCTAAGTTCAATTCCCAGCAACCACATGGTGGCTCACAACCATCTGTTATGAGATCTGGTGCCCTCTACTGGTGTGCAGATATACATGGAAGCAGAATGTTGTACACTTAATAAATAAATAAAAATCTTTCAAAAAACATTGGGTTTAAGGGGCACTCCACAGACGGGGACTCATGCCTGATCCTGTAAACCTGTCAAAGAGCATGTGGCTTGGGAGGTGATGGGCCCTAGGAGAGGACCCATTGACATTATTTTGCTAGATGGACATAGGGTCAGGTTGCCTTCTAAAAACTTATTTTTATACCCATAGATTAATACAGCTTTCAAATTTCATCAAAATAAACTTCCTATTTTTTCTTCTTTTTCTGTGGAAGGAATTAATACAGAGCCTCGCCACTTGCCAAACTGCAGAGAACAAGCAACTGTGGAGTGCTTAGTACAAAGTGGGACATCCAACACACACACAGAAACACATTACACACATTCACACACAAACACACACGTGAAAGTAGAAGGGGACTTGTGAGAAGAAATGGGGTTTCGGCAGAAGGAGTGAGGATGAGACTAACAGTGCAAATGTCTAAACAACTCATATATACAGATATGAAACTCTCACAAAATAAAAAATAAATTAAAAATGGATAATTAAAACAAAACAACAACTTGTGTTCTTTAAAATGCTCTAGGGATAAGGATTCTGGACTTGCAAATCCTGAGCAAAGACTTATACCTCAAGATGCCAAGGAATATGAGAGAGTGAGCAATTCTGGGCTCTTTGATGTACCTGCCTCAGCATCTTCTCTTCCTCTGGAGATCTGAGTGGGATAGGGAGTGTCTTCCAGAACCCTTTCCCTGACCAGAGGAGTACATAGTAGCTGCTTGTGCTCCAGAGTGCTCCCTGTCACTTCCTGAGACGGCTGTGCAGGGCGGGGGAGGGGCCAGTGGTCGAGCACATTCAGTGGGATTGAGATTTCATTAACTCTCGTTCATTTGTGTCACTTAATTATTGCGGTCTCAGGCCTTCTCTAATGTGTTTTCCTAACCCATAGCCTCTGGGCTATCATTCTAACCATATCTATTATGACTGAATGGCTTCTTGGGAACACAGCGACCTTCTTCAGATTGCTAGCTGAGCAGGCATACTAACAAGCTTCACGAAGAGGGAGCTAGGCAGCTGTCCCCGAGCTCTGGGGACTCAAGGCTCCTGGTCTCACCTGCCAAAACAAAGGAAACAGAGGTAGGAGGAATGTTTCCAGAAAGGGAAGGGGACTGGGAGAGCTCATCTATCCAGGACCTGTTGGCTTCTCTGGGGCAACAGGAAGGTACTGAGGTAAGAACAAGCAAAAGCAGCCCCAGGGGCAATTTAGATGTTTGTTCTTTCTCATATCAAGAGTCCATACAAGGTTTTATCTTCCTCTGTTCATTGAATCAGATGAATAATTCTTTTTGATCTTTGCCCTTTTAAATAGATGGCATTGGATCGTAGAATATGGGTTTTTAAAAAACAAGTTGGGGCTAGAGAGATGTCTCAGTGGTTAAGAGCACTGGCTGCTTTTCCAGAGGTCCTGGGTTCAATCTCAATGCCCACATGAGATTGTAACTGTGGTCCCTTGGGATCCCATACCCCCTTCTTGTGTGAAGTTGTGCATGTACACAAAACACTCATATACATAAAATAAAGAAATCTTTAAAGCTGGACAGTGGTGGCACACGCCTTTAATCTCAGCACTCAGGAGGCAGAGGCAGGTGGATCTCTGAGTTCGAGGCCATCCTGGTCTACAGGGCAAGTTCCAGGACATTCAGGACTATCCAGGGAAACCCTGTCTTGGAAACACACACACACACACACACACACACACACACACACACACACACACACACACACACACACACTTGTATTTAATAGCTATTGTATTTAATTGCAAACTCCACAAACAAATGAGCAGCTGTATCTATATTGACAAATGCTTGTCTTTTGTCTTTACAGACACTTGGGGGGTGCACAATCAGCACAGAACTGTCTGCCTTGGGGGAAACAGATTTGCTTTCTTAATTATATTTTTACTTGCTCTTGGCTTAAAAATGAGTCTGCCTTGTGTGGGCTGACATGGGCTTACATAGCTGTCAAGAGATCAGGAGGGAGACAGTGGGGAGGACAAAGAACAGGGTCCGCTTTCAGAGGCCTTACTGTGGTTGGTAGAGGAAGGTATCTCCCCAGATTCATACATTTTAAAGGATTTACTGATCAGCAAGGAAGCAAAACGTGGAAATTTGGTATATGGGCTCTGTGAGTGGCCAAAAGCAAGATGTCCTTGGCACCTCTATAATGAGGGTTCCCTCGTGGTGACCGGAGATGTGGCAGCTGGGCACTGGGATCTTACCCACTCTACCTGGCCAGGCTTTGGAGTTCTGGTCTAAAGAAGCTGCCCACACAGGGTTGTGGCAGCTCTGTCCTTAGTGCTAGCAAAAGAGGGGTGTGGGGATATAGGGCAGACTTTGTTATCCCAAGGCCAAAAGTTCTCATAGGAAACCAGGCTGAAGAGAGCCATTTGGCAAGGAAGAAGAGCTGCGCCCTCCCTCTAACCTTTTGTACCTGCCTCCTACTCTCCCATCCTTGCCTCTGACTGACTTTAGACCCAGCAGGTAAGAACAGGAGGCAAGGCACCTTTGAATCTGCAAAACCTGCTATAGAAAGTCCCTGTGAAGCACAAAATAGTGATAAGTGATTTGAGATCAGAAGGTGGGGAGAGTGAAGGGCCCCCTACAGCCATCTCTTTCCTAGGCACCAGCCAAGACATGAACTTCAATATGTTATCAGTTGGTAACATGACTGGGGGCCAATAATATGCTGGTAAATGGGGATTAATTAGTTGTGTTTTGTGTGTGTGTGTAGAAGCATATTTGAAGTGCTATAATGGAAGATCTCCAAATAAAAATAATTTCCAAAAGACTTTCAGTCTCTTGGTTGGAAAGAGAAACTTTATAAGCCTCATCTCAGTAGTTACCTCAGAGGTACCAGTGGTACCGTGTTACCTCCTCATTCTTGCCCGGACCCTTCCTGTGACACCCAAGAGGCCTAGACACTGTGCAGGGCACTAGAGAGTTTGACGCCCTGTGTAAATAATTCTTCCATGCTGTGATGGTTAGCTTTCCTTCTCAACTGGATGGGATCTAGAATCAACTATCAGACCAGATGTTGAGGACAGCTGTGAGGGATTTTTCCTGAGCTGATAATCCAAAGTGGGAAGTCCCTAATTAGTGGTCAGAACTTTTAGAGGCACTCCAGATAAAAAGTATGTCTAAAAAGGAGAAGCTTTTGCTTTTTTTTTTTTTTTTTTGCTTTATTTATTTATTTATTTATTTATTTGTTTTTTTTCAAGACAGGGTTTCTCTGTGGCTTTGGAGGCTTGTCCTGGAACTAGCTCTTGTAGACCAGGCTGGTCTCAAACTCACAGAGATCCACCTGCCTCTGCCTCCCAAGTGCTAGGACTAAAGGCGTGCGCCACCAACGCCTATTTATTTATTTATTATTTTTATTTTATTTTTTTATTTGTTTTGGATTTTTCAAGACAGGGTTTCTCTGTAGCTTTGGAGGCTGTCCTGGAACTAGCTCTTGTAGACCAGACTGGTCTGGAACTCACAGAAATCTGCCTGCCTCTGCCTCCCAAGTGCTGGGACTAAAGGTGTGCTTTTCCTTTTTTGCCTGTCACCTTCTTGCCGTGCTGGCAAGTTCATCTACTCTGTGGTACCGTGTTACTGCTGCCACTGCTGTTGCCATTCTTCGCTGACATTGGAACCCAGCTCCTTTGGCTTTCCAATGTGGACTGAAGACTATTGGCTCTCCAGGAATGTTTCAGGCCTTCAGGCCCAGACTGGGACTGCCGAGTCTCTAGCCTCATGAGATGGAGCAAGTACTGGTTTTCCACTTCTCCAGTGTGGAAGCAGCCATTGACGAACAATGTGAAACATATCCTTAAGTCAATCTAATAACCTCTCCCACTTTTAGTATATATTCTTTCCATCAGTTCTATTGCTCTTGAGATCCCTGGCAAACACACATGCCCATATCTGACGCTTGCTAAGATTTAGATGCGCTGGGACTGGGAGGTAAGAGGCAGATTGTTTCACTTAAACTATCAGACGTTTCCAACTTGCAGCTCACATGCCGCATGCATCCTTGTAGAGCTGCAAATGCAGCATTGTAAATGCAACAAAATCATAAACGTACTAAAACATAAACAAGATTTTCTTGAGATTGCATTTGTAACTCAACTATGAGGTTCTGGAGTGTGAACTTTGTAGATGACAAAGCTGTGTGGCAATGTCAAAGGTTGGACACACTGCTGGTCAGCACTGCCCAGTGACATTTACTCATGATGGTATGTTCTAAAATTCTGCGGTAGCACACGTACATCTGGCTACTGAACCATGGAAATGGGACTAGAACAACTGAAAAATAACATTCATATTTTTTCCCTGATTTTATTTATTTTATTATTTATTATTTTATTTATTAGGGCTAGAGTGTGGTGAGGTTTTCAGTGGTACTGTGGAGGCTAATGTCCTTTACAGTTCAGCAGATGATAGGTGAGAAGGCTGGCAGCAGGTTCTGTAAATACAGATCAGAATGCTCAGCTGAGACAGATTGTTGGAAAATACAGTTCTACACCTGCAGCTCTGGAGGCTAGCCTGTAGACACCTCTTGCAGGTCTGCTTCTTTCTAATTTGTTCCCCATCGGGCAGTCAAGGAACAACAATGCGGCTGGGGACATGGCTCAGTGGGTAAAATGCTTGCCCTGAAAGTGTGAACCTCGAAACCTGCACAGGAGAGTGTGTCAGTAAACACGATGTTCTAGGCCAAGATGGGAAGCAGAGATAGGAGAACCCCAGAAGCACGTGGACCAGCCAGACTGGTAGACACAGCAGTGAACAACAAGAGACCCTGTCTCAAGCAAGGTGAAAGGTAAGAACTAGCACCTGAGTTTGCCCTCTGACCTCAGCATGCATGCTGTGGCACTTGCACACTCACACTCAGGAATACTTGGGCAAACACATAAGTCGTACACACACACACACACACACACACACACACACACACACACACACACACATTCTTTAAAAGAAATATTGCATTTGGAAATGTCTCCAAATGGGGACCTTGAACTTTACATGTTAGAACTCCACACTCTAGAACTCTACGTGCTAGAACTCTATATGCTAGAACTCTGTATGCCCAGGAATAAGTACTATTTAATCTTTACCAGCAAGCCTTTGTGTTAGCTATTGTCCCTACTATCCAGAGAAGCAAACTGAAGTTTATAGAATTTTAAAAGTTTATTGGACATTTAGCTCATAGTCGGGAAAAATGGGATTTTTTTTTACCCAATCTACTTGCTTCCTTCATGTTCTTAATCAAGTACTAAAATGCCCCATAAAATGTTTTTCTCTCCAGCCTTTTGCACACAAAGCACCTGATAGTTTTCTTTCTACTCCCTCTCACCACTGTCTTAATCTTAGAAACATTAAACAGAAGTGGTGCCTGGAAGGGCTGCCATGGCCAGGGACTTAGAGCAGTTTCCAAAGTATTGGTACCATGACATTTGTTATTTTATTTGATGTCCTCACCATATGGTACTTGGCCTCTGGTCGTTGTAGTCACAAATGGAAGTTCAGAGAAGTCAGGTGACTCCTGGTCACATTGAATCCAGGACTCATATCCTGGCTGTCAGCAGCCTTAGGAGGCCATGACAGACAGACAGGCAGTCTGTCATGCTGGGGAGTCTGATCATCCCTTACCAAAGAATGGTTTTAAATACATACACAGGATCTCAAAGGAAACCAATTATACTGAAGTAGAAAAATATTTTTAATAAAATGTGTGATATAATGTTATATCTGTGCTCCTTTATTAACTCAGCCAACTCCAGCAGCTGGTCTAATAACTTTTGCAATTTCAAAGCAGCAATCAGAATGAATGAGAGTTTAAAGAATGTGCAACAATCACAATGTCATATGAAAATATCTTCAGTCTCTGGTATCGAGAAAGACACCAGTCCTATGTAAACTGTTATGTTTTGACTCATGTTATAATTGAAGAAGATAACTTAATTTCAGTGAGAGATTAGCAAAAATAAGATGTTTTGTTCTCCATCTTACAGAACCATTTAATTCTTTCCACAGACTCTCCCAGACCATGGGCTTAGGGCCTCTTGGAATTAGGGCTTCAAAAATCATCATCAGGATCAAATTCTATGTCTTTGGGGAATTCTGAGATTGCTGGCTTGGGTTAAGTAAGGGGAATGAAAAACATTCTGATAGTCAACTTGGAAGTTCAGTGTGTAGTGTTGTCTTCACTACTGTGCCCCAGGGTCACTGTGTTTTCTCTAGTCCTTTGGTGATCCCAACCATCCAATTGCCATCCTTATGTCACCTTCCTTTACAGGGCTGAAGGGACTGCATCCTTAGGTAGTCTAAGACTCAGACCCCCTTCTTTTCATTTTTAATCTTCACTTCTATTAAATGAACAGCCCACCTAAGTAGATCCAAGTCTGGTCTGATTAACCCTGTTTTGTGGATGGGTTTTAAAAACGCAGTGCAAACTAACTGATGTATTATCCTGTGGCCACGGAGCATTACTGCAGATATAAGCACTGGAGATATGAATGTTAAAGTCCAATTCACTGCTGGGAACCTGGACTTGGGGAAGGGTAGAGGCAGTACAGCATCGAGGCCAGGTAAGTTGGGCCAGCTAGTGTGCACTGAGCAAGTGAGTGCCGAGTTCCCAGAGTGAACACTTGACTTCTGTTTCCACACTGAAAAGAGTGAAAAGAGAGGAAGGCGACCCTGCAGCTCTGTCATCTCAAATATCAAGGATGCAGTTACAAATGGCAGAGTGCCCAGACCTTGCAGTAGCTCTTGGCTAGAGGAAGATGTTGATTCTCCAAGCTCCTGCAGATAGATTTATAGTAATTTCTTGGTGCACCCAGGCAGAGTGACTGGCTGTTCCAAATCATTCCAGAACTCATGTAGGAGAACAAATAGGAGAAATAGCATTTATGCTGGCTTATCCTTGAATAAACCGCTTTATTATTTTTCTCAAGTCTCATATGACAGAAAGCCTGTTTTTTTTTTTCCTTTGGTCACTAGTCTTAGCCCATTAACTGTATAATAAACAAGGATTTAATTAAAAGCCCCTGGCATATTTAAAACTCATGACACAGAGCAGAAATAAGCTTACGCCATCAAAAAGATCACAGAATAGAGTGATCAGGGGAATTGTAAGGAAGTTATTAAACTGAAAATTCATTTGCTTCAGTAGAGAAACCCCAGGTACTTGATTTTAACCTGTCAAGGATCTTTAATTTGTTTTTCATCTAGTGAGGGATTTAGAGATTCTTGAGTATCTGAAGCAATCTTTCTCTCCCAGTCCTTCTCTCCCCCCCCTCTCCCTTTCTCTCTCTCTCTCTCCATTTAGCGAAGAAGTCTAGAGCTGAAGTTAGGACAGATCATTTGTGTATGACAGAAATAAAAAACAGTCTTTTCCAAGCCTGCTACGAATGTCACCATATCACTACTGAAATGTCCTCAGGCTTATACTTCGATAGAAAGACTTTTAAAATACAGTGGGAAATACACCTATCTCCACGCTTTAGTTATAATGAAAGGAATCCCATATATCCCTGAAGAGCATGGAGCAAAATGGAGAAAGAACACCAAGGGCTTGCCTAGTGGCCTCCGAGGTACTTAAACTTACCCTGGTGTACAATGGGGAAAGTCCATGGAAATCTTTCAAGAGCTTGAAAACAGAAGCAGGTGTATATCCTTTTCCTGGGTCAGAGGTCTAAGAAACAAAGGCAAATAAACTAGAGTTGGTAACAACACTCCCATATCCAGTTTGCACACAAATTCCTGGCCCATCCACCCTCACCTCTAGCAGACATCACCCATAGGTCTTGTTTAGATCTAGCCTAGAGCATTCAGGAAGAATTCCACTCTATAGACCACTGGTATCAAAGGCTGTGGAACTTTCCCACCTTTACCCCACAGCAGGCATCGCTAATATATTGTGGCATTCTTGTTCATTTAACCCAGTCTCAGCCCAGAAAATCATCTTCATGGACTGTCAACCTGCCCTGCTGTAGCCATCCAGACTAAATCTCAAGGACTTCAGAATGTATTCCAAAGTTCTGAGTGGGGACAAATCAGGGGACTCTAGGTTCTGAGCTCAAGAGTAGTGCAAATTATTTCTCATTTTTATTATTAAAGCAAGTAAAACATGAGGTGACTTTTGCAGTTAGCTTAAGCAAATACAAGTACAACAAGGGAATATTCCTGGTGTTATATATGGCTCACCGTCTTTGGTCATGTGAAAACAGCCTAGAATATTTCTCCCAGGCCTTTCCGTTTCCCAAGGAGATAATATGGACATGCCAGGGTGTTCCCTTCCTGTCTTTACTCTCAAGTGCATAGTTGATCAATTATTTCTAGAAGCCACCAGGTGGGAAGAACATTCTGCTCTGTGTCCCATCCATAATTCACAGTAAGGTCACAGCTTTCTTACACAGGCTCCCACCACACACAGCATCTGTGTATCATCAGAATTGGCATGAGAAAGTCTCATTATTATTTCTAGCTTTTGCTCATCTGGTTTCATCTTTTGTTTTTCTCCTTTATGTCATCATATATGATAAATTATGAATTAATACCTTTTATCAACAGAATTTACCATGTAATAGGTGATATTCACATAGTTAGTCTATTAGTCATAACTCAACAACTCCAGTCCTACGCAGAAAACCATATCCAAAATAGGAACACTGTTCTAGGGATAACGTGCGTTACTCAGCTTTTGTTACTGAAAAGAATGCCTGAGACGAACAACTTAAAAGGAAGGAAAGTTTATTTTGTCTCACTGTGTCCAAGGTTTCAATCCTCCATCATTTGACACCCCTCCTCCCCCATGGTGGTGAAGGACAACATCACAGCAGGGTGCACATGATAAAACAAAGCTGCTCACTTCCATGATGGTGGGAAGCAGAGAAAGAAAAAGAAAAGCTAAGGGTCCCAGTAACCCCTTCAAGGACATACCCCTGATGAACTATCATCAGGCCTCTATCCCAAAGGTTCCACAACCTCCTGATAGTGCCATAGTGCCTTTATTCTGTTGACCCTTGAGGGTGGTATTTGAGACCCATGCTATGGCATTATTCATTTTTAAAAGTAATTGGCAAGTTCCATTATAAAAGTTATAAGAAATGGCTTGCCACACATCTTCCAGCTGAGGATCTTGGTCTGGCTATTAAGTTCCTTGTCTTGGGCTTTGGAAAACAGCCTTAGGGGCCAAGGTAAAAAGCCTTCAAACTGAGTCCTTCAGAGATGAGAATGCTGGCAGAGTTAGCTCAGCATCAAGAACACAGCTAGGTAGCAAGTCAACTTGCTACCCATAAGCAAGGTCATGCCTCAGAGGGAAACTGGGGGACCAGTTCTATCTTATGAAGTACTTCCAATACCCTTCAGGTCATAGTACAAGAGAAGCCGGAGGCTTCCAACTTCTCCAACCCTACATGCCCCCATCCTCTGTCTCTGTCTTTCTCCTCGCTCCCCGCAACCACACTGCCCCCCATGCTATTGGCTAGCATTGAGCAGGCAAAAAGTGTCCTGAAAGCTAAAGTGTCAACAAAGACAAGTTTAAAGTTGGGAACACACCTTAATTGCTCAGAGTTTAACCTCAGCTCCTCCTAAGCAAGGATTTGCTTCTAGGCCTGAGGAATCTGAAGTTTATGCATTCACAGAAGAGAGGTCCGGGAAAGGTGGGAATGGCGGCCCAGGCCTGTGGTCTCAGCATTCCAGAGGCAAAGATATAAGGATTGCTGGGAGCTAAGGCCAACCCGGGCTCCATAGTCAGCTCCTAGCCACACTGTCTTGGTTAGAAAAGGGGGGGGGGGGTTGAGAGTATGGAATGGCTCAAACTAAGGAGGTGGGTGGATGGGCAATGGAGGAAGTTTAATTAGAGACCAAACCAGAGTCCATGGAAGCAGGGGCAGGGATTAAGGAAGCCCAGCTCCCCTCCCCCCTCCCAGCCCAGGTTGCCTGTGCTTCTTTGCAAGGGTCCTCAGTATCCCTATGTTCCTTCTGCAGGTGGGCAGAGGCAGCGTTGTGAATAATTCAACGCTTCACATTATTCACTCATTACTAAGCTGCACCAAAGTCAAGCCTGGGATCACAGCATTCCCACGCAGTGCTCACACAGTGAGGCCAGCTGCGCTCCATCCAGAGCCCATGGAGCCTCCCAGAGGAGACCCGAGAAGGTGAGAAGGAATATTCATTAGAAATTCAGAAGGAAGATTTTCGCTTTCCCTTTGGGCCACACTGGGCTGCAGCCCTACCGAGTAATTGAAAAACCCCGTATGTCAACAACTCCCAGGGAAGTGTCAGGCCTTCCATGCTCAGGGATTTTGCAAGGCTTTCTCCCATCTGGCAGAAAGAGGAATGAGTGTTTGCTAGGTCTGCTTGCGGGCACGCTCAGGTGTCTCACTGGTGATTTATCTCATGGCTACAGTGCTGCAGAGTGGAAGCAGAGATGGTTGTGGTGGAACACTCAGGCGGATGAACCTGGGGTTCAGACCGGCTCTGTGGATAGCGCCTAGCGCCTAGCTCGGGTATCTATTGAGTTCCAGGAAAAGTTGTTCAGTGATCCAGGGATAAGTTGTTTCAGTTCTAGAGATAAGGAAGCATTGAGGGTAGAGTGGGGAGGAGAGAGAGTAAAGGAGAAACTGAAAATAATACCAGGAAAAACACACTCTCCCTTGGCTTTGCGACTCTGAACTTGGAGCAGGTGAACCCCGCCAGCTCACAGGAGCTGGAAATTATCTTTTTTACAGAGGAAAGAAGAAACAAGGATATCAGGAACAACAAGGGTAGACCCTAAAGTACAGTGGGAGCTGGAAGGGAGTAAGGTTTGAGTCACGGATCTCACAGAAGTACAGTCTCCCCTCTTCTCTGGTCTAGGAACTCATTCACTGCCATTTCAAAAATTTCTTTTATTTATTTATGTATTCATTCCTTCCTTCCTTCTTTCACTCATTCCTTCATTCATGTGTGCTTGGGGCACATGTATGTTGGGAGTAGGGAGTGAACATGTTCCACAGTAGGACATCAGATGTCCCTCACCACTTTCCACCTTGTTCTCTTGAAAGAGTCTCTGGGTGACCCAAAGCTCAGCTGGCAGCCCACAAGTCGCAGGGATGCCCCTGTCTCCACGTTCATGGTCTTGGGGTTCTAGGAGTCCTCAGCCATGCTCAGTGGGAATTCACAGGAGCTGAAATCTGAACTCAGGTCCCCATGCTTGTGTAGCAAGTGTCCTTACCCACAGAGCCATCTCCCTAACTCTCTCAGGACACATTTTGTTTAAAAATTCATTTTCATGATGCTACAAAGAATATTGGGGTACTGACTTTGTTTCTAGGAGTAAATTTTGGTGTTTTATTGTTTTTGTTTTATTTTATTTTGTTTGTTTGTTTGTTTGGTAACAGTTGTGTGGATATGTATTAGAATGAAATGCCAGGGAGCTCGTAACCTCAGGCTCCTGAGTGGTGCCTTCTCAGAGGGTCCAGGCATCTTCACCTGAGTCCTCAGCAGCTTCCCCCTCTCCATCACTGTAAGGGGCATCCAGGCTGTCCGTGCTAAGCAAAGCCACGTCCAGTCCTGAGACTTGTTTACCATCACACCAGCAGACACTGGTGCCCATAGCCCACCCCAGCACAATCTCCAACAGACATTACCTCATTCGGCCTATTATTATTCCAAGAATTTCTATGACTGACTTTAGAAAAGACTAGAGCATTAAAAATGATAGTAAACTTCAGCTTCTGCTTAGGATAAACTACTTGCAACAAATCCAATATATATATATATATATATATATATATATATATATATATCCCAGATCACCCTGGACTTCTTTCTATTTTCTACTGCTGTTCCTTCCCTCTTACCCTTCTTAATGCCACAAAATATTCTAATGAGATTACACCTGAGCAGAGAAAACATCAGGGCTTGACATGTTTGTTTCTGAATTTAAGCCAAGGCATGTGGTTTTCTGTGTCTAAAATGATGAAGTACCAGTGCCACTGTGGGTAGAATCTAAAAAGAGCTTCAGCCAGAAGGACCACATTATTCACTTGATAAATCTGGTATCCAAGCAAAAGGCACTTGACCCTGGGAGATTCCAGGAACCACAGGATGATAGTCATGTCTAATGGATGCCCCCATCATAGGACCCCCTTGCTCTGTCCTCTTGATTAGAATAAAGCATTAGGAAGAAAATACAATAATAAATCATTTTTGAATACTAATGGGTACTTGTCCTTGCTCAAGTGCAGAAAGCAAGAATTTAGCATAATGCTGAACTCTGGATTTTTAGCTATAAAAAGTTGAGAAGGCTAACAGGTCAAGGTGATGAGCTAGGTGGGCTTTGCAAAATGACCGAGGACAATGGGAATGTCTTTCCAGGGGGTGTTAGTAGTACCAGATCTGCAGAATGCCAGGGGGTGCTGTGGCTGAAACTCTCATGGCCGAGAAGGACTGGAAGCCAGCATGGAAGGAAGATGCATGGCTGGAGCCCGCTGAGAGCTGAAAGGGAAGGAGGAGGAGCAGTCCCTGGAGGGAAAAGAAGAACTGGAGTGTTGGGACAGAAACAGAGGCAGCCCGTGCTCAAGCCCAGTCCCTCCCCTAAGCCTCTTCCCCTTTACTCATACAGCTGTTTCTGTAGGGTCCCTCTCTTATGTCCACTTGGCAAATCCCTACACACCCTTTAAAATCTCACCACTCTGATATTTTATCTGACAAGCTCTTCTTCAACACCCAGTCATCAAAGAAATCTTCTAAGTCCCTTCATTACATGCATACATACATACACACACACAGCCTCCATCCATACACACATCCATAAACACATACACACATATATGCATACATACATACATGCATACATCTAGTAGAAGGGCTTATTTGTTTTGTTTTGTTTTGTTTTGTTTGTTTGGGTTTTGTTTTTTGAGACAGGGTTTCTCTGTATAGCTTTGGAGTCTGTCCTGGAACTCACTTTGTAGTCTAGGCTGGCCTCAAACTCACAGAGATCTGCCTGCCTTTACCCCTCGAGTGATGGGATTAAAGGCATGGGCCACCATTAACCAGCTGCAGAAAGCTGTGCCTGTGCTAGCCCATGATCCCCAACCTTGAACATGGGCCAGACTGCCCTGAAAGGCTAGTTGAAACGGGTTTCTGAGCCCCCTTCCAGTCTCTGTGTCACTAAGCCTGAAATGGAGCCCAGAAATGGGCTCGTCTGCATCGGCAGGTGCTGATGCTGAAGCCACCCTGAGTGCACCTGTCCTCATCTGTCACATGCTGCAGGTGAGGGTCGGGCTTTTTGTCTTCCTCTCAGCTCTTGATGTCTAGCCACATCCTCCCTCATTCATGTCCTATTCCTCACAGACGGGTCTGCAGGAACTTTCTTGATGTTCCCCTATGCCAAGTGATCCTCTAGGACCCAGAGTTGCAGCACATCTGGGGACCCGCCTGCCTCCAGCACAGCCAAGGAAGGGATCTCTTAGCCTCTGTTTGCTATTCCAGAAATGATGGTAGCTCTGCAACACAGGAGGCCATGCAATTGACCACAGAGTCTGCCCACTGTTCTGGAGGGTGCACAATGCCACTGAGCATGGCAATGTTCTCAATCTGAAGGACACTTGGTTAAAGAATGCATATCAAGTAAGGGAACAGAGACCCCCCTGAATGAAGATGTCATTTTGGAGTTGTGGGAGATCTATGGGGCCTCTGGTAGTGGATCAGTATTTATCCCTAGTACCCAAATGGACTTTGGGATCCTACTCCACATAGAGGGATACTCTCTCAGCCTAGACACATTGGGCAGGGTCTAGGCTCTGCTCCAAATGATATGACAGACTTTGTAGATCCTCCATGGAATGCTTCACCTTCCCTGGGGAGCTTAAAGGGTTTGGGATATGGTATTGGTAGGGGGCAGGAAAGGAAGGGAGAGAGGAAACTGGGATTGACATGTAAAATAAGCTTGTTTCTAATTTAAAATGGGTCTAATTACAATTATAAAAATAAAAAAATGGCATTCAACAACAACAAAAAAAGTAAGGGAACAGACTCACAGAGTCTTTTTGACAAGTGAGGTGCAGAAACTAAAGTTTGCAGCTGTTGGACACAAATCCATTCTGAAGCATTAGCAATATAAGTTTTAAACATTCTTCGAGTATCTGCACTTTCCAGTGATGGGCTGGGGTGGGCTACTCTGCCTTTTATGAGACTGACTGTTATTTCATGCCTCCTACTGGTTCCACCACAAAGCTCCAAATCACAGCTCCTTTGGAGTCTGTTGTGGCCAACCAGAACATCCCAGCTCCAGTTTCTCACTTGTTCAGCCCAGATCTCCTAGCACTGGTGTCTGAAGTATGGTGCTTCATAATCTGATTCCCACCCAAATTGAGCCTGGTTTTCTATTCTCTGTGCTGTAAGCTGGCTTCTCTTGGCTAGTAGGCAGTGTCACTTCTTTTTCTGGTTATGATGGTGATACTGTCATGGTTGCTGAGAGCCACATCATAAACTTCATTTTCATCCCTCCTGCCTCACTCACAATCATACTCTTTTAGTTTCATTTTGTTGCCGTGGTAAAGTATTCTGATGGCAAGGAACTTAAGAGAAGAGCATTTATTGGCCTTAAAATTCCAGGCCATAGTCCATCATTTGGGGGAAGGCAAGGCAAGAACTCATTCAGATCACATTTACAGTCAAGAGCAAGGAGAGAATATATGAGTACAATTTGCCTCCATTTTATAGAAGACAAAGTTAGTGCTCAGGCAAGCAACATGTCCTTAGACACATAACTAGTGAGGAATAGAATCAGATGTAGTGGCAATCTGATCCGACAGTCTGGCGCTTTCAGCATACATTATATCGAGACATCGGAGAGGGAGGTGGTGCATTTAACCCTATAATTGAAGAATAGAAAAATACAACATCCAGAAAGAGCCATGCTGAGGCTGCCACTGTACCCGGACTTCCTGCCATGGGCATTGTTGTAGTTGACTAGGTTGCTCAAAAGTCATGTGTGGAAATGTTAATCCTCAGTGCACCAGGACTGCCCTGACTGGGGATGTTTAGGTCACACGGTTCTGCTCTAGTGAACAGGCTGGTACCATCACCAAGAGGATCACGGAAGTGGGCTGTGTCTGCCATGTTAGGACATAGCATGCTTCAGAGAGGAAGCCATAAGGCACCACCTTGGAACCAGAGTCAGAGAGACCTTTGACACCTCATTCTTGGACTCTCTGTCCTACAGGACAATGAAAAATAACTTCTACTCTTGATAATCAAGCGTCTGTACTATACAATGACTTAGTCAGCCACTGTCTATCATCAGCTACTGACCAGAGCTCCAGTAAGGCAAAGTTTCTGAATTTTCACCATCACATCCTCACCATCTAGCTCTGTGTTGGGTACACAGTAGTAGGATACTATCTAGCACTGAATAAAACATTTAGTTACCAAAACATCCTACCAACAAAGAAGAAAGAGGAAGAGGAGGAAAGGAAGGAAGAAAGGGAAAGAGGGAGGGAGGGATGAAGGAAGGAAGGAAGGAAGGAAGGAAGGAAGGAAGGAGAGGAGGAGAGGGGAGGGGAGTAGAAGGGAAGGGAAGGGAAGGGAAAAGAAATAGTCCAAATACTCCTGTATCTTTCCCAGTCACTTGTCTGAGAGTTGACAGAACAGAACTCAGGTCTTCTGCATGAGAAGTATGCACCCTTAACCATTGAGGCACCTCTCCAGCCCCTAGAAATGTGAACCACTTTTCAAGTTGTCTCATCATCTAAAGGGACTGATAATCTTGTGGTATCACAGACCTTGATCACTACCCATGTATGCCCCACCCACATATACCCCACCTACAAAGTGCCCACAGGCCTGGGATAACTCAGGAAAAGAAATGAGCTGGAGCACACAGTAAGGAGCAAGTCCCTCCTGTCTCTGGGCTTCATAGTCTCCATACAGTGCCCCCTACAGGATAGTCTACTAGGGTACCATCTGGAAAAGCCAGAAATACGGTCTTGTTCCAACTGTGATATTAGGATTGCTGTATAGAAGGGAGGGTGTCTCAGGAAATAGAGGCAGGCAAATCTCTGTAAATTCAAGGCCAAGATGGTCTACAGAACCTGGTTTAGGACAGCTAGGGCTACACAGAGAAACCCTGTCTTGAAAAAAAGCAAGAAAACAAATAGAAGGGAGGGGTCTCTGAGTGAGGCAGTAACTAAGTTCATTGTGGTGGGTTATGTGGGGAGAGGGGTTTCTGCTTTTGTAAAACAAGAAGTTAATTAGGGCAGTTCCCTTAGCCTATAATTGTTTGTTTTGTCTTTTCTTTTTCCCCTCAGCATTCCTTCCCTGTGGTGACTCAGAAGCAGCTATTCTGTGGTAATGTTTACCATGTAAACCCTACAGAGGCTGGCTTATTCCAGACGATTCTAGGGGCTTCCAAACAGTTCTAGGAACTGCCAAAGGGAAGCCATGGAACTCTGGGCAATGAATAACCTCCTGTCAGGAATGGCTGGGAGATTTACGCACTCACTCCCAAGCTGGTATGGTTTGACTCCTAAACATCATAACTCTTTAGTTAAACAACCATATTGGGTATTTAACTCCTGGGCTCACTCACGAAAAGTACTGTTTGTGTGTACTGCAGATGATTCTTAGAACAAAGCTTTGTGTGAACAGGTGCTTCCCAATGGTGTCTTTGCTCATCCAGAAAGAGACACCAATGTGTGGTGTGTGAACCTGAACCTGACCTCAAGTCCAGCACTGTGTGCTGCTCTGCAATCGCCTTGTGAGTTTTTGTTTGTTTGTTTGCTTGTTTGTTTGTTTTGTGCTGTGTGTGGCAGTAAGCACCCTTGTACTCAGGAGGCAGAGGCTCCTGAGTTCGGGAATCCAAGAATATCCTTGGCTAAATACTGAATTCTAGGCCAGACTGAACTACAGAAGAGGCAATTTAAAAAAAAAAAAAGAAAAGAAAAGAAAAGAAAGAGAAAGTAAACAAACAAAACTAGGAAAGTGTCAGACACCAAAACCAGCATTTGTTTAAGGGCAGACTGGGTCCTAAGCCTGAGAAACAGCCCTCCTACTGCTGGCTCTTGCCCTTGGTTCCAGTCTGTATGCTGTTTTTTGCTGACTCTTGTGTGTTTTGGCTGACTTGCCACTTCATACTGACTGTCTGGCCTGTTTCTTCATGCCTCCCTTCCACAGGGCACTATAGTTGGGCTCTGAGTAGCATTATTTGTATAGTGACACTCTGTCAAGTCAAAGTCCAAAGTAAACAAGACTGTACCCTGTGCAGCTCACCATCACTGAAAGGGAAGCCCCAGTCTAATAGAATCTGGACCATCTAGATCTGGAATCATCATCTGTATCCCACTTGCATATGGCATAGTCTAAGATATCGGGAGTTCTGGGAGCGTTTCTCTCTCTTTCAACTCAAAGACAATTTAATCAATGAATCTGTGACATCATCAAATGAAAGCATATAATACACAGAGTGTTGTGTTTCTGGATCTTATGTAAGTGATTAGGGGATAGGGAAAAAGACATTCCCCAAAAGGATGCTGGGAAGAAAAAGCAGTTTGTTGGTTTCACTTCTTAAATAGGCTGGGAGTGTTTTTTAAGATGAAAATCAATCCGGTAGCACTATAGTAAGACAGAGACTCTCTGAAGTTACTGACTGTACTGTGTTCCTTCCAACGGTTCTAAAGATGATATGGAGCTACATATCAAAAGGCTTTGAAGGGTTAATCTGCTGGGTCCAAGCAATTGCAGATTCATGACTCTATCCCAGAAAACAATTAGCAATGTTATCAAAGATTTACATAAAATAATATTTATGAAAATGTGACTTATGATAGCAAGCATCTTAAGTAAACTAAATATTAAAAATGCAGTATAAACAAGTATTGGCACATCCTCATAACGGAATCTTTACTGGATACTTTTGAATCTAATTACTAAGGAAATTTTGTCAACATGAAAATGTACTAGTGATGTAATAGTACATTGAATTATTTGTTAAAGTGGGATCTTGCTAGTGTGTAAGTTAGGGAGTGACATGTGGCCATTTTCCCAAATACTCAGAAGACTGGAGCCAGCAAACTTCTTTAGCCCAAGAGTTCAAGACTAGCTTGGGCAGCAGACTAAATGTTCATCTCCAAAACCAAGCAAAAGTATGAAAACAGCAGGACACAGAATTGTGTGTGTTCTTTGAACCCAATGTTTCAAAAAAGTGAATGGAATGTATACAACATGAATGTGAATATATGTGTAAGTACATAGATGAATATTACTCTCTTGGTAGACCCTGTTATAATTTCATCATTATTTTTAAATAAGAGACAGCTTATTTTGAAAGCATATATATTTGATAAGAGTTACACTAGCATACTTTTTCTCTCAAAATATGATCTTAATTGGATTAATGAGAACATTTTTTCAAATTAACTTACTTTTATTTAAAAATTTCTCATACAATAGATTTTTATTATATTCTTTCCCCTTCCCCAACTATTCCCAGGTCCTCCCTACCTCTGTACCCATCCAACTTCTCTCTGTCTTCCCCCATCTCCTTCTCCATCTCTCAAAACCACAAGACAACAAATAACAAAAAACAAATTTTAAAAACAAGACAAAAATACCAAAACAAAAAGCACGCGCACACACACACACACACACACACACACACACACACACACACACACACACACCCCAAAACAAACAAACATGAAGTCTATTTTGTATTTTGTGCTGGCTAGTTTTAGGTCAATTTGACACAAGCTAGAGTCATTTGAGAGATGGGAATGTCCACTGAGAAAATCTCTCCATAAGATCCAGCTATAGGCAAGCCTATGAGGCATTTTCTTAATTAGTGATTGGTGGGGGAAGGCCCAGCCTATTGTGGGTGCTGCTATCCCTGGGCTGGTGGTCCTGGGTGTTATAAGAAAACAGGTTGCACAAGCGATGGGAGCAAGCCAGTAAGCAGCATTTGTCCATGGCCTCTACGTGAGTTCCTGCTTCCAGGTTCCTAACTTGTTTGAATTCCTGTCCTGACTTCCTTTAATGATGAATAGTGATATGGAGGCATAAGCCAATAAGCCTTTTCCACCACAATTTGCTTTTAGTCATGGGTGCTTCATCACCACAATGGTAACTCTAAGTCAGTTGGCCAAATACTTCTGGTCAGGGAGCCTGAACTAAGTTGCAACTGATATGCCCTGTGACACTCCATTGGAGAAAACTGATTTTCCCTTTCCCAGTGGGTATCAGTTGCAAATAGCTTCTTGGTTAGAGGTAGGATTTTTGAGTTCACTTGCCTTTCTCAGTGCTGGGATTTTTGTCTGGTTTGAACCCATCCAGGTCTTGTGTGTACTATAAATGGACTTCTTACTTGGTCTAGATAATAAAAACCCAGAGTCAGATATAGAGGAAAATGCTGAGATATCAGAGAGAAGAAGGAGCAAGCCACAGCCACACCTTGCCTTAGCATCTCAGCAGACAAGAGATTGAGTTCCTGTTTCTCCCTGCTGATATCCTGTTTCCACCCAGTTATCTCACTTCCTGTCTGTCTGTTCAGACCTTCAGACCTCTATGGTTAGCTTGTGGCAAGCTCCATTCTCTGACCTTCAGAGAGTCTTTACTTGTACAAGCAAGATATCACCACAGTGTACTGTCACAGTTTCTGTGAACCCCTCTTTGTCAGTCTTATTGTATCTAGAAGACACTTTCCTTGAAGTCACCACCACTACATTATCCATGTAGAACTGAGTGCTCCAGAGTCTCTCAAGATGCTCTGCACATTGTTCAGATATGGGCCCCTGTCCTAATTCCCATCTGCTGTAAGAAGCAGCCCCTCTGAAGAGGCCAGGTGATGCTCTCATCTTTGGATATAGCAACATGATATTCTTACAGTATTGCTTTCCATCCCTTTTGTTTCTAATAACACAGTCTCTGACTTGTGATCTTTGAAAATGTCGCTTTTCTTATTATCTGAGGCTGAAGGATTAGGGATAGATGAAGCTCCTGGTGCTGGCAGCTGGGACAGCCTCACAGTGCTCAGCTGTAAATTGGGCCACCCAAGAAGTAACAGAAATGTTTGAAAACCATAGGAAAGGACCGATTTAATTTTTACTTAATGTTTGAGATTGAAGGATGTAATTATGTGTAATAATTGATATTCCTTTTGAAGAAAACCAGTAGAATAACATAAAAGCTACTGTTTTTTTCTCAAGTCTTTTGGAATAATTTGGCTATTTGAGGTTTTTACCAGCTTCGTTTTTGCTTTCTGCCCAAACAGGGCTGATGGAATAAATTGAAAGAAGAAATTGTTTGCTAGAAACTGCTAAAATGTGTGAATGGCTGAGGTACATGCTATTTTATAGCCCCAGATATGAGCCTCAGTTTTTCATTAGACAATCCCAGGTCAGGACAGTTAGTATCTCAAGTTATGGAAATCAAGTACAAGATGGGGGAGATATTTGTCCAAAAAAAGCCAATATTTACTCTGAAATCCTTCAATCAGTTGTTGCCCAAGGCTTCTGCACAGTCCTTGGATGGGTCAGAACCTAGTGTGGTATTCTAATGGCACTCTCAAGAGTGCCTAGACTAAATTCAAGTCCCAATATGCCTGAGATTAGTGTCCCAAGAGTTGAAACTCTCCTCTGCCCCATACCATATGTCATGACCGTTACCAAAGAAATCAGGTCTTTGACAGGGCTATAGATCCTAACAAGGGCTCCAATTCTAACTTTTTTGAGCCTATCACACTCTACCTAGCCCCAGACAGGACTGGATTCCATTTGTCTTAGACGCCCAACCCTTACACACATACATGCACACACACACACACACACACACACACACACACACACACACACACACACACACACATGCACACACAGAGTCTCTGTCTCTATGTGTCTCTTTCTCTTGTATGTGTACCTCTCAGAAGAAGAAGATGAAGAAGACAGAGACACTCACTACTGTCTCCATTTGGAAACTGAGCCACTAAAGATCACCTCCAAGTCCTAATCTGTGAAAGCTGTAACAGAAGCAGGATACCTCCAGATCCTTCCAGTCTTCTTTCTTTTCTTATGGTCCTTGACCTCAGATGCCAAGGGCTAAGTCAATTAAACCCTTCAGCTCATGGCACACAGTCCCTGCATTGTCTTATTGATTGGTTGATCCATTCTTATTTCTTGAAGCCACTATTTTTTTATCCTCCACAAGGCAATTACATTGTGATTAATGCATAGTCACCCTTTGGTATCCATAAGGAATTGATTCTATAGAGCTCTCTGGGAGTCAAATCAGCAGATGTTGAAATCTTTTCTATTAAATGGCAGGTATTTGCCATACAGCAATGCATATCTTCCTGTAGAGTTAAATCATCTCTAGATTGCTTATAGTATTAATATAATGCACATGCTATGTAAATAGTGTCATGTTACTGAGGAATAACAAAAATGGCTATTCATGTTCAACACAAACAGGCATACTATAATAGGTTGAATTCATGGTTGCAAAACCCAGACATGAAAGTGACTATATATCTTCTTTCTTCTAAGTGCTATAATAAAATATAAACAATTGATTTGCCTGCATATATTTTTAATTCACCTAAACAGTTATGCATTACAGACTTCATTCTATCTATCTCTGACTTTTTCACTCAACATTTTGTTTTATGATCCATTCATGTAGGTAGGTGTCCATCACATGCAATGTATCTAACTGCTGCATCTGTGGGCCATGCTCATCTGTTTCCATACTGGCTTTGTCCCAGTAACCAGGAGAGTCAGATGTGGGCAGAACCCGCTCTGAATTTGATTTTGTCAGTCTGCATCCTCCCTGTGTGTGCAACTGAGAACCCAAGCTGCCCTAGCAGAAGTGTGTGTGAAAGCTTTCCAAGGTTCAATCCCCAAACCACTGTCTACATGTCCCAAGTGTCTCCTGCCTGCCCATCCCTATTCACAGAGGTTTACTTCTGAGTCTCTCCAGGCAGCACACAGGAATCTTTCTTCCTTGGTGTAAGTTCATGAGTTGGCAAATTTTTTCCACAAAGAGCCAGAAAATAAATATTTTAAAGTTTGAGAATCACACAGTTGCTGTTCAACTATTCAACTATTAGGATGAAAGCAACTGTAGACCATATACAAACAAATAAGTGTAGTTGCATTTTAATAAATCTTTATTTATTAAAAAACAAAAGACAGTGAACTGAAATGGGCTATGAGCTAGATTTGTTTGTGAGTCAAGCTTTGGCCACAGGCCGTAGTTTGCCAAACCCTGTTTTATAACAACCAGTGTTGGAAGAGAAATGGAAGTGACAATTGGGGGATACCCACTTGTCTTGCTGCCATATGAACCACGTCTATTTATTAGATCGCCTGCAGCTGAGGAGCTGATGTTATAAAAATCTCTTCCCTTTGTTGTGCTCTCTGTGCCTGTCCTCTGTGAGCACTGATAGATCAAAGCCTGTGGCGCTTGGTTATAGTACACGCTCAGTCACAGCTCCTGGAAGGGAAACACTTAACACATGCAAGCATTTAAGTTTGGTCTTTAGGATCACCAGAGGTCAACTCACAAAGCTAGAGTTCAAGTCCCACTAAGGAGGAAGCTGTTTCCTGCTGATGTTCCTTGCTGTTCAATGACAGTCAGTGAGGCAGGTCCCTGAACACAGCCTCTGGGGATCATTGGCTGAAAAGCACTGCTGGGGTTGTATAAAAAAAAAACACTTCATAGTATGTTTGTGAAACCCTTGATTGCCCTGTCTTCCCATTGCCCAAGCGTAAATCTACGGCTGCACACTTCTACAGTTGCTAACTAAACACCCTGGGCACCAAACTCTCAGCAATGTTGCTACCAGCAAGCAGAAGAAATGTGCTTGGTAGTGTCGAAGCAAGGGCTTGGTTACATATTCTTAAAGTGAGACTAGATTCTTGGACTCTAAAGTCAGTGGAGAATGTGCTGTGGGCTCTAGACAGAACTATGTAGATATCTAGATAGATTCTAGATGACTGTAGATTTACTTTAGTCACATGTTTTATCCCAGCAACAGAAAAGTAACTAAGACCTGTAACACTAATAAATAAAACATGATATTCAAGCTGAAGATCATGGAAGCCAAGCAACCATCCACTGGCTTCTTACCTCTACCTTACACTGAAAGGGCTGATCCTGCCTCACCAAGCCTTAGACTGTTGCCTGTCCTCAGCATGGCCAGAGAATGAATGTCTCTGGGTCCTTTATTTGTGTTACAAATACCTTTGTGACCTAATCACCTCCCAAAGGGCCTCACCTCCTCACCATCACCTTGGAGATCAGGGTTTTCACAAAGGAATTCATGGGAAAGGCACAACAATGACGATAAAGCTTACATTAGCATGGATTGGTTTGGGCATTATTTATGTTCTTCTTGTATATGGACTAGATTATGCTAATATGAAATAAAAAATTTCCATCCAAACAATATTTAAGCATATTCAGCAATACTACTTACATCATCACAAAAAAAAAAACAAAAAAACACAAATCCTTCAAGCAATGACTTCCCCAGCTCTTCCCCAGCTCCTGAAAACCTCAACTCTACTGCCTGGCTTTATGAATTTTCCTATTCTAAACATTTCATGTAGTACAAACACATAATGGTTGTTCTTTTTGTGCACAGCATGTTTCCCAGGCTCATTCGTGTTGAAAGAGGTGTCGGCGGTGCATTCCTTTGTGTAGCTGAATAACAAAACATGGTGGGCACGCTTCATATTTTGATGATATTTGGATCTGGGTTCATGGGCATTTGGATTGTCTTTAGTTGCTGTGGGAAAAAATGGTTTTTAAGTGCCTGCTTGAGTTTCTGATCTTAATTCTTCTATATGTATATGTAGGAATAAATTGCAATTCTGCTTTTTTAAATAACTTATTTAAATTTATTTTATGTGCATTGGTGTGAAGGTGTCAGATCCCTTGGAGCTGGAGTTACAAACGTTTGTGAACTGTCATGTGGGTGCTGGAACTTGAACCCTGGGTCGTCTGAAAGAGCAGCCAGTGCTCTTAAAACCTGAGCCATCTCTCCAGCCCTTGTAGTTCTGTTTAACATATCTAATAACTGTAGAGATGTTATCGTTATTTCTAATATATTAAAATTTTTTAAATTCTCATTTTAGATTTGTGGTCCAAAATCATTTTTGATGGTGTAAAGGTCTCCTAAAACCGAAAAAAAAAAATGAAGCCTGGACATTTAGCAGTGAAAGTTAGTCAATTGCAGTTTTTGCCTCATGAAATAAGTGAATCCCCAAAACAGAATGTTGAATGAAACAGAAGTCCATAATAAAGTTACAAGTTGCATAACTGCAAAGGAGGGCAGCGGGGACTCTACTAGTAGAGTCACACATCAAACAGTGCTCACCTCTGCAAGTGAGAAAGGGCTTACCCCAGGTAAAGTTTACACGTGGAAGATCTTGAGGATGCCCATATTCTCACACTGGCGATAATTATATGCACTCACTTTATTAAAAGCTATTCCTTACTTTTTGTTCTATATGGTTTTCATTATGTAGGTATTTTCATAACTGAAACTAAGTTGATTTTAAAAATTACTGGAGGTTGGCAATACCAGAAGCAGACAATAATCCAAAAGAGAGACAACAGTGCCCAAAATAAATCGATTTCTGGGGTGCTTAGAGAAAGAAATGGAGAAAGGAATTGTCATTGTGAGCTTGGACCATAGACCAGGAGAAGGGTCTATCTTTCTACCTACCTTGGGCTTCTTCATATCTGAAAACCAAACCCTGGGTAGCTGATCTCAACCGAGTAGGGGTGAGGCTACTGAGTCAGCAGCCAACAGTGCCACTGAGATTCTCATTTATACACATTCTCTCGACACCAAACTCTTCTAGCCAACTCAATTCACTTTTAAAAAATAATTTATCTTTATTTTATGTTCACTGGTGTTTTGCCTGCATGTATGTCTATATGAGGGTGTCAGGTTCCCTAGAACTGGAGTTACAGACAGGTGTGAGTTGCCATGGAGGTACTGAGAATTGAACCCAGGTCCTTTGGAAGAACGGTCAGTGTTCTTAACATCTGAGCCATCTCTCCAGTCCCTCAATTCACTTCCATGATGGTATGCTAATTTTTTTATAATTTTGTCTAGTCACTTGTTCTTTTTTTTTTTTAATTTCATGATGGAATAAAAGTTCTCTCTTTTTAGTGAGACCTGCCCTCAACACATGCATGCCCTAGCACCTGGCACCTGTCATGAACACCCAGAACCACCTTCACAGATCCCAGGCCCAGACTCCAAAGTCACATGCCTATTCTGCACCAAATCAAACTTCATAAAGTATAGTGATCACCCACTATAAAAACTCTAAAACAATTTGTGCAAACTATTTTTTATCATTTTCATACTTTTTGAGTTTTGTATGCAAAGGACTGTGAAGATAATAAGAGAGATCACAATATATCTTTAATGGAAATCTTTATGCTGTCTGAAACATGCCCTTCAGGAATTCTGATCTATGAGGTCTGCACCTTTTATTGTCTTTGAGCTGTTTTACAACTCTGTAAATTGTGGATAGCTGATAGCAATGCAAATCATTCCGGTCTATAAACAGAAAACTTCATTCCATCGGGTGGACAGACAATTGGCTTCCTCCCCAGGTCACCATAGAAAAAGTGATTTACTTATTTATTTTTGTAGTTATTTGTAAATTCATATAAGTGACAGAGTTTAGAACATGTCACTGCAAAATAAGGACCAATGCATGTCAGACACTTGGGACTGAAGGGATTTGAGGAAAAGCATTTACAGGCCTTGTTGACCTTCCCTGGACACTTCTTTGCCCTGACATGGGGAAATGAAACTCATGTGAGAGTCCCTGGATAACAGGATCATCCTTATTTTTGAAGATGAAGACCATAGAGGAAAGCCTGGACAGACGCCACCAAGTCCCCCCTGGTCTCCTCACTCTCTGTCATAGGTTCCACAACCTCCCAGTCTTCATGTAGCCTTTCTTTAAAGACGTCCAGGTTCAAGCCAAGCAGTGGTGGAGGTGCATGCCTTTAATCCCATCATTCAGGAGCAGAGGCTGAGTTTGAGGCCAGCCTGATCTACATAGTGAGTTCCAGGACAACCAGGGCTACACAGAGAAACCCTGTCTCAAAAATAAAAACTAAAACAAACCAGAAAAAAAGGACACTCAGGTTCCACTTTGGTTTTAGTTCTTCGTTTCTTGATGATGGCTCCTGTGTCCAAATACAAGTCTCCCAACAAAACAAAACTGTTTGCCTTTTTTCCTGTTAATCTGTCTTTTGTCACAGAGACCCAGCCAGTGACACCAGAATAAGTAGAAGAAATGTTCTTTTCCCTCCCCTATATGTCCTTCTATCTGTCCCTGCTTTTCAAACCTCTTCTTAACGCTTACAACATCCAGACAGCTCTCTTATTAATTAAATAAAATTACTGATGTATATTCATTTCTCTATCTGTGTCACAGTCATGTTCCCTTCTTTAGAAAAATATCCTTGAAGGGCTTCAGAAGTCTTCCACCCTTGTGCCCAATAGAGTCAAATGAAAGACTTTCCCAGACAGCTGGGGTCCAAGCTGTAAATTCTTGACTCAAGACAAACAAAAATCAGAAACACTAGCCAGGTGATGGTGGTGGCACACTCCTTTAATCCCAGCACTTGGGAGGAAGAAGCAGGCAGATCTCTGTGAATTCTAGGCTAGCCTGGTCTACAGAGAGTTCCAGGATAACCAGGACTGTTACACAAAGAAACCCTGTCTTGAAAAGACTAAATCAAAACAAAACCAACAATAAAACAAACAAACAAAAAACAACAGAAGCAGAGTTTGAGGTGGGAAATACAGAAATAAGTTCTTAAGAGAGATGAACTTTAGGTAGCACCAGGTCTTTACTGGCTGTTTCTCTAATCATGGCTCCACCCTTATCAGTTTTGTGTTCTGTTTTATTTGGTTGTTTGTTCTTTGTTTATTGGCTGAGCAATCGCTCTGCTATGGTAGTAGCAAGGATTGGGAATTTGGTTTATGGTCTGAGCATTTGAGATCACAGAAATCTGTTTTCTCTTAAGTAAGGAGAAGACACAGAAAGAATGGCTGGCTTGTTGTATTTGTCAATTGGTCTATTTTAAGCTCAAAGAGTTTTGTGCCTACTGAGAGGCATAACAGTTCTTTGGTATCTGGTCCAGAGGGTTTTGTGTTTTGGTACCTGAAGTTAAACCTGCAGCATTGAAGCTCTAAGCTCTCCTATGTGACATTGTGCCTGGCTCTTACCTCTGAAAATGAAGTGCTTTCCTACCCTAAAGAGTGCAAGAAATTAGGACATATGTTTAAGAGTCTCTGCGGTGAGCGACTTGAGTGACAAGTGTTTGCATCAGTCAAGCATTCTTACATTTTTATAAAATGAAGAGATTCTAATACTTTAAATGCACCAAAAAAAAAAACACCCTTCCTACAGAAATGAACTCTGAAACATATAAAACTGCATATTCACACAATCAAGGCAAACTTTCACCAAATAAAACTAGTTTAATATTCAGCTTATTAAAACAATTATGTCTTCTTTGATTTGTCTGCCCTGAATATAATCAAAGCATACATTTATTCTACTTGGTTTGCTTTTTTTCTATAATTATCAGGTTGATGATCAAATAAACTGGCATTAATCAGTGGAACTGAATCATGATTTTCATAACTTCATTTCGATGTTTTTTTTTCTTTCCAGCGTTGAGGATGGAACCCAGATCTTTGTGCATGTTAGACAAGAATTCTACCTCTGAGATACACCCCTAGCACAGGAGTAATTATGTTTTTATAGCATGCCAGCTGGAAGATAATTTCTAAGACTCTTAAATAGGAGCTGAGACTTTGGCCCAATGGTAGAGCCTCATCATGCAGGAGATAAGGCTCTGGGTTTGATCCTTAAGTAGCTTAAAACTGTGAACTTCTCAAGTTAAAAGATCGTCATTGACAGCCTAGATAAATTCTAAGACAGAAAGCCATAAATAATTAACTACACGCTTGAGAGGTTCTGTATCTGTTGAAGAAGGTAATGGATGTGTTGGCTCTCGCCATTTTATAGAACATGTAAAAGAGAGGTACATGACTGTAGGGATGAAATTTGTGAGCTTTTCCTAATCTGCTGTGAATCTAGTAGACAACTGAAAGTTCTCAATTACCTGTTCCCTTACCCCATCCACTTTTCTCCATGACTGACAAGTTAGTTGCTTGGGTTACAAGTTATAATTAATATGAGCAGCGACAGCTATGCTTCAGAGCAATGATGCTAAAGAAATCCAAGTGCATGAGAGTCTTGAATTTCTAAGGGAAAATAGTAGTTTTATCTGAAAGCAGTAGTTGTCAAATGTTTTGGTCTTGAAATGATTTCCTGCCTTTGGGACTTGTTTAAGATCCTGAAGGAAGTTTAAGGAGACAGCTGTCAATATCATTAGAAATTAGAACCCAGGGGTTTTTTATTGTTGTTACTGTTGGTGCTTTTGTGTCGTTTGGCTGAGACAAGGTCTTATGCTATAGCCCAGGTTAGCCTGTCATTCACTATGTAGTTAAGGTTAGTCCTACCTCAGCCTCCTTAGTACTAGGATTGCACACTGATCTGCCAAGAAGTTTTTAAAATATCAATTTATTGTTTAATTTGAGGAGCTTTTAAAATATCAATTTATTTTTAATTTGAGGAGTGCAGCAATAAACAAATTACGTGTTCATTTAAATAATATCTTAGAATTATAAGAATTTACTTTCATCTTGTGGATCTCTTGGGATCTGTATTAATGAAAGCGCCAGTTTGTTCTGGAGTATAATAATGCATAATGAACCAAAAGAACTTGGGATGTGAATACTTAAAAGATGTTATGAAATGTGTTAAAAATCCTGGCCAAGGCTGTTCTACGTTGGTGGGTGTCCACCCCTGCTTCTTATGATGAATGTCCTTAGAAGGCAAATAGCTCTTCTTGACTCTGTAGAGAATATTTTCTTTGTAGAATTAATGAATTTTTTCTGGCTGGAAAGAAAAGAGTCTGTCTTTGAATCAGTGTTGGCTTTATTATGTCTGTGATTATTTAAAGGGAAAAAGACCAAAGTTCCTTATTTACAAAAGTGACAAGGCTGTATGTGTATGTTCGTGTTCTATTGTCACTCTGAATAAATAAATCATCAAATATTGCTTCTCAAGCATCCCAGAGCAAACCTTAAATATGTCCAGAAGTCACTGGTTTTCTTTAATCCTCCCCAATCCTGGCTCTTACCATCTTCCCATTTTCCCTGAGATGACATGGCCCCTGAGCCTTGGTGGTGGTGGCAGTGGGGGGAGTGGGAGATGGAGGTGAGAGGAGATGGCTGGAGAATTTGGGGCTTTTAGCAGGTTCATTAGACTGATTGCTTTTAATTTTGCCTTATCCAAACAGGATTTTAAATAGAAAGAAAGAAAGAAAGAAAGAAAGAAAGAAAGAAAGAAAGAAAGAAAGAAAGAAAGAGAGGGAGAGGGTGAGGGGGAAGGTGAGGGGGAAGGAGGGAGAGAGAGAGAGAGAGAGAGAGAGAGAGAGGGGGGGGGGAAAGAAACCCAACATTTTTAAGATGTTTGGTTTCCCAAAAAGCACCTGGGGGAAATCATAAAGTTGTTTTTTTTTTCTTTTATGCTATGAAAACAGAAGTATTAGGAATAATTCTGTCTGTTTGATTTGGGACTAATGTGAGAAGCACTGTCAGAAGAAGCAGCTTACCCTGAGTGAAATTTGTATAAGTGAAAAAACACTTCAGAAATTGTAGGCTTTGTAGGAAATCCCTGGGGATTTGTTAGTGTTCCTACCTTCTAGGACTGTTCATACCTTGGGAAGGCACTGATCAGAGCTCATGAGCCACCACACCTTGGTTCCTTTCAAGTGTTCCTGTACTCATTGTTGTCCTCGAAATGTGTTGCCTGAAGCTACAGGCGACATCAGTGTGAGGTTATCAACTCAAGTATTATTTGAAATGCTTACTTAAACAAGACCTTACTTCTTTTATTTAAAGCTAGGGGCTTCTATGACATTGGTTCTCAGTGTCTTACCCAATGTCTCAATGTCTTAAGTCATTAGACTCACCCATGGAATTGTTTTACAATGTAAACTAAGTTACAGACTTATTTTTAACCTAATGTTCCTAGCATAATGTACATATTATAACTCAAGATTATTATGTTATGCCTCAAGATATTTTGCCTCGTGAAAATTACATTTAGATGTTTTTAGAATCCAAATGTACCATCCATTGTTATCTTTGGGGTTTCGAGAGAGGGAAGAGGACAGGGAGGGGGAGGAGGGAAGGGAAGGAAGATAAGGAAGGAAGGAGAAGTGGGAAGGAAGGAGGGATGGAGGGAGGGAGGGAGAGTAGAGAATATGGTAGCATTGGATATGGGCTTAAATATGCTGGCATTCTATCACACTAACCTGAATTCACAGTCCAATCTCTAAACTTTGTGAACTATATTAACACTGTTTTACATATTATTGGACCTTTCACAACTCAAAATTACCAGCAATAAAGTATCCACAGCTTGATATCTATGTATGCTTTTATGATCCCTGGGTAATGCTAATTAGGTACCACCCAGAATTTATGCTTTAAGTAAAGAAACACAGTCACTGCCTTAGAGAAGGACTGAGCCAGGTCCTAGCTGAAGAGCATCTCTGGTCTCCAGACCCCAAATCTAAAGTCTTTCAAATTCTAACACTTTTGAAGTACTGACATGATGTCAAAGCAGAATATTCCACAGCTGACCTAAGAGCTCCAGCCACAACCAAACACAGGTACACTAAAAATATTGCATTATGTTTCTTCACAACATGAATATAGAGTGTTCATGAAGTAGAAGTGATTTCCTGTTTAGACTTGTGTCAAATCCTTGAGCAATCTCATTACCCACAAGCAAATCTCTTAAAATCTGAGAAAAAATGCAAAATCTGAAATGGTTCTGGTTTTGGACCAGGGATGCACAACTCATGCATCAGATGACTACCCAAATCCTCTGTAGTGGAGGCTGCTGAGCTCCAAAGGAACAAGAGTACACTGTGCCACTGGGTAAACCCATGAGGGAAAGTCTACCATGGTTTTCCAGAATGTTCTTAGTTTTCCATGTTTTATTTTCTGGACCTATGAGAAGAACCTACAACAATCTAGTAAACTTTGTTTTTTAATTCAAATGAAATCTTTAAAATATCTGATTCTCAAATCCTCCGATCTCAGGAAGTTTAGAAAGGATTTCCACACATTCTGTAGCATATGATCATTGCTATAATTTTGGTAAGAATTGGTCTTCTTTTCACGGAGATATAATTAGACAAATTGACTGGGCAACCTAGGTCTTACCTGACAGGTCATATTTCAGAATCAGATAAGATTATGCTTTGGGAAGTAGACATGGGGTGTGCTCATGAGTCATTTCAAAGTGGACTAGGAATTTTAGGGCCATTAAAGGGAAAAGAATACACCCAAATTTATAGGTACCACAGCTGGAATTTGGAGAGTTTCTTGGGGTCCCTGACCTGTCTTAGTTACTTTTCTATTCTTGTGATAAGATACCATAACCAAGACAACTTAAAGAAGAAAGATTTACTGGGGGGGGGGCTTACAGAGGGTTAGAGACCATGAGCTTTGTGCTGGGGAGCGTGGTAATAGGCAGACAGAGCTAACTGAGATTGTGTGTGCTTTTGAAACCTCAAAGCCCATGCCCAGTGACATGCCTCCTCAAACAAGGCCATACCTCCTATTCCTTCCCAAACAGTCCTAACAACAGAGGATCAAATGCTCAAATATATGAATCTATGGGGTCTATTCTCATTCATATCACCAAGCAGTCCTCAGATAGTAAATAGGAGAGATGTTAGAATCCATCTGAGATTCCTTGTGAGAAGTCCTAGATAGAAATTAATATAGTGTTGTTGTGATAGTTTGGATGTAATTGGTCCTGATAAACTCATAGGGAATGACACTATTAGGAGGTGTGGTTTTGTTGGAGTAGGTGTGGCCTTGTTGGAGGAAGTGTGTCATTGTGGAGGTAGGCTTTGAGATCTCATATGTGCTACAACCACACCCGGTTTTGAAGACCCCTTCCTGGTGCCTATGCAAGATATGGAACTCTTAGCTACCTCTCCAGCACCATGTCTGCCTGCATATTACCATGACCTACCCTGCTGATAATGAACTAAAACTCTGAAAATGTAAGCCACCCCAGTTAAATGTTTTCCCTTTATAAGAGCTGCCATGGTCATGGTATTTTGTCACAGCAATAGAAACCTTAAGATATGTGGTTAGTTGCTCAATATATATGGCTCAAGATGTGCTAAGTTTTGCAAGTTTCAGAAGACCATATATTAATGAGCATCCTTGTCTCATCTCTATAAACATCAGGCCACACCTAGCTAGGGTCAGTCCTATTTATTTTTGTTGATCAAGAATTATCTTTCTTGAGAAGAAATAGGGTAGACCTTAAAACATGCCTAAACAATAACTAGATATTTTCACTTGAACATAGGGTATTGCCTACATGAATCTCACACAAGCTATGGCTTATGTGATCTGTGTGTAGACTGTGTAATTCTGTGTTACAAAAAAAATGAAATGTTAGCAATGCAAATGACTCCTATCCCTAAGCAAACTAATTCTGCCTGGTAGAATAATTGAATTTTATCCCCATTTTGGAAAGAGTTTTGCATTTATTTGCAAGTTCATTTCATGACCTCCATACACCTCCAGTCTTTGGATTAGTTGTAACATCTTACTGATTTTCAGACTGATTAATAAAATATTTGATGCATGTTCAGATTATATACTTAGATGACAGTCATGATTTTAATCTTAAAAAAAAAAACACGTTAGCCATTCATGTATTACATTCCTTACTTTCTTCTTGAGGTGTAAAGCTGTGTGTGTGTGTGTGTGTGTGTGTGTGTGTGTGTGTGTGTGTGTGTGTGTGTTACATTGTTAACAGTTGGCTATTTGGCATGATGTTAGCTTAGTAGACACTCAATTAGGCATTTATGAATTTTTGCTTTCTGTCAGGGGGAAATCAATAAAATAACCAAGTAGTCACTCAACATATATTCATTGAATAAATTCAAGAACTACAAGGAATGTTATTTTGTTGGCACATCTCAGGCATTATATAGTCATACATATCCCAGAAATAAGGACTGCAACAGAAGAAATATATTAAGTGGGGGATTTGGTTGCAATCATGGTTGTTATTATTATTCCCCTTTGATAGGTGAGGAGTTTGGACCCCAATGTCAGTAGATTTTATGCCTCTTCTCCAGGGAGCACTCATTACAATAGTCAATATTTTCCTATTTGTCATCTAATCTCCAACCCCCTTATCCTTGCTACCGTAAGGCAACACCAGAAACACAGTGACCCCAGACCTGTACCTCCAGAAGCAAGAGCTCCCAAGCATATTATTTTACCTTTTAAATTAAGAAAATTCTAACATCAACCTTTAAGAGTGTTGGAAAAGAAACTAGATAATAAATGTGACAAACTTGCCATAGTTGGAGCCACACACATCCAGATTCCTATTATTCCGTGGCTGTGCCAAAGCCTCAGGATAGCTGAGAGTTAAAGGTATCAGACTAAGCAGGAGGAAATGGTTCAGGGCAGCCATGATTTACAGACGATGCAACTGGGCATGGTGACACAGGCCTGTGATTCCACTCTCAGGAGGAAGAGGCAGGAGGAACAGGAGTTCTAGGTAATTCTATGATACACTGAGTTTAAGGCCAGCCTGGGCTACATGAGACTCTGTCTCCAAAAGAAGAAAGAAGAAAACTGTGTTAGATTTACTATGGAGCCATTACAATATAATGACAATATAAGTAAATTGAAATCAGAAAGTTAAAAGGGAGATTGCAAAAGGAAACACAAGCAAAACTTTTAAGGATCTGAATCTCAGTGGGCCTGAGACAAGCAGGCTCTAAATCTGCTTGAGCTCTCCACACACTGAGCCTGAGTCCTCCTCCAAGGCACATTAGTAACTGGTCAGACAGAAGAGAGGAGAGGTGGGGCATGCAGGAATCCAACCTATACTGAACCAAACACTCAAGCCTAGGTCAGGAACTCTACCCTTGAAAAAATGATTTGTCAGCAAATGTAATGCCTGACAAGGGCTTTGTGGGGGTGGAAAACGTGCCTATCTTCAACATACACAAAATCCTGAAACTCGGATCAGCAAAAACAGCTGAAGGAAGATACCCGCCATGGGCCTCACTGACTCCATGGTGTCCCCTCCTGCTCCCATGTTTTTCCTGTAGAGACTCTTGTCTTGAGCCATCGCCTTGGATTCCAGGGGTGATGAGATTGGTAAATAGAGATCCCCTAAAGGAACTGTGGTGTTTTGAATGAGATATGATCCCTCGAAGGCTCATATGTTTGAGTGTTTGGTCCCTAGGTGGTAGAACTGTTTGGGGAAGAATTGGGAGGCATGGCCTTGTAGGAGGAGGCATGATCTTGTTGGAGGAAATGTGTCACTTGGGGTGACCTTTGAGGCTTTGAGGTTTCAACAGCACATACCAGTCCCAATCTATGTGTCCACCCCTACACTTGCTTGTGGATAAAATGTAAGCTCCCAGCTACAGCTACAGCACCACACCTGCCTGTCTGTTGTCATGCTTCCCATCCACCATGGTGGTCATGGACTCACTCCCTGAAACTGTAAGCAAGCCCCCAAACAGGTAGCCCACATCAACAAAAATGTCTCATGCCACATACATATGAACCTGGCCTCATACACCAAGCCCAACACTTTCAGTTTGTGGTCCTAAAGAATTTTCATCACTCACCTGTGTGCTGGTGTCTTAGAAGGAAAAGTCTCCACCGAAGAGAGAAGGGCAGATTCCCGAGTGAGCCGTTTCTCTTCTCACACATAAGCCAGGCCTACAGACTTTCTATTTTCATCTGTAATCCTATAAATGTCATCGTAACATTTGAAACACATCTTCAGGTTTTCTCTCCTCATCTGCTGCTCCCCAGGACAGGTAGGGAGTAGGGAGGAAGCTGCAAAACACACTTGGGAAGTCCGGCCCCCTTGGCTCGCTGGACTAGGACTGGCTCCTTCTGGTCCTTTCTGTTCAAAATTTCTATTTATGCTGAATTCTCAAATCTTCCTGGTGCTCCTCAGAATTGTCCATGAGCACGTGTTCTCTGACATGTCAGCATGCATGCTGTGCCTGCGCGCGCACACACACACACACACACACACTCACACTCACACTCATAGTCTGAGCAGATGCCTCCTGGATGCCATTTCCTACTTCATACCAAGGACCCATCATGTGGAGAGTGCTTGGGCACTGCACATTTATAGCATCAGCCCATCCACAGCTGTGTATGAGTCTCTCTTCCTTTCCTTCTATTATGGTACCGAAATTGAATGTGGAGCAAGCTAAGGAAACTTTCTCCACCCATTTCCATGTGCTGTCCCCTACTATCCTCAGGAGTCTTTACTCCTAGCGCTCCTCTGGTCCATTCAACCTTGACATTCCCATTGGGTTTTCCCAATGAGTGATCTACTAAACACAAAACCAAGCCAGCTGCTCCAGCTCAACTCGCTTTCTTCCTCCTGTGGCACACTCCTCTCTTCCAGCCGTGCCGCCATCTTACCAGCAACCTTGCCCAAGCCCCCAGCTATGTTCCCTTAGACCTGTGTCTCAGCCCACTCCCGCCTGGCTCTTTGCTCCATGGAAACAATCCTATAACGGCTAATGAGTGATCTGCTGTGAATGGATCCAGTGGAGAGCTTCCAATCAGCTCCCTGGGTAAGTTGTTGCTGGTATATCATTCTTTAAAGACCCCCAGAATGTCTCTTCCTGTGATTGACTTCTCAATCTTGCCCCTAAAGTGGTCCTAGCTTGGTACTCCCAGCTCAGGATGGGCATTGTCATCCAATGTGACAATTATATACATATGCACATACATCCCCATAGCTATGTGTATCCATATCCATGTATATGGGAGAATATTAAAGTCCATGTCCTTATCCTTGACATGGCCCATCAGATCTAGCAGGGTCTGACCTTGGAGGGGCCACCATAATGTCAAATTCCAGGGGCCACCTCACTCTGGGTAGATGCTCCATTTGAAGTCATTGCAGGGCTATAGGTCCCAGCTGGAAATGGCCAGAACATTCTAAGAGGATGAATGAAGGAAGCTGAATGAAGGACATAGTTACAGGGTAAAGGTGGAGGGGTATAGGAGGAACCCTAGTCTGCAAGGGTGCCACCCTTTAATCTGCAGAGGCAAGAGGGGGAGGAAGCTGTGACTGAAGGAGGTCTCCTGACAGCATCTGTGGCCTCCAGGACAGGAGTACAAACTGCTAGGCCACAGTCTCGCCAGGGGTCTCTGCCTCTTTATCCACAAACCCCCCGTCACCCCTAAGTGAAAGTGCAGAAGAACCTGGGGCTTCTGTGTAAGGGTTAGGGCCATCTGAAGAAGAGGCAGGAATATCTGGCTGGCTGGCAGGCAGAAGTGAGAATGCTGTAGCATTCTCCCTTCCCCCATCCATCTGGCTGTCTTTGATACATGCTGTTTGACACAGCTTTCCTTTGCTTCCAAGTTCTTCCCCCAATGGGGAGATAGCACTGCTTAATATCAAATCATTATCAAGTAATTATTAATCATCTGGCTATATGCTTGTTCATTTCAAATAATGGGCCTGACTTCAGGTCAGAGTCAGGGTGTCATTGACTTGCCAGTGCCTGGCATGAAGGAACTCCACAATGGTGTCCAGTGAGGAGCAGTCACCACACACTACCAATGGTGCTGCCATGCCTCAGCCCAGATGTGTGAAGGCAGAGACAGAGCACGGCTACCAAAGGGCAGAGTGATGCCAAGCCCAAAGAAGCGTTCTCATAAGAGAATCTCAGAGACCAGGGCCTCCATTTTTACATTCAGTCCAGTGTCTAACTAAAACATGGCTTTTCTTCTGCCCCATGGATAGCAATGGTGAGAGATTCTGATTGGATAAAGAGCCAGAACAAATAATGGGGATACAGAACAAAGGAAATATATCAGAACCACAAAGCCACACCATCATGTCCTGCCCAGCTCACACATTTTCCCGTGTGACTTTGAGTAGTTGGCAATTCCCTGTTCCCAGATTCCTGTCTGTCCAATAGGGATCCTGACTAACTTCCATGCTTTGGTTGCTGGCATGTGTTGCATGACAGGTATTTATAACACCATAAGACTGTTGGTCCCTGGGCTTCAAAGGCACACAGGCTTTTGGGCTTTAATAAAACCATTTGCCAACCTTTGCTAGGGAAGGCACTCGCTGTGGAAAAAACTACACACCACTGGTACTCCTGAGCCATGTGGGACCTCAGCCACCAAGGAATTACCATGGTGACTGTTCCCAGAAGCAAGGTAGTGCCACAATTCTACGTCTCTTGCGACTTCTCACCACACACCCTTCCTGAACCTGAGAGATACCTCCAAAGACCACCAAAACACTTGTTCTCATGTCTCCATAAGCTCATATGCAGACACACTGCCTCAGTTTCCCCATAAGTTACACACAGGGTATTGGACCTCTGAAGATTTCAGTCTTTATCTGTGGCTTCCCAGTTGTTAGAGCAATCTACACAATAATGATGTGTGTATATCTCCTATACCTACCTACACACATGGACTCTTGTGAATCGTGCAGGGGCATGTGCACGTGTGCACATGAGCACACACACACACACACACACACACACACACACACACACAGAAATAGAGAGGAGAGGAGAGGAGAGGAGAGAGAGAGAGAGAGAGAGAGAGAGAGAGAGAGAGAGAGAGAGAGAGAGATCGGGCACCTGACATTTATGTCTTAAATAAGACATGGAAACAGCCAAATGCCACCAAACAAAGACAAATATGTACCAGGCCTAAACGTCCCCAAATATCAGTCCAGGGAGCTCAGAGAGTCTGATCCAAAGCCAACTCAATCCCCAGAGACATCAACCCCCAGAGCTGGGGATTAAGGAGATTCTTCAATCCCAAGCACAGACAAGATCTGTCCCGTTGCCTTGTATTCACCTGGGTAATTTACTTTTGTTTCTTGGATTCTCTGCAGACTCCTGCACTTTAGGGCAAGTACTGTGAGACCTTTCTGTTCTGTCTCATGTCAGTCAGACAGATGACAAGAGCAGAGTTCTATGAAGATATGCTAGTCTACATCCAAAAAGAAAACCTGGGCCCCAAGGAATGTCACCACCCACTGGAATGTCAACACTGATAACAGGACATGAGGTGGGAGACCTGACTGGAGACTGTGATTAGAAAAAGCCCTCAAGGGGGCAGGGGAGATGTCTCAGTGGGGTAAACTGATCACTTGGCATCTGAGTTCCCTACTCCACATAAAAAGTCAGGTATAGAGGCCCTTGTGTAGCCTCAGCACTGAGCAGTCAGTAGGTAGACAGGCCGATCCCTGGGACTCACTGGCCAGCCAGTCTAGCAGAAGTGGTGAGTTTCCGATTCCATAAAAATAAAAAAAATCCCATCTCAGTAAGTAAGGTGGAGAGTGACAGATAAGACACCAGTGTCTACCTCTGTCCTCTACATGCCATGCAATGGAAAATACACCCATGCACACATGTGTACACAGGCATACACCTCCTACACACATGTGTGTCTCTCTCTCTCTCTCTCTCTCTCTCTCTCTCTCTCTCTCTCTCTCTCTCTCTCACACACACACACACACACACACACACACACCCATACACAGAGCACCCAGGACATTTTCTCAGCAGCAGATTCATCCACAAACCATACAGGAAGGATGTAGAGTGTCACCACTAACAGGCCTGGCAGTTGCACTATAACTGGTTGAGAAGCCATGCTTACTTTGTCTGTGTTGTTTTCTTAGCTTAAGTTTCTGATTGACAGCTCCTGGAGTGATGGTGGTTAATTGACACTGGCCAGAGAGGTGTGTGCCAAGTTTGATGCTCTGCCTCTTACATGAGATATTTGAAGGGCTTCTGCAGGCCGCATATGAGAACAGCTCTTCATCTGTCTGTCCCCTACTTTTCTATCAAAACTTCTTTTCCTGGGGAGCAGGAAATTCGAGGGAGCCTCCCAACTCCTGGGGCTCCCTGGTTTGATTATCTTGAGTGAGCTATTTAACCTCTCATACCTCTGTTTCCTCCACTACCTTAGATCTTGAGAGGAATTCAATGAGGAAATGTATCTAAAGCTTTTATATGGCGTGTGATTCTTGTGACAAGCACTCATTAAGTGTTTGCTCTCATTACTGTCAGTTTGACATATTCCAGGCTTGTTGGAGCTGAGCTGAGCTGAGCTGAATGGCTTTCCCCTGTTCAGCACAGTGAAGATGGGAAGGTAGACAGGGTAATGGCCCCCTGCCCTAACATGGTGGCATCCCAGAACCTGGGACTATTAAAAAGACCTTGCCTAAGATGAAACTTGGGGTAGGTAGAATATTGCCTAGCTAATGCAGGGTCCTTGTTCGCTAGCACCTGGGTTTGGAGAGAGGACTTTGTTGGTGTGTTATCCAATGTAATCACAATATCCTCACAAAAAGCAGCCAAGAGCATCACAATTGTCAGATGAGGAAGCAAAGCAGAGGCGAGAAGAGGCTGTGGGGATGGCTTTGATTCTGGGGGCTGGGGGAGCAGCTAAAGAAAGTGACCACCTCTAGGAGCAGGAAAAGGTGGAAGGGCATCCTTTCCTACAGTCCCCAGATGGAACGTGGTCCTGCAGAGACCCAGAGTTCATAACAGTGAGGTTTCTGTGCTCCCCAGATGTAAGATGATCAAGCCATATTCATTTAACCACTGAGTAAAGGGTCATTTGTTTCAGAGCCTTAGAAAACAAGCATGCTTAGCAATGATAGAGCCTATAAGTTCAGTCAGGAGCTCAGAGAAAAGGGCAGTGATACACCTGGGACATGCAAGCACACCATCCCACCAGAGGACTCCTAGGGAGGGCCCTCAGCTTCCAGGGAAGAGCAGCTGCAGCCTGTCTTGCAATCCCTGGAGGCTCTACACAACTCCTGGATGACCTGGGGGCCATGCTGTAGTGACACCCCAAAGCAGAGGACAATGAGAATGAAAGTCATTTAGAAAAGGGGGAGTTTTCTCTCCCCAAAAGCCCCCAGAGGAAGAGGATTGTGGAAAGCTGGGGCAGCGATCCTGAAAGCGGCTTCCATAGGCTGCTGAGGAGTTCCCACCAAAAAAGAAGTGCCCTTCGCACACAGCCTAGAAGACCAGTCTCACACCCCCCCCCAATAGTCTCTGAACCTTTTTCATTTCCCCAGAAGTCAGCACTCAGTACCATTTATTGAGTGAATAAGTCAATGAACAAATGAACATGTGAATGGACAAGTAAAAAGATTCCAACTATTATCACAAAAATCCCCCCTTTTTGTTTTTTTGTTTCTGTTTTTGTTTTTGTTTTTGTTTTTGGACTTCGAGCAGGGGCCTGGGAGTTAGATAGAGGCTGGGGATAGTTCCTTTTAATCTTGCTAGGAAGGGCCTGACTGAGCAAATCCCCCGCCTGAAGTCAGAGAGCCTGCCAGGTGTCCTTGGGCCCAGAATAGAAAGGTGGCTCCAAGCCCCATTGCTATTGCTGTCATTGGTATGCAGACAAATGCTCTCAGCGTATTTGGAATCCGAGAGGGTGGATGCTAATAACCCATAATCAATGTTGCATTTGCCAACAGCCAAAAGAAAAATGAACCTTTAATTGAGCAAGATTTGGCATCAATCAATGATGTGACTTTAGTCAGGCAAAACCGACAGATTACTGAGATGGACACCCAACTGTGAGAATTGTTCTCCACCAGGGTGGAGAATGCAAAATCTGGATCCATGCACATCTCACAGAGCCTGGGACCGTAACTCATGGTGAAAAACAACAGCTTTTATATCTGTTTTTTGAATCTCCTGTTTTCTTTTTAAAGCTATGTTCCAACAGAGCTATTCTGTAACTCCATCTTTAGAAAAGATTCTGTTTTATTAGCAGGTAATGATTGTTTCTAGGAGATAATTGCATTCAACAAAAATACGGAGACTCCTAGGACTGGCCACAGAGCTGAAAAAAAAAAAAAAAAAAAAAAGAGTAACCTGAGATGACCAACCACAGTGGCCCAGAGAAGCAGATCTGGTAAGATGGTGGCCAGGGGCCAGCATAGATTCTGATGCTTCCTAAACCACCACCTAAATTGGAGAGAGCTGCAAAGCAGAAAAGAAAAAGAAAGAGCCAGCTCCGGACTTTTATGACAAAACCATTGGATAAAGTTCTTCCACAGCCCCAAATACCAAGAGGGACAAGTGGAAATCTGGGTGCTAGGTGCTGTTGGTGGCCATGAGAGAGCTGAGGGCACCCTAGGGGCTGCTAGAGACCTAGAGTGGCACAGAACTCATAAGAGCTAACAGATGGCAAACACTGCTGCCTGCTGAGAACCGTGACTGCAACTGGGCCAACCCTACCCCAATCACCTGGGTTAGGCAAAGAACCAACGGTGGGCTCCAAACTATGAATTTTGAAATCAACCAGCTAGTATTCCCCTCTAGAAAGTCTCTCCAATAAAAAAAACTACTGGTGGGTGAGCCAAACCAAGCAGGAAGCCAGATGTGATGGCACAGCTCTGCCATCCCAGCACTCAAGAAACTGAAGAAGGAGTATCAGGATCATGAGTTCAAGGCCAGCCTACATACCTACATAAGCTACGTAGCAATTTCCAGGCCATTCTGGAACAGTGTGAGACCTTGCCAAAAAGCAAAGCAAAATATCAACCAACAAAAACAAACAAACAAAAAGCATGAGCAGGGGATGAGTGAAGGCAGATTCAGTCCACCCACAAAAGCAGTGACCATCCAGCTACAGACATTCATGTTGAGGGCCCTTCTGCTGCCTGCACAGTGCACTGACCTTCACCCTTCCCGGCTCCCTGGCAGCTCTCGGGCCCTTGCTTCTCTGATGGGGGCAGACACAATTCAGAAGCCCCAGTATACCTCCCCCTCACATATCGTTTTGCATTCAACCTCTGACTTTGCACACGACTCCAACCAATTAGTCCCAATTCTCATACAAATAATTTTTTTTCCTCTCCTTGTGACAGGTTCCAAATATGTGACAACAGCTATCAGGGACTCTGGAACATCTCTTTTTAGGTCTGGCTTCTCCCGTTCTCCAAGGCTCCCTCTGGGATGTGGTTTCCAGAACCTTTGTCTTAACCACCTGCCTCTGGGCTTATAGCAGGTAGTAGAAGCAGTGTGGTATAGTAGAAATAACACCAGCCCTGGGGCCAGGGAGCTTGTGTTTCCATTCTGGGACTTCTGCCTTGAAGCCAGCCTAGCAACCTCTCTAAGCCCCAGTATTCTTACCTGCTATATCCGAATTACTAAACCATGGTTTTACTGTAAAATTAAGGAGACTAAATGAATCTTCTTTGAGAACTAGAGTAAGTCAGAGTGTGCATGTGTGTTTGGTCATTAATTCTCAAAGTTGGAACATCAGCCACATTTGGCATTCATCTCTGGATCAGATCTTTGCAGTTGTGATCTGTTCAAAGATGGATATAGGAGACCATCTTTGGTCTCAGTCTAGTTTCCAGGCTCCTCCTAATGCAGTTGCAGCTATACAGGCTTGGCAGGTCTTCACTGAACTGGCGGTCAGCTGGGCTACAGCCATTCTGTTTAGTCTCAGTTCTTAATTGTCTTAGACAAGGTCATCCATAATATCACACATCACCTTAATGAGGAGAGATCTGTCAGCCCACACACCGTGAGCTCCTAGGCTGAATTAGACTGGCTCATTGTTCTCTCCCCTAACTTAGTCCCAAGGAGTGTTTTACCAGGGTGGAAAGTGCAGAGACCGCCCCTTCTCATTTAAAAGTATAACGGTCATATGCATTCTCTCCTCATGTTCCTCCCTGTCTCATTGATCTTCAACCCAAGAAGGAATCTAAAACTTTGTTATCTCATCTTTGGCCTGTCCTAGCACTTTCAGATAAAAATTCCACATTCAGTGTAGGATATGGCATATCCTTTTACCTGGTTGTGATGTATGTCTTTTGGATTTCACAGGGTGTCTTTATAATATGCCAAGATTTAATAAGTACATCCACTACCAAGCCCATGTACTCTTGATTGCTCCTTTAATTACAGCTCTCAAATTCAGCCATTTTTGAAAGTCAGTAGTAAGTAATGTTTTAGGAAATACATGTGCTTAGCAGTTTTGTTGAAAGGGTGCTTTGAAAAAAAAAAAGAGAGGCAGCACATGTTCACTTTGGTTTAATAAACTCAACCTCCTGGGAGGCTAGTTACTTGAATTCTTGGGCCAGAAACAACAGGCTGAGGCCTGAGTGGTATCTGTCACCTTGAATCCAAGCCAAGAACATAAGACAGAATAAGCAGCTATGAGAACTAGTGATAGAAATAAAAACACCTGCATTTTTATTGTGGCTGTCTACCTGTGCACACTGAAAACACACCGGAACTCATATATGCATTCTTTCTTATACCCATATAGATTCTCCTCTTCATGTGTGTCCACGTGCATTTGCCTTTCTATCCAGCATAGACACTAACTTCACATGGATAAGTGATGAAAGGGTGACAAGGACTGAAGTCTCACCTCAGATGGGCTTCAGAGATGCAGGAAGTCGGTGGTTAATAAATTTGGAGCTCTGGTGGGCAGTCCCAAAGGTGAAGGCTCTAGTCATGTTAGCAGAACATCTACCCAAACATCCTTGACATTCAAGAAACTAAGCCAGTCAAAGATCCCCATGATACTTCCATGCATGTGGTTAGATTCAGAACTTATTTAGATGTGTCTTAACCCAAAATATGGTCACTTAATGTCCCAAGTGAGATGGATGGATCTTAGTGTCTCAGTTCATTTTCTCTGTGGTCCCCTTGTCCCACTGGTGCTTTGTGGCTTATTCTTTCTGAGAACTACCTTTAAATTGTTTGACCTGTAGAATACCTTCCAACAAGATTGTAAACTCTGTGAATACAAGAGCTGTGTCTTCAGATCTTTTTCTTCTTCTCTCTCTCTCTTCACTTAGCCCTTAATCCCAGATCCTTCATAAAACAAACATCTAATAGACATAGACTGACAAGGCTTAGTGTAAACTCAGAGATATTGACATGATGTCAGTCTTGCCTTGCACAGTACTCTGGAAAAGGAATTGTGAAGAAAGAGGGGCTGGGGTTGGAAACTTTCCTGTAAAGCCACTCTGGGTCTCACTGCAACCCTACAATTTATTTGTCCTTTGATGTATTTTTTGCTTTGATAATATGTGTATGTATTATCTATCAAATTTATGTATACTCACATAGCTTATAGTATTTATGTGCTATCTATGCATACATTTTAATCATGGTATTTGGGTTTAATTACTCTTCCAGGTGGTGAGGTTAAGACCTATCCCTTTCAAAATTGCCCCCATCCCAAGAAGTCATGGGCTGGAGGCCAAAAAACACACCTACTCAAGAAAGGTCAAGTATAGTTGTTTGCTCAGGACTGAGAGCAGGGCAAGCCACTTGCCTCCAGGGATGGTCTACCAAGTGCAGAGAAACTTTTGAACTGTGGTAGTCTATAACATGGCTATGAGTTAAGGTTGTCTTATTATTTCCCATTTTCCACACATGTGCATCACATCTTACAGTCACTTGGTTATAAGCTCTTAGGGAATTCAAGAAAGAAAACAATAGGCCAGCATGAGGGTAAAGAAGATAAGTGATCATAGACATGGTAGGAACACCACTTCCTGCTAAAGATTCAGCTAAACTCTGTAATGGGGCACCAGCCTTATTGCATGAGGCTGCTGGCTCTGTGCTAAAACCAGAGACAATTGGAAATGATACTTTTGCAGTTTTCTCAGTCAGACCTCACTGTCCTGCTTTATATAAACCACAAAGTCTCACATTCCTAGCCAAAGAGAACCATCTAGCCAGCCTAGCACATCCCTCACACTGATTTTATTATCAGACAAGAGTCAGCAAGTATATACAAAAGGTGCAAGCATACCAAAGGAACACGCTAGAGAGGAAGAGAGGAGCATCACCTAGCCTGTGGTCAAATATGACAATGGAGACAATCCTGAGCCCCCTTATAGCTGGCTAGCCATTCTCCAGTGGTCCATATCAGAACTATCCCCAAAGAGTTAACAGTCTCTGGTTGAGTCAGTCAGGGTTGGCTTCTAAGATTGCAAGTCTAAAAGGGACCTAGATGGGGGTTAATGACAATGCCTCTTCTCTCCCTCAGAATGGTTTGGAAGGGCACTTTACTCAGATACTCAGATACACTAAACATCCACTTAAAAAAAAAAAAACTGAGCCAAGGGGTTCCCAGAACATCTTGATACACAAAATTGTTAAAAATTGGAGGAAAAAATAAGCAAAGGTAATCAAACCAAGTAAAAAGCAGGTCTGCCTGGGTCATTTTTCCTGCCCCTGATTGCAGGACCTTGCCTTCATCTAAGGCTGAGGACAGCTGCAATCCTTGCTGGTGAACTGTCCACATCCCAAGCTACCCATCATGACAGGCTTTTCTATACCACAGACCACCTTTCTATACAAGCAAGAGAAGTGACCAGTACAATGAATCTCCACACAATTGGTATAATGAACTAAATACCATTGATTTGTCAAGTCAAAGACAAGGAGGCAAGCCCCTTCAGCTAGACTCTTTGGCAACTGGGTAAAGGGCATTGGTGTGTTGTCATGGGGATATGGTAACATGAGCTGCACTCGTGGTAGGACATGGGCAAAGGCACTCAGATGAGGCTCCATCCTATGAGTGATTGTGTGGAGAGCTGCGATGTGCCGTGCCAGAAGATAGCGCCGGTTTCCTTATTTGGCTTGGTCTAAGATTCAAACTTGCATCAGCAAATGCGAGCCTATCCGCCTTAGGCACGTGGCGTGGCGTTCTCGGGCTGGCTGGCAAGAGTGCTTTTAAGCTGTGGGGGGTCTTTCCCTGGAGTCAGAAGATTATCTCAGTTTCCTGAGTAAACTGCTTAAGGAAGAGTCTCGGTGTTGCGTCTTCCTTGCTGGTCGAGGCGGTGGAGACATGATTGAACTTGGCCATGGTTTTATTTCAAGAACGTCTCACTTGGTATAGTGGTAGACATTTGACATTCAGAGTTTGAGGGTAGTTTTGCAGACAGCAGTGTGGTTTCCATGATTTTCCTTTAGAAAATAGAGCAGAGCAAGATGAGGCACCATATAGGAATCACTTTGACTGCACAGAAACCACTCATGCAAATTCAAATAAAGGGAAACTTATTCTAAAGATCTGGATGGAATGGGAGAAAACAGACAAGTAGTACCTCCAAACAATGCCCAGACCTGTCTTAGAGTTTCTATTGCTGTGACCAAAATCAACTTAGGGAGGAAAGGGTTTATCTCATCACATAGCTAAAGTCACATTTCATCACTGAAGGAAGTCAGGACAAGAACTTGAGGAAGGAATCTGGAGTCAGGACCTGAAGCAAAAAAACTATGGAGGAACACTGCTTATTGGCTTTCTCTGCATGGCTTGCTCAGCCTGATTTCATATACAACCGAGGCCAACCTTCCATTGGTGGAACCATCCCACAGTGAGCTGGACCCTACAACATCAATCATTAACTCAGAAAAAGGTTCTATCTGCTTATGGAGAGATCTTTTCAATTAAGATTCCCTCTTCCCAGATATATCTAGGTTTATGTCAGGCTGACAAAAACCAACCGGCACATATTCCCTCTGCTGTCTGCCAGTTACAATGGTCTGCTTCCTGTCTCCTCCATTTTTGTTTCCCAGGAGAGGAAATCTGCTTGTCTTCCAACCAGTTAAAAACTGGCTCTTTCTTGGTCAACAGTAAACAGAGTAGGGAGGAGACTGTGTGATAGAAGAACCACCCTTAGCTAGTTGGGGTAACATAAGTCCTCTAAGAAAGAAGAAGTGTCTGGAGTAGTTGGGCAGGCAATCCTGTGGCCCAAAGCTGTCGGCTCACTTTTCAGAAATCGAGCAGGACTCTTCTGTGCCTCATGTGAATCTGGTCATCAACGCAGACTGAAGAGAAAAGAAGTGCCTTTGGTCAGCATATGGATAACTTAAGAAACTCAAAATCAGGGTCAGAGGAAATGACAAGAAGAGATGCCCATTGCAGATTAATCAAATGTGTCTTCAAAGAGCACACTGTCCTGCCTGCCCTCAGACCCATCTAGAGGAATGGTTGGTTGGTAGAGGTCAGTGTTTATCTAGACTCATTCTAATTTGTCTGAGAGGCTGGAAGGGAAAGGCGGGAGTGGCTGTTGACACACTATTATGCCATCATCTGGAAATCTAATTTGTGGAACCAGTAGCCATCTGTTCGATGGGTAATGTGCCAGGGTACCTGCCAACAACAGAACAGGCTTTCTGTTGTTGGGTAACTAATTGCATCTATGGGACCAACACAGCATGAGACTCAACTGGTGGAAAGTAATCTTCCATCAAATGATGACCTCTGCTTAACTGTCTCTCTGAGACTCAGAAGGCATCATCCAGTATCTGACACCACAGAAGAAAATAGAGACTGGGGTGTGTTGTGGCCCCAAAATGTGATGGACATCAGGTAGAGAGCAAACAAATCTCTGGAACTGTGCTGGAGATCAGGGTTCAGCTCTCATTCATTTTTTCCCCTCTGAGAGAAGCAACAAAGTTTGGAAAGGAGGTGAGAGCTTAGAAGAGCTCACACACTGATACCAATGTTTCTTTCATACTTTGCGGGTTTTTTGTTTTGTTTTGTTTTGTTTTTTAACATCTCGTTTAGAAGAAGAAGGGAGTGTACAGGAAATAAGAACTCTGTTACTTCTCCCCGACACTGCATATGACATGGTAGCCAACAGCCATCTGATTTGAAATTTGTGTACGTTCCTCTATAGTAATCAACTCATGTCCTTTCATTTCATCCATAACAAGCAACAACTAAAAGGAAGCAAACCAGTGGCACACAGGGTCTGCACACTCTGCACCAGGCCCTTGTCTACCCATGAGTCCTCAGAGGTCTGAGCATACTTGACTCTGGGTTTCTGGTATATTTAACAAATGACCATAGGATGGATAGGTGAGTAGGTGAGTGGGTGGGTGGGTGGGTGAATGTATGGGTGGGTGGGTTGATGGAGATCTATTCTACCTAAAAGGACTTAATCCCCAAACCCAAGTGATGGTACATTTTTCACTGAATCATGAGAAATGTACCAAAATATGAGATGTTGCACACACTCTTGTATGAGTTGCTTCTGGCTTTTCTTCGACCAAAGGCAGATCTCCCATCACACACCTGTTTGCTAGGCTCATCCTAACTGCTCATCAAATCTATATTGTGCTGGATTGGCCCTGAGCTTTAGTGAAAGAAAGCTACATTTTACTTTCTGGGCAGCAGTCTTAGTGTGCTGCCCTTGTGTGGTGAATGCTTAGAGATTATCTTGGTGCAACCAAGAGGAAAAAACAAGCAGCATGAGGGTGTCTGCTTCCCACTCAAGAAGCTAATCGGCTAATAAGCAGTGTGAACCAAAGGCACTCTGACTCTTGTTCTCTGGGGCTCTGCAAAGGGTGCTGCATCAAAGCTGCTGGAGATGGAGCTCCCCAACAAGCAGAATAGCCATTGGACTGGGAAAGACAAATAAAGAGTATTGGGGAAGACTGGATTGGCTTTGCAGAGATGTCTCTGTTTTCCATGGGGATAGATGTTGCTAAACAAAATAATGTTCCTAAAAGACATTTATGGAAGGGATTTGCTGTGGGGTTTAAAAGGTGGTTACAGAGTACCTTTCTGACTGTATTTTGCTTAGACCAGGGGCACACAAGCTGAGTGGCAAATGGCAGTGAGAAGAACGTCAGCAGAGGATTTAGAGTGCACTGTGATGTTGGTCAGAGATGGCAGCTACCCCAGGAGTTTGCTGGCAAATGGCCAACAATCAGCTGGCCAATGAAACCTTGACTTGTGGTGTTTGCCACTTTTAATAATGTCCATCATGATGTCCCTGAGCATAAGTTAATAAGAGTGGCACTGACACAGAATGTCCAGACAGATTCAATAGGCACAACATCCCAAGAACATGGGTAATAGCAACACATAGTCAAACGGGTAGAAAGGGATGTCTGGAGTATTTCTCACACTGGTTTTGGATACAATTCACTTAAATGTGAGTCTATTTATTGCATTGAATCTCGAAAAACAATGTTTAATACCATGCCTCCTCGGGCTAGAATAAGTCAGACCCACCACCCCATGGCATCCACCAGTACAGAGTCTGAGTTCAGGGAACCAAAATCAGGGAGCCGAGGTGCTTATGCTGTTGGATATCTGGTGCTGTGATTAGATTCAAAGAATGTAATTATCTTTAATGAAAGTTGCTGTATTTTTAAAAAAATGAGGACCATCTAAAGGGCTTGTCATTTAGTGCAACAGTGGAAACAAAATATTTGCCAATAAATTCTCAAAATGACTTAACCCTGGTGTCTAATGGCTTTCAATGACATTTGATATGGAGGCAAAATTATAGCCTGGAAAACTGCACAAAAGTGATTTGCCACCAACAGATCCTTGACTTTTTAACTTGAAGTTTAACTAAACTTAGAATGTTGAGAGACTTCGAGAACAATAAGAAATCTTTTCAGAATCTCCCAATTTGTATTTTATTCTCACTTTTTCTGGCTAAGCTTAATTTTTTAAATGCCTTTTCTCATAGATGTCCCTGAGAGTATCTGAAAATAAATCTGCTTTTGTACAAATGACAAAAGGTAAAGAGGCAATTTCCTCTCCCAGAGAAGTAGGGCACAGATTGTCAACAAAGCAGAACTGCCCCCCTCTTTGCCATGTATGCTTTTAATCTGCAAAAGGTCTCTTCCAGCATGAGGAGCCTGAATGTGACGTTTCTAAACAAGGCACTCCAAAACGGAAGTGTGTTCTTTTTATGGCACTGGCCGAAGGAGTATGTTTGGAAATTCTTTCCTTCACTGATGACTGTTTCCTATGTCAAACACAAGAGTCAAAGTGGTAAGTATCTCCAAGTTGAAGAGTATACAAGCAAGCGTCTCACAGGCCTTTGTCCTGGGAATATCCAATGTCTTCCCTCTCCCAGCCAGACAGTCACCATGAGATGGTCAGAAATAATGAAACGAATAGAAGTGAACATCATAATGCTGTTTATACTCTTGAAGCATGAAGTCTTTGGAGCTCACTTCCTGTAACAAGCCAGTGATGAGCAGGGGCCCAGGGATGCTGCCCGAGTATGGCAAAAAAAAAAAAAAAAAAAAAAATCCCTGAAACATCTCGGGTTGGGTGTGGCTAAGGATTTGCTAGATTCCATATTCTCAGCATGCATTTACACCTTCTTCCCATTTTTCCCTGTCTTTTACCTCTTTACTCAACATAGCTCAAGTCCGGTTCCTGAGGAAATACAGGTGTCTAAGTTCTTAAATCTAGTGCCATTTCCGATTCTACGTGTCGCCTCTGTTAGGTTCTGGTAAAGGAAACCTCTTCAGCCCTTTGTTCAGTAGTCATATATCTCAAATGCAGCTTTACGAGGTGAAATGCAACCTTAAGCAGGCATTTATTTGACTCATATTTCTAACAGAGTTAGGTCTGGTTCAAAACAGCAGAGTTAGCTGATTCTCATCTAGTGATGGTTGCTAGGAAACCATTCTGTGGCAAATTAGAATCTGAGTTGCATAAACGGAGACCTCTCCTTCCTGTGAACTCCCATAGAATTAATGCAGGTACAATTCATTTAGTAACAAATCCATACTATCCAGGGATATCTTTTCTTACACACTGTTAAATTGTTACTTAAGTAATTAACTTTTATTTGTGGTTTACATATGAATTTCCCAGTTAGTTTTTAAGCAATTGACACACGTGCCCTTAAATCTCCACTTCCAAATGCTCCATCGGCAGGGCTTCACCCTTGTACACCAATTGTGCTGGAAAGGAGGTAGTCACATGCAAGAAATGCTTCTAGACAGGACAAAGAACAATCAGAACATGTTCCATTGGTGATTAATGGGTTCTTGATGCTGTTTTCTTTCCTTGGCTTGCATTTCTGTTTTGTGTTCTAGAACTGGAGGCATGGAAGAGCTTACAGGAACATTCAAGGATAAAGGATTACAGAAATCAGCATTAGTTATTTGGAGAACAACTTGACAGTATTTGTGGAAGCTAAAGTTGCATACACACTATGCTCTCGGTTCCTTGTGAGGTATATCAAGTTCTCTCACTCCTGGAGAATTCCAGATTTCATCCCATAGATTAGAGCTGCAGCTCAGGAGCAGGACTTCGCCTCCCATGTGAAAGACCCTTGGCTTGATTCCCAGCCTGGAGAAAAAAAGTTCTTCAAAGATTTCCTCTCATCATTGTTCACAGTAATTAACAAAATAAAAATAATGTAACTTCAATAAAAAAAGCACATGGTTTACAATGATGACACATTCATACAACATACTGTGTCAATGGCTCCATGCTACCCAAACCTATGCCACACTCTCCCACATTATATATCAGTTAAAATAAGCTTTAGTTACAAAGGTCAACACAGCAATCGCTGAGCAAAACAAACCCAGCTTTAAAGAAAGAAATGCATACTCTATGATACCATTTCTATAAAGCTAAAACTGTGTCTAAGCAAATTGTGTATGCAGGCATCATACAATAAATATAAACATGTATGGACATAAAATGACTGAAATCAACACAGTGGTTTCTTTGGGGAGGGAGAGAAGAAGAATGAGTTGGAGATGTCTACATAAATTTTCCTATAATGCTTTATTTATGAAGAAATATATTTGAAGAATGTGTAGCAAAATGTTAAGACTGGACAAAGCTATGCAGTAAAAGCCTGTTGGCTGTTATATTATCCTCCATGCTTGTTTATGTTTGATATATTTGTTGACTTTGTTTTTGAAATTTGTTTTAGGAAGAGAAAAGACTTGCAATTCTTGCCCCTGGGCAGGTCAACATCACACAAAGTTGTCATGCAAGGGAAAGGGAGTCATTTAATTTAGTTCCTGCCAAGTTGGATGGATTTATGGGAAATTCTAGCTATACATTAGAAAGTTCACATGAATTGGGTTCTTTAGATGCTGGCATTGAAACAAAGGAAGGTCAGACAATTGAGTTTGTTTTTCTTTTAAATATTATAAATAATAAATCTTTGTTTTGCTTTGTTTGAACAGAGTTAATTGTAAAAACAGCACATCACTTTGGCAGGTAAGGATGCCTAAGGCAACGGATCTGAAGCTTTAATAAGCATAGAATCCCCCTGGGGTGCTTGTTAAAATACAGATTCCCCAGTTACACGAGCACTTGTGCTCTCTCTCTCTCTCTCTCTCTCTCTCTCTCTCTCTCTCTCTCTCTCTCACACACACACACACACACACACCCTGTGTTAATTCGGTAAACAGGAATGGTTTCATCCCTATTGTTTTCATCCTGAGTGTCATCCCAGTTATTCTGGTCAGTGAATAGAATAACCAAAGAATAAACTGAGACTTCCAAGTGGAACACCCTGAGCCAAAAAGCATTGGTGAGTATGACTCTGAGGACACACTGCAGGCCCTGAGGTAGACTAGCAAATGAATAGGTCCTTGAAAATCCAAATCTATGGATATATCACGCATGGACCACTACTTAGCATCATCCATTCATCAAATGCTTCCCAATGTCTATGATATGCACAACACTCCTGCTTTTAACCATGTTAGATTTCTTTACAGTACACATTTGGAGAATTCTGTTTAAAAGATCATAAATGGCTGTATGACTCATCATCTTTCCTCCATATCCCTCCCTTCCCTCCTCCTCCCTCCTCCCTTCTCTCATTCTCTCAAACTGTCATGTACCACAGACATTTCTCAGGAGGAAAGATTTTCTTTTCCTTTCTTACTATTTTTTTCAGATTTTTAACTTTATTGATGCTCAGAAGTTAGTTTTGGGCCACCTTGTCTAGACTTTTAATGTGGTAACAGGGACATAGGTTACCATAGAACTCACATGGTGAGTCCTTCTCCCCATTTTAGTTTCAGGGCAAATGTACATGACATCACAGGAAACACTCCATATTCTTTTGTCCCAGGTGTCTGTGTTGAGCCTGGCATCAAGTTACACATCTGGAGTCCCCATCTCCTCCATGGGAAACTTCTAGATTTCTTTAAGTCCCTGTGGGGTGGGCTTCTTGAAGCCCACTCTGTGGGTGAACTTGTGAATGTTAATGCTGCATTCTCAGAACGATCTGTCCATTGCTTGCCATTTTTCTTTGCCATAGCCATTTCTGCCAGGCCCAAGTCAGAAAGGAAGGGAACGAGAGCTTGTGGGAGGAGACAGGAAGTTTGTGCTCTTCTTCTTGGCTTTTCTGCCCTCCCTCTTTCCGAATGCATGTGACACACCCCTGCCTCCACTTAAGACGATCGGATTTAACAATCTGATATGCACCCACGAGTGTATTTCCTTACACTTGTAATCTTATACAGACACATACTTTAGTGTTCCTTGCAGTGTGCTTCTAAACCTGTGTGCACAGATGATTCAGTATGGTAAAGTATTCATCCTCGGCCAGGAATATGTCTTCTGGGGGAGACACTACGAATTTACAGAAATATCAAGACAAAGAGGAGGGCTTGCTCAAAGGGTACAGTACTGAGTTCAGACAGAGAAAATGCATAGGAAGGCCATCTTCTTGTGCACAGGCTCATGAGAAGCACAAAATTGAAGATACCACTGGGTCAGAATCAGCTTAAAACCTGGGCTTGTTTGTGAGGTTCTGAAAGGAATATCCTACCCTCAGAGGGCAGAGAGAAGGGAAGGAGTGCTCCCTGAGCTATACTCCTAGACCCAAGGAACACCCAGGGGTTGGCCAAAGGGAAGGCCAGACAAGCAAAGGCACAGTGTTTAACTTTGCAAATGCTTCAGTGATATTTGCAGGCACAAGCATGTAAATGTTATTTGCTGTGAGAAATGTGTTTCCAGAGCAGATGTTCCCACCGTCTATCCACTTGACTGCCACAGACTGAAGCGGCTCCTTCCTCAGCATCCCAGGGGTACTGGGCACCAGGGATTGAGACTCAACTTCCAAACCAAAGGGACAACTAACACCCTCCTCTCCCGGTGACGGTGATGGTGATGGGACAGGAGCGAACAGGTTAGACAGAACACTGCCAACTTCCTCCCTGCAGTGTGAATGAAAAAAAGAAATAAAAGGAGGGCCGACTGCTCCTAGGTATGGTGATGAGAAAGTTTATTGTAGACATGTGGGAGAGCATAGTCAGAGGCAGAGACGTCTGGTAGAGTCCAGAGTGAACATAGCCAGGCTGAGCTGGGCCATGTAAGGGGAGGTGGGCGGGAAAAGGGGAGAGCCAAGAGCAGTGGCCAAGAGGATAAGAGGCCAAGAGATAAAAGTGGCCAGTGGGCATAGCCCAAATGTCTGTATTATATAGGGAAGAACAGCTGGGGGAGGACAGCCCAGGCCCTGGGCTGGATCGTTCAGGGTAGGGGGGTCAGGTATGGAAGCCAGGAGGACCTGTAACAGATAGGGACTGAAGTTGCTGGAAGAACCTGGTGACTAGTGTCAGGTTTGATATGTTAATAGGCACCTCCATTAATCTTTTGTCCTGGGTTTATGACTTACCATAGGTCACCTGGGGAAGTTCACCAAAAAGGCCTGTGAAGCTATGGGTAGAAGCTGATTGCCTCAGTGAACCCAGAACACAAGCTTAAGGTGAACATCGAGAATAAAGAGGCTAGAAATGGAACACAGGAACCAGCAATCTTGACAAGCACTGGAGTCTAGGAGTGGTTGTGTTAGCCACTTTTCATTTCTCTTTATCTACAGATAGCTAAGATAGCTCCTATTTTCTGTCTGCCCTCATGGCAGAAGAACCTAGAGTCAGAGTGTTCCTAGTCCTTGGCTGGTATGAGTATCAGATAGGAGAATAAAGTCTACTATGCAAGACACGTCAGCCAACCTTTGCCGCTGAGTTAGTCCCTCACCCACCAGAACTCACCAGCACCCATGAGAGATAACCCTATTATGGTTTTCCAAAGCAAAGTGATGTCATTAAAAAAAGTCACCACACCTGGAATACATAGCTAGCAGCATACAGTATAGTGAAAAGGAAGCGAAGGAAAGCTAGACGCCAGCTTTGTTATTCCAACAGCAACAGCTGCCCACTGGTAACACCTGCAAATCTCTCAGCCTCACCAAGAGACTCCGTGGCTTCACTGTAGAATGAAGACATCAGCATCCCCTCACCTAACTCATCTGATCGCTGAGGTTCTCAGCATTTCTGAAATAGGGGTTTATATAGAAAGAAGATCTCCATGGTGCTGCTTTAAATCTTCAACTACTAAAGACTGGAGAGAAGCCCATGGTGAGGAGGGACATTTCATAGAAACATTTGGCAAAGGCATGCTTGATCACCTATCCCTCAGAGGAGCAAGTGGTCCATGAGAGAGGAGAGGTGGGGCTTGTCCCAGCCCTTACAAACTGCCTACATTAGACAAGAACCCGGGTGAACACAGCACACAGAATGGCTTCATGTGTGGGCAAAGGAAAGCCATCACTTCATCAACATGAGGGCAGTGTCTGTGAAATGGAGCTTGAGTCTCCCCTTGTACTGACTGGGTGGCCTTTAGGTGTCCTCGGCTGGCCCCCAGCTCCCACTTGCCTTTGAGAGAAGACAGTAATCTCTAAGAGCCCGCTGATTTTCTTTTCGCACGTCTTTCTTCAGGTTTTACCTCTAGACCTGCATTCAGTATTGTGAAAGGTTTTCTATGATGGAAAAAAAGAAGTGATTTAGTTCAACCACTTCTGATCTACTGTATAAAGGACAGGGTGCAAATTACAGACAAATAAGAGTATGCCATCACCTCTCCTCTACATAATGTAGGCAACTGTCCCCTAAGGTGGTGACATACACCATTTCACAAGATAGCAGCTTAGGAGCACAGAGTTCAGGGCCAGCCTGGGCTACTAGTGAGACCTCCTCAAAATCAAAATAAGACAAGATTAGATGGCTGCCAATCTGCTTTTCAGTCAGCAAAAGACAGTAACATCATTCTTACCCCCATTTGGGAGTATCATATACATTATTATCTGTGGAAATGAACAATTTCCAAGAGATGTTCTGAAACTTTAAACAATTCAAAATATCTGTTTAGACTTGGAGGCTCAGTTGTGTAAGTGACTAGCACTTTCCCAGAGAGGAGTTTACAGAATCCACTCCATAACCCTGAGGAGTGTGAAAAAAGACCTTGAGCACTGCTGAGTATCAGGCTTATAACTGTCACAAAGGTGCCTGGACAGATCAGCTTGCACATAGCATCATGGGTCTCCATCTTTGTTCCCATTGTTTCTGGATTCTGCTGGGGTTGCCTGAGGAAGCATCCCTAAAGGAAGCATTCCCTCAGCTGCTTAATAGGAAGCTCTTCTTGGTTCTGGAAATTATACTAGTTTCCCCTGCTCCATCTGAGAGTCTTAACTGTCTCTTTATTTTAGCCCCAGGAAGACATTCTGTCTGGGAAGCCACCAAGGAGGCGGGTTCATAAGTGTAACGGGAAGACTGACTGCCCCATCCCTACCACAAATCATGACCTGGTTTTCATAGTAGTGCTGTGACAACAAAGGTTTGGGGGCCTAAGAAAGAATAATGAGAAATGGAAGTTGGAAAACAAGAAGGTACTTGAACCTCTCCAATAAAGATTTTACGTTCTCTGGATAGGAGGAGAGAGAAGGGAGAAGAGAGGAAAAGAGGAGCAGGGAAGAAAGGAGGGAAGGGAATAGAGTTAGTCATTGATGGGGATACTCTTGAATCATTTTCTTATGTGTTGGGTCACCTCCTGAAAAGACCACTGCCAAGAGAAATCACCATGCGAGCAGAGGTGTGGATTGTCAAGAATGCTAATATCTGCAGGGTGGGGTCTTGAATGCTCTTGTGAGAGCAATAGGAATTCCCACAGCAGCTCCATATTTCCTCGACAGACTGATAGTGGAGCTTCTGTATCTACAGTGCTAAGACCCTGCCAAGATTGAAGGTCTCAGAGGCACAGACCCAAAGCAGCTTCTTAACTGTGTCCTTAGGTCACATGATCAGCACTGTGGATCCTTAGAAAAAAAGATCTGGAGAGGCAGATGCAGAATGTAGTGGGTGAGGACATTGAGATTTGGTGTTAGGAGCCAAGCACTAGCTGTGTGACTCAGGCAAGCAGCTCAACCATCTTAGTCTTAGGGTCCCCAGCTACCAAGGGTTGCACTGATAATAACACCCCCTTCCAGGGGTCATAGTGAGGATTAAACTGTGCTTAGCATGGCAGCTGGCACATTGTAAACGCTCCATAAATGTTAGCTGTTTCTATTAATACCCAGCAGGCTTCCACCGCATTGCTTTGGCAAGGCTGCTATATTGTGCTTTGCAAGAGTCAAAGCCAGCCTCCTTTTAACTCTGTCCTTCAGCACCCTGGCCAGAGCCCACCAGCATCCCAGCGAGGTTGTTTGACTACACATTATAAAACAGGATCAGAGGACATCCTGGTAGCACTGTGGTATTGGGCCCCCATGACCAACCTGTGGGACTGTTTGTCTCTTTAGGGCACTGGGAGCTCAGAACTTCAATCGCCTATAAATGGCAACAGATCAAGAAGCAAAACCAACACACTGTCTGTCACTGGATATTCCAGGAAAAGGAAATCGTTTGATGGCCAAGGGGAGGCCTGGATCCTAACCTCTGTTCTGGCCAAGCCCCATGGTGGTTTGAGACTCATCTGCTTAATGCAGCAGAGGTGAGATCTAAGGAAAGAAGAAGTGTGATGGAGGATGTCAGCGACCCAAGTCTCTTCCCTCACGTCTCCCGGAGGGGACCTGGGGTGGAAAACATTGATTTAACATCAAAATACTGATTTAATGAAGGCTCCTGGAGACAGCTGGAGTAGCTGGGACTCCACAGGCCTCTGATAGAAAGGGAAGCCAGCAAAAAAAACAAAAAATGCCTTCTAGGCACTTTTTCAAGTTGCTTTCTTGATGCTTCCAGAGTAGTCAAGCAATTATTGCTTTGCACAGCCCAAGAAAAAAACTGGAGAGAGGAAATCTCTGAGAAAACAACTCTTTCTGCAGAAAAAAGTGACAAGATGAGCAGGGAGGGTACAGGGGTGAGGGAAAGGTGGTACATGGTACCAGGTGAGGAAGAAGGGTTCGGAGAAACCTGGGGTCCCCCAAGGTCCAGCCAACTGGAGGCAGACACACTGGGAACCTTTGGGGTTCTTAAGTCTGATGCTCAGGGACTTCTGTGCACTGTGAGACTGTGGCTCAATTTCCCCATCTGCGAAGGGGGATAGTAAATGTGCCTACTTAGACTGGGGATTTTAGTACAATCTGTGGTTAGGTCCTTTTCTTTTCTTTCTTAATGCATTTAGTTTTGTTTTATGTATGAGCATTTTGCCTGCATGAGTGCCTGGTGTCTGTGGAGGACAGACGAATGTACTGGATCCCCTAGAACAGTGGGTGTGAAGAGTGCCTGTGACCTGGTATGGATGCTGGGAACAGAACCCAGGACCTAGTGAGAGCAGCAAGTACATTCAGCTGCTGAGCCTTCTCTGTAGCCCCAATGGTTGGGTTTTGCTATTCCTTTCCACATACTTGATCCATGGATGAATCACTGCCATAGTCTTCTGGTTCACCTACCCAGTCTTGTTCTTGCTTTCTTAGGCTGATGTCAGGAAGAGTGAAGACGGTTCTGTCTCTCAGAATGGTGAAGCCTGCAGACAACTTAAAGACACAGATCCTGCTTCCACTAATCTTGGTAAGTGGAGTCAATGCCCACAGAAATCAGCCCTGACTTCCACAACAAGACAGTCATGTCTCTAGCCAAGAAAAGTGACCCCAAGAAATGGGACCCCAGCTATGCATTACATGGAAAGGATGCCCTGTGAAAGGAGACAGTAGTCAAGGTAAAGAACAATCAGGAGGCTGAGGTAGACCCCAGAGAGCCAAAGGGAGTCACAGAATGGCATTTCCTCAGAGGACCAGAAGTGAGGCGGAAGCTGTAGAGAGAGACCAAAGGAACAAGAATTTCCACAGGGCAAGAGCCAAAGCAAAGTCCAGATAGTGAAGGGCTCAACACGGGTTTCTGGGAAGATGAGCTCAAGGACATTCTGGAAACTGATAGGGGACCATGGCATTTTAGAGTTAACCTTGTTGAAACATTTTCAGCATATATCTATACTGGTTTTCTTGGTACCTTTTGAGCAGCCTGCTTTGGGAGACATCAAGATAGCTTAACTTAAATACTGAATGGGACTTGAAGGCTCCTGAGGACATGCATGCAGGAGCTAAGGCATTATATATCTGTGGCTTTGGGGACATTCAGACTTGAGGTCAGGCCTGCATGGGTCATTCATCTTCAATCTTCAACTGAAAGGACTGCTCTAGCAAGGGGTCAAAGACACTTTTCTGTTTTGGCAACATCAGCCAGTCATCTGGCAGGAAGTTTGCTGGCCCTGGAAGTCTCTTCTTCTTTCTATCATCTGCAATTCAGGGCCAGCTTTGGAACATTAAGAGAAAAGGCACTGAGCTCCTGAATTTGAGTGGGGCTTCCCTGGTGCATTTGCAGGGACCATGTCTCTGTGCCTGTGTCTGCATATCAACAAAGACCAGTGTCCTCAGGGAGCAACACTGATTTTTGTTAACTGGTGAGTGAGTTCCAGGTCTTGTCCTGAACCTGATTAATTAGGGGGTGGAGCATCAGGTCAGAATATACTATAATCACCAGAGACTTTCAGTGCATGAAAATGGATATTTACAAATGAGCTGTAAACAATTAGACCCAGGAAGATAAATGCATGCCATTTGTCCTATAAAAGACTCAATACAAGGCTGCTCCCCGGGCTTTTGCCTCCTTCCCTTTACTCTCTCCCTCTGTTTCCTCTATACCCTTCCTCTTGGTGAGTTTGCCTCTCTCACCCATCATCAGGAGGGACTCAGTTCCCAGTGGCACATTTCCTCTTTTTCCTTGATCTTGGTTACATACTTCCAAATATGCCACCCCTGCCTGAAACAAGCACTCCTCCCAGAGCAGTGTCAGCCCAGTTTCCTAGAACTAAGTTTATCACTTGCCCCTTGGAAGGCTGTTGCCCCGCTGTGTCCTCTTCCTTTGCTAGGACATCACATACTGTAAACTACAAACTTCCTGCCATCTGACCTCTTCCACTTCCCAGCCACCCCCCCCATATTCCATGAGCATCCAGGCCTTGCTAATTCTACCCTGGAAAGGTCTGTTGCCCCTGCTTTCTCCATATTGTGTCCATCATCACTGCCCTAATTATGGGCTTGGTCACTCCTAGCTGAATCACTGCAATAGTCTCTCAATATGCCTGCCAGATTAATTCACTCCCCATCCTTGCCTGGTCCTTCTGGATTCTGTTTGCCGATTAATCATCCAAAGGTTCATGTTTGATTATATCACAGCTTCAAGAGGGAACAAAAGACCTTCTCCCCTAGCCATTGTCTCTAGAAATGTCAATTCCTTTGCTCACCAAAGGGGAGGGAGAGGGAGTAGAAAGACTCTTTCCTCATCAGGCAACTCCAAGTGATTAGTGGCTCTATAGAGTACAGTGTGGGAAAGGACTCCTGGGCTCTGTGCAGAATTAGTTCAAATGTTGCTAGGATCCATTGGTGGCATCCTTCTTGAACACTGGAAGATGGGGGTAGGATAGCCAGGCCTCCAGGGGTCTCAGGCATCCATGGCTGCCATCAGAATTTTTTACCCTTAAAGTGCTCCATTCTCATAAGTACTAAAAATAAACAGGAAAAACGGAGGCCTTCTCAGACCTACCTATAATCGCCTATCCTGCTCATGGCTCATGCTGTCTTCTCTCCCCAAAGCCACTTTCTCAAGGCCCTAATCAAATACATGTGCTCCCTAAATAGCTCCTTACTTTTCTGCCATAGAGTATTCCCTTTAACTCTTTCTTAGCACCCCTTTTGACCTCCCTTCTCCCTCCCCATAAGCAGCAAAGAAACAGAAGCCACCCCAGTTGTCTAGTGTTTCGCACATAGTAGACAAACATTTGTTGTGTGAATGGATATTCAACTGTGATATGTGTTTCTAATAAGGACACCCTCCATCAGTTATTTTTCAATTAGGTCAATAATGCAAGTATCATAACTGAAACATTGGGTAATGATTAGCACTCACAGCCACAATGGAATTGCAAGCTGAGTTCCCATTTACCTGCCCTTCCCTTTATTCAGAAACCCTGGGAACCTCATTATTGAGCATTCTAGTGCCTTCTCTTGCTGGGCTTCCTAAAAGCACATGTTGTGGAAGATAATTGAACCTCTCCGGGGCCTGCACTCCACTGAGGCAGACAGGAAGGCCTTGGAGAGTTGTGTTGGCAGTGCGGTGCCATTTGGGGGATTTATACTGATTTTACTGCAGATGGTATATTGTTTCGGTTTGCCTCCTACAAGTTCATGGTTATTGTTCTTTTCTGCTTTTGCAAGACTCAAAATTAGTTGACTCAGAGCGCCCCCAAATTAAAAGGAAAAACTAAGTACATAGCACTAGTAAATATACTACAAACTACTGATGGATTTTGATCCTTGAGTATTGGTTGAAGAATGGGTCGCCTTTGGGTGTTAACTAACTATGATTCGGAGAAGGGACAGCCACCCAGTCATTCTCATAACAGACTGAGCATCAGAAACCACTGGAGACTTTTGTTTTGGGTTTGGGGTTTGTGTTTGTGCTTGTTTTTTAGAATTATGTTCATTCCTAGGCCCTAGCCTGTGAGATTTTGATTTAGTGAGTTTGGAATGGAGCCTTGAAACACACATTTTAGAAAAGTCTATTCTGGCAATTCTAGTTTGGAGGTATTTGGGGGAGCTGCTGGGATAGAGGGAAAACATTGTATGGAAAACCAGGTCCTGTGAGGGACTAGGGGAGCCCCATACCTGCTCCCTGGCCTTGGAGTCTGTCTGTGAGGCCCCCTGCTGGCCCTGCAGGGCTAGGGCATGGTCCTTCAAAAGGATTTTCCTGAGCTTGAAGCACCATCAGGAGACACTGCTAAATGGACAGATTCTTAGCCCCCAACCCTTCAATAGGAGGCTTGGGGGACTCAGGACTCTACTTGTCTAACAAGCCCTCCATTTGAAACTGACAGAGGTGCCCCTATGGACCACTCAGTGGAAATCCTAACTTGATGGGCTAGAATCCAAGCACAGTTTAGATGCAGTCTATACCAGTAGTTATGACTATACAGATGGCCCCAAAAGTCCCCTCCAGCTACTTCAGCACACAGGACAACCAGCCAGCCATGACCAATAGAAATGGCTGTGATGTCCTGGATCCTTAACATCCTGGGGCACACAGCAGGCTTCGTGGTCTAATAAAGCATGAAAGACTTTTCCTACTCACAGGACCGAGGACCCAGTAGCAACAATTCCTCTCACACAGGAGGTAACGGGGATGTTGTGAGGGATGTACAGTCACATGTTGTCCCTTCTTGGGACCCTGAATGTCCCACTGTTATGTGGCCTCCCTCCTTCCTGCCACCCAAAGTTGTCTCTCCTTCCTCCAAATCCCAGAAAATGGCATGTCTTCTTAGAATCTTCTCATTGCCTTTAATAGTGTGCCCAACCAGCTAGTCAGTCTGGGCTTCTCTTTGGGCAAAACCAGGAGTGTCTCCCTGGCCCCCTAAGCATGCTGTGACCAACAGCACTGAATCCTCACTACCGTAAGCAGGCGGTGAATACCCTGAAGGTGTTCTTGTCATAGCCATGCTCCTCCCCCACCCCTTCTAAAACGCTGGTACAAAGGAGAATTTAGGCTTTATTCTTATTTTCCAACTGGTGTCATTGTGTGTATGCAAGTGTGTGTGCGTGTGCATGTGGGAGAGAGAGAGAGAGAGAGAGAGAGAGAGAGAGAGAGAGAGAGAGAGAGTGAGAGATGCTATCTTATAAACAAACTATCCCAAAGCAGTGACTTGTAAGAGCACAACAGTTGGGTGCATGTCCATGAGTCACCTGGGACGACTGTTCTCACCTGGGCTCACTGATCATGTCTATGAGTCACCTGGGACAACCGTTCTCACCTGGGCTCACTGGTGTCTCATCAGTCAGCAGAGGTGGAGTAGACAGCTGAACTTATTTTGACTGGGGAACATCAGATTAGAAGACAACCATCAGGGAAGGCTGGAGCCTTCTCCAAGTGGCCTCTGTTCTTCCAACAGAGAGCAGCATTCTGCTGGGTCCTTAAGTGCTCGATTTCTGGAGGCCTAGACTCCAAATTGCATGTCATCATTCCTGCCATCGTTATTTGTCAGAAGACCAGCTGAGATTTAAGGGCAGAATGACGTCTGAGGAGGAAACCGCAAAGACATGATAAAAATAAATGTGGACACAGAGAGAATTGAGGCCGTTTTAGTCGACATTTGACTACAATGTGGAAAGACCTAGAACTATGAAATAGTTTTCCTTAAAAATCATAGTGTCATCTTATAGTCTATTGCTCTTACAGGCATGGCTACTAATTATGTTAATATCTGGTGGATAATAGGTGAATGAATGACTTTAGGCATTGCCATTCCATCCTCACCCTGCATGTCTCAGGACTTCCACTTGACATTGGAGCTGCACAGTTTCTCCATCACAGATTCCCACTGCCATTACAGACGCCTTGACTCAGGACATCCCCAAGACCATGGAACTGAGATCAGCGGAAATGCGGTCCAGGCATTGTAACTCAACGCCGAAAAGATGTGAACCAAACCACACAGAACAGAGCAGCGTAACAGAACTCCTCTGGAAGTTGCTGAGCCTTGGAAAAATACACAGGGATGTCCTCTTTGAAAACAACTGATAGCAGTAAGTCCAACAAGGGAATCGGGCATAAATATGAGCTGTAGTTGGGAATTTGATATTCATACCAGCAAGAGAGAAGCTGCCTGAGTGGCACAGGCAATGCCAGTATGTCTGGAGACACTCCCACCCACTCTTCCTTCCCATTTAACTGCCAGCCAAAGAATCTGCACAATCTCAAATCTGCACTCTCCTGGTGTCCCATGTTTGAGTGATGTCCTCCTCTAGCTCGGTTTATAACTTAAAATGTTCCGTTTCCAGTGTGGATGGAAGTGTACGATGGCTGCATCTAAAAGAAACAGTGGCAGGGTTCGGGGACTCTGCAGCCACCAAACCCTGCCCTGTACCTGAAAACTATTTCATCTCCCTGCCGACTGCCCACCAGGATCCTCTACTCTCAGCCCATTGTCCTGGAATCTGACCACAGGCCTTGGTCTCTGTTGGGTGTGTCAAGGGGGTGGGGCCTCAAAGAGCTTTCCTGGGACAAGCACAGCTCGAGTCAGCAGCTTGTTTCCCATCTGAAAGGCCAGCAGAGGGAGCAGCAGAGGCCCCAGCCTTGTTTAGATTTTTCACATCCATCCCCGGCATACATTTAGACATCATCTCCTCATCCCCCACCTGACTGTGATCAATTTGTTCATTTCAGAAACAAGACTGGAACTTGAAAAAAAATCCCAAATACTAAATAATTAACTCGAGGACATTTTCCAAGAAAAATACAAGAATTCAAAAGAATAATCTTCCACTTGAACGATTTAGGCCTCTATTAATTATAACTTCTTATTCACTGTGATTAATGATTGCAAGGATGACATTTAGAAAAGAAAGTTGAAGAAGGATAATAAAGGGAAGCTTGTCCCTGTGATCAAATCTAGCCATCTTCCCCAGGGAGTGACAGGGCTTCCTGTCAGGACCCTTTGAAAACCAGTCCTAGCAAAGATGGGGGGACTCACATAATCCTCCAGGGAGAGGTTGGCAATGACATACATTGTCACCTCCTCACCCCTGCTTTCCGATATGACTGGCAGTTCTGATAATGGTGGCAACAACAGCAGTAACAAATAGACAATGCAGATTTGGAGGGAAGATTTAGTTATTTTCTAAATAAATAATTGCCGCCAGCTTCGCAGCTTAACATGAGGCTTGGTAGTTCTATACTGGGGAGTGTGTGTGTGTGTGTGTGTGTGTGTGTGTGTGTGTGTGTGTGTGGTGTTTTGTGTATGTGTACATGTGTGCATGCCTGCAGAGGCCAGAGATCGATGCTGGATGTCTTCCTCAATCACTCTCCACCTCACTGGTGTTATTATAATCATTGATGTTTTGAAAATGAGCCCAACACAATTTGGTAATTCAAGAAGAGCCCTAACCTCAAGCCCCAGCTTATTTTTTCAGTCAGGGTAGTTACTGAGCCTGGAGCTCACCAATTTGGTTAGACAGGCTAACCAATGAGACCCGGGGTTCTTCAGGCTCCACCTCCCCAGAACTGGGTTTATAAGCACACCCCCAGTTGTTATATGGGTGCTGGGGAATCAAATTCAATTGTCATGCTTGCAAGCTGGTCACTGACGAAACTATCTCTTCGGCCTTCATATTTCTCGTCTGGATCTGTCCTCTTTTGCTCTTTGGACTAGATTAATGCATAATTTGGATCACCGGCTTCACCCGCTACTGAATGTGCTACATAATTCAGATGACAGCCAGTAATCTAGAGAGAAACCCTCCGGGGATGCCATTTGCATTGCCTGTTTTGCACGTGCTCTAGCTCCACGTTTGCCTGATTCAGGGTGGTGAAGGATTGTGGGTAATTCAGCGTCCCTGAGAATGAGATGCCAGAGCCATGTGGTAATTAATAGCAACTGTTGCAAATGAGCAATAGTAGACACCTGCACTTCCCAAAGCTCCATAGCTCCAACCCAGATCCAGGCAGAAGACTTACCTTTGTCTGGTTCCTAAGGGTCCATCACCCTGCCATAGCCTGCTGATGAACCAAAACCCCAGAAAGGACCCCGTGGGACTACAAATCTCAACATGCCAGAAACAGTTTCTCCTGAGGGATTGATTCTCTTCATTAGGTATCACCCTCTCCAGCCAGAAAAGGAGCCAGAGATTGTGGAAACAGAAGCAGTGTTTGGGAGTCACTGTCCACTTGCAAGCATGTTCACTGGCTGAGTGAAACCACCCACCCCCATCTTCCCACTTCAGCCTCAGCTGCTGCAGCCAAGCTAGAGAAGATGTCTCTAAAGGCTCTGTCTGAGCCCCACAGACACAATGCCTACTGATGTATGTGCCACTGTTTTACCAGGGTGCACATTTGTTTCGAGCAGGACCACTTTAATACATGAGTGTGGAGCAGGGTCTTCCTCAATACATTCTTCTTAACCCATATTTTGGATCACTTGCTTAACCTGCATGAGCACATGCAACCATTCCCTAGGATGGGCCAAGAGAGGCATAAGCCCCTTCCTCAAAGGAATTCCTCTGAGGGCCCTGTTGTCATGTCATTTCTTAGTTGAAATGAGCAGAATCTGTCAGTTCTGACTTTTTATCTTTGCTTTGTGTCTGTGTGTCTGTGTGGTGAGTGTGTGTGTGTGTGTGTGTGTGTGTGTGTGTGTGTGTGTGTGTGTTTCTGTGTGCAAGTGTGTGTCTGTGTGTATGTGTGTGGTCTCAGTGTGAGTGTATGTGAGTGTGTGCATATATATGTGTAGTGTGTGTCTGTGTGTGTGTTTGTGTGTGTGCATGTGTGTGGTGTGTGTATCTGTATGTCTGTGTGTGTCTGTGTGTGTGTGTATGTGTTGTGTATGTGTGTGTGTGTATGTGTGTGTCTATGTGAGTGTCTGTGTCTGAGTGTGTGTGTCTGTGTGAGTGTCTGTGTCTGAGTGCATGCATCTATGTGTTGCTAACAGGACACTGATCTCATTTCCCCAGGCTTCTTTGCTTCGACACAAGTAGGCTGATACAAAAAGATCCATTTCCACCAAACTTGAAATGCTGATTGGGAAAATAATTTGCCTCTGCTTGGCTTCAGTGGGACTGAAAAAAATGAGAGGTGTTTTGTCCCTTTCCCATCCCAGGAGGGCTTTGTATGGGATATCTGGGATCCTTCATTCCTCGAAGGAGGGCTTTGTATGGGATACCTGGGATCCTTCATTCCAGGAGAGTTTTCCTGGTGCCCCTGGTTGGAGCGATGGCCAGAGTTGAAGTGCCCACTTGCCAGTGCCCAGGAGAAAGAGTGCACATGCACAAATGCCCACTTACCCCAGAAACACATCCCACCTGGAAGAGTAGGACAACCAAGGCAGGCTAGGAGGGCACAGTTTATTCCAGATTGAGGGTGGGAGTCTTCCTCCAGACCAGAGAAAAGGAAGGACTAACCATATCTATGAGTGCTATGGACTTGTGCCCCAGGCCCCCTGACACACAGAGCACCCACTCCCCACACACGCAGAGCATCCACACCCCACACACACAGGGCACCCACACCCACACACAGAGCATGCACTCCACACACACACAGAGCACCCACACACCCACTCTCCCCCTCCCACAGAGCACCACACACCCCCATACAGAGTACCAGTGACTTTCTATCAGGACACCACCTGTGGAGAACTAAGAACAGACAGCATGCCTGGCAACAAGGGGCTTCAGCCATGACCTTCCATGGAACAGTAAGCAGGGGGCCACATATTTTCTCCACAGTGACCCTAAGAACATGGTGACTGGAGTCTTTGTCCCAGGAGATCATGCTTCTCTCCTATTTCCCTAAGTTCCCAAGCTGAGGTGGGAAGAGAACTAACTCTTAACCCATTCTGAATTCTTGTCCCTGGGAAGTGGGATTACAGAGCCAGATTAAGTGCTGTTAGGACAATAACAGAGTGTGGCGGTTGCCTCTGGTGTGCTCTTAATAGATTCCTGGACCTGGACATGGATATAACTTATGCATCTTAATAATATATGGCAACATAGGCCATGCCCAGGGTTCCCAATATCCAGAACCCTGCCCTACACAGTGAGTGAAAACCCACAGCCTTGTACTCTGCCAGCTTCCATCCTCCTCTCTCCCTCCCTCCCTCAGGTGGGTCTGGGCAGAGATGGTTGAGGCATCTAACAGAATTAAGGGGCATATTTCAGCTCTGGCTTCTCTCCCTAGCCCTTCCTCAGTGCCCCTCCCAGTAGGCTGTCAGGGAGTACTGAGTGATTTATTAGCCAATTTTTCTCTTTCCATCCTGAAAACCTAAGTCAAGCTCCTCCCCCACTCTGCTGAGGACTAGCCTGGAGCAGCATTTTCTGAGCTGTGTCTGCAAGCCTCAGCCCCAAGTCCTGAGCTGGATGCACCTGTCCCAGGGAGGAGAAACATTGTGTGAGTCTTGCTGGCTCCTGCTCTTTGCTGTTTGACTGTGTCCCTGAGCACACCAGTGCACCTGACATTTTCATACCTGTGGCAGTTGTCAGTTTTTCATCTCTAAGTCCCAGGGCTGTATTCTGTATTCTGACCTTTTACAGAATTGGTTCTCAACCTGTGGGTCACAACCCCCTTAGGTCAAATGATCTTTTCACAGGGATTGCCTAAGACCATCAGGAAACACAAATATTTTCATTATGATTCATAACCTTAGCAAAATCACAGTTAAAAAATAGCAAAAATAATTTTATGGCTGGGGTCACCACATCACAAGGAACTGTGTTAAAGGGTCAAAGTGTGAGGATGGCTAAGAACCACCACTTCAAAGGAAAATGGTATCTGGAGCCAGTCCTGCGCCTCCAAGACCTGCCCCCTCTCCATCCCCTCTGGCTTTTCTGCATAAAGCCCAGGTTAAGCTTCCTCCTTGCCTAAGTTTGAGAGGAGTGTGGGAAATCAAAAGTGCCTTAAGTCAGTGTTTTGAGGACAAGACCAAATTTAGGAATGGAAGCAGCCAACCAGCTCTAGTCTATTAAGGGCCGACTTGCTTGGTTTGGCTCTGTAAGTAAACAGTTTTCTCAGCTGAGATGGATTTATGGCCTTGCCAAAGACTTCCACAGCTAACTAGATGTGCCTGTGAATCCATTTTGCTTTAGGGTCCGGCCAGCAGCAAGGTCCCTGTGAAGGGGTGATACCTATACCTTCTCCCCAAACCACAGTCTTTCAGAAGCCACACTTCTCCTTCCCCTCTAACCCACCTCTCAGCCTGGAATTTCTGGCCCAGTCCATTTCTGTGGTGAAGTGAGAGAGCTAGTCCAAAATGATACCTGGTTCTCCAAAGATCTTCTCCAGACACTTTCAATGCTGCCACCCCAGGGCAGACAGTGGAAAAAGGAATTCTGGTAATTGGAGCTCCCAGAATGAATGAATACACTCAGCTCATCAGCCCTGGTTTTCCACACCTGACCAATCTGAGGCAGTAAATCCCAGGTGACAAGCAGTAGCAGCCACACACCTGTGCCATGTAAAGAGGATCCTGGCAAGGTGTCTGCAACTCATTCCTCTTCCTTCCCCCTCCTCATGATGGCCAAGGCAAGGCAGAGAGGAGCCCAGCTGAGTAAACAAAAATGAGAAACAGCCTGAGGAGGAGGATTCACAAGTGCTCAGGACACGTAGGGTGGTAGCTGGGGCTGTCCTGTTGTCTCCTTTGCTAATCCTTCCCTGTACAGTACAGCATGTGGTCCACCACACCCTTTCCCTTTAGGAGATTGCCACCAACCCAACTGTTGAGTTGGGCATTGTCTTGGTGTTTGCAGAGGAGTGTAGCAGCTCCACCCTTCCCAGATGGGACCATAAGACTTCCTGCTGGATAAGGTACCTGAAATCCCCTCCTGCCACATCTGCTTCCTCATCTGCATCTCCCATTCCTGTGTCTCTCACTCCATCTATTACAGCCATAGCAATCCATCTTCTGTGTCATCCTTCATCCTTTTTTTTTTTTTTTTTTTGTCCACCAAATACAGAAAAGGGTGGGTCTCCTTCTAGCTCCGTGGCAATAATCCGATGCATGCAGTTTCAATGTAGCTCAGTCTCCAGGTCACCATGAGGAATACCTGGACCGAAATCAGTCACCCTGGAGGTGACACGTGTGTGTGTGTGTGTGTGTGTGTGTGTGTGTGTGTGTGTGTGTGTGTGTGTGTTTTGATAATGATGGGGGTCTTTCTGCATTGTGCAAACTAAGCAGCAAGACTAAGCTCCCCAGGTGGATGGAGTGAGGAGCAGCAGGGAATATTTGTCACATGAACACAATGCCACCTGAGATCGAAATTAATCCAGCAAGGCAAAGCAGTGGGTCAGAGGAAATTGGGATTCTGAGGATGCTGTCTGAGTGTCTGAGTCAGAGCCTAAGGGAAAGCCATAGTGCTATTCTGTGAGCCAACACACGGCTTTCATGCTAAGGCTAATTAAGGATAGAATTTCTGCCTCGGGAAGCATCTTCCCACCCAGCCTCCCTCCCTGCCCCAGGAGTCATTTCTTGTTACTTGAGGTTCTTAGAGTTGCAAGTAATGGTTCCAGTTAACTTATACCAGAAATAAGAGAAAATCCTAAACTGTTGAAAAGGATGTGAGTACAAGTGGCCTCCAGGACAATGTCATCAGGGCATCCTTAGTCGAGGATCTCTGTATCTGTCGCTAGGGGGCTTGCCCCTTGGCCTGCGAGGCTGCCTCCGTAACTGCCAATGTCCTTTCCCTTTACAGCTCACAAAGGAGACTGCTTCAGAGAAGGGCTCTGGTTGCCATGCTTGTCTGTTTTTTAACTACTTTTGGGACTAGATCTAAGTGGCTGTGATGGTCTCTTCTGGGTCACAGGTCCATCACATAGGCAGGAAAGAGGTCTGCCACCAGAAGACTGTGCAGAGAAAGGGAAGGCGGCAAAGAAATGACCACCCAGCGCTCCTGCATAAGAGCCAGATTGAAGCCTTCCCTCGAGGTAATGAGGCTGGTTGGGTCATTCACCTGGCAGTAAAACACACCTGCATGTCAGGGTGTTCAAACAGTGTTTGCTTTTGTACTTAAAACTAAACATTTTTATTTGGAGCTAAATTTCCACTCCTCTGTTATTTGACAGTTTCTTAAAAAAAAAATTGTCTGCAAAGAAATCATCCTACAGGAAATTCTGTCCTGCTGGGAGTCTGTCCTGCTGAGCTACACCATAAAGCAGCAAATAGAGCTAGCCCCAGCCTAGTCCCCTTCTCCAAGACCCAGTTCTGACGGGTCAACTTTCAGGATGGCTGTGCGTGTTTCTGTGTGTGTGTGTGTGTATGTGTGTGTATGTCTGTGTCTATGTGTATCCGTGTCTATCTGTGTCTGTGTCTATGTGTGTCTGTGTGTGTATGTCTATGTGGGGGAGATATGTGTATGTTATATGTAAGTGTGTGTGTGTGTGTGTGTGTGTGTGTGTGTGTGTGTGTGTGTGTGTATTGGGAGATGTGTCTAGGCAATGAGGGATATGGAGGACAGGTGAAGGACTGAGGAGGGAGGAGAAAGCTGACTTGTTTGTCGCAGACTGGAAAGGAACAAGAGGAAGGCTCCTACTTGCTAACATCTGAATGAACAGGAAATGGGATTTAGAGTTTACAGACTCTTCTCAGCCTACTTGTTTTTCTCCATCCAAAGCACTGAGCCAAGATTTCCAATGAGTCTCCAGACTGTGAGGCCTGGGTTTGCTCATCAATATTTTACACATTATCATGGACCATAGACAGACTAGAATAGTGAAGGTCTGTCATGTTCTTTCAAGAAAACATAGCTATTACCATGGATAAGGACTGATGCACACACACATACCATACGTACTCCAGAGAGAGTAATATAGAACTACTTTAAAATTACTCACAATTAATACATGGTTTAGTAAATTAATCTATTAATAGTGCAAAATAAAATTTTAATTTCTCAAGTAATTTGCAATAATATTAAATAATCAACAGTATTTTAAGTAGCAATTAATTCTTTTTGATGACTCATTTGTTAATTAAATGAATAGCCCTTCTACCTCTAAGAGAGTATATCTTTTTTGTAATTAAAACGTTTCAATTAGTTTTAAGCAATTTTATGTGCTTCAGATATACTAAAAGCAACTTAATAACCAAACTTTGAACATTGCCATTCAAATCACAAAACTATATTCAAGGCTTTTCTTAACAGCATCGATGCTATTAGCTCAGTCAGCTCTTCCTGTTGGGGTGGAAAACATTTTAATTGACCTTGATAACAGGTGCTGATATCAAGAATTAGACCGGTTCATTCAAACAAATGACTTAGTGTGATGATCTGTGTGCACTAGGATTGTAGCCTGTTAGTTTGGATGCAATAACTAACAGCAAACATTAGAGGAAGGTGGATAGAGAGTGAGAGGGGGTAGCCATTCTCTGGGTAGGAGGGAGATTGGCTCTGAGTCTCCCTGTAGATGTCCAGATCTGTGGATGCCAACTCCCTGGTATAAAATGTTGCAGTATTTGCTCCACACAGCTTCCTGTATATTTTCAATCATCTCCAGGTTACTTTTAATACCTACCATAATGTAAACCTTTATTGCATCGTTTAAGAAATAATGATAGGGGAAAACCTATCCATATTCAATATAGGCTAAATTTCTTTTTTTAATATTTTCAGCTCATGGTTGGTTGCATCCATGGATACAGAGTCTTCAAATATGGAGGGTCAACTGTTCACTCATGTACTTGAATGAAGAATGTATTTTGGTTTGGCACCTTTGATGCTCATTTTCTGGAGGTCATATCCAGAAATCTAATTAGAAATAGGGTTCATGATTCATGAAACATGAATATTCTTTATTCAGAAAGAGACCTGAGCAGGTCACACCAGCCTCCAAAGGAAGCTAGCTCATTACCATTCTCTCTCTCCATATCCAATACTTGTGAAATGCATTCTAGTTTTCAGAGTGATTTCATATACATTATCTTATTTGGGAGGCAATGTGGTGTAGCAGAAAGAAAATTAGACCTGAGTCAAGGAAGCTGAATTGTAGCCTGCTCTCTTCCACTGGATGCCTGTGACCTTGGCGAAGGTACTTAACCTATGAGGCAGAAGCTCCTTCATATGTAGCCTGCCGATGTTAGACTAGATAATCTCCAGAGCCCCCTTCAAATAAAAAACTCTGTAATTTTAATATGTATCTGGTATAAAAGACTATGTGTCCATCGGCAAGCACCTATGAATGTGTGTGCCTCTTCTTGAGTGTGAATTCTTTCAAATAAAAAACGTTATTGCAGCTCCACAGAACACATTTTCCCTTTCTGCCTTGGAGGAAAAGATACAAATACCAGGGAACTCCCAGGCAGTGAAACAGCCCCTCCGGGACTCAGCAAGTCCCTAGATTGGGTTACAAAACCTAATGTGGATATGAAATGTTTCCATCCACTTACAAAATAAAAGTTCAATAAAAAGCAGTAGCTTTTTATTATTATTTAGATTTAAATCATCCCTTGCAGTGTTGAAAACCCGAAGGCGACCTCCTGAGTTGAGTAGAATCTCAGAATCAGATGGAAATGGATGCACTAGACTCCATGTTCTGCCTTGGAGCCCACTCCTGCTCTCTGCTTTTTGTGTTCCTTTGAGCCCAGCAAACAGAACAAGCCTGGAAGTTCTTAGAATGTGAAAGAATTCCTAGCCTGCTGATAAGCTTTAAGTTTGAGAATTCGTGGATTATTTGGTCTTGGCACTGGCTCCCTTGTGTCATTTTCATTAAACAGAAAGCAGTTCTCATCCCTAGCTTTGAAGGAATCTTGGAACTCTGAAACCTGATCTTGTTCAAGCCTCCTCAAAGGCACTCATGTCCTGCTCCATCCATGCCTCCTCCCACTGGGGCCTCAAACTTAGTGCTCAAGACAATACCAGAGACCAAGTCTGGAAAAATGGGGCCTACAAAACAGAGGTCCCCTGGGGGATGGAAGGATGTGGTTGTAGACCAATCTGGTTAGAGCTTGGGCAAAAGACCTGAGCTATCCCAAAGGCCTAGGCTATCCCTAGGGTTTCCCCAGAGCTGCTGAAGCAAATTTGGTGGATCTGAGCAAGGGTGTTGGACCATACAAGGGATTTCACACTGAAAGGACTCCCAAGCAAGACGTGGGAAGCCTTCGGAAGCATCACAATTAGGTCGCAGGTGATGCCTTCCCACTCAAGGCAAGTATTTCACTCACGAATGCTTACTGAACTCTTAGCACTATTCTAAGAAGCCAGGACAAAAATCTCTGCTGCTGCCACTGTGGAGCTTAGGTCCTTGGAGAAGAAAAATATTGTAGGTAAGTATGTGATCTGGTGCATTAGGTAGCAGCAACCGCTGTGAGCAAAAAGGATTAGTGGCATCGGGATCAGAGAAGAACTGTTTGCTATTTAAAGAGTGGCCAGGTAGGGCCTCGCTCACTGAGATTGCAGCAAAGGGGTTTTTAAGGCGGGAGAGGAAACCCAAGCAGCAAAAGAGGGCACATTCCAGACAGAGGAGCAGGACAGAGAGGCAGCAGTGTATTTGAGAGTCAAGACTGGGACAGGAGCAGAGCAGCCAAGGAGGATAGAAAAGAACATGAGGTCAGAAGAGTAGTCACAGTGAAAATGTGCTGGATGTCCCACCACCTTGTGGAGGACACTGGCTTTCACTATGAGCAAAATGAGAAGCCACCGGAGAGAGGTTTTGAGCTGAGAGCTTCAGTGTAAGTGACACGATCTGAATCATGCTTTGAGAGGATCCTTCTGGCAGCCATGTTGATATAAACTGCAGAGAACAAAGGCAGAACCAAGAATGCCATCAGGAAAGAAGCCAGTGCTGTGCTCATCTGTGCAGTGGTGTAGGCCAGAGTGGTAGCCCAGGAAGTGGCAGGATGTGGGATGATCCCGAGGTAAAAGGAGCATCAGAGGATGTGCTGAGGGGTTAATCATGGTTAGGCTTCTAACTAAGTTGTGATAAACGCCATGATCTATTTCAGTCTGCAGCTTAGGTCCCACTCTAACCCTGGTAGGAACTCAAGGCAGGAACTGAAGCAGAAGCTGTGGAAAAATTGGCTTGTTCCCCAGGGCTTGTTCAACCTACTTCCTTATACAACCTGTCCAGGGATAGCACCACCCACTGTGGTGCCATCATTAATCAATCATTAATCAAGAAAATGCCCTACAGGTTTGTCCCAAGGGAGTCTGGATGGAGGCTTATTTATTTATTTATTTATTTATTTATGAGATAGGTTCTCTCTTTATAGCCCTGGCTGTCCTGGAACTCACTGTGTGGATCAGGTTGGCCTCAAACTCACTAAAATCCACCTGCCTCTGCCTCCCACACTGGGATTAAAGGTGTGTGCCATCACATCTAACTATGCATTTTCTTTCTCTCTTTCTCTCTCTCTCTCTCTCTCTCTCTCTCTCTCTCTCTCTCTCTATCTCTATCTCTCTCTCTCCTTTTCTTTTAAAACTTTTTATTGATTCTTTGTGGATATATCAGGTATTTTTTTTTGTTATGAGACATAGAACTAACAAAGACAGTGAGGCAATGACAAACTCCCTCTCTCTCTCCCTCCTTCCTTCTCTTCAAGATTATGTCTCCGGGACATCACTACCAATAATAGCTGTTTTATTAAACCAGAGCTGCAGGCTGCAGGAAAGTGTGGAATCCACCTAGTTTAATCACTGGAATATCTTGCTAAAATCTTGTGTCAACGTTACATCCATATCTATATCCGTACCTCTTGAAGACAAGACCCTGCCATAAGGTGAAAGGGGTCTCTCCAGTCCACCTCATACAGGTCAAGTCCAGGGCGGATCACAGTGTCAGGAAGTGGGAGCTGTAGGAAGGCCAAGGTCAGGGCTTTAACCTACTCCAGCAGAGGCTTCCCAGAATGCAGCTTCCACATAGAGTTTCTCAAGCCCCACCCCCTTCTTACAGCACCCTCCTTCTTGGTCCCCAGTGCTTCCTCGCTTCTCCTCCTTGTTCTCCTCTTGACAATAAACCTGACCCTCTTCAGGATACTGCCCCCTCCAAACCTTTCCACATCCTTCAGACTCCAGAACTCCAGGCTTCTAAAAGATTGCTGCTTAGCTCTCAAGCAGGATGGAGGATGTTCGGGTGATGAGGGCTCAGTGACTGAGGCGCATTTTGGCATTGATTGCTTTAGGGTCAGGGAGTTACCCAGATCGTGCCCACCACTGGTTTTCTCACTTCTTCATCCAAGGTGCAAGCATATTTACCCAACTTCAGCATTGACTGAATCTAATTTCATTTATAGGAAACATTGCCTATTCTCCCCTGAGGAAGACATACTCCTACTCCTTTGTATATTGGAAGACATCCCAGTGGGATACACAACTGCCTGGCTTTGAACTCTGACTCTGCCACTTACCAGTGTTCCCCTAAGTAGGTCATTTGGCTCAGTTTTGTCATCTGTGAAATGGAGAAGACAGCAGCAACTAACTCATGTAGGTTGGTGAACAAAGATATGAAGGCTCTGAGTCCATCAGTGCTCACAAAATCAAATCAGACTCCTCAGAAAAAAAGACGGGTTCCTGGAGCTTGCTGCCATTTTAAGATGATGTTGCTGTTGAGACTCTTATCACCTCCAACAATCCACCTAAGTAAGACAAGCAAAGGCCAACTCTCTTCCCAAGCCCCTGGCTCTTAGGGTTCCTGTTGACTCGCCCTCCCCAAGGGTGTCTGTATGAGCCACAATTGAACAACAAGCTCAATAGATGCTATTCTCTTTCTACCCTGTTTCCTGAACCAAATATTGATCTTTTCTTCATTTCTTTCCTTGACACTGTCAGGTAGACAGCTAGGCCCTGGCCTGGCCATGGTAAGAGCAGTGTCTGCTGTTTGAATGATTTGCATACATTTTAATTCTTTCTAAACTGTACAATACCCTGAAAAATTGTTTACAAATGGGTCACTAGAGAGGTTAAATTTAGGAATCTTCCCAAGGCCACACAGCTAGTAAACAGAGTAAAATTGAATTCACGACAGCCTGATTAACACTATACATTGCCACTCCTTTGCTCATATCAGGTACCGACATAGCACCCTTACCTGAGGTCTTGCATTCCCTGACTGGTGTGATCTGCAGGCTGAAATATTAAATAATAGGAGTAACAATTCATGAGTTGAAATTGCATACCTGTATGAGTACCTCAAGAAAAGCTCTAGGCAGCCTGGCCAGCTTCATCCTATCCAGGATGTGACTCTCCCCTTGTCCAGTCTACCTACACGTGGACACTACCCACCCATTAGGCACTGGGTAGTCCTGTTGGTCAACATCTGGATTGTAGCAGTAACTTGTTTAAGAACTTCAGCTTTACTTAACAATAACCCCAAATCACAAGCATACTGGTCCTGGCAATTTGGACATGCTAAAGAAAAGTTATGAAATGCTTCATTTAAGTGAAAAGGAGTTAACTGAGTACAAAGGTTTGCTGGTTGACTTTTTTTTTATAAGTGCAGCAATCATGAAATGTTAAACTGAAAGAACAAAGAATGGAGAATCTATGGGAAAGGATACCAGGGCAGGAGATCTAAGCTAAAACAAATGTCTAGAAGTGACTCCTTTCCCAGGACAGATATCTTCCAAGTGCCTCACAAAGGCCATTTGGCCTCTAGTCTCTTGAAGGTGAACAGTTAGGGCTAACTGGCCCCGTGACTGACTGCATTGGCAAAGGCTGACTCAGCTCACACTGTAGAAGGCAGGAAGTGCATCTCTCCACTTGGCCTCTGTCTGTCTCTGACACAAGACATTTACCTAAAGAGACCCTAGAACTTTCTTGGTTGTGTGGGCCTAGGGCACAGATATTAACTGAACATCGGAAAGATTTTGAATTTGCAAGGACTTGTGGAAAAGCATGCTTCCAATAGAGCATCAGATTCTGAGTCATGAGATGTCATAACACGTGACTACTGAATGAAACGGTACAAGCAAAGGAGTATTGAGAAGCACTGGTAAGCAGGCAGAAGTCTAATAGGATTAACTCCCCTAACAAAATTCATGGTAGGTTAGTTGGTTGCATTTATTCACTCACAAGTCCTCTTGGAGAGTCAGCTCTGCTTGGGAGCAGAGATGCAATGGGAAATGAGGACTGTCCTTGGTTTTTATGTAATGGATATGCTTCTTGTGAACAACAGGAAGTAAATAAACAACCCCAAGATGTGAAAATTTATATATGAGTAATGCACACAGTGAGAGATGATAGATAGATAGATAGATAGATAGATAGATAGATAGATAGATAGATAATGGATAGATAGATAGATAGATAGATAGATAGATAGATAGATAGATAGATGATGGATAGATAGACAGACAGACAGATACAGAGATACAGAGATACAGATGATATAGATCTGTTGATGGACCATTGAGCATCCAGAGATGGAAGGAGGAAGGTTTCATCTGATAGCCTCTGCAGCTGGATCATACTGGAGAACCAGCACTGCTTGCCAAATCCTTGGGTGAATTACTTTTTGGTGTCTGGGTGTCTTCATCTCTAAAACCTGACTGATGGTACTTATTGTGCAGAGTGCTTGAGAGAGGGCTCAAGATAGTTGCATGAAGCATTGGCAAGTAGAAAGCTAAGAGCCATGAAGGCATTCTTGATCACAGACAACGGGATTCACTCCAGGGAGTAAAGGATAGCTCTGAGCACACACAGAGGCACAGAAAAGTGGGATTACATTCCAGAATAGTGGATTGTTTCCCACTATACCTTGCATTATTTGAGATGAACAGCACCCAGTGCTGCCAAACACCTTCCTATGCTTAAAAATCTTCCACATCGCACCTCCCATTCACTCATTAGAAACCAGAAATACACTCTGCTCACTCTCAAAGCACCAAAGCGTAAATTCTGCCACCCAGCCTAGCACAGTTGCACCTCTAACCACTCCAGGGAAAACAGGGTCACAGCTGAGCATGGCTGAGGATAGCACCCTAGGCAAAGCCACCATTGTGGACTCCAAAGGCAGAACCCATGTAGCACCCATTCATCAAATTCCACATATATTGTATGTGGGTGTGCTTGATTGACATATCATAAACACTACCTAAGTCCTGGCTCCTGGGTTTCTGATTTCCACCCCAGTGGGCAAAACACATAACATGGGGATTCCGCAACCCAACCCCAGCAGAGAAAGGGTGATTATCAGTGCTGGGTGGTATACATCTCAAACATCCAAGATTCAGAATAAAAATCCACATGGCAGGACAACCCAGCCTATGTCCAGCTCATTTTTCTCACGCTTAGAAAGCAAATCAGGGCCAAGCAAGAGCCCCTTTGACCTGTACTTCTCTTCCTGAATTGATTATGAAAACGAGAAACGGATTGGGGAAAACAACAATTACAAACCATTTTACATCATCAGTTCTGAAAAATGTAGAAGTCTAAACATACCAGGCACTGATAGACATGCAGAGAGAAAACGAACTCCTCAGGGGTGGGTTGGCCCAGCTCTTTCACTTCACAATTCAGAAATAAGCAGAGACTTGAAGAGGCCCATGCTCAATGACCCAGAAGTCTTGCTCCGGGGGAAAAAAAATCCCAAATGTTTATATGGAGACACAATAACGAATGTCAACCATCACTGTTTGTAATGCTGGAAAATTGGAAATGACCAGAATTCGCATCAACCAGAGGATGGATGACGAAACTAGGCTTATCAAATAATAAAAAGACATTCAGCAGCCCTAAATGAAACAGAACTACACTAGCGACATGAATACCTGAGATACCAGCACCAAGTCAAAAACAATTCACAGAAGGAAAGAATAAAACCACAAGCTGATGCCCATTAGATGGAAACTTTAAATGCACAACAATGCAATCACGGTCACTGTTCCACTCACATGAAGAGAAAATGAAGCCACGTGGGGTACGATGTATGCTTCCATCAAGGCGCACATCTTAGGAAGGAGAGCAGAAAGTGAAGGAAGGGCTGGATTATGTATGAAATACATTCAAAGAGGAAGGTGTTTCTTTGTGGACTTGACATATTGCATAATTAAAAAAAAAAAAACTTAAAGATTGGTCCTTGCAACAGTTCAGAACTGGATAGAAACTTGGACTCCACCAACCAGGATAACCATGTTAAACAGCTCTGTGCCTCAACTTCTTCATCTGAAAAATGGGGCTGATAACGCCTGACAGGCTGAACCCTAATTGCCTGGATGAAAATCACTGGCACGATAGCAACTTTGTCAGTTGGACCATCACTTTACCCAGGCAGAGTGCACAACCCATTCCAATAAACTGTCACTGCAGGAAAACAAAAGTATTCTGCAAGCTTTAAGGGCATCTCAGCCAAGAAGCAAAGCTAAGTAGCCTCCTGAGACCTCCTCACCCCAGGCAGCCAGGTTCCTGTTAGGCTGGCCCCAAACCACCCATGCCCCTGGAACACTTGCCTCCTGGATGAGAGAATAGTCCTTACTGAGACCCATTCTTAGAACCTAGCATTTCCAGGACCATTTCACCAACAGAGTCTGGGTTCAGGGAGAGCTGGCAAAGACAAATGAGGCTTTCTCTGGCTTGTATCAGATGGCGGGCTGGCAGAGACACATCTGTTTGGCTAAAATACAGGACAGCACTGGCCAGGGACCAAGCTGTGAGGTCAAAGCCAATTGACCAACCTGTAAAAGGGCTCTGAAAAAGCTGTTTTCTTGCCTTAAGCAGAACGGATGGGCACCTTCTCAACAGAACCAACCTCCAAGACACAATGCATATCTTCATTATACCAGGGACAGAACAAATTGCCCAGTAAATGTACACGGGGTGACGGAACTGGGAGTGTGTGGGCGCTGGCTTAGCAGGGGGCACAAGCAGGAAATGGGTAAAGAGGAGTAGTGACCAAAGCCCCCCCCCCGGGGAAGAGACACTCCAGACAATTTGTGCTGATTTTCTTCTGACTGAAAACGGGAGGAACCCATGGATTACTCAACCTTAATTGATGTTTTTGCAGCAAAGGAAATGAAAGGTGCTTAATTCACATGTACACTTTCCAAAAGCCATTACCAAGCTGTTGCCCCCATCAGCCAAACTAGTGGGTTTTCATGGCATTCCCCCATCCACATTCAAACCTGCGCTTGGTGGGTTATCAATCCCTAGGCAACTGGCTGGCTGGGCTCTTTTTAGAAAGAGAAGTCAACTTGAAGAAGAGCTATTATTTTTCTTTTTTTAGTTTTTCAAGACACAGTTTCTCTGTGTAGCTTTGGAGCCTATCCTGGCACTCGCTCTGGAGACCAAGCTGGCCTCAAACTCACAGAGATTCGCCTGCCTCTACGAGTGCTGGGATAAAGGGGTCTGCCACCAACACCCAGCTTTTAAACTCTTCTTTCTCTCTCTCTCCTTTTTTTTTTTTTTTTGTGAAGAAATGCTACTAAAAAACCAGTCTGGACAGAGAATGAACCAACACCTTTGGTCTCTATTGAACTTGTCTTACTCAAGTTGAGTTTTTTGTTTGTTTGTTTTTTCTTTTTTCTTTCTTTTTTTTTTCTGGTCTTAACCTCAAGATAACATTTAAGGATTTACCTGAAATCACTTAGGTCCCAAGGGAACAGCTCTAAATTCTTGAACAAGGCTTTAACCACTCAGAGTTCATTTTCTCCATCTGTCTGACCGGAACATTAGGAAGACCGGAACAGACTAGCCTCACAGAAGGTTCTAATGAAATGCATGAGTCAGCCATTGGTGATGCATGACACAGATTGATGGACCACAAACATTATTTCTTTCCCTAGCATTTATGGGAACGGGTAATTTTCACATATATTACCGATAAAACATAATGAGTTTGAGAGAAGGTGTTGGAGGATATGCCACATGTAATGGGTTTTATTAACCAGCTGATTGCTCCTACTCTGACCCAGTGTACCACCCCAGATGACTCAGAAACCTACAGTGAACTTTGTAAAACCAGCACAAGAACAAACTGCAAATTCTTACACAAATGAGTTAACATTTCCAATCAGACCTAACCAGCTAAGGGGAGAGCATATGTGTCCTCAACAAACCCTCTCAAGGCTGTGCTTTCTAGTGAGCAAAGGCAATTTCATTCCAGCTGTTGCTGTTAAACACATCTAAAAGGTAGAGGGAAATGAGAGGGCCAGGATGTTTGTACAGTAAGAAAGAGCTGCCCCAGCAGCATGACATCTCATCTAGGGAAGCCCTCTCGCCAGCCAGGCTGCTAAAGATGCTTTTGCATCCAGCTGCTCGGCCCACTGGGCAGCTCCCAAACTGCCCAGAGGGCATGCATAGGGAACAAAAATCTCAAAGAAAAAGCTCCAGAAAAAACCAGTTGCTTTCTATATTTGACAAGTATTTCTTTTGTAATTAAAAAAATAAACACAATAGAACTCACAGGGAAGAGAAAGAGGGAGGAAAGAAGGGAGGAGGAGAGAAGGAAGGAAGTCAGAGTGATTAAATGGATACAATTGAGGTAGAAAACTTGAGCATGTTAACTCCTAATTGCAAAGAGTTGAGGACAGACAGGCTGAGAGGACATAATGGCCCATTTACAAACTTCGATTGGAGTCCGATGTGCAACACGACATCACATTTATAAACTTTGAAGAAGAGGAGCAATGATGCCGAATTGACCAGCAAGGGACATGGGTAGATTTGGGATATTAGCAAACAACACTGTCTTAATCATGACAAGAGAAGACAAAAAAAAAATAGATTAAGGCCCAGAAGGAAGCCACCATAGCACTAGTGATACCCCAGAGAACTTACTCTAGAAAGACAACAGTTAGAAACCAAATGTCTCCCTAAGTCCATCCCAGTCACTTTATTACTCTGAATATGAGCCCTGTCAATTTCCTTCATGCCCCCCATAAGTCTCAGAACTACAGTTCTCCATCCTTTTATGAAGCCTCTTCAAAGCTATACAGGGAAATTTCCATTTACAGAGTCTCTTTGAGTGTCCCAAGCTCTGTCACTGGCAATACTTCATTGACCAGAGTCATACTATTGCCCTCCTTCATGGTCCTTGCCTGGCACTCCTCATTCTCCCCAGGCTGCCCATCCTCAGCTTTTCTTGGCCCTTGCTGCCACCTGTCTTCTGATAGCTGATAGGTGCTGCACTCTGTAGTCCTTCAGGTGGTGTGCCATGGTTCCAGCCCACCAAAGCTCCAATGCCATGTGCAGTCAGCCCATCAACAGAGCTCTGACCTCCAAACTCCTTGAGAACTGGTCAAACAAGCACTAACCCAGAGCTCTTCTTCTTAATCCCCTTATGCCTGTATCCCCAGCCTGTGTAGACCTGTATCCCCAGCTGGTGTAGACATACTGCCTGATCTTCTCAGAAAGTGAGCGCTGCTTAGGTTCCAGGTAACACAGTTCTTTCTGCTTCATTACACAATTTTCTCTTTAGAAGTATCCCTTCTGAGGGGTGGAGGTGAGGGGAGGGAGAGGGAGAAGGGATTGATATGTGAAACAAGCGTGTTCCTAACTTGAACTAATAAAAAAAAAAATAGAATAGAATTATCACTGGTTAGAAGTGAAAATAAAAAAAAAGAAGTATCCCTTCTGAGGAGATGAAGGTGAAGAGACAGAAGGGCCATAGGCTATAGGACCTCAGTGTTCAGTAGAAGAAGCAGATGTCTAGATAACTGGCCATGCTACTAAGCAAGAGTCTAGTCTAGAGTAAATCAAGTTGATGCATTGGTTTTCAGGCATCAACAAAATATCAGTGCTGTCTTTCAGTCTATCAGTGAATCCTGTCTTCCCACCCTCCATTCTTGTCCAAGTCACCATTACTTCCCACCTGTCTCTGCCTGTGACTCCTGTAAGCCATCAGTATGGCAGCCAGAGGAGTCAGATCCAAAGGTAAGTCATGTCTAGGAGTTGTAAACCCAGAGCCCTCTGCATGCATACACATCCTCCCTTGGACCCCATGTGCCCATCCTCACTTGATCCCCAACAGTCCATATGCTCTGGCTCTCCTTGTGTGTGTCCTCATTTCCAGTTGTGCACCCCACACTCATTGTGAGTCACACTGGCCTCCCTACTGCTTACTCTAGACTTCCAGACACACTTGTGACAGTTTGAATGTAATTGCCCCCCCATAATCTCATAGGGAGTAGCACTATTAGGAGGTGTGTCATTGTTGGAGTAGGTGTGGCCTTGTTTCAGGAAGTGTGTCACTGTGGGGTGGGCTTTGAGGTTCCCTATGCTCACAATACCTCCAAGTGTCTCAGTCAACTTCCTGTTGCCTGCAAGATGTAGGACTCTCAGCTTCTCCTCCAGTACCATGTCTGTCTGTATGCCACTATGCTCCCGACCGTGATGATAATGGACTGAACCTCTGGAACTGTAAGTGAGCCCCCTCAATTAAATTTTTATTTATAAGAGTTGCCATTGTCATGGTATCTCATCACAGAAATAGAAACTCTAAGACACCAATCCTTCCCAGAGCCTTAGCATGGTATATGGTGCTCTGCATGGTGCTCCTGTTGGATATATGAGTGCCCAGCTACTTATCCTCAGTCCCTGGTCAGGAGATGTCTCCCCCCCCCCCCCCCGCCACTGAAGATGGTTACCATCTCTGTTACATACTTACCTTGTTATTGCCAGTATCTCCTCCCTAGACGATAAGATCAACATGGTAAGAAGTTTTTACTATGTGTACCCAGTGTCTGATAAATCGTTGTTGAATGATGAAACCACTGAAGGTGAGAGGAGATGGAGGAGACAATTCAGAAGACGACAAAGGACTAAAATGTTTCTGATGGTCACATTGCTGCACATTGACCCCAGGTCGCTCTTTAAGGGAAAAGGGCAATTTTCTACAAGTCTGAATGTGACCTACCATCTCTAAGGCAGAAACCTGGTTTATACCCTCTCTGAGGAATCAGGTTCACAGTGACCAAATCATCAAGTCAGAAAACCATCTATTTCCTAATAAAAAGGAAACAAACCCACTATTGCTTGGGTAGGACAAGCCCAGGAAAATGTGATGGGTATGGCCCCTGCCCCCTGGGGGGGACCAACACTAATCAGAAAGCATTGGTGATCATAAATCAGTCTTGAAGAAAGTGGGGAGAGGTAATGGGTAACTATCAGCAGGTTCAAATGGTCTATGGAACAAGAGGGCATCAAAATTCTTATGGTTGCAAGTGACAGGAAGTCCCACTCAACTAGTTTAGACTAAAGGAGTGCCTAGAACTAAAGTGGGCCACAAGTAGAGCTGCCTTCATGCATGACTTAACACAGAGCTCAGAGGGATCTAGCTTCCCTGTACATCTTATCCCCAGTTTCCCTTGTCTGGCTTTATTTTTAAGGTAAGTTCTCACTACATGGTAGCAAGGAGGCTGTAGCAGCACCAGCCTTCCATTAACATTTCCAAAACTAGGTAAATTTATTTTCTAACAGTCCAAAATCAGCAAGGACATAGTTTTATTTTCTAATAGTCCTTGATGCCTGTGCTATAGTCAAAGGAATAAAGAATTCTTACTAACCTCTGCTCATTTTATGATCCATCCCTTAGACCAGAGAGGGATCAGACTTAAAAACATATTAGCACAAGGGACGGCAAATCTCAAGTATTCGTTGAAGACCATTAGTCAAAACAGAATGGGAAGTTATGAAGAAGAAATTATTTAAATGTTCACCACACCCACAATTTATTAGGGTATGTTCTTGCCAATACAGTGGGAACTCTCAGCATGCTGAGTATACCTTTGACAGAAACTTATGCTTGCCTTCAACAGGAATCCTGGAAGCCTAGAAGCCAGAACTCTCTATTCCTGACCAGAGTAGAGATAGCACTTCTTCTCCTGGCCTTGGATGACCAACCCTCCTCCTCCTCCTCCTCCTCCTCCTCCTCCTCTTCCTTCTTCTTCTTCTTCTTCTTCTTCTTCTTTTTCTTCTTCTTCTTCTTCTTCTTCTTCTTCTTCTTCTTCTTCTTCTTCTTCTTCTTCTTCTTCTTCTTCTTCTTCTTCCCCTTTTCTCATTGGGGGACCTGCAACCCAGCTCCCAAATAATCACACAGAGACTTATTCTTTCTTATGAATGCACACCTTTAGCTTGGCTTATTTCTAGCCACATTTTCTTAAATTATCCCATCTACCTTTTGCCTCTTTGTCAATTTCTGTATCTCTTTTCTTTCCTTTGTATTCTGTGTCTTGCTGTGTGACTGGGTGGCTGGCCCCTGGCATCATACTCTTCTCCTTTTCTCATTCCTCCTTCTCTCTTTTTCTTTCTATTTATTTTCTCTGCCTGGAAGCCCTGCCTATCCCTCTCCTGCCTAGCTTTTGACTGTTCAGCTCTTTATTATACCAATCAGGTATTTTAGGCAGTCAAAGTAACACAGCTTCACAGAGTTAAACAAATGCAGCATAAATGAATGCAACACACCTTTGCATCATTAAAAAACATTCCACAGCATAAACAAATATAACTGATCTTCAACTAATATTCCACAACAGCCCCAGCTAGCACAGTTGCCAGTTCCAGGCCAGACTCCAGGCTTCCAAGCTTTTCATTCTCTCTCCTATAGATGAATCTCCAACTCTGAGTTCAACCCAAGTAACTAGGGCTGTTTGTGAGTAGAATGCATTTGGTCCTTAATGTGGTAAATTACTGATACAAAATCCGTAAGGTTAGGATAACTTTTAATAGATAAATGCCAGTCAACAGCAAGCCAGAGTGTGCCAAAGCAGCAAGGCGAGAAAGCTCCGATGTGCCTTGTCTGTTCCTTTAAAACCTCTCCTGCGTCACTCTGACATCACCTTGACCACACCTTGATGGGTATGGTTGGGCACACCTGTAGCCACTCCTTAGAAGGCGTGGTTACAGTGTCTCCCTACAATTCCCCTTTTAGTCTAAGAGAGGATTAAAACTTAACAGTATCCTAAATTAACAATCATGAAGGTGAAATATAAGAAGATACAACAATCAGCTTATGTCATATCCTATGTCCATTTTAACTAAAACCAGCGGAGGCGGTGGCAGCAGCGGTGGCTATGGTGTGGTGGCTCAATTCTCCCAATGCCTGGCTGAGTTTCAGACGTGGTTAAGAACCAACTGGTTGAGGTTCAATGTAGACAAGATGGATGTGATGCTGTAGAAAATGAGCATCAGATGGTTATGTTTAATTGGTTTACAGACTGTCTCTGGATTCCTTTCCTGTCAAATTACAAGGAGGCTCAGCAACATCAGAGGACCATGAGTTTGATCCATCAGCTGACATGCTGGTTCATGATTTTCATGATGAGCAAACATTAGAAGAAGAAGAAATGATGGAAGGAGAGACAAACTTCAGTTCTGAAATAGAGGATCTTGCAAGGGAAGGCGACATGCCAATCCACGAGCTTCTCAGCATCTTTGGTTATGACAGTACTGTTCGGTTACCTGAAGAAGATGAGGAGGAAGAGGAAGAGGAGGGGGAAGGTAAAGATGATGAAGATGCTGATAAAATGATGACAACAGTGGCTGTAGTGGGGAAAATAAAGAAGAGAACATAAAGGATTCATCAGACCAGGAGGGTGAAACTCAGTCTTCCAATGATGATCCCTCACAATCTGTTACTTCCCAAGATGCTCAGGAAATAATCTGCCCTTATCGTCGTCGTTGTAAATATTTTGATACAAATAGTGAAATAGAAGAAGAATCTGAAGAAGATGAAGATTATAGTCCATCAGAAGACTGGAAAAAGGAAATCATGGTGGGCTCCACGTTTCAAGCTGAGATTCCAGTAGGCATTTGCAGATAGAAAGAAAATGGAAGTGTATATGAAAATGATGACCAGCTTCTGTGGGACCCAGAGTATTTACCAGAGGATAAAGTGATTGTATTTCTTAAGGATGCATCCAGAAGAACAGGTGATGGAAGAGGTGTAGAAGCAATTCCTGAAGGATCTCACATTAAAGACAGCGAACAGGCTTTATGAACTTTATGAACAGGTTCACAGACAGTGAACCAATATGAATTGGTTAAATGCAATTTGAATACAGAAGAAGCCTTGAGAAGATTGAGATTTAATGCCAAAGCAGCAAGGCAAGAGAGCTCCCATGTGCCTTGTCTGTCCCTTTAAAACCTCTCCTGCATCACCCTGACATCACCTTGACCACACCTTGATGGGCGTGGTAAGACATACCTGTAGCCACTCCTTAGGAGGCGTGGTTATGGTGTCTCCCTACAGGTCCTCTATAGACTGCAGGGACACACTTATGGGAAACCCCTGCAAGCTTGCTTTCTTTAAAGTCTTATGCTTTACCTTTAATATTGAACATGGACTTTTGCAATCAGTTTGATTAAGATTTTATTTACCTGCCAACACAAATCGAATTTCAAGAATTTCATACATGTTATCCCTCTCCACCCCCTACTGAGTCCCACTTGCCTGTGTCATTTGTCCACTTACACACCTGGGTGGAATCCACATCACAATGCATAGAACTCAGATCCTCAGATGCCTACTAAGGGGCCAGTACTGAACCATAAAGTACAGAGGGTACAGTGTGGAGTAAAATTACCAGGGAGAAAGTCAGAGAGTCAAATTACCTCCCTAGTCCTCACATGTGCTGTTCTGAAACACAGTCTTTCCCTTCCTCCACTGCCTGTCAGGTAACCAGTGAGGCGAATAAGGTAGTGATGAAGCAAGGTTAAGGCTGTTGGGTGTGTTCCCCATTTCCACTCACCTCAGGCTTCTTCTCTCACCTTTGTTGCCATCTCCTTCTTAAATCAGGTCATAGTCTCTGCTCTCTGAAGGGCCCTGATAGTGTACTTTGGCTCTCAGGAGACTTCCCAGTTATATAGATCTCAGTATAGTTCCCCCAGATCTGACCACAAACAGAAAGAAGAGAGGAAGAGCCCAACCCGAGACAACAACATATAGCTGAAGCCTAGAACTGTGCAGTCTAGAATGGAGCAGGACAATGAGGAAACTAGGAAGAATGACAGCCAGGGATGAACAATTGAGTGGGCTCAGGAGCCAAGCCTAAGGGTGCTGACCAGGGCTTGTCTCTATCCAACCCAGATTCTAAAATGTTACCCAGGGAGTTCTCCCACCTTTTTCAATAAGTGCAACTAAAGCAGTGGCCCCTCAGCTATGTTTGGACAAAAAAAAAAAAAAAAAAAAGTGTGAGCAGTACAGGAAATGAAGGTCAGGATGTGACAGGCACCCTGGAGAGCTTGAGCACTGTGTAAATGACAGGGAGTCAACAGAACAGAGCAAAGGTGTGAGCAGATCTGACCTCTAACAACATGCGCCTGTGGCTGAGTGATCAGATAGTGAAGAAATATATTAGGCAGCTTTGCCCCCTTCAAGCTGATGAGTCCTGGAATGAGGCAAGGTGTCAACACTGACCTGAAGTTGAGCTGAGCTGCAGTGACACCAGTTAGAAAACAGGGGAGGGGCAAACCATTGTTACTTCCAGGACACATCAGTAGGAGATCCATTCTGGGCATCTGAGCATACTTGCCTGAGAGTCTCAGAACAGAGACAGGAAGTGAAGTGGCATGCATATGCTGGGGTGTTAGAATCCAAAGCAGATACTGAGGCTGACTGTGGCCTTCCACAGGTGAGAAGGCACTGAGGGTAGAACTCAGCACAACCAAACAGCTGAACAACAGAGAAATGGGAACAGGGAGGTGGAATCAGGAAAACCAAATCTCAAAAGCTCCAAACAAGAACCCCGCCCCCCAAGATACAGGCTAGACAGCCATGTTAGATAACTGAACCAGAGCAAAACACTAGCTCCCCTTCAAGGGAATCTAACAGAGATCTGCTGCCTGTGTGACCAAGGCCTCACAACACTCAGTTGTCCATCCATCATGGTGAAGGGACCAGCTCCCCATTTCAGCAGCCATAACAGCCTAGTACTTGCTTGCCTGACCTTGCCTTGGTCACTAGGAGGTCAAATGCCTGCCTCGTGGCAAGGAACCAATCAGAAGTTAGCTGGTGATGCTATGCTCTATGGCTCTGGGTGTGCTTTATGGACAAGTGCACAGCAATGATGTGCAGAGCATAGCAACCACCCTGGGAGGGCTTATGGGCCATAACAACCAGTTGACCAATCAACACAGGGCAAACCCTCCAAGCCTGGAGGCACACCAATCCTGAGCCTGTGCGTACCCCTTATGCTGCCCTATAAGATCTCTATGCTGTGGCTTCACAGCATCTTTGCTAGCCATCTGCCATGGTGAATGGATGAAAGGCCCAAGCTAACATGGGGTTAGCTTGTTAAACAACTACAAGAAAGCCTAGTGCTGTTTGCATCAAGCTTTCGCCTCCACATGGTGATTGGGGTGGCCGCAGTCCTGGACCAAGATCTTGGGGGCCTAAGCCTCCAGAGCTCTTTCAATGGAACTCTGGGAGGGCAGGAACTCTCGCTTTCCCTCTGATGGACCTACTTGCCCACAGAGGGGAGAGCCATGGCTTGGACAGGTGGGCAGAGCCACTTACAAAGGCAGAACCTCGAGGCTCCTTTGCTGGCCCTGGAGCTTTTATTACCCTGTTGTTCATTTGCTTTCATCAGAGTCCCCCAAAGGCTGGGGAGATCAGGATGGGCTGTCTGTGCCCTGCAGTTTGCTACAGTAATAGAGCTGAGTCAGAAAAGATGTGTATTCACTTGGAAAGTGTTAGGTTGAGCAGGTGACCTGGGGCTGCTTTAGTTCTTATATCCTCTCCAGAGGGGATCAGCTCTGCGGTGTTGACAATGGAGGCATTTGTTAGCAAGCCTTGGGAGTTTTCTTGTGATCGCTCGTAATAACTTAGTTGAACCTTTGGACAAAGAAAAGGCAAAACAAGGACTCTCCATGTCCTTAACCTGGCACCATAAGAGACATGCCACACATCACCCCATTTCATGTTCAAAGTGACCATGTGTGATGGATGTTGATATTAACCACATCCATTTAACTCACAGGGAAACATGAAAGTGGAGAAGTCACAGAGAGCAGGGAAGAGTGGGGATAACATAGCAACCTAGAACATCACTTGGCTCAAGCAACACCCACAACCCTTTCCCAGCAAGGCCCTTAGCAACCTGGGAACCCACCTATATCGAGCTCCATGTACACCTATCTCACAACAACAACAACAACAACAACAACAACAACCAAAAAAAAACCCCAAAACAACCTGTTATTCATTTCAACCTAAAGTACTATGACAGCCCTTAGAACCCTCCTATAAAGGCCAAATAGCCTGAAACTCATGGCAGCTGGGGCCAGTTCAGACCAGACTGGTTTCAGGTACACACGCGCGTGGTATAGCAGGCTGCACCTTCTGAGTGAATAGGGAACCCCCTGCCCAGCCTCCATCTTTTGCTGTGCATGATTAGGGGTGTATATGATCAAAACCAGATGCATTAGGGAGAGAACACCCACAGGGAAGAAAGGCTTATGTAACCCAAGTCTGTCAATCAAAATAGAAAACCACCCACACTCTGTCCCTAGCAACCAACAAACACTTCTTCCTCTCAGACCCCTAAAAAAAAAAAAAACCCAAGCAGCTACCCAGCTACCTGATGCTTCTGAGTGTCATGTTTGCTAAGGGCCTGCTGCTCCCTGCTGTGTAACCACCCTGCCCTTCCAGCTTTGCTACTGAAAGGAGCCTATGCTACTCTGCTCTCTCTCTCTCTCTCTCTCTCTCTCTCTCTCACTGTGTGTGTGTGTGTGTGTGTGTGTGTGTGTGTGTGTGTGTGTGTGTGCATTTTCCCAGTTCTTTGAACAAGACACTAAGAATCTAGAAACACACAGTCCAGACAAAAAACACATTTTCAGTTTAGAGTGACAACACGGGAGTTCACAAAACTCTTCCACTTGTAACATTCCCTCTTGATTCATAGACACACTGACTGATAATGCAGCCTGTATTAACAGCCCCTCAAATTTTACTTGACTTGCTCAAAATCCAGTTTGGGCCAGCAGGCCTCTGAGTTCAGTAAACTTTTAGCCTATCCCCCAGGAGCAAACCTGAGAGGACAGACAGGCAAATTCCTGTCATTGGCAGAGAATTCCCTATTCCAGGGGTCTCCTGGATGGGCCATGTTTCAGAGCGAGCTCCGAGGAGTGGAAATTCCAGGTGGGCATCAATGTGGGGGCCATGATCACTGCTTAATGAAGGCCCAGTCTTCTGATCTGGAGGTGTCAGAAGTGCAATCCTTGTGCTTGCCTTCTCCATCTACCTTTCTGTATCTCAGCTGACATAGACTCCAGCAGGAGGATATCTAGGCTGCTCATTGTATGTTATAAAACTTCAGGCTCCATGTCTTCATTGGTTTTCTGTTGGTTTGCATAAGTATCACAGACTGAGTTAATCAAAAAGAACAAATATGGGCTAATGAGATGCCTCAGTAGGTAACAGTGCCTGCCTCCAAGCTTGATGATCTAAGTTCGAGCCCCTGGCCCCACATGGTGAAATTAGAGAATGGAACTCCAGAAAATTGTCCTCTTATCTACACACACACGCACACAGTGACACTCACACATGCACAGGGTGAATGTACGTACACACCTAACAATAAATAAAATGAAAATGTAAAATGCAATTTAAAACATTTAAGGAAACCTGGAAAGTTCAAGATCGGGCAGCTACATGTGGTAAGTCATCCTTGCCCGTAGGGACTCTTCTGCAGATTCCCAAGGTGATGTGGGCCATGGAGATGCAGCATTCCTGCTAAGGGTTTTCCTTTGCTTATAAAAGCACTGTCCCTTTGGGATAGGATCTCACCCTGGCATCCTCATTTAATCTTAGTCACCTCTCAAGCGTTCTGTTTCCAAATACTCTGGCTGGGTGGAGCCTCCTCTCCTTACCTCTCTCAGTGGAGATTAAATTTCAACACAAGTTTTCACAGAAAGTCAAGCCATAAATTTGGTCCAACATCTCTTCTCCACATCATAGGCCTCATTCTGCCATTGTTCTGACTCCTGGCCACATAACGCCCCTAGGAACTTGTGTGTTTGCATTATACTCTCATTTAATGTGCCCTGATCAGTACTTCCTGCTCATGTGCCCTGCCTGTGTAGTGTGAATGTAAGGGAATATGCCTTACTCCTCTTTGTACCATCCACAAACAGAAGGTTTTAAAAATGTAATCTGACTGAAGGCCCCATCATTTTTTTTTTTTACTGCAACATCTATTCATAAAGGAAATATCCATCTTGCAGTTGAATGAGCTTCAGTCACTTGCTGGAGGGAAATGATGGCAATGGACTTTTGGATCATCTTAGAGTTTCTATTGTTGCAACGAAACACCATGGCCAAAGAGCAAGTTGGGAAGAAAAGGGTTTATTTGGCTTGCACGTTCATGCATTGCTGTTCATTATTGAAGGAAGTCAGGATAGGAACTCAAACAGAGCAGGATCCTGGAGGCAGAAGCTGATGCAGAAGTCATGGAGGGATGCTGCTTACCGACTTGCTCCTCATGACTTGCACAGCCTGCTTTCTTATAGAACCTAGGTCCAACAGCCCAGGGATGGCACCACCCACCAAGGGCTGAGCCCTCCCCCATTGATAGTTAATTGAGAAAATGCCTTACAACTGGATCTCAAGGAGGCATTTCCTCAACTGAGGCTCTCCTTCCTCTCTGATGACTCTAGCTGTGTCAAGTTGACACACAAAAACAGCCAGTTCACTAGCTCCTAGCTGTGTCACATTGACACACAAAACGAGCCAGTCAGGGATTTACTTTGTCATAGTGTCTTCTTTTTCAAGCAGGTGGTCATGACTCTGTTCCCTCGAGAAGGCATCCTGACCAGTCACAAGTTTTGGGTTCCGTTGCTCCCTTTTGGTAAGACCAGCCAGTGGAGAACAGCACTTATTAAGCCCCTTACCAAAATCTTTAGTTTACCATGAAGAATACTAAGAAGCACTATACTCATATCAAGTATTGGGGTCACGATTTCTTATTTTTCAAAATAGCTTCTTGATTTTAGGGCTGGAAATGGCCTAGAAATCGGGCACATTCCCATTTACAGATGAGGCAATAGATGATGCTCAGAGCACATCACATGCTGAGCGGCCCTCTCAGCTTGCAGGCATGGACCAACCCATTTCACAGGTGAGGAAACTAAGGCACTGAATTGGCTTGACCCAGGCTAGTGATTCCTCTAGCACACAGCAGAGCTGAATCTAGACTTGCAACTTCCCAGCTCCTGGTCTGGTGTTCTTTACACTTAGTGATTGGCTCTCTCCTTTGGCCAAGGAACAAGGGATGAGCATCCTAAGAGGAAATAAATAAACTAAACTACCCATGACATTGCATCTGACCTTGGCTCGTGCCAGCTTACAGCACTGCTTCTGAAAGCTTTTCTGCTTCAGAGTGCTGTCTCTTTTCCTAGTGCTTGCTGGCTCTGCTCCACTCCCAGCCTCCTCTGCTTCCCAGGCTGCCTTGAGGCATATCGTGTGACAACCCTGAATACCTAATCATCTGTTAGAGACAGTTTTGAGCTGAAGGCTGAATAGCTCCCTGTCATTTTAATTAATGAAAAGTGCGTTGTCTGAAGCTCCCTACAGCAGCAAGTCCCATTTGTTGGAAGATGTTTTAGCTCTAAGTGATATGATTCATTGTGCAGCCCTATTTGCCTGGAACAGCAGTGGGGATCTGGAACTCGTCAGGCTGTAGACCCAGTAAGGCCTCCAGGGAGAGGCACCCCCTCAGAAGGACAGTAAGGAGCTCCACAGATGGAAATCACTTGATGTCCTTGAACATAAAAGTGGAGCTAGAGGGGACAAAGTTGGCCAGACTTGACAGCCAACTCCTTGGCCACTTTGCAGGCTGTCAGCTGACAGTTGCATTTGAATGCACAATGTTTATTGTGGGAGACCACTTTCCATGGGAATCAAGAGAACTCTGTGAACCAGGTTTCCAGCCCAAGAAATTCAGACCTGCCTAGGAACTCAAGACATAGAGGACCTGCTATCATTTGTTCCTACCTGGCTGGTACCTGCTTCCTTTCTCCTGGGGACAGTACGTGACCCTTCCTTGTGCTGCCCCTCTCTAGCCATGGAGATTGAATTGTCCCTTTATGGAGGGACTGGGAAAGCTCAGAGGGCTCAAGAAACTTGCAATACTCCCCTCACAGAACACAGGATAGCAAAGGCATCTCTTTTTAGGTTGTATGAGAGGTAACCGGCTGGAGAAGAGGAGAATGCTCAGTGGTGTAGTGGCCTGCGAGTTGTATGGAGAATTCCAAGGATACAGCTTTCATAAATAATCCCTCACACTGGGGATCCCCAGTCACCCCCATCCCCATAAGTAACCCCTTGCCCTATGTAACTATAAGTAATCCCAATTAACCCTTTGGTTCACTGGGATGGGCTTGGCTAGTACAGCTTCTCTGGTACACTGTTGGCCTCTCTTGCTGAGACAAATACAAATCCCCCCAAGCAAAGTCACCATTGAGTCCCCATAGCCAAATCTCAGCAGTAAGGGCTTAACAACTTAGACTGCCTGAGATCACCTGGAGGGCCCGGTGAGACCCTTTCTAATTAATATGTCCTCTGAGACCCTGGACAGCATCTCCTTAGCTTCTGCTCTACCCCTGTCCTCTATCTGCATTCATCACACTGAACTGCAACTGTGTGCTTATGGGTCTGTCTTCCTTTTCATATTGGGCTTTAAGACTGGGATCTTTCAACTGTTTTCCTATCAGTGGTCTCTAGAACATTGTTGGGCATATGGTGCTCCGTAAATGTGGCATGCACAAGTTAAGTTCAGGACTCATGCACAAACTATAAATAGTCATGTACATACCAAATGCATAGGCAGTTGAGCAGACTTGGGTGGCTTTGTCAACTTCAAGGCACCCGGAGGCTTAATTGTAGTTGTTGGGGGGGGGGGTCAGATGAACCCCTTCTGATAGATCTTCCTGGTTGTATACAGACAAATAATCCAAGATTAATTGACCATCCTGGCAGACACTCAAAGTCACCCCCAAGGTCATGCTAAGAACCCAGGCAGGAAAGCTCCCTCTTCAGAACTGAGATGGTCCTCTGGGTCTTGCTCTGGACCAGGGATAGGTTGAATTTGAGAACCTAGAGAGGATGAGGGTTGCACATCTGCCCTAAAATTTCATGGTGCCGAGTTTCAGAAACAAAATGCTTGGTCCTCCTGAAGTGACTTCAGACTGCCTGAAGCTGGTGTTTCAAAACAGTGATCTCTGCTGTAAGAAACAGTCACACCATAAAACAGGTTTAGAGCAATCCATTTCACCCCTTGTAAAATGCATGAACTCAATCAATAAACATACTTCCACAGCTTGGGAGCCCCAGGACAAGCTTGCCTCAAATGGAAGAATTTCACCATTGGAGGTGACTCAACCATGCTCTCAAGATGAACAAACTCTAGCCAAGTTGCACTTTCCCCTTCCTTTTTGGCTTAAGGAGAGCTAATGCATCTTGCCAATTTCCCAAGTTAGAATTCAGGAAAAAAGCAAAAGTAAGAATCATGTCTCATTGATCCGCAATACTCTTCCAAATACACTTTTTATGGCCCTAAGCACCTCTGATGGAAGGAAAATGTTTCCGTTTTGTATGGTCTGTCTCTAGTAAATCTATAAACCCTGCTGATTTTCATGACATTCCCGTCCTTTAGTTGTTTTCAAAATGACGGTCTATTGACCCAGCCATCGCCGGGTCTTGAGTTCATGGGAAAGGACATTGCCATCATATTGTTTGTCACTGTTGTTATTTCACTGCAGGGCAGAAGCAAGCAGTCACATTTTAAGAACATTTGCTTCCCCTTCAAATGGGGACCAATCACCAAGCCTGTGATGCCTGCAGACACTAAGCTGGCTCTCGGGGGTTGTGTGTTCATTGTCCTTCAGTTTTTAATTATTCTCACACAAGCAGCTTCTAGAACAGCACCTAGCTCACGCTATGAGCCCATTAGATGCTGGGTAAATGAGTGACAAGACACCAATACCCATATTATCAACACTGCTATAGGGATCATATGGACAAGTGGGCATGCAACCTTATGTGTTCCAAACATGACAGGCAGGCAAGGTTCTTTCTGTTGAGACGTTGCATTGCTAACACTTTCTCTGCTTCCTGTTTGAGGTCCCAAACTGTCCTCTTATGCTGGGAGGTCAAGGGAGACTATGGACCTTATCTTTGTTTTGAATGACTGGAGGTAACAACTGGGAATAGACCCTCTCCTCACTACCTGGTCCTCATCCTTCTCAAATCAAAGACACCTGCTATTTTTAGACCAACCGTTGGCCCTACTATCCAGGAAAGGTGAGACTAAGCCAATGACTCCATCTTTCTAAGTTTCCATTTCTCCAGCTGTTAACTGGTGTTCAGAATGCCTCCAGGCATGAACCATCATGGATCTGGGTGAAGCTATGGATATGGGGTTCCCTATAGGAAGTATCCAGGAGCTGTTGCAGTCCACATTATTGATCTTGTCGTGACTTGCCTGGGAGTTCTGTCTCTGAGTCAAAGCTAAGCTAAGCACTTCCCGAGCTGGTCCATCTTCAGTCTTAATCTTGACACCAGCATTCCTTTGTGCACCTTCCTTTAGTATTCTGTCAACCAAACAACCTTCCCCTTTGCCAGATTTGTGAAATGCTGTTTGAGTTTCTAAGACACTTAGAAAGTGCCTTCTATTGAGAAAAGATTCATGCCAGTCATGGTCCCCTGAAGAGGTCAGGCAATAACTTATCCCTCACCTTCCCTTTTGGAATAGAAACTTAACTTCCTTGAGAGCACTGGGTCTGGCTGGCCCAACTTTAGGTAAGGCTCTGAGATGGTACTGCCTAGGCATTTACCATTTCTTCTGTGCTTACTTATGTACCAGGTCCTGCTAACTTTGCCCCAGTGACATATTCAGGCTCACCCATCAGCACTGGGTCCTTGTTTGGACAATTAGCTAACCAGTAATTAGCCTCCATGCCTTCAGTTTGTTATACACAACGAGCTTATCACTGAAGACCAGACTGACCCTTCAGGGCCTGCCTCTGACTGTGTCACTTCTCAGCCATCTCGTACTTTGAAAACCAAACTGCTTGGCTGCAGGTCCAAGACCATGCATGCCCAGTGTGGCCACTTCTTGGCTGTGCTTCTGACACAGCCCCACATTCATGCTTCTAAAACACCCATGCAAGGACCACGCTTACCCAGGGTGTTTGTAAAGGTGGATACCCAGGCCTGAGCCAACCTCCCTTCCAACCACTGTCAGAGTCAATACCCAAACCCCAAAGTGGAAAGCCCCCATTAGTGGCTGAAGCTCAGCTGTGTCCCAGACAGCTGCTAAAACATGCAGCACCAGACCTTCTGGTTTGCCACACAGCCACCTTGGTACACACTGCTCTCTCTGCCTGCCACCCTAGTTTCTGCCAACTAAATCCTCCCATTCTTCAAAGTGCCTATCAAACACCAACTCCACCAGGCGTTTCTCCCAGGTTCTCGAGTCTATGGCCAAAAGCATGTTCTTTCTCCCTGTTGGATGCCTGCAAAGTCTCCTTCCCTCATCTCTGTAATTTCCTGCCCCTCTTTTAAGTTCTCTGACTTTATATCTCCATTCCTGGCCTCCAGATACAAACCTGAGATGTGTCCTTGCCTGACTACTCTCAATTATCTCCTCATCCATGTTAAGTATAGGAACACTTAACAAATACAATTGTTTGGGGGAAGTCATGAGTTTGTTGATGTAGACCACTTTAAATTGTGGGGCAGGGGGGGCACATAAGCTGTCATAACCACCCATAGGCAGCTTTGCCATAATGCATCTTTGTTCTGTATTTATGCCCCAAGGTTAAGGTGCTTCTCCCATGAATTCCACAGAGAGCAAAGACTACATCATGCCAACCTGGGGGAGCTGGAGGCCTCCATTCAACGCTGTAATTATGAACGGTTTGTACTCAAATTGTTGTTCAGGTAAAAGCAAAGCTGCTTTGCAGGAGGAGGAGAAAAGCAACTGGAGGATGAGGGTGCTGAAATACAAGGAAACCTGTGGTCTTCAAGGCAGAGTAGCAGATGCCGTGAGAATCAGGAAGCAGCAGGCAAGAAGGAAACAGAGAGGAACCTGTGCTTGCCAAATTTCAGGTGCTCATGGTAAGGAAGTTACAAGCCCTGGGAGCCTCTGCCTTTCTGCCTTACACCAGCGAATTGCTCAGGGAGCACACCAGCAGCCTGGCCCAGGTGTCACCACTGAACTGTCGTCTCCCTGGGCCCTGGAACCTGTTAGCAAGTCTATCTATTGTCCTTTTTTATTTTTTAAGATGTATTTATTTTTGTTTTGTGTGTACGGGTCTTTTGCCTGCATGCATGTCTGTGTACCATGTGTGTGCAATGCCCATGTAGGCCAGGAGCAAGGGTTGGATACCTGGGAACTAGAGTTATAGATGATCGTGAGCCACCGTGTAGGTGTTGGGAACTGAGCCCAGGTCCTCTGGAAGAGCAACCAGTGCTCTTAACTGCTAAGACATCTTTCCAGCATTTCTGTTGCCTGTTTAGAGCTTTTCTGGCTAAGATGAATACTCCTAAACTCTTGGAGAAGATCTAAGGGAACATCTTTGTTACTTGAACATGGATTGTGCTTTCCCCCATCATCAATGATCCTTACCTCTAAACAGCAAGGGACCAGACAGGGGCTACCCTGTCAATCAGGACTGGCACTCAGATGACGACATGTTGTACTAGACATGTAGCTGATCAATGGCAAACATGGAACATGAGTGATAAACTTATGAAGCCGGGACTGTGGCTCATTGGTAGAGAGAGGGTTTGCCTGGTATGGGCAAAGCCCTGGCTTCTATCCCTGGTTGTGTACAAACTGGGCCAGGTAGCTCCTGCTTGCAGTCCCAGCAACTGGGAGACAGAGGAAGGAGACAAGAAGCTCAAGGTCCTTCTAGTTTGAGACCTGTCTGCACATTATAAAAAGCTATTTGGAGGTTCTGAGAGGGCAATTGCCCAAGGCTATGTTGCCAGCAGATGGCAGTGTCTTTCAATGGGGCAGGCTGCAGTCTCCACTGAAACTGCCTCCCTTGTTATCCTTGCATCTTTCTGACTCTGGCACTTCACCTCAACTGAGGACAAAATAGTCTTCCAGGTCCTACCTTTGTGACTTGCCCTTAGTCTGGGCACCATTGGTGACTTCCTCATGCTTCAAATGCACCCTTGGATCAATTGGCTGTAGATTGTTTTAGTTCAACCTTCAAATCTCCCCAAATTCTGACCTTTACTCCTCACCTCCTTGGGTTCATCATCTCTCGTGGAGAACACCGTGATAGCTTCCTAACTGTTCCTCTGGACTCCACCACCCTCCAGTCCTGGCCTCAACCTGCTGTCAGGACATACCTGCTACATAGCAGGAGCATTTGCTCTGCTCCAATCTCGTCTTCCATGGGCTAGTCATCACCCTCTTAGAACACATCTCCATGGCTCCCTCACCATACCACAGAGCCTCCTGCTGTCTAAGGACTCCCCCATAAAACTCTCCCCAATTCTGAGGACCTCCATGGGTTATTGCTCACTTGTTTTCAGTTCTACTCTGAAGCCCCTGGCCAGAGAAAGGTCTCCTGGTCAACTGTCACTAAGACAGCCTGCCCTACCATCTCTGTTCTGCCCTGCATTTGTCACCTGAAATGTTAGAGGTTTGCATGCTGTCCAGTTGTCTCCCTAATAAGGGCATCAGCCCATGAGAGTGAGGACTCCACTCTGATACCTACCTCACCTCAGATGCTTAAAAATATCTCCCAACACACAGTAGGTGTTCAACATGTTTATGTTGAATGATTGTTTGGATGGGCAATGTTGAAGTCCTGATGAGGCCAGGAGGAATCAAAGAAAGCAGCAGCACTCAGCAGGGAAGGCAGGAGGTTGCAGTAGACACAGAAAGGCACTCACGCACGCACACACACACACACACACACACACACACACACACACACACACACACACACACACCTCTTCACAAAGGAGGATTCTGAGTTGCAGCACACAACAGCAGTGTGTGATCCCTCACACAAAACCAGCACACTCTAGATATCCTCTAGTGTAGTTCTCTCATATGTAGTGCTCTAATGAGGGGCAACTTGCAGTTTTTGTGTGGCATTTTCAGTCACTCATCTGTCCAATGAACTTAGCCAGCCCCAAGCTGACTGTCCTGCTCAACTGACTTCTCCCCATTCCAACTGTTCTGATTGACAGCAGCACCTTCAATTTCCAGTTACTCTGGTTAGAAACTTAGTAGTCGGAAGTAGCATCCATCTCCATCATCCTCCATCTGTGTACACAGCTTGTTAGTTCTTTCCAAACACCTTCTGGAGTTGAACCTTCTTTTTTCACTTACAGACTGTGCTCATTGCATTCATCAAGAGTATTCTGACCCCAGAGCAAGCCAGGTCCCCATGCTCTTTCCAATAACTCCTGTATTTCCTTGTATAGCATTGGCCATGGTTTGTAACTACACATCTGTGACAGTATCTGATTAATATCCCTCTTTCCCACTAGACCACACACTCCACCAGGGCAGGTCTCAATAACCTTCGTTGCACGGATGAGCAGAGCTCCCTCTTCTCTTCCAGAAGGATTCAGCTGTGTGCTGCTGCTACTTGGAGCTCCCATCTTCAGCTCTTGTGCTTAACAGAGAATCAGAGGCAGCCTGGGTACACAAACTGATGGCTTGCTGTGTCCCTGTCAGTCTGCCAGCTATGGAGTTTGTTTGAGGAAAGGTGACTGCTCACTCCCAGGTCACCAGTCAGACAGTCAAGTCCCACCAGCCTGACAACCAGGATCCTCGGCATTTCCACAGTGGCCCGCAGGCTGGTGGCAGCCTGTCCCTTTGCCTCCTGATATGGCAGTAATTAGAAACAGCAGCCATCGTCACACTGCATCCCACCCCACCCCCAGCACCCCGTTGGTTGCAGAAACACATGTAGCTGGAAGACCACCTGCCAGGAAGAGAATAGAAGAATCATTTGCTGAACATGGCAGGGGTGGCAGTAAGGGGATGAGCTGCTGCATAGCAAATAGCTGGCCCTCTTCCCCAAAGCCCTAAATAATTTCTCCACTTGAAAAAAAAAAAGGAGGAAAAAAATACAAGATTAATTTTTCATGTTGATTTTCCCACTTGGGAGCTTAGGGAAGGGCTGTGCATACTAAGAGCCAGGCTGGAGGCGACACAGTTGGCCAGGCTTGGACAGAGCCATAGGGAAGAAGGGGAGGAGGAAGGGCATATGGCTTTCACCTGTGGCCCTTGTTATGGGGACTGACAGAGTGTAGGTTGACAGCCAGTCCTCTCTCGTCTTTAGGTGTGGTCTCATTAGCCACAATGACATTAGAAAGTGGAACTTATACTCGTTTTATTCACAAGAAAACTGAGGCATGGGGAAATTGAGCTCCCCAGCCAAGGTCATTCAGCTGTGGCAAGCAAAGTCAGTGTTTCAAGTCCAGTTCTCAAGCCCTTGCCCACACTGGGAATAGCACTGTTCCTGGCGGGGCAGAGGCAGGCACTGGGTGACCATCTGTCCGCGACACTGTGGCAGGCGCTCCTTCCCCAGTGTGCAGAAGGACTCCAGCAGTGCTGTCTATCCGGATTGCTCTGCATGCTTTGGCTGTGGATCCTCAGCCTCTCTCTTGAAGTGAGCAAGTAGAGAGAAGCAGGGACAGCGGTTCTGACAGTGTGTCCAAAGCCTCCCTGCAAGAACAGTCTGTGGATGGATCAACTTCTTGGCAGCTTGCAGTTACTAGAGCCATCCCTCTGGCCAGCCCAGGTCCAACCCTTCCAACTTACAGTGCTACAGAGGAGGAGGGCTGCTCATGACCAATGCATGTACTTCATCCTGTTTCCGTAGTCCTTTTCCACATAAGGAGCCTTCTGCCCCCCAGCACCTAGACCCTCAGCTTCAGCCAGACCACATCACTCTCAACCACCACTGGTTCCACCTCAACTTAATGGGCTCCATTTCTGTCAGTCCTGTGTAGAAGGAAGGCCCTCCCAGATCTAACCCCTATCACCTTCACACACCGTTCCCGGATGCCTCAGCCTTGGAAACCACATTGGTCTTTCTGTTTCTTAAGCCTGCTCAGTACTTTAGTATGCATCACGCCTCCTCCAGTGTTCTGGAGGTTGGCAAGATTTGCAAGTGAACCTTGGATCTCAGCTCAAATGGTGCATTTCCCTGCTTTCCTTATCAGCCGCCCCTCCCCCCAGTCCTGCTCCATCCAATCACTTGTTTTCATTTCTTCATAGCTGCTGTCATTGACTGTACTGTGCTTCACCCAGCTGTCTGCAGTGGCATTCCTCAGTTACAGTCTTAATCTTCACCAACACTTACTGAAGATCAGAGCCAAACTACACTTTCCCTGTCTGTGTCCTGAGCTACCATGGAAGTTCTCCAATCCTGTAGCACGTTATTTAGTTTACTTTGATCCAAGGACACAAGATGAGTCATTTGTTTACATAAGTTCCAATCACTCAAATATTCCTCTATCCCTTCAGTAATGGCCATTCTTTTTCAGTTGCCTCAATTGTATCTTATTAGACATTTTGGTTGTGTTTTATGCCATATGGCCTTAGGGTCTACTGAGATATACTGATGTGTTTTTAAGCATCTTCATGTATCCCTTAATGTATTGTAAGCCATTTAAACTCATCCAACTTGTCTTTGACTAAGAAAGAGCCACAGATTGCTCTCTTGGGAAGAAAACTAAAAACAAGTATATATCTTCCCCATATCCTAGCATATCACCCAGGCTTTGAAGTGCCCTGGTCCTGATTATCTCTGCATGGTGAGCTCATCCCAGAACCTCTCAGGAGAAAGAAAAGAGAAAGTTAATAGCTCTCCACTAACAAATAGCTTCCCAGCACCATGGTGGCCTGAAATGTCCAGGTTCTCCAAAACACCTCACAGAGGATTTTATTAAATCTCATGATACAGACATGAATTAATGTCTGATTCTCATGGAATGCAAGAAAAAAAAGCAAGCAATGTAAGGAATTACAGAAAATATGTTCTATATCCGCCTACTGTCACCCCATCCCACATACACCCCAGAATGCAGAGAATGGAAAGCTTTGCTGGAAAGGTTAGCAGTGTTACAGTTCCCTCTCTGGAGCTCATGAGTTCTGACTGCTCAGTCACAAAATCAGAACTGGGTGGAGACCATTTCATAGACTTCCCAACATGGACTTTGCTCCCTATCGAGGAGCGGAGGTCGGTGGTGGGACCTTCCTTGGGCTCCCTTAGTAGGAGAACAGAACAGTCAGGTGCTGTCCTATTTCTGTGACTATCTCTGCAGCCCCCTGCCCCTCTCTATAGCTGAGGGCATGGCAATGAGTCTCTGAGCCCAGGCAGCTTGGCATCTCTGTGACCTCATCAGAATGGAGTCACATCCCCGATTGCAGGTGGAAATGGATAGGTGCCCCTGCACGCCCACCTCATTTCATCGGATGAGATGGCAGCTGCTTAGGGCTGACCTGAAATTAATTCTCTGTTTAATGAATCGCCCAGGGAGCTTTCTTTTTCCAATTTTCCTATTACTTTTAAGGTTTCCTTTAGTCTCCCTTTTCTCTGTTCCTCCTGGGACTGGGGATGCTGAAGTTGCTTCCTCTCCTGCTGAACCCTCCCAGTTCACGGTCATTGGTACTGGAGATTCCCTGGGTCTCCCGGGCTCTGGTCAGAAAGCAGCGGGTTTACAGTGGTTGTGCTGTTGTTTTTTTTTTTTTCCAAACCATAAATTTTCCTTTTGTGTGATTTAAAGGATGTCTCAAACACTGCCCTGGTCCCCCAGCAGAGAGCACTAGCTAAACCACAACAAACAATCTGCTGTTAGATTCTGTGTTGGTGGTGACCTGTGACTACAGTATCCAAGCCACCACCAGCTGGTGGGCAAAATTCCCCAGACATTTTTCTTTTTATCCAGGCACCACTACATGTCTATGAGGAAATGATTGATATGACCAACTTTGACACTGTTGAAGAAGGCCATAGCCATTTGCAGATCTTCATGGCTGACCCAGGGTCCTCTTAACCCAAAGACAGTGCTTCCACTTCATTAAAATCACTAGAAGAAGAAGCAGAGAGTTCTATTTTCCCTGTCCTTGTACCATATGGAGGTCCCTCCCATCACCCCATGCCCCCCACCAGATCACGGAGAATGGAAAGTACTGTTGCCAGCACTCTGCATTTAACACCAAATAGAAGGACAGATCTGGCTACAATGGACAGGAAAAATGCCTTGTCCTATTATGGTGGAAGTGGATGGGAGATAACCTGGAAAAGCCAAATTATGCTTAGACGATAAGACCAGGAGGATGAGGAATGGACTTTGACCTTCCCAGGATCTTGCTGTTGGAGGCGCTCGTGTAATGGTTGGCCACTGTAGGATGTGCAGGGGTGGGCAGCCAGAGAGAGCCAGCCTCAGAGTCTTCTAGGCTTTGCACTTGCTCAGGGGCACTTAGAGCTAACAGGACCTTTCCTAGGTCCAGATCTACACTGCCAATTCCTAGAATTAGTTGCAGAGCCCTGTATGGGGCTGAGCCACCCAGCCTTGGCTCACAGCACCACACTCAAAATCACAATGACGTATACTACTCCAGGAGCCCACTGTAGGACACCTGACATTTACAGATAGGAAAAATATGGCTGTTTATGTAAATTATATCATAAAATGGAAAGGAATTTAATCATTTTCTGTTACTTTGGCAGCAACACAAAATGATTTTTAATAAAATATTTAACAAGGAATTTTTTTATGTCCAATCCTAAGAAATTTATTTTTTGGAGTAGCTATCCACTCAGAAACAGCTAAAAGACAGAATATATAAATACATCCTAATATTTGTAATTAAAATGGAGTACATGTTATTCTTTTTTAAGTTTCTCTTTTGGTGTGCATAAGCAGTATGGAGTGGTATGTGGGAAATCGCTTCTGCACTCCATTTGTTTAAGTTTGTCATTGCAGTCACGTAATGGAGGATGGGAGATAAAGGTGGCTCAGTGAAGTGGTGTGAAAGCTGTCTCTGGAATCAGCCTCTTGGGATCAAATCCCAAGCCTGCCACTTATTAGTAATGGGGTCCTGGGCAGCAATATGACTTTTCTGAACATATATATATATATATATATATATATATATATATATATATATATAATGCAGTGATCTCCTCTCTTCTCTTTAAGGAGGGGTTTACATGAGTTCACTTATATAAACCTCTTAGCTCCATGGGTGCTACATAATGAGCATTTGAGAAACAACACTGTTATTTTATGAAGAGGAATGTCACAAATTTCAGATATGTCCACGGGGTGGCAAGTGGGCACTAAAGTAGCTGGAGGCCAAACATGAAAGGTCAGTACCAATCCTCCGTCATCACTGTGGGAGGAGGCACATTTTACCTGGGAGGCTGGGCGATGTAAGAGAATGGTGGGTGTTTACCATTGGCTTAGTAGAAAGAACCATTCAGTAGGATGAGAAAGACAGATGGACACACTAATTGGACAATACAACTAGATCTATGCAGAGGGTTGTCATTGTGTAAAAGTGAGAGAAAGAAAGTAAATGTGGACATCTGCTCAGATCACTGCAGCCAACAACTGTGGCTGAGTTTTTATATTCTGGAACTTTCTCTGCCCACTAGAGGCTACAGAACATCCCTGTTTGGTGTTTTGAATAAGCCACAGTGGCCATCTGGCCTAGTATCTTGGCTAAAGCCACAATACTTATGGGCAGACACTACTTGGGGCAGCAAGAGCCATCTACCTGCATCAGATGGCCCACCCACGTTTAGTTAGAGCTGGTGTCGACTAAGTCTTCATGCAGAAGATCTTCTGGGGTGTCGCTGTATCACTCCCAGTACACAAGTGAATCAGGACAATATGCTACAGAGAAACTGAAGTGCTTAAAGAAGGCTACCTCACTGGTGTGAGCAGGTCACAGGTGCTGAGTCTCTATGAGGTGGAACCGTTTATATCACAGCTACAACATGGAAATAATTGACCTTGGCCAGAATCAACCCCCTGTGCCTTTTCCCCAACAGGAACCATCTGAACAGTGGGAGCAGAGCACAGGATGCCCATCAGTTGACTCTCTCCCTAAAGAGGATGCCTTTGCTGACTGCCCTCTTGTGCCTCCAGAAGCCTCCCTGTGCTCTATGAACTCAACAGTCTTCTTTATCTGGCTAAGTTAGTATTTTCAATCATATTGTCATTGTGGACCTGAGAGCTAATGAAGGTTTTTGTATATCTCATGATATTCCATTATGTATTAATTTAAAATTAACTCTCAGTGGAAACCTAATTTTCCTTATTTTCATAGTCCAAAGAAAGAAGTTGTTGCTCTCTCTCCTTCTCCTACCCCCTACCATTGTCTACACACACACACACACACACACACACACACACACACACACACACACACACACACACACACAACACTGTCCCAGCTTTCTGGCAATATAGACATAGATTCTGAGACAGGATGAGGAGTGAAGCTGCCTGAATGACTACAGGCAGAGATGTCAAGTCCTTGAGAGGAAATAGAAGGACCTTCGAAGAATGAGTTAGAATGAGGGAAAGAACACTAAAACATTTAAGTCAAATATAAATCTACAAAAGTGGAAAGAACATGGGTTTTCATGATAAATCCATGATTTTTAAAAATCTTTACGTTCTCCTACTGAAAGAAGCTCAAATCCAATTCTTTAGTAGCCCACACCATATACTCTGAATGTCTTGAGAAAAACAGTAATTGGCCCAGTGTGGTAGTGCATACCTTTAACCACAGCACTTAGAAGACAGAGGCAGGTGGATCTCTGTGAGTTCCAGGCCAACCTGATCTACAAAGAGAGTTCCAGGCCAGCCAGGCCCACACAGAGAAACCCTGTCAGCAACAGTTCTTGCACTGCCTGGAGGATCAGTCTGGTTCCCAGCAATGTGGAAACACTGGAGATGGATGACAGGTTCATTTTGGCTCAAGTTCCAAGAGTTTCAGGCTATGTGTCTGGCCTCATTTCTCTGGACCTGTGCTGAAGCAGAGCATCATAGAGAAGACACAGGGTGGAAGAAGCCACCTACCTCCTGCAGGCTGGGAGGCAAAGAGGAAGAAGTTGTGATCTAATATCCCCTCAAGAACACACCGTCATTGAACTTGTTTCCTTCTGCTAGCCTTTACCTACTAAGGGTTCCAGCCATCACCATGCCCCCAGTAGCTCCGCAGGATGCCATGCAAATAAACCTGAGAATATGGGACTTTGGGAGACATTTAAAAATCAGATGCTAACACCTTCCTTCCTTCCACCAAGTGGGTCTTCCAGACTGAGGACTGTCGATACTTTTTTTATTAAGGAGCTTTGCTACTAGGGCAATGGGGCTCCAAATTGCTTACACATCCTTTCTTAAACAGGAGCGTCCAAGTGCTATGGAGTCATAGGAGTATCTTGACTAGATATATTTTAGTCCATGATCTCACCATTGGCTTCAAAACTTTAACTCTTTCTCAGTAACAAGGAAACCATGCCTGGTATCGGAAACCTACCTAATGGCTCATGGTTGAAGTCATGGTTATTAGAAGAGAACCTACATTCACTACTTTTACTAAGCCAGCATTATCCCTAACAACAATCTAAACATCTGTCCTTATGCTCACAGATAAGTGTAGTCTTCACCCCTCATCAAGGAAATTTGTCTTTGCAAAAGACAGACAACCACAACCAATTAAAATGCAGAGTTATAGAACTTAGTCCCGGAGAATACATCTACAAAATACCCCTGCACTTAAGGTCAGAAACATTGAAGATGAGACAGAAAGAGTGTAAGAGCCAATGGACCAAGGAGTTTGCTATGGTGAGATTATGTCTCCTATTACAAGAAGCTATAGCCATAGAATCTCACCACTGTGATTGCCCAAATGTGAGCTAAACAAGGAGGACACCAGTGGGCATGTCAAAGGGTAAAGAGAAAGCCCACAAGGCCTTGACCCCACACAAACAAGTGGAAACAGCTGAGGAAGGCTGGGAGCAGGAGAAACAGTCTTCCTCAAGGAAGAGCATACCGATTGTTATCCAAAGCCCTGAAAACACACATATAAGTAACATTATACAGACTGAACAGGTTATAGTTAGGAATATATATGTTCATATGCATATATACACACATGTGCATGTGATAACGATGAAAAAGGGCTTGTGAATTTGAAAGAGAACAAGTAGGGGTAAGTGGGAGGGCTTGGAGGGAGGAAAGGCAAAGACAGGAAAGGAGAAGTGAGGAGAGAGTGGTATTCACTGTCTACAAGACTCAGAGTGGTGAAGACCAGTAATCTCTCCCCAGGAAATCAGGAACCAGCTAAAGAAAACAATGATCTATGTGTCAGTCAAGCCAGGATCAAGGTCATCTCACTGAGGCAAAGGCACCTGCTTTGGAAGCATGTGGCTTCCTAGGGTATGGGTCTAAAAGACCCTAGTTACAAGTTGCTCCTAGTCTGCCAGAACACCTCTAGTGTCCAGCATAGCAGTTGAGCATGGCTTCGTGGACGCAACAATAAACAGTAGCAAAGAACCGAGTCTACCATGCCCAAGGCCTGGAAGGTTCCACCTGTTTTCCTAACTACCCACCAGGGTTACTACCAGCCATGCCTCGTGTGACTCCAGGACTAAGTGAGGTATCTTTTTATACATAATAGAAATCTTTTATATATAAATAGCACTTGTCATAGAGTGTGATAACGAGGAGAAAAAAAGAGATGTCTCTCAATAGAATTAAATCCAAATTCCTTAGAAGAGTCATTTTTATAAAGAATTTAATAAGAAAGGAGCTAACAAAATGGTTCAGGGAATAAAGGCATTTGCCACCAACGTGATGGCCTGAGTTTGATTCCTAGGACCTACCCAGTGGAGGGAGAGAACTCACTCTTGGGAACTGTCCTCACCTCCACATGTCAGTCATGGCATGAATGTACCTCACTTATACACAATAAGTAAACATAGTAATGTATACATGCATACATGCATGTGTGTATACATATATGTGTTTAAGGAATATATATATATGCACATATATGCACATATATATTTAAAGAATTTAACAGAAGAAAAAAAAAACACTTTCTCCAAAGGAAGCTGATAAAAATGTGATTTGAGTTTTGGTCCCTGTGTCCAGGAGTCACAAAGTTAAATTTTAATCCCGTTGCCTGCAGTGTTGATTCACACACTAGGATATTTTCTCTTTTTCTTTCCCTGGTCTTGACTCTCTGTGTTATTGCTCTTCTCTTTTATGTCCCCACTTGTAAGCTGCCTGGAATTCCTGTTCAAAGAGGTGGGATATAAACAATAAAATAAAAATAAAGACAAGACACTCCATAAAATTTTGCTGAATTTATTGAATTGCCGGATCTTTTCCCATAAACCCTGAAAACAGTGAGCATGAGAGAGGGAGGTAACTGAGGGAATCCTCCTGCTTTCTGCATTTCTGGGCTGAAATTCTACTGCAGAGAGCAATCCCATTTTTCTCATATCCCGTTACCAGGACTCAAATGCCCCTTTCCTTGCCGGAAGACTTGAGGGTCCCAGGGCAGATGCTTCAAGAGGCTGGCGTGCAAGTTGCATGCCATCTGCCCACCTTCTATCTCTGGGCATGCGCTACTTTTGGTGGTGTGGCGGCTTCAACAACTAATTTCAGCCCTGTCTTTTATCATTCCCCTTCACCCCTGCTCTGCCTCCTGCTCGTGGGGTGAAAGTAGAAAGAGAGAAAAGAAACATCACACCTGCATCCCCCATGATCAAAAATATCTCATTTGAAGCCATTCTTGGGGTTGCTATGGTGATGGACAATTCTGACCATCAGGGTGCAAGGAGCCACTGTGTTGCAGTCACTGAGTTACAAAGTTGAGGACAAATGGGTGCTGAGAGAGCTCCAGAGGGCCTCCCAGCCTGAGAAAATGACTGGCTACATGTTCAACCTGTACTCCACACTCTCCCAAAGCCTTCTGATGGGAAGTCGGCCACTCCAAACTCGGATGAAACACTCTGGCCCTCCTCCACAACCCCCAGCATGCCCTGGGCAGGGCACGGGGGGGGGGAGTTCTTTTCCATTATACTCTAATGGGTCACACAAGGGCGCTCTGAAGGAGTGAGCAATTCACTCTGAGAGCTCTGAGCTCCGCTGACTCTGAGTGGAGCCCAATTTCTTCTCTGATGGATTCCTGGGGGACTGTTTTTCCTACTGTGCCCCCAAAGCCAGAAGCTTCTGAGCCTGCTTCACTCCAGGACTGGCTTTCAGCTATTTGGGGAGTGCCAATCATGCATTTTAGGTGGATGCAGTTCAAAGTCTAAATGCACTCTGCGGTGTCCCGTCTAAAGCTGGTTCGGCCCCGCCTTCCTTGTACACCTCTGTCCCGAACACAATTACATGCTTTTCTCGTTTTTGTAAGAGGTTTGCGAGGTCCATTAGAGAAAATTCACAGGATGTAAAAACTAACCAGTTTGTGCTAACTCAACCAAGAAAGAGGCAAGGCAGGAGGAAGAGAGTGCCACCAACAGAAAGGGCAAAGAATGTCCCCAGTCCCAAGCTGTGAATACCAGTACAGAACTGAAGATTGGCGGACTAATACATAACCCCAGCTCCTTTCCCCCTACAGGTTTTCCTACAGAGGTGTCTCCAGGTCCTTCTGGAAATTTTGATTCCCCTCATTTAAAGACAAGATATTATGTTCTTTCTGTCTGCATCCTTTGCCATCATGATGGTTGTAGTAAGCAAGACATGGTGTTTCATGCCTGAAATCTTAGTGCTTAAAAGGCTGAGCAGGAAGACAGTGAGCTCATGGCTAGCCTAGGCTACACAGTGATATCTGTCTCTAAATAAAAAGAAGACATGACAGTTTGTGCTACAGCAGCCATACAACAGCCATGAGAAAACTCCCTAGAGGTTGCTTGAGCATCTACCCTGGCGTCACTGAAACTCTGAAGAGATATTAGAATGGTCCACCTTGAGACCTCTTGCTTAGAAAAAACAGTCTCATTTATTTAAATCATTGTGATTCCAAAATTCTCTTAATGGAAGCTCGCTACATTTGTACTAGTCAGTCTTCCATCTCTGTAACAAACACTTAAGATAAGCAACTTGAAGAAAGGTTTGTTTGGTCCTGGTTTTGTCGTTTTGGGCCTATGTGCCACCACACAGGAAGGAGGGAGTAGCTGAGAAGAGAGGAGAGAGACGGGAAAGAGAGAGGCGCTCAACATTTCACTTAATAACGTTGCCCCTGCAATGCCCCAATTTCCTCCTACTAAAGCCCGGGACCTCTGAAAGTTCTAATAGTGTCACAGGCTGGTGACCAAGCCTATACAGCACATACGCATCTGAGACTCCAACTAATGCAGGGCTCTTCCTTGGTTTAAGTCCTCTTGCCTATTCTGACTCTCAGATGTGAACATGTGAAAAGCAGCAGACACACCCAAACTGATAAGGACCACTACTTTGAAAAATATTTTTTACTCAAATAATCTAATTCAAATAATTTTTTCAGGACTCAGTAGTCTTTCGAACATCATTGCTGTTGGCTATCGTAGTTGACCCTGTCAAGGCTTTCTTTTTTGTTGTTTTTGTTTTTGTGTGTGTGTGAAGGTTTGGGGTTGTTATTGTCGCTGTTGTTTAAGATGGGGTCTCTTTCTCTTAGTAGCACAGGGTGACCTGAAACTCATTATGCTACCCAGGCTAGGTGGAATTTAAAACTGGCTTGCCTCGGCCTCCTGAGTCCTGAGAGTACAATGGTGTGCCACCTTGTCTGACTCAGTCATAGCTTTCTTACAGCTTCAGGAATTCTGCAGGAAGCTTCGATGAGGGGAAACAAGATTCCCAGTTCCTTTATACAAAACCGTTGTGAAAGGGAAGAGAACGGAGAAAGCAGCATCATCAGATGGTACACTACTTAGCCCTGTAATTTTCTGAAGACAGAGATGAAAGGCCCCTTTAATAAGCAAAATTTCTAAATGGCTTAAATGGAAGCACAATAATGAAGACAGAAATGGCACCCTAATTTCCTCTTCCCCTTTCAAACGACAAGCCTCCATCCTAACAACTCAATCTGCTATCGTTTTGAGACATCTCCCCCCAGGAAGGAAACTGAAGATGGCACTGGATTAAGTCCACCTCAGACACAATGATAGGAGACTCAGGACATTGAACTTGCCAAGTTATCTTCATTTAATCTGTGCTCATGGTGGTGTCGGTGACTGCTCCGTACATCCAGAGTGTATCTTCATAGGGACACTCAGACTGGTGCTTGATCAAACAGCTGGGTACCTAGCCACACTGACACAGAAAATTAGTCATCACTTGCTCAGTAAAGTCATCTGTGGTTTTTATCTTTCTGAACATGAGTCCTCTGGAGCAGTTAAGTTAGCTAATAAGACGATGGACTAGGAAAGTTATGTTCATGAACCAGAAGACTAAGGAGGGTGAGGAGGGTGGGAGTCTGGAGAGGGTGGGGAGGCTGGGGAGGCTGGGGAGGGTGGGGAGGGTGGCTTTGGCTCTCAACTTTTCTGATATTTTAACTTACACGTTTTATTTGCATATTTAGTATCATGGCATTTACATGCTGAATATTCAGATTTATAGCAACCATTTAGAGTCACTCTGTTAACTCCAGGCAGTCTGCTCAGGAATTTCAGCCCACAATTAACACCCCTGCCTCACCCTCCAGGTCTGTAGCAGGGCACCTACCCCTCAAAGAGCCCCTGGAGAGGCGGGATGATGCCCCCACCCATGGAGAACCACAGCACCAGGTATGCTGACATGATGCTAACTGCCAGGAACTAGAATACAGCTCTGGGACTTTCCAAAGGGGACAGAAGTCTGAGGTGACAGTCTGTGAGAGATGATCTTTCTGAGCCGATGGCAGATTGGACAACACGCCTTTCTGATCAGTGCTTTCAAGAAGGAGAATGCACACACCCAACTCAGCAGGTGTGCTCCAGGGCTGCACTCCCAGGAGAGTCCCACGCTTAGATGCTCAGTCTTACTTGTATTTAATCAAGGAAAAGCTCAGTTTTTGTTTCTGCTTATAATTTTCTACTCCTTCACATGTTTCCTCTCCCACTTCCTGAGTATATTTTAGTTTAGTATAGGGGAAAGGGGGAACTCTGAGCCAAATTTGGGAGAAGATGAGATGGAAGAAAATGATTGGATCATGCTATATTTGTACCAGCAATGTCCATCTCAGGCTGCACAGTCAGAGGATGGGGAGGAGGGGAAGGAAAGAAGAGAGGGGAGAGAGAGAGACAGAGAGAAAGAGAGAGACAGAGACAGAGAGACAGAGACAGAGACAGAGAGAATTTTCCCCAGAGAAAAGTAATTTAGACCATTATGGAAACTGAGAAGTCCAAGATCTGTGGTCAACACAGGCCAGTGGCCCTGGGAGAGCCCTTCTGTGATCCAGTCACATATGAAGGCCTGAGGGCCAGTAAAGATGATAGAAATCCATCCAAGTCTCAGTCTAACAACAGAAGACCAACACCCTTGGTCAAAGACCGTCAAGGAGGAGAGTTCTTTCATATTCCTAGGTAGGAATCATAAACCTATTCACTACGTGGCCCCAAATTCTCCAGGAATGGTTGGAGATATCTGGGTACTAGATACAGTTTTGAACTCCTAACATATTTGAGATCTCAGCCCTGTGTTAAATGCCCTCCAAGGACTCCCAGCACTTCATCTAAGTCAAAATTCAAAGTTCTTAAAAGGCTTCCCTGCTATAGGATCCATGGGGAGTGGTGTTCATGAGAAAAGGTGAAAGGAAGTGTGGGCAGCTGTCAAGTTAGGAGGCCTCTCAGAGAGCAAGGTGAACAAAGTCTTACCCAAACCCAAAGTCTTACCCAAACTCTTTCCCTAAAGAGTGCTGAGGTCTTCGAGACCGCCCCATGTTTTTCCCTGGCTGAAGTCCATTATTGTGACAGAGTTCAAAGGATCTGCCTAGGGAAACCAGGCAGCCGTTTCCACGAGTCCTCTCCCTGTGGCATCACACAGGACTAATTGGTTCCTCAGCAACACATCCTGAGCCTGTGTGTGATACGCTGCTACCAGGGAAACGTGTTAGACACTCAGTGCCTGGGCTTCTCCCTGGGGTTGCTCACACAAGCACCCTGTGTCTAGCACCCACCAAAATGTCAGGATCCCAGACAGCAAACAGTTGCTCAGCATTGCTCATAGCAGCATGCACTGTGAGTCACTTATCCATCAGGGTGATGGAAGCCCTTCTGGAAATCCAAGTCCCAGGAAGCTAACCAGTGGCCAATCTTATAAACAGGGCTTTCCAGGGACAGCACCCTTACCTTATAGGTGCTTGTGTGGATCTGTTCAGTGTGCCCTGAAACTTCCCACCAACAACTTCTGCAGGGTATTAGTTACTTTAATTATGGGAGGAAATGTAGCACAAGTTCTAATAGGTCTTAATGATAAAAGCCTGGAGTCAGCTATTAGGGGGTAAAGCTGAAAGAAACGAGAAGCAGAGCAGCCAGCCACTAGAGCTCTTACTTTTACAAAATCCTTGAACTGAAGAGAAACCAGGCTCTCCCCCTGCCTTATATTCCTCTCTCCTCCCAGCCATCTCACTTCCTGTCTATCTATAAAAACCTCCAGACCTCTATGGTTAACTAGTGGCTAGCTCCATCCTCTGATCTTCAGGCAAGCTTTATTTGTTAGAGAACAAACGAGAAAAGATTTATTGTAGTCCTCAAATTTTGAGACTATATTCCATCACAGTGAGGGAGGCTTGGCAGGGGAAGCACCTTGGCTGTGCCTGGAAATAAGAGCTTGCACACATCTGGGCAGATCAAGAAGCTGAGATAAACACTAGAATCCTGCTGACTTGCTCCTTTTCCTAGGTTATATCTGGAACTCTCCTCTCCCAGATGAAGGGTTCCAGACCTACACTGAGGGTGAGCCTTGGATCCTCAGCTAAACCTCCCTAGAACTACACTCAAACACAGACAAGTGTGTCTCCTAAATGACTCAAAATCCAGTCAAACTGACAGTGAAATATAATCACCACCCCCACTACCCCCCAAGCCAGGAAAGGGCAAACATCTGTTTGATAAAGTCACTAACACATTTACTCCAAACCATGTTCTCATCTTGTGGTGTTAAAACCTCCTTCAAGATTTTCTTGCTTCATTGCACCTCTCCTGGCCCCTCTCATTGCCTCCCATCCTTCCTTGCATGCTCCGAGGGACCAAATGCATGGGCTGAATATGGTTAATATGCTTCCTGGCTCTATGGAAGGCCCCTGGCCTCCATAGGATGGAGCACACATTCATTCACTGGGTATTTACCTCCTCTCAGGACACATTAGCAAGCCACAGGGATCACAGGTGTCCTGAACTTCACCAGCAAGGACCTGATTCACATGGAGTCAAAGCAGCCACACCTAGACACATACAGCAGGGCCAGAGAGACACTAAGGTTTAGGCTCAGTTGCATACTAAGTTGAGGTGCCCCAACTTTATATTCGTAAAGTGCAAGTAACTCTGTTGGGGGAATTACATGAGATGCACATCTTCCTTCCCCCTCTTATAGAGGGCTTCAAATCTCTCCTGGTTCTCTCAATGCTCAACACTAATGCTGAAAGCAGTAGATGGCAGTTATGCAGTAATAGTCATCTCGTCCACCCCTAGCTAGGACTACTAACCCAGACAAAGACTGTTTCTCACCACGAGGGTTCCCAAGAAAACCCCAGAGCCCCAGAAGCTGGGCTGGAAAGGAAACTGGTTTAAATAAGTTGAAGTTAATTACAACCAGCAAATGCTCACTGTGACTCAAGTTTGGGATGGTGCCATGGAGACAGAAATGAAAGATAAGCCTAACAGTGCTTGTGTGTAGGAGGCTGAATACTATCAGGAGAGGCCTCAAAAAGCAATGGACTAAAGACAACTGTATAGTGAGGATGAGAAACACACAGCCATCAGGAAGACAAATTCTACAGCATGTGAAACTTGCCTTAAGGAAAGGGTTGAATGTTGGTTCGGCTTATCTAGTGGGTGTCCTCTCAGCCGGCCCCAGTGGCTCCACCCTCTGGTATCCTCACCCTTTTCCATGCAGCCTGGACTTCCTGACTTTCTTCTAATAAGCAGAACCATAGGGAAGTCACAGGACGTCACTTCTTTTATAGGTTATGGGATGATGCTTTCTTCCTTCATGGGTGTTCTTTCTTGCATGCATCCTTCTTTTCATTCACCACTCTGAGGAAGCTAGTTGCCATGTTAGGAGGTGCCCTGTGGAGTGGCTCACATGGCAGGGAGGTCCCCTGATCATAACCAGAAGGAAGCTGAATACAGATGACTACCAGCCATAGTAAGCTTGGAATCAACCCTGCTGATGGACAGGAGGCTGCAGCCCTTCGAGACACCTTCCAAACGTATGCCCGACCTTATTCAGGGGCACCTGGTGATTCTGCTCCTTCGTTCCTGACCTCCAGAGACTGTCAGGTGATAAATGTTTATCACACTAAGTTTGGCTGTTGTTTGCTAGGCAACTTAAGTAAAAGTAACAAACATAGCTGAGAAGGTTGGGTAGGCTTAGAGGGAGGGGGGTGTGAAGCAAAAAATAGAAGGGATAAGAGAGATGCTTTCTCCTTTACCCACCATAAGCTCTTGGATGGATAAAAGATGGATTAAGAAGAGAAAAACAAACACATTTATAGACACATATATTGTGCATGTATCACACGGGAGTATGGAGTCCCCAGAGAGGAGTGACTCAAAGAGGCAGCTTAGAGAAGGGTGTATCTTTATCAGAGAACACTTAATCTGTAGAGAAATGGAGAGATAAAGGAAAGTGGTTTTAGTTTCCAAGGGTGATAAGCTGTGTGAGATACACACACAGGACACTAATGGGAGAGCAGGGCTGGCGAGTAAAGCTAGCTATGCTGATTCCATGGTCCCACCTCTGGGTTAATAACTGTTCTGTCTCCAGTGATAGCTTTTGTCCTTCCCCACAGAGAGGGAACCTGGGACACTTGTTTAAATTATGTCCTGTATTTTGGGCGGCTTGGGGGCGGGTGAGAGCTTTTGCTGTTTGCTCTTTCTTAATTGCCTTCAGCACAGAATAATTCCCGTGTTAAGGACATCTATTTGGGATGACATGTTTTGGTTCCCTTAAAAACCCATGTGTGATTTTTTAGTCTTGACAATAGGCAATTACAAAGACTTTGCTCAGCAGGGTCTATGATAGAGGAAGGGGAAGAACCCTCCCCCAACACACACACACACACACACACACACACACACACACACACACACACACACACACACACTGTCCCGGCAACTTTTCAATTCCTAACTCTCACCTTTGCTTTCCTTGACAGTGAAACCTCCAGAGCCTTTGCCCAGAGCTGCTCCTCAGTGAGTTGTCCCATCTCACATCCATGCTGACTGCCTTGGCCAGGGTTCCTGTGCTGTGTGAGGGAAAAGTGGGGCCAGGCAGTTGGCGCTTCCACTGGCTTTTGACTCCTACCTGTACCATGGCAGCCACTGATCAAAAGCTCAGCACTTCCATAGCAGCAACCTGCTTTCTTTGGTTACTACTTATCCCTGGCAGCTCATCTCTCTTCTAGTTCACCAAGTCCCTGAAAACTACCAGGAAGCTGTGGAAGGAATAGCAGCATTCAAGGCTACCCTGGATTTGAGCAGGACAAAATAAACAACAACTGTTCTGGGGAAAACTCAAGGCATCACTAAAGAAGGTGAACTCCAGAGACAGAGCCAAGTTCCTGGGTGGAAATGATGCCCATCAGGTTGACCAAGGGCTGGATACTGGCCAGTGACACTGGTGTTACTGCAATTCCTGAAATCCCATCTCTGCCTGCCAGCTGAAGAGGTCTGGGAACTAATTTCACTGAAAATCCCAATGACCATAAATGCTGAATAGCTTTATTTTGGAAGGCATGGAAAGGGCTTCTTTGGGGCCAACTGACTCTTAAAAGGGTTTACCCTCAGCACAACCATTTAACAGCTGTCATCTGACAAGTTGCCTGGAAAGACTTCTCAAAGGACTCCGACAAGAATCTCTGACGTTTGAGAGTTTGTTCCTGGTTTGAAAACAAGGCTCAGACACGTGGACTGTTCTAGATAAAACTTCTGGACAGGAAGAGGTGAGTCCGAGGGATGAAGGCCAGTGCTAACAAGACAAACAGAAGAGACTGAAAAGGTATGCCTGCCCACGGGTTGATGGCGCCAGGCAAAGCCTTGGGTATCAGAACTTGCAAAGGACCATAGTTCCTCTTTCCCTTTGGGAACATGAGTGCATGTGCCCAGGTCACTCTGCTTGAGTCCACTGTCCTGCTTCTTCAAAAGCTACCCTGTTTTGCTTGCTCCTCTTCCATAAGGCCCAAACAGCCACCATAGTCCCTAGATCTGTGTGGCCTTTCGGAGCCAGCACAACTTCTGTATCTTTCAGTTCTGTGTTTGCAGCCAAGCCATTGGTAGTGACCAGCCCATGACTGGGCATCTGAGAGTCAGATGTCTCCTTTCAGCTCCTAACAGCTGGGGCTAAGGTTTCTGTAGGAGTATACTATCTGTGCTTCACACAGACAATGAGATCAAGGGCATACTAGAATGGATGGCCAAAAAGTTGAGGAGTTAAGGGGGAGGATTGTGGCACCTAAGAGAAGAGAGGAAGTATGAAATTCTGTAGTGGGGATAGTACTCTTTAGTAAAACATCATCTGAATTATTCTTTTGTTGTTGTTGTTGTTGTTTGTTTTTTCGAGACAGGGTTTCTCTGTGTAGCTTTGGAGCCTATCCTGGCACTTGCTCTGGAGACCAGGCTGGCCTTGAACTCACAGAGATCCACCTGCCTCTGCCTCCCGAGTGCTGGGATTATAGGCATGCGCCACCAATGCCCAGCCTCATCTGAATTATTCTTTTGCTTTTCTTGTTGGCAGTGTTGGCGTTGTTGTCAGTGGTGGTGGTGTGTGTATACAAGGCTCAGACTGGCCTCAAGATCACAATCCTCCTGCCTCAGCATCATGAGTACTGACACTGCAGGTATATACCACCACACCTAGATCATATATTGTTTTTGATGAGGGAGTTAGATCCCCAAACAGGAAGGACATCAAACTCTCTCTTGGCCACAGAGAAGGACCAGAGTCATGCAAGGTCATTTTTTTTTCTAGTGTTCAACCAACAAATAATCCCTGAGGTTCCTTATGGGGTTCATCATTCTATGGTTGTGGGCCTTTCCCTTAAGCAGAAATGAGGAACAATCCTCCTCATCATAGAAGGGGGGTACTGTTACTTTAACATCAGCATTGTTTTAGACAATAATCTTGTAGGATGTAATAATATGTAATAATAAAATGATGTAAATAAGCAAAAACCACCACAGAAGGAGACCGACGTTCCCTGTTGCAGTCTACTCTGGGCAGTGGAAGGAAAGATGCAATGAGCCCTCTGCACATGACACTGGAAATGATGGCCCTCCCTATCAGCAGCCAGAAAATGCCAAGGGCAGAGCCAGCATCAGATACCCAAGAACAGCTGCTAGCAGAGCAGGGGTGTTCAGGAGTGACCGGGCTTTACAGGAGAACCGAGGCCTGAAGGATGGGGTTGCCACATACCATAATCAGGAGGATTGTGGAGGCCAGTTATTACCACAGACCTCTGAACCTCCACTCAGACTCACCCTTTCTGCCTGAAGCCCTGGCTGCCTATCTAAAAGAGCCGGGTCTCTGTCTGCAAGTGACTGCAATTCCTGACATCCATCAGAGCTCAAGTGCCATTCGTGACAAGCACACTGGATTCCCTCACACGGAGTAAATTGGTTTGACCTTTAGGAGGAAAGGGAAATATGTCACCTTCCTAACACAGATGATGGGAAGATGGCCTCTACAATGAAAGATGACCTCACTGCTCAGCCTCCCCAGGAGGTGGAGAAAGGCCCTGGGCAGGGCTGGGTCTGAAAAATTGGGGTCAATGCAAAAGCACATGGTGTAGAGTTTAATTCCCACAGGCTAGCTAAGATGGGACACTCTTGCAAGGCCTGTTTCTCAGGATCTGATTTCTCCCTGTTCCTTCCAACATTTCCCAGACAGCTTACTGGCTTAGAAAGACACTAAACTGTATTGGGGGTGGGGGGATGGCCAGAGGTGCTCAGAGAGGAGCCATTTGAGGGGATGGGACACAAAGGGCTAGTGTGGTTTTGTTCCTAAGGTGATGACTACATGGACAGTGTTCTTGCTGGGCCTTTGTGGTGATGAAGGTAAATAGGAAAGCAAGTCCTTCTGGTCCCTCCAGCCTACACCACAGCCCTCCTCATGAAACAGTCTTATTCTTCAGAGAGCCTTAGTCTTGTTTTAAAGACAATTCTAATGTGGGAGACATCTGGTCCCACTGACCCACACAATTGCTTAGCTGATAAAGATGGATAGAAGGCAGCCTGGGGTAGTGGGAGGACTGGGCCTCCAGGCAGGTGGCATTTCAGTCAGGTGTGGCCTTGGGGCTCTGCTGAGGTGGCTGTGTGGCATTGTATATGAGAAGGGCTCCCTGGAGAGAAGTTCTTCTGGCTTGATGAATGATTACCAGCTGTCAGGAGGGTTTAAGAGCCATGGAAACAAGAAGAGCACTGCTTCCTCCCTCTGCCTACCAAATCCTCCAGGTTCACCTCCTCCCTCTCAACTGCTCCTCATTGATCTGTCCCTGCTTGGGACATCTAATAGAACTAATGTCCCAAACCCATGCTGGCATCACCAAGCTGGGGGAAGAGTCAGAGATAGTCTAATTCAGTGAGCAGTGGGGTGCAGGGTCATGAACAGATGAGCCCACTAGTACCCAGCTAGGTGAGGGTAGTTAGTGCTGTGCCAGTGGCAGAGACAGGTTCCTGAGCCCCACGGTCTCACTTGGTCTTGTGACACACATTGTCATGTGTTACAAGCATCTTCATCTCCTCTTGTCTAGAATGGAAAGGCTTCCGGAGTGAGCCGTCCAATCTGAGTGAGAAAGAAAGGAAGGCAATGCCAAGCTCAATCTCCTTGCTGTTTCCAAGGAAGATGGAGGTGAGACAGTGTTTCCCACAGAGGTCCCAGCAGCTTCAGGAAGGTGTGACTTCCCTCTTTCCCTTGCTTTTTTTGTGGCCATGCCTCAGTTTGGCTGCCTGTGGCTAGTGTATTCTTGGTGTTAGGTTCATGCTCAAGGACTGTAGTCACAGAATCTATGGGTTTCTCTCCCATCTCCCGGTTACCATAGAGATGGAGAGAAGTTCCCACCCTTAAGGTCTACTGAACTTTCCTGGATTTTAAAAATTATCTCTCCCCACTAATGAAGGAAAATATAGCCACCCTTCTTTTCTAGAAGAGAAATGAATGTATTAGTGATAGCAAAACAGAGGAAATAATAATATTAGTTAACCTTCATTGGATGCCTACAGCACCCCAAGTACTGTTATGTCCCAATTAAAAGAAAGCAGGGCTGAGATTTAAGCCCAGAGGCTCTGGTTCCACAGTTGCCTGTATAAACATGCTGTGCAATCTGTGCTGGCAGAGTAGTGGGAAGAGTAGCATCCAAGCCCAAGACCTAAAGACAATCGCCTCCCTGCCAGTACTCAATCTTCTTGCCAGGATGCCATCAATGAAGTGAACTGTCTTCTGCCATGGGGGTTTAGGTGAGGCCACTAGAAAGTTGAAACCCTTCCTCACTGAAATTATCTACTAACTGCCAGAGGAGCTGAGATTAGAACTCGGAGCTGAGAGGAAAAAGAGGAACTTTTCTCCTAGCAAATCATCTACCCATTGAAGACCCTTCCTTGTTTCATCAATGAGGACTTAGAAAGCTAAAGTAATTTGTCCAAGACCACATAGCAACAAATGAGGAATTTAGACTCTGACGTTTAGTCCCTTGCCCTGTTCATGGTGCAGTAATGCTGCACTGTTAGTCCTCTCTCACTGGTGGAGATTACATGCTTCTTTGTATTATGTCTGGAGGACTTTGTTACTTGACATGGTCTTTCATTCAACACTTTCACTATAGAGTCAGGGTAATTAGCCACAGCTGCATTAACAACCCCCCCTCAGAGTCTCCGTGATATGACAAAGGTGTGCTTCTTACTAACTAGTATGACCATTAAGTGCTATTGTACAATTCTCCTCCAATTGGTGACTTGGGAATCCAAGACTTGTCCAGATTCAGCTGTTTCAACTTTAAACATAGCTGGAAGACACACTGAAAGTTTCAGAGTGAGGTGTAGGTGGATCACACATCACCCCACTGGTCAGAACTGAGTAGCAGAGCCTTAAAGGACAATGGAAGACAAAGTTAGGTTAGCCAGACCTTTCATTGTGATTAATTCCCCCACCCCACTCCCCCCAAAAAAAAACAGCTAAAGGAGAGGATGAATTTATGTTGACTCATTGTTTTGGAGGCTTCAACCCGTAGTTGGTCAGATCCATTGCTTTGGTCTGGGGTGAGCAGCCTATCACAGAGCTTCTGCTTATTTTGTGGTCGCCTAGAAACAGAGAGGAACAGGAAGGAGACATGGACAGCATGGGAGCTTTAAAGGCAAGTCCCAACTTGCCACCTTCTCTAGCTCTTATATCTGTACATTCCTATCCCCTTCAGGAACAGCCCCAAGGGCCGGAACCAGAGCCTTCAACACATGATCTCAGCGGTGAGGGGTGGGAGGTTGGGGTAGTGGGGAGATGATGTGTAGTCTTCCTGTGTGTACCGGAGAAAGAAACAGGATGGATTGCATTCATCAGTCTCTTACACACCCATTGTATTAACCAGGATTCCCAAAGGAGGCATATCCAGATGGGGGTTTGAATTTGACAGTGATTACATTAGAATACGTTAAGAATATTGACGAACTCAGGGACTCTCATACCACCCCTAGACCTAGAACAAAGAGAAGAAACCATGTTTCCAGAATCCAGGCAGAGCTGGAGCCAGGACAGTGCCTCCTGATAGGACCTATTGTGACAGGGGACCCACCCACTGCCAGAGCCCCCACACCAGAGGGGGAATGAGGTTGGGGCTAAAAGACCCTCTCCTCTCTCATTATGCCTTGACTCTGCTGCCTATCCTCCCTGTGACTAAAGCCAACCGGAATTCAGGACATAAGAGCCTGGGTAATAGATACTATGATCAGCCTCCCAGGGACAGGAGGGACAGGCAGGGGATCCTGGGGATAAGGGTCCAGAGATCAAGCAGCTCACACACCAATCATCTGATACCTCCATTCCGGGGAAATTCATTCTCCCTTGACATTTGCCTTGTGTGAGCTATCTGCATCCACGTATTTGTGCCAGGAAGCATGCAGTGTCAGCTACATATCCCATATCCTTACCTGCCCCTGATGAACACTCATAGTGTAATGGGGTAGGATGCAAATTTATCACAAATTCTTAGTCATTCTCAATATGGTTTTTCCCCTATCTCCAATATAGATCCCAAAGGCTCTGTAGCAACTCATGTTTCACTCAAAATCTGGAATGCTCTATGAAAAGAGAGGAGAGGACCAAGGCTGAAGATCCTAATACTCATCCCAGAATGACTCAGCCCTTCTCCCTTTCCTATTGTCAGTCCTTCCATCATGCTACTCTGTCCTCCTCCACCTTCAGCAACCACCTCCCGGAACCTGCATCAGCCTGGGCTCCGGGCTGACTGTGATTAACTGAGCAGATACATTCGCAGAAACTCTTACGGGACTCAGAGAAGCAGCTGCAGTAATTACAGTGAATTTCTGGAATGGAGACTAATGGTGCAGGTTCAGATCTAAAATGCTTTTGATCCTCTTCATCATTAAAAGGCCATTAAAGGTACAACACATATATTACCAGGCATCAAATCTGCATTGATGTAAAAAAGAAATTAGGCTGATAATTGTTCCCAAGGCCATTATCTGCAGTGAGTGAGGGCACTTGGCACCCCTTGTGGTTCTGCAGAGGGTTTCCATTGACCCTGATCAGTTCGCTTAGACAACATTGATTAAACATTTCTTGTGTGTCACTCTAACTAGATGCCTACGTCTGTGACTACCCCAGCTTAAACTGTTGACTTTCAAGGACTTGCCCTTTGGTTTGCAGGCTGAGTACTGTGTGGGGGACAGCGTAAAAGCTCACAGGATTGGAAAAACCACATAAGTTGGTGGTGGTAGAGATGAAAAGTTCTGCAAGACACAGTGAGCCTAGCAACAGAGACATGGCCATAATGAAAGTGGAGTGAAAACAGAACCCAATTGAATGTTTCGTGTTAGTAAGTGTTCCCTCTGCAACAGCTTCATTAAGATGTCCCACTACCCAAAGAATCTCCCTTTCAGGCTCCACACAAGGACAACATTAAACCACTCTTATTAGTTAAGGTCTTAACTACCTCCCCCTAGCTATCAACAAAGACCAAACACCCAGACCAGCTGTCAGCTAGGCTCTTTTCATCCAGCCCCTCGCGTCCATATTCCTAAGCATCTGCCAGGGTTCCCAGGCTGCTCCTGGCAGAATTCTGTTGATGTGACAAACACCATGACCAAAATCGACCTTGGAGAAAAAGGGGTTAATCACTAACAGCTAACAGTCATGAGGGAAGCCAAGGCAGGAACCTGGAGGCAGGAACTGAAGCAGAGATTATGACAGAATGATGCTTGGTGATTTGTTGTATTTTATGCCTTGCATATCTTGCTTTCTTCTACAACCCAGGACCACATGCCCAGGGATAGTATTGCCCCTGGGGCTGGGCCCTCCTACCTCAAATAGCAACTGAGAAAATGCCTCCACAGACATCCCCATAAGCCAATGTGATGGAGGCAATTCCTCAACTGAGGTTCCTTCTTCTCAGGTGACTGCATTTGGTGTCAAGTTGACAAAAACTACCACACAGACCTGTGACCTCATCCCTGGTTGTCACCCAGGTGTGAGACTGACAATACCAGTGTCCTTATAGTTTCAGGCTTTCCAAGATGGGAAAATAGATGCAGGAAGACTAAGATAGGAGAGAACTATGGAATGTACGAGGCATGAATTTCTCCAGAGAAGACTTGGGGTAGGAGACAGAGATAAACACTAAACAGACAGACAGCCCCAGAGGAGCAGATCACTAAATACATGGCTTATGAGTCTTAAGGTCTAGACAAGAATATCTCCAGAATGAACCTGACCCTGGCACTGAAAAAAAAAAAAAAGATCCAAAGGTAATAGTTGATGCAGATGTGATTCTAGTTTCTCAACTCTAGATGCTGAGGTATAAATATTCCTGGAGCCTGTGAAGAGGGTGACTTTAAGCTCAGAGGACACCTGGAATGGGCAGATGTACCTTCTATCTGTAGCTGCCTTCTTTCTAACTCTCAACCAATAGGAGAATGGTTAAGCCAATACTGGTAACTAAACATTTTTCTAATATCAAGATATACGAGTGTTAGCCGCTTCCATGTTGCTGTAACAGATACTTGAGACAACTTACAAAGAAAAATGGTTTATTTTGGCTGACAGTTGCAGCTCATGGCTAGTGTGTCTTTAGGTCTGTGGTGAGGCAGCATCCCATAGCTGAAACACTCCACACAACAAAACAGCTTACTTCAGAACCAGGAAGTAGGAGAGGATGAGGGAAAGGGCCACAATCTCAGGGTTGCCTCCAGGCACACTCCTAAGGACTTAAAGACCTCCTATAGCTTTACCACCTGATGTTCCCAAGCTCTGACAGTGCCATGGACTAAGGACCCAGACTTTACTACATAGACCTTTGGAGGACACTCAGGTTCCAATCAAGAGCAAGAGTGACAGGGTGTGTGAAAGAAAAACACAAAGGGGCATGAAAGGTGCTGTCTACGAAAGCGGGGAAACAGGCGCAGCTTTATGTGTGTGCTTGCACACGAATTTTCCCTAAGGATATGTAAGAAATGGTTAACACCGGCTGCCTATGAGAAATAAGAGTACGATGGCTGGAGGTCTGAGGTCGGAGGGAGAATTTTCTCTTTAATATCTGTAAGATGTTGAATGTGACTTCTCTATTCAAAACGTGAAATGAAATCAAATCACGTTAAGTGAACGTGGGAGGGAGCTATCATTTACTGAAATTGTATCAGTTACTTGGCATATTAGTTTTACTTTTACATAATTTTTAAACTTAAAAAAAAGCATAAGAAGCCCGAGAAATGCAAATGTGCAAAAATGTCACCTATAATCTCAACTACTTTCAAAGAAAGTGACAGCTAAAACTTTGGTATAAAGTCTTTCATTTAGATAGCAGTTTTTATTAAAAAAAAAATAGTTCTGCATTGTTCCTACTGCTCCCCAACTTGCTTTTCACAATTCCCATCATACCGTGAACATTTTCATGCCCACACTGTTCATCTAGGAAATAATTTTAAGTGATTGCATGGCACTGTTTCATATGGATTTACCACAACTTATATGTGAAGTTGCATATATATAAATATATATATATATATATATATATGATTGCATATATATATGATTACTTTATAATTTCTTTCTTCTAGGAGGATTATTACTCTTGTTCACATGGATAACACACAGAATAGCTGTTATCTCTCAGTCTGCCTCTGAAATTGGAGTCCATTCTCCCTGCCCCCCCCACACACACACCCCAGCTGGGTCATCTCACTACAAAGCAGGCTCTCTGATATGGTTGAATAGGCTGATATCAGTGGTTTGAACTACTCAAGCCTGAAGATGTTAGACCAAACACAGCAGTGTCCTAGAGGTGTTAATAGAAAAGCTTAATATCACTAGAGTGTGCAAGCCTCCCATCTCAGAGCTGACCTGAAGACATTGTGGTCAGTTCTACAGCACTAGCCCTCCATCTGCCCTGAAATACCCTCTCTATGGGAGCAAAGAAGCTGGAGTGACATTCTGAGGCTCTCTCTCATCTGCGATTCAGTATTGTATGGTGTCAATGAAAAGCACTATTCAAGACTGGAAGCAGAAATCCATCTCCCCCCTGGTGATAAATGGAACAAATGTACAGGCAGTCAGCTACTGAGGTTTTTTATGGCATCTGCAAATCAGCTGCTTTGGCTGTGCAAGCAATTAAGCCTGGAAGAAGCTTCCTCGGTGTGTGTGATGCCTGTCGTTAAACTGTCAACTTGACAGTATCTAGAATCACCTGGGAGCTAGGTCTCTGAGTGCCCATATGGGGTCATCTTGATTATGCTCATTGAAGTGGGAAGACTCACCTTACTTGAAGATGGGACCTCCCTGGACTGTATAAAATGAGAGAAGTCAGGTGAGTCTGCACTGATGGCTGTGTCCTGACTGTGGATGCAGTGTGGCCAGTTGCTTCTAGCTCCTGCCACCTTGACTTCCCTGCCATGATGGACTGAACCCTTAAACCTTGAGCCAGGACAAAGACTTTCTCCCTTAAGTTGCTTTTTTCAGAGCATTTTATCACAGTAAGAAGAAACCAAGGCAGTTTGGGATCCCAGCATATTTGCATTTTGCAACCTCTAGCAATGACTTGTTAGGACTTCTTTCCATCAGCTTAGCTAAAGCTTACCCAAGTTTTTAATTCTCTATTTTGAAGTCCTTATCTTTGCAATACCAAGGGCATCTTCCATCTCCCGACCATCCCCTTTAGATGAGGAACTTGGTAAGTGTCAGGAAAAATATCTATTATCTCCCTCTCCCCAACAAAAGATTTACATATCAGTTCAATGTCTCCACCTGGCTCTGTTTGAGTCATTTTCTATTTACATTACTCTCATTCAATAGGCTTTGAAACAGGAGCTGGACAGTTCCAAGAATCACAGATAACACAGTGTCATCAGAAAGCATGAGATCAAAGCCCCAAAGCCAGGAGTGGAGGAGGGTTGCAGGAGGCTGGGGGTTGAAGAGAATGTGAGGAGACATTGGCAGATAAGACATTCTTCATTCACTGACACACAGGCTGCTATGCAGACAGATGCCAGCAGGTATCCAGGTATATGATAGCATACACAGACCACACACAGGTGGGGACAGACAGACATAGACCATCACACAGGCCACACAGAAGTAGGCCCACAAGCCTACAGGTAGATTCACACAGATGGGATGATGAAGGCTTTCCTCTGACCTCCAGGCCATATTCATACAGAATCACATAAAAGTAGCATTTTGCCAAGAATAGTCATGCAATTGGTTACATCACTGTTTACTTTTGGGTTTTCTGAACATCCAAAGTCAGTCAGGTGTGTGTGTGTTTGTGTTTTAATTTTGTTTTGTTTCTTTTTTCTGACTCAAAGCCCCACTAACATTCAGCCTTAGCTATCTTGGTTGGTCCACATTGGATATCTGTATCAGTGCCATGTTGTCAAAACATACACTGACCTTATACAGCCTTCTGTCCCCTTCAGAAAGGCAGCTAGTACAGGCAACAACACAAGTCAACAGTGCACCAAGAGCCACTCCAGCTAAGTCTCTTTTGTGCCTAATCTAAAACATGGAAAAGAAGATCATCACCCCTCTGTGGACATTTCCCTCCCTCTAAGAGTTATTTCTCTATGGTGCTTCCATGGTAACATGTACACTTATTATGCTACAGCCCTCCGATATAAAACCAATAACAGTGACTTGAGCTGTCCCACAAGACTGTGATCTCCTTAAAGTAAGGTGGGACCTACTTACAAGTTTCCATGGAGGTGCTTATAGATGGGATCACTTAATAGAAGTTTGCTAGTGAGTAAATGAAATGGATGGCTTTATGCTCCCCAAGGCTCTGTTTTTAGCGGTTGATTTCAGGATTGTATTTTTTTTCACTTAAAATGGGAATTCTGAGCTCTGTTTATATCCTGGAGGGTAAATTGTATCGAGCACATTAATTTCCTTAACATTTAGCCAATGAGCCCTGGCTAGGGTCATGAAGTGCCACATACTTCTCTTTTATAGAATGCAAAATTGTGTGGATGCAATTATAATTATTTAAGGATCACACCTGCTATTGTGAATAATGCTGCAATAACCACGGGAGTGCATCTATTTCTTTGAGATACTGATTTCATGTCTTTTGGATATATGCCCAGAATTAGAATTGCTGGATCATACAGTAATTCTGCTTTTAATTTTTTTTGGGGGGGTCTCCTTCATAGTTTTCTATAGTTGTTGTACCGGGTTGTAAGCCCACCTACTGGACAAAACAGTTCCCTCTTCTCCACATTCCCCTCAATGCTAATCTTTTCAATCTTATGATAGTAGTCATCTTAAAAGGTATAGGGTGACATCTGATTATGATCTTGATTTTTATTTCTCTAATACTTAGTGGTGCTGGAGACATGTTTATATATCTGTTGGACCTTTGTCTTCTTTGAAAAATGCCATTTGCTCCTTTTTATTTTTGTTTTGCTGTTGGTTTATGTGAATTCTCTATGGTCTGTTTTAGATTTCATGCCCCTATCAGATACATAGTTTGCAAATACTTTCCTTCCGTGTGCAGACTGACTTTCCAATTTGTTGACTGTTTCTTCTGCTGTACAAAAACTCTTTGCAGGATCCATCTCACAGCCAAGACATGGAATCCTGCCATTTTGGCAGCATGGATGAACCCATGCCATTATGCTAAGTGAAATCAGCCAAAGTGAGACAGACACTGAATGATCTCACTTATGGAGGAAACTTCAAAAAGTGAAATGGAGGAACAGAGAATAGCATTTTCTGAAGGGCTAAATAAGTAGGATTTTAGTGAAAGAAAAAAGATGGGCAAATTTAGGATACCTAAGGTGTAGCCCAGCGACTACTGCTAATAATAGCTACAATTTGCTAAGAAAGTAAATCAATGTTTTTGACACATTAAAAACAAAGTACTGTACATAGTGAGAAGATAACTGAAATAATGGGTATTACTTGATTGTAGTAATTATTTTTACACTGTATATGCATATCAACGCACCATGGTGTCCACTTTACATGAACTCATACCTTACCCGTGCCTTGTATTTAATAAATAAATACATTAATTTATAAAACCTAAGCATCCGAGTACGGTTACCTTCCCCTCTGCATGGGGGGGGGGATGGAGACATGGAGAACTATGTCCTGTGGTAGAATAGTATCTTAAGGTGTGTGACTTTTGTTTATGCTGCATTTGTTTAACTCTGTGAAGCTGTGATTCTTTGCCTGTCTAAGACACCTGATGCTCCTAAATAACGAGCTGAATGGTCAATTGCAAGGCAGGAGCAAGGATAGGTGGGGCTGGCATGCAGATAATATAAACAGAAGGAGAAAGAAGGAAGGAAGGAGGAAGAAGAGGAGCAATGAGAGAACAAGGGGAGGAGGACATCAGAGGCCAGCCACCCAGTTACCCAGCCACCCACCCAGCCACAGAGTAAGAGTAAAACTAAGAATACAGAAGTAGGAAAGACAAAAGTCCAGAGGGAAAAGATAGAAAGAAAAATTAAAGTTAAGAAAAGCTGTCAAGAAACAAGCCAAGCTAAGGCCGGGCATTCATAACTAAGAATAAGTCTCCATGTGTGACTTATTTGGGAGCTGGGTGGTGAGCCCCCCAAAAAAGTCTAGAGTAAAACATCACACAACAATGTCCTTGCCTATGGTCACATGCTCAAATTTTATTTGTTATTTATATGCCCAATAAAAGTGAAAAATGTAAGCAGATTAAATATATATATATATATATATATATATATGTGTGTGTGTATGTGTGTGTGAATGTATGTATACATATGTATATGTGTATGTATATATATATGTATTATGTACATATGTATGTACGTGACCATAAAGATAAGGATTATAGGGATCAAATAAAAGGAAAAGTTAATTACATAGGGATTTTGTTTTTATGTTTGGCCATAAGCAACCTTAATCTTTTCACTTTTGATAAACTGTTTAGCCAAAGATATTGTTTTAAAAATTGCTTGAAACCTTGATAGCATCGTGTCTTTGTTTCCTCATTGCAATTATGAGGTTAAACTCTACCTTTTTGTCAGGCACATATACTGTCAGCAAATTAGGCTTTACCTTCAAGACACTCACCAAAATGGGAGACTTTGTGTTCCATCACTATCACTCTGAGCTGGCAAACCGTGGTCTCTTGCACAGACAACAAACTATATGTATGGCAAATTCAATAGCCTCAAACACAGATGCAGCATCTAGTATGTGTAGTTCATACCAGCACTGTGTTCTGTTTCTCATTTAGTAGGTCATGATAAAACTTAGTGAGATGTATGCAATTGCTTCCACTGCAGAGATGAGGAAACTGAGACTCAAAGAAATTATATCATTCTGCTTACTGCCCATGCAACTAGTAAGAGGCACAGTTAGGAGCTGTCTCCTAATTTTTGGCTTGAACTCTGCCCTTAATCCTGGAACTCCAGGATTAAGGATTAAGCATTCCCAGATGAGTGCAGCATTCAAGGATTTTCCCTGTTTCTACCTCTGTCCATAGTATAAGTAGTGTGTGCTCACCTTTCTCTCTCTCTCTCTCTCTCTCTCTCTCTCTCTCTCTCTCTGTGTGTGTGTGTGTGTGTGTGTGTGTGTGTGTGTGTGTGTGTGTGTGTGTGTGTGTCACCCCATCTTTATTTTTTTCTAGATGGAATCTGTCACTGTTCTGGCTAGGATGGCTCACGAGCCAGCCCCTGAGACCCACCTGTCGCTAGCTCCCACCTCAGTTGTAGTGGGGTTATACATGCTCAGCATTTACATTGGTGTTGTGGGTTCACGTCCGCAAGGAAGCACTTTGCCCACCAAGTCACCTCCCAGCCGCAGTCCCTATATAAGTACTTTTACATGTGAGTCAGATCATGCAATTAACTGCTCACAACCCCTCAGACTATCCCATTCCCCAAGGGTCAAACCCACATGCTGGTGTGCACGGTTATGCACCATCCAAACCTCCACAGCCTCTTCCTTCTCCTCAAAAGCTGCTCTTCTTCCCAGCCAGATTAGTCTCCTTGTTGTTCAACAGCCCAGGCATGCCCTGGCCTCAGGTCCTTTGCATCTGCTATCTTCTTCCTGGGATGCTCTTGTCTTCTCAACCTCTTCAATGTGCAGACTCTTGCAGCTTTTGCTCACATATAATCTTGTAATTGGAGGCCATCACTGGCTGGCCTGTTTAAAATGCTAGCCCTCTGTCACAGCATAGTGTTCTTTGTGGCCCTCTCTGCTGTGTAATTCTTATCATTTCATATACTGTAATTCCATGTATTTATTTATTATCTGCCTTTCTCCTTGATCGTAAGTTCCAGGAGGAGAGGAATTTTCCCCTTTCTTCTGCACTATCTTTAAGACTTCCAGCTGTGTCTGCTGTATATATAGCATCTGCTTAAAAAATATCCGTTGGCTTTCCATGGCCTTTGCTATTCCTAGTAACATCTCAGAAAGAACAGTGAGAGTTACTTCGCATCTGGTTAAACTATATGCAGTGAGAACTGCAAACTGCTCCTTTGTGAAGAAAGAGAAAGAGAATGGGAGAGGAGAAAAAAGCTGCGGTGAAGAGTAGGGTGCTCTGGGCTGCTGGACATAGCCCGTCTCAATGGGAGCTGCTGCAACCTGCCTTATTAAATACTTATCTCTGCATTATTAACCACACTAATAAATTATGCTTTTCTAAATCATTTTGAAAGCCCAATTGTTCTGTCAAAGGTTTTTACCTTTTTATGGGTGGCTCCTACCATGGAGTGCTTGGAATAGACTTGTCTGAACTCCACAGAATGGTCCAAATCTGTTGGATTCCAGAAGGCCTCTAGAGGAAGGAGCTGACTACAGGGCAGCAGATAACAACTTCAGATAGCTGTTCTATTTTAAGAATAGGTTTTGTGTCACAATTTGAAGGCAACTGTCTTGGGATACCTGTTGGGAGGGCTTCAGGTGGATTTAAAAGGTTCAGGCCCAGAAAGCCTTGGATTGGAGTGAGTGACTAAAGAAATAAGAGTTAAGGAAAATTCACGCTAAAAGAATAGTCAGAGCAGGTATAGTAAAGAGCTCCTGGAATCCTAGCACTCTGGAGATGGAAGCAGGCAGGAAGATCATGAGTTCAAGGCCAACCTAACTACATAGCAAGTTCCTCAGGAAAGTAGGAATTCAAGCATCAACATTCAGGACCCGGAGAGCTTTCTTTCCCAGGTGGGCCATGAAGGGAGTTGATAGGGGCCTTCACTTGCTTCCATGTTCTGCCAGCTGACTGGGGCAGTGTCTGAGGAGCGGCAGCTCTGAGAGGCCAACCCCGATGGCAGATGTCTCTTTCTCTAATGCCTTCTTTTTTCACATTCAGATTTTCCGGCTCCTTCTCTGTGCTCCGTCACTTGCTAGTTACCTGAGTTTCAGCTGCCACTTACATTCTCAGAGGTTGTGCTTCCTCATTTATAAAACAGAGTATGTTAATGCCTAGATTTCGTGTTGTACTGAGATTGGACCTGTGCAAAGCACATGGTAGATATTCCATAGGGGAGTGGTGGCAGCAGCTGCTGCTATTGATACCAGCCACTGTAGTAAGATTGAGGGGGGTATGTGGCAGGGGAATGGCCTTTAGGCAAAAAGCAGGCCATTTTGAGTTAAGGCTTAGTAGCAAGAGAAAGATGACTGGTTTCCCCTTCAATCCTGCTCTGCCCTTTGGTCCCCTTTTCATCACACATATCCTATACACTGCCCTGCACTGCCCCATCTCACATCCTTTACACCCTATTTTCCTAGGAAAGCAGCTAAAGATGCAGGTGATATGGCCCTTTTGAGCTCAGCCTAGTTGCCAACCTCAGAAGCGTTCAGCCTCATGCTGGAAAACAAGACAGCGGGGCATATCACTGCTTAAGTGTGACAGTTGGCTTTAATTGTCAAGTTGACACAGTCTATAATCACTTGGGAAAGGAGTCTGTCTAGTGAGGGTGACTATTGCTGTGATGAAACATCATGACCAAAGCAACTTGGGGAGGAAATGGTTAACTCAGCTTACCCTTCCCTGACACAGTTCAGCAGAAAGAAGGTCAAGACTGGAATTCAAGCACAGCAGGAACCTGGAGGCAGGAGCTGATGCTGAGGTCCTGAGGGGTGCTGCTCACTGGCTTTTCCTCATGCTTTGTTCCATCTACTTTCTTATAGAACATAGTATCATCAGCCCAGGGATGGCACCACCCATAATGGGCTGGACCCTCCCCCATCAATCATTAATTAAGAAAATGCCTTACAGCTGGTTCTTATGGAGGCATTTTCTCAATTGAGACTCCTTCCTCTTCATTGATGGCTAGCTTGTGCCAAGTTAACATAAAACTAGCCAGTTCGGAGTCTCAGTGAGGATCAGGTGGGCCTGTGGGCACTGACTTTGGCTAATGTATGTTGGTTATATTAACTGAGGTTGAAAGACCTGCCCGCCGTAGGTGACACCATTCCCTAGGCAGGGGATCCTGAACTGTTAAGAGTTAAGAGTGAGCTCTAGCATGTCCACATTTATTCATTCCTCTGATCCTGATTATAGGTGTGATATGATGACGGTCCTGCCCCTGTGCTTTCATTACAATGATGCATTGTATCCTGGAACTGTGAGCTAAAGTATATCTTTTCTCCGATAAGTTCCTCTTGCTCAGGTATTTTATCAGAGCAGCAAGAAATGGCGCTAGGTCATGTCCCTCCATTAATAAAGAGTAATGGCCAGGTGATAAATAAGTCAGCTCAGGAGGAAAGCAGCACTAGAGAAGCTGATGAAAGAACAACCTGCAAGGATGGGGGAACAGGGAAGGTTCGAGTCTTAGCTTCCTTCACTACCTAAAACAGTGAAAAGAGCACACGCTTCAGAGGCGCTCCCAGGTTCAAATTCTGCCTCAGACACATGAAAGTTGTTCACACCTTGTTTCCATGAGGTGAAATGAGAATAACAAACAAGAATATACCACCATCGAATTGCTATGTAAGTGAGGTGTAGTAAATAGCCAGTGCTACTCCAGAAACATAGCAGGTGCTCTGCAGATGTCATTTTCTTTTTCATGCCCTGAATTCTCATAGCCTCACAGTCATGCCCATGAGAGATCCTCTGCATCTAGCCTAGACTCTGCCTCATCTTTATGGATAAGAGAGGATGGTGCCAATGTTGCAGGGAACACCTGTGATAGACCAGGCCTACGGGAAACAAAGATGGATGAGATGTGGGGCATGAAGAAGCCAGAAGTTGAGAGGGAGAGGCAGCTGCAACTACCATTGTCATAGTGGTGAACCAGCCTAAAGCAGGGAGTCAATCTGGATTTCAAAGACTACTTTACTGTTCTTGAGTGGTAACTGATCAGACTGGGGCATGGTATGGTGAGGATATAGTCAGTTTTGCCAGAGGTCTGAGCAAAATGCTGGCAAAATACAGAGAAGAATGAAGAATTCTGCCTAGAGATATCAGCCACAGGGAGGTACCTCTCCAGACTCATAAACAAGGGAAAGATGGAATGCAAAGTCACATTTACTGAGCACTCAATGTCAGATTCTGAGTATTTTGCAAGTATTAACTCATCCAAACCCTCACAGACCCTGTGAAGAAATAATGTTGTTCATGGTGAAGGACACTCATTGATCGAAGGATGAAGTCATGTGGTTTGGAATGGGAAGACTAGAGTTTGAGTCTAGACTCCTTGTTCTTAGTCCCTAATGCCTCTCTGAATCTTGAAGAATCAATGTTGAGGACAGCCTCCTCCCCCTAATAGACTAATAGACATTATGTCATTTGTCCAGCCACACCACTTCCTTTTTTGTGTCATAAGATTCTGTAAGAGTAGAACCACAGGACCTGTGGAAGGAGCAGCAAGCACAGCCCCTTACTCCACCTATGAGCTGTTTTGCTAGGACTGTCTTTGGCTTTAAAGCCTAGAAAGTGGGATGGTGGGAAATAAGGAGAACCAGTCGGGCTTCTTCGTCACCTCTGGCCCCATAGACAGGAATGGTGGGTGCTGGGAGGTCCATGACATAAAGTAGCTCCAAAGGCTCTCTTCCTTTTTCTCGGGATTGGAAGAGGTCTCTACTTGGCTTCTTATACAGAGCAAATAAAGTGGGATTGGTCTCATAGAAGCAGGATCAGGAATTGAGGACCCCACATAACCAATGTTCTCTTTATCCCCCCAATCTGCTCATATAGCTCTTAAATCATTCCCAGAAATGCATTTTGAAAGCCCTGACCTAGGGAGAGAACTGGCAGAGCTCTCTCCTTAGTGCTGCAGGTTGTTGAGAGCAGGCAAGTAGGCTCAGAAAGCCAGAAGAAAAGTGACAAATGAGTACGCATTTACGTGGCTCCCTCTCTGTCCTAATGCACTCTGGCTTGGAGGTGGAGTCAGGGAGAGGGATCAGGACCGACTAGAGGTGTAGGGGTGGGAGGTGCAGGCATACACAGATTTCAGAGCTCTGCCTGTCCCGTGCGCTTCTAGTGGGGATCCAGCACTTCTGCTGGTGACACATCCTGTGCCTCACAGTGCTCAGTCCTCATGGTGAAGCAGCTACACCGAGTCAGTATTGAAGGCTGAAAACTAGACTGCTCAGGAGGCAGGCTTGGATTTCAATTCGGGTTCTGTTGCTTGTAACTGTTGAACTTAGGCAAGTTACTTGTTTTTTTTACTTTCCTCTTCTTCAACATTGGAACAAGAGGAGTTTCTCCCTCGTGGGTTTGTGCGTATGGAACTAACTAATAGAGGCAAAGCACTTAAAACAACACCTCATATATAATGATCACTGGAGAGATGCTACTTCCATTATCATAGCATTGCCATCCTCAGGGGTGGTTAATTAGAGCTTTGGTGTTCCTAAAAAGTCAAATACCTACTGAGGGTCTCCTCCTGGTTCCAAAGTACATGTGCTTAAAATGTCTGGTTTGGAGATTATGGGCAATTTAACACTGTACTTAACAAGAGCAACTGTTAAAAGCTAATGTCTCAGCCGTATCACTGTCTACTACTGTCTGTCAGAAGAGGGGAGGGACGGTTCTGCCCCTGAAGGAATCCCAAAGTCCGGGCTCTTTCACTTAGGCTCCAGCACTATGGAGGAACTTGGAGGTCTTCACAACATTTTCCCCACCCAGCCTAGAGGCAGCAAGGAGCAAAAGCTCAGAGGATCTTCCAAGGGTCAGGCATGCTGGAGGCTGGTTCTATGGATCTCCATAGTTAGAATTTAAGTCACATGGTCTGGCTACAAAACACAATGTAGCTATGTGCTTAGGAAAATGGTCCTGCTTAGCTGGGTTCATGCCAGGCTTTGCCACTCTTTCAATATTTTGCTTAATTCAGATACCAATAAAAGTGATTTGCTGGGGCTGGAGAGATGACTCAGCAGTTAAGTACACTGGCTGTTCTTCCAGAGGACTAGGGTTCAATTCCCAGCACCCACATGGCAGATTCAGGGGATCTGACACCTTCACACTAAAGTGCATAGAATAAAGTTAAATAATTTTTTAAAAAGTGCTTTGTTTTGAAATGGTAAATAAAAAAGTAGAGAAAACATTGTGACAAATTTCCATGACATTTCACTCAGCGGTTTTCAGCTGAGGCCAGTACTGTTTCGTCTACACTTCCATTCAATTCTGTATTCCTCCCATATTGCTTTAAAGCAAATCCAAGACACAGGATGATGACATTTTTAATTATTTCAGCACACTGCATTTTTAGAATTTGCTATGTGCCAATCACTGTACAAGAATACAATTAAACATAGTTTTTTGTCTTTAAGCTGCAGCCAAGTGAGTGGTTTACAAAAGCAGGTTTATTGAGGCTAAATCATGGTCAGGAGAAAATGTAGCATTCTTTTCTTATTTGGTCGGATGATACCTTGATTTCCAGTGTGGATTAAAAAAAAATCATTGGGGCAATGAGATAGCTCAGTGGGGTAAAGGTGCTGAGTTTAATCTCTGCTGTCTGCATGGTGGAGAGAACCAGTTCATGCAGATTGCCTTTTAACTCTATTTGTGTGAGGTGACATGCTCACCCTTCCCACATAAACATAATGAAATTTTTAAAAATGCCCTTAAAACTGCTGGTGATAATAACTGATGGTCTCGGTTTTCATGACCTCCCTATCTTACCTGAGCATCTTGACTCTTGGCACAGCTGCTTTGCGAGTCATGCTAGCTGGAGAGCTCTGTGCATCATGACACATGGGCTTCCCTGTCCTCAGAGAAGTGTGATAATGGAATGGCTGCTGAGAGAGGCCAAAAGGCCCTTCCTGGCCCAGATAGCTCTAAGGGTGCCCACTAGGCAATGACTTCAGGCTTAACTCTGTCTTTTCTTGGAGGTAGGAATGACAAGTGATCTCTAAGGGTTAAGAGGCAGAATCTTAATAAAAACGAAAGTGTTGACAGCTCTGCTGGCTCCAAGTTTTCTCTAAATGTAGCTCGGCACAACTTAATGGGTCACTAAACTTGCCCAAGATGCCCTGTTATAAATCACCACCATCAGAGCTAGGCAGACAAAGCTAGGATAAATCACTGTGGGCATTTCCTGCCCCTTCAGTCTCTTCCCCTTAAAGTCTGGAGTGTGGATTTGGGCATGAGACAAGTGATCACTAGGTAAAACTAAAACCTCGTCTGGGAACAGCTTGCCCATGTACACATATCATCCCTGCGTCAACTTTCAGTTACAGAACAGTTATACTCTCTGAAGCACATATAGGGAAATAGCTTCTGCTCTGAGATCTATCTTGTTAAGGAGAATGGAATCACACCTAGAGTACTTTCCACATTTAGTAACTGGGTAAGAAACAGCTTGAGTGGCCCTAATAACTTAGCATCTCTATACAGTGCTGAGCTGGGAGTGGACACTGGAAGATGCATATAGGCAATGTGAGAGAGAAGAGACCCAGAGGGGTTGAGCCCAGGCATGTGTCTCGGGAACCTATCAACTCAGAATCTGCAGTTCTTCCCACCTATCTGGTTTGTTATGATGGTTAAAGTAAGCAGAAAAGGAAGTATACAATGCTGTTCCAAAATGTTTAAAGAATGGGGTAGGACGTGAGATAATTTGAAAATATAGTTAAAAAGATGCTCAGCCTTACAGTGAGTTTGGGTGATGAAGCCTCAATTGATCAAATACCTCAAAGAAATGTAACCTGGTCACAACAGGTTCCCCCATCCCTCTCCCCCACTGTCTGAAAGCTGCAAGAACAGACTTCAGAGTCAGGCAGTCTTGACGCAAGCCTTGATTTCACTTGGCCACTTAGTGAGCATTCTCAGAGCTTCCTAGTCATGAAGAGATCAAGGGTGTGCCATAAAAAGCTGTTGGCTGTAAATTTTTATGATAGTTAAAGCAATTTTTATAATGATTCAATATTCTGTAAGATCGAAATGCATTTGAACAGTACATGACTCCCATGGAGACTTCTTGAATATAGCATTGGCTATTTTGTTGCATAATATCTTTTTATATCTAGTATCCATTGTGGGAAGAGTCTGTTACATTTACCCTTCCTGATCACCCTAATCAAATTAACAGAGAAGTACTGCTAATCAAATTAACAGAGAAGTGCTGAAAATTTTACCATCTCATATACATGGCCCAAATCCCCTCATTTGTCCCATAATGTCGGATATTAGAATATTTTGTCACATGAAAAATACTTAATTTCTGTGAGTAAATGTCATCTGAAAAATTAGAATCAATATAGAGTACTATGAGGTAAATATGTAAATGATTGGAACATCATGAATAAATAATAAAACAGATTCCTTTTTTCTTCTGCACATGATGGGATAGTAACTCCCACTGACAGGGCTGACTGAAGATGAGACAAGTGAGAGAATGCATGCCAAGCATGTCTGGCACATAGCAGGTGGTCAGGGAGAACCATCAGTGCACCAGCGAGCGAGCGCAAATGTGTATAGCTCATGCAGTTACCTTTCTAGGGCATTTTGTATGTGCACATCTTTGTAGTCGGAATCCTTCTGCAAGCTGTTTAAATTGTGTCCTTCTGCTCAGGACTACTGAATTCTTCAACTACAGAAACTGTCCAAAACCTGAGTGGTAATTAATTTTGCAGAGCTGTTAGCCTTTACAAAGCCCTCTTAGGTCTACTTTCTCAAAACAACTTGCGCCCCCCCACCCCGCCCTCGGTTGTAGCTCAGTTGTTAGAGAGCTTGGTTAGAGTGCATGAAGCCCCCTGGGTTCAGTCCCCAGCCTCTAAGAAAAGCAGCAGTGGTGGTGGTGCACACCTGTAATTCCAGCACTAGGACGATGGAAGGAGGGGGATCAGGTCAATTGTGGCAACATGGACAATTCAAGACCAGAGGAGGACACTCACGACTGTCTCAAAACTACAGTAACCCCTCCCCCACAAAAGGTTGAGTTCTCATCATCATAAAAAGCAAGAAAACTAAGACCTAGCCAGAGTGTGAGACTTGCCAAGGTATCAGCAGCACAGATTCCAAAGATTCCAAGTCTAGCCTCATTTCACCAAACACACTACAATAGAGCTCTTGCATGTGGAAGGAATGCAACAGATGTTGTAGACAGTGTAGATTTATGTTTATCAAGCAATTTCCTAGTAAACAGTAGTAGGGCTTTTGTCTATTATAATATTATGTGGAGAGGCACTTTTAACCAAAGTCATCATACCGATCAGTAAAGGACATACTATACTACCACTATACTTTAGGTTTTGTCTTTCATGACTCAGTATTTTGGGATTTTTGAGCCCCTTTGAATTATGGATTCTAATCTAAATAATATGACAAGTTGCAGCAGGGGTTAGTGAGCTTTTTCTGTAAAAAGCTTGATAGTAAATATTTTAGGTTTCTTGGCCCATACAGTCAATCTTTGTCACAACTATTCAATTGTATTGTTGCAATTGGAAAGAAGGTGCAGACACTGCATAAGTGAATGGTCATTCTGTGTTCCAATAAAATTTTACTTATAAAAACAAGAGGTGGGCATAGCATGCCAATTACTGACTTACAGAATTCTCATTATTTGACATATGAGTTTCCTGAAAGAGAAGTCTCAGACTGAATCTGCTGAGGCAATGGATATGAAGCCAAACCTGAAAGTAGAGCAATCTTGTTTTGAGCCATTTGTTCTTTACCCTTAACAACAGACTCACATTCTCATTCTTGGCCATGTAACCTACCAACACCAGTTATATTTGTCAACAATTCCAATGTTTGTGGATATAACTTAAGAAACAGTGAAAAGACTAGAAGGGCCTCAGAAAGAACTTTCTCAGTCTAGTCCAGAGGTTATTAACAGTTTAGTCAATTTTTTTTAACTATTTTGTATATTTCATGTGTTTTGTTTTGTTTTGTTTTGTTTGAGAGGGTTTCTCCATGCAACAGTTCTGGCTGTCCTAGAACTTGCTTTGTAGACAAAGTTGTCTTTGAACTCACAGAGATACACCTGCCTCTCCCTCTGGAATGCTGGGATTAAAGGCATGTACCACCACTGCCTGGCTTCATGCTTTTGTTTTATTTAATTATCTGCTACAGTTTTAAAAATCTGAAGATTGTACACAATAAATAGATGCTGTTTGCCTAGGAAGACAAAGATGTTGATGCATTATGCCCTTGGGACAACAATCAGCTAGCTGATGCTGAACCATTACTATTTCATTTAGACATGTGGAGTCCAATTTGCAAAGCCTGAATAGGACTAACTAATTTATTCCATAAACGAAGAATATGAAGTTCTGAAGAAGTTTCACCCACTCTCGTTTAGAGCCAGAAGCCTCCCTCATTCAGAACAATGGTGAGCACTGTAGGCTTTCTCTTAGAGATCTGAGGTTCAAGGATATGCTGCACTTACAGGTGCTCTGAATGGGAAGCACCACCTTTGTCCTGTATCCTTCCATGTCCTTCACTTGGCCAGAAATTCTTAGTGGCTGTCATCCTCTACAGAATGCAAACTTGGAACACAAAGTCCATCATTCCTCAGGCTGCTGACCACACCCACAGACTAAAATATTTGTGCTCTGGGTACAGAGTGATACAGATTCCCGCCTCCACAGATGCTCTCATATCCAGCTGGGTTATGAATCTACATGCTTTTGTCAATGGCCTTTTCTCTACCCACACAGGCAGTTAAGAAACAATAGCTTCTAAAGGACAGTGATGTGGGAAGAGAGGTTACTGAGAACGGTTACTGATGACAAAGTTCCTCATAACAGGAGGGCAACAAGAGATCTGAACTCTTCCTAAAACATTAAGTGGCCCATGGCCAGAGTCTTCAATAGATTGCTTTTTAAAAGGTGCAGAGTCTGTCTGGATTGTCATAGTTTTACATAAAATGTTCCCATCAAGGGTAGTGACATTGATTAGTAAAACTCTTGGGAATGTTGAGTTTAAATGGACATGAATACAGAGGGCCCAGCTCCACTATGTCTCAGGTCCACAAATTACCTTATGAATAACTCTCCAAGGAGTTGCTTAATTGCATTTATAGCTTACAGATGCCAACAACAAAACTGTGGTCTCTGTGAGTAAATAGGTATATGAATGACATGAGGAATGGACTAGTACAAAGAACCATTTCCATGAGATCATCCACAATAAAGGTGGTAGCAACACAAAACCAAGGTAGTCTTGAGGACAAAAAGAAGAAAGAGCAGGTGACAACTGAACTGGAGGTGGTTCTCTGAATAGCTCAGGAGACCAACAGTCAGAGATTTTGATTTGGACAAACAAGAGAACACAGTCAAAGAACAAGTTGTCAAGCATGTATAGCATTGGTGACAGTAGGAGACAAGAGGACCTTTAAACTCTATTTCTTTTCTGCCTTGGAACAGCTTCTCCATGTTTCTATAAAGGAAAATGCTGCCAGGAACAAGTCAGCATAAAATTTCCTTTAAAAAATTCTCTAGAGCCTGTATCTAGCATAAATTAAGGTGTCATTGCTAAGTTTGCAAATTGACCAATCTCTAAACCTAACATCTATTCTACAAAAGTCTACTGAAGTCACTGTAGTCTCCTGGTAGCACAAAGAACATATCGGACAGTGAACTGTGGCTAAAGAAGTCCCTTTTTTGTCTCTTAGCCCTCAACTTCCACTCTGGAGCTGTTCTTTATCTTTATTTAGTGGGGATCTAGGAAACAGGCTTGACTAAAAAGAAAAGGGAAAACTGAAGTTCTCAGAGGGAAGCAACTGGACTTATTTATTTGGATCCCAACAAAACCCTGGTTTGGAGCCCTTTCACAATAGGCCTGAACTTTTTCAGAACCTCAGTCAACATGTTAGGCTTGAGTAAAGGATCAGGAAAACCTTGATAATACAGTTAACCGCTTTGCCACTGATATGTAGAATTCTGTTATTTGTGTTCAGTAGAAGGGTAGTAATGTGGTTCCAGGTAAGCCTTTTGAAAAATGAGTCACCCAACAAGGGAAAGATCCAAATCCTCCTACTCTAACTGTAAGAGAGGATTTCTAAGTACCAGGTCCTCATGGACAAAGTGCCAAGTGGTGAAGAAATGTCAGTCTTTCTAAGAAGGCAGTGTGGATAAAAGGAATCACCATCTTAGCATGACGGCTTCCAATACAGCACTCCTGGAAAGCTTCTCTGGATATGGTCAGCAGTGTTGCTTAGCCCCTTGCTGTCATGCTTTCTCACTTAAGTTTGTCTCTCAGAGTTCTGGTCCTGTGCAGTGGAGTGAACACCTTATGAATGCATTTTCTGATGATCAACTATATGGTTTCAACACAATACACAAGAATGAATACTCAATTGCACAGGACAAGACAGAAACTTCCAGAGGCAGGCTGAACCATGGGGGAAGTATGAGCACCAGGAGAATGTCCTGTTTTGATGACTTTTGAGCTGATAGAAACCTGCAGTCTTGATGGGCATGGTGGCACATGCCTTTAATGTCCACAAAGGCAGGTGGATCTCTGTGAGTTCCAGGCCAGGGACAGCTAGAGATGTCACACAGAGAAACCTGTCTCAAGCCAACCCCTCCCCCACCCAAAAAAAAAAAAAAAGAAAGACAACTGCTGTCTTTCTGGACAGAGAAACAGGACACTACAAAGTCATCAACTATAGTTGCTGGGAAGTGAGAGGGAAATCTGAAAAGAAAGGAGCTAAAGCAAGAGGTAGTAACTTAAATTCTGAGCATAATTTCTGTCTAGTTTGTTTGTTTGTACCCTGAAATATATGCAGGACAAACTCTGGTAAAGAAAAAAGAACTAAAATAAGATTTGAGTTGCTACCCTACCCAAGACAGTTTACATGCAGAGTTCAACGAAGTTTAAAACTATGTTCCTGGGGCTGGAGTATTCCTGGGACTGGCTCATCGGTTAAGAGCACTGGCTGCTCTTACAGACTACCCAGGTTCAATTCCCAGTACCCACATGGCAGTTCAAAACTGCAACTCCAAGATCTGACATGCATGCAGGCAAAACACTAATGCATATATATATACATATATATGTATATATATATATATATATATATATATATATATATTTATCACTATGTTCCTACAAACAGCAGCAGCAGCAGCAGCAGCAGCAGCAGCAGCAGCAGCACTCTTAGGAAGAATATAACAGAACCTACAGCATGAAACAGTTACAAAGCCAGACATACTGGTACATATCCGAGATCCTACTACTTGGCAGGCTAAGACAGGGATGGGAGTTTGGGGCCCACCTACACCTAATCTAATATTCCTTACTCAGTATGTCAAGTGCTCTACCACTGTGCTAAATCCCCTGCCCCCACAAAAAGGATCCTCAATGTAATTATCGTAACTATCTTTAGTAAAGAAAAATATGCTTTTGGTGAACAAAGAGGAACTGAAGAAACTAGACAAGAACTCAAGGATAAAATACACAGAATTTGCCTCCATTTGAAAACCACTCTTCTTTCCTTCATACTTTATTCTTTTCCTTTCACCGCTGAACCGGGTCAGTTTTGGATGAAAAGAAACTGATTTACCTTTGCTTCCACAGCGGTACAGATAGAACCCCCAATTCCCAATGTTCTGAAGACAAGTCAGATGAGAGCCGGAGAGTGACTCATTCACAGCCTGTCTCTGCTCAGCTGGTGGTCCCATTTCACCTGATTTCTATGTGTGTCTAAATGAAATGAAAATTTGCTGAACACTACCGTTCAAAGTTCTGCTCTTTCAGAAGGGTGGACTTTGAGAGAATTTAGGGCATTTAGTGGGAAGATTTCATTTCCTGAGGTTGTAAGGGTCAGAGTTCACTAAGCTCTTCTTTCTGCAACCCTGATACTTACTACCAGGCCTACTACTAGCTCCTACACAGACCAAATCTTTCATTTGGGAGGCAAGCTGGGTGTGGGGAGCACATTGTTTGTTCCAGCATTCCAGAAGCAGAGGCAGAGGCAGGTGGATCCCTATGAGTTTAAGCATGGTCTACAGAGCAAGTTCCAGGGAAGCCAGGGCTACTTACAGAGTCCCTGTCCTTTTAGAACACGTGCTATGAAATGCTTCTGTAGAAGGAGTTCCACACAGATAGGGGTTCTCCTGTGAAAGGAGAGAAGGTGTCTCACTCTTCTGCAGTAATTCCAATATGGGTTCCTAGAAGGAAACTTAGAACGGATGATTCTACGCTTACTCTGGATCTCATTCCAGACCCCCTCCTGTTTGTTTACAAGATTCTATATCATGAGATATATACTCTAGAAACACAATCAGCTTCCAACTTCTCAGATTCAACTCCTCAGACAGGGTGTACCTGGGTGAAACAATGAGATCCAATTCACAAAAAGTGACAATTGCCACAGTAAGAGAGATCACCACACAAACCTGCTATGGATTATTGCTTACACTGGAAGCAAGAGAATGACTATTTCATTCAATTATATCAAGTCAACAATATCAAACTAAGAGAGTGAACACCTCCCCCAAAGCGTGTTCTTAGCAACTTCATATAATATGCATGACTAAAGCCAGTTACTAGTATTAGAGGGGACCAATGCTTCTCTTGAAATATGATTATTCTATCAGAAATAGAAAAAGTAGGACAAAAGTAGAAAAAAATCTTAAAAGCTATAAACCCACTTCCCATATTTCTACTACAAAGCTTATAACTACATCATCCAGTGATACAGAATCCCAGAAACTTTACAAAATTCCTTTTTAAAATTTATTTTTGTTATCAAAGAGAATGTCCAGAAACATTGAGTACTAAAGAATTTTTTGTTCATGGCATTGTTTTATAAAACTTCCTAATGGACAGTGAATATTTCATTTGATTTTATTGGTATATTCCTTCATTTATTAATGAGGTGGATGAACTGAACTGATGAAATTACTTTAAAAAAAATCCAGACAACCATATAAAGGAAAAACATCCATTCTCATTCTGAATCTGTTGATTGCAGTGAATTCAGTGGCGAGTCCACCACTGACTAAGAACCAACTTCCCCACAGAAGGGAGCTGTTCTCATCTTCTCAGTAAATCACAGAGGTCTCTCAGATATAGGCACCATGTTTGAAGTCTCACACAAAACGTCTGTGTCACTTAAATTACATAATGTGGCAGTGTTTGTTTCATGGGGACAGAATATTTAAAGGGCAAAGTAGAAAATAATCCGTTTGTATGTTATGTGTGAGTACATTATTTTACTGTGCATGGGCTTGAGGGCACAGCAGCCCTTCACAAAGAGGCGTTCCACCAGTGCAGCATCTGAGGGTTCCCACTTGCTCTTGGTGCGGAGCATGTCTGTCAATGAACCATATGTTAGTCTGGGTCTTCTGCTTGGCTGAGATGGTCTGAACTAAATTCTGTTGTTAATCTCTTACACTCCATCTCTATTTTTCAGCTTCAGGATATGTAGGGTATTTGACTGTTTCTATCTTCTCTCGGACTTTGTAGGAAGGGTACAGGCCTGTTTTTCCTAGTTTTCTGTTGACACCTTTAGAGTAACCATTCCAATGGTTTCCAGCCACACCAATGATATCTCCAGGTTCCATGGGGATTTCCTCTTTAGTTCGAGGTTGGTGAGGATAAACTGCAATCTGGTTGTGGGCATTTTGGCCTCCAAAATAGTAGATGTCATCTAAAGAATGGAAGTTTGCAGAGGCATCAGGATGCAGTGTTTGCATGATTTCATAAGCAACCCTACAGACCTTGGGAAAGAGGGGAAAAGAGTATGTTAGTACACAGTGTAAATACCATACTACTGCACAGCGATCTCTAACCAAAGTTGGGCTCTAGGGTGGAGAGGGCTGAGAACAGTCCATTGCTGTCAGGTGATGGATAGTTATTCTTCATTCATGCACACACCACACACACAGACAGACACACTCGTGTACACACATGTGTTTTAGAATTAAAACAGCAGGGACAATACATATATTGTACAATGTAATGTAAGAATATGAACTAATTGGCTTTTAATAAATATTGTAAAGAGCTACATGATCTTCCAAGCTATGAACTAGTCACACAAAAATGAATAAGATCAAGTTTTTATCTAGAGAATTTAAGGTTTGGGGTTAGCACTTCAAATAACACAAATGTTGTTGCTCTCATCCTTTTATCCACTCTTTTTAAAAAAGTTAAATTGCTAAGAATTAACTTTTATTTGTATTGATGTATATGTGCATATGTCTCTCTATGTGCATGGTGCATGTGTGTGCATGTACAAGTGCTTGTAGAAGCCAGAAGGCTGTCAAATCCCCCTGGAGCTGGAGTTACAGGAACTGTGAGTGGCCAGCCCAATGTAGATCTCAACTCTGGTCCTCTAGCAGAGCAGGAAGCACTCTAATTGGCTGAGCCATCTCTCTAGCTCCCTCTATCCACTTTTAACATAGTGTTTTCTCAGAACTCTCCTCAATAGAGATTTATGTATTTACTGATGACCAGTGAGCAAGTGGGTTTAAACATATCAGTTATTCCTAAAGAGCTCTGAAGTATGCTGTGTTCATAACAGCAGGTTTGGACTGATATCAGCTGGGCTAATAATCTTTAAGGAAGACATATCTGCCCAACTAGTGTTGATTTAAAATGACTTAAAAGATTCTGCTGTTAAAGGATGTCCAAGCTAGCACGTAAAAATCACATGCCCTGAACTTCACCTCCTGGATTTAATATGTTGAGTGATAAGCTAGGCCACCTTCACAGAAGGGTAGCACTCAAGCAATGAACAGATTCACTAGAAAGTAGAATGGGTTTTCCATCCCTTCCTAAGTTAGGTCATGACAGGAGAGAACTATCATTTTGCTTAGAACATTTTTCTTTTTTATATTCTGACTGAGATCTAAATGCAGGTCAAATTTCTCTGCATCTCTAGTTTGGTTATCTCAGTTAATGAATTTTCATTGTCCTTATGCCAACATTTTGCATCCACTTAGAAATGAAATCACTATTAATAGCTATTAACCTGCTAATGGCACTTTTGAATGACTCAGCACATGTCTCTAGACTGAGGCATTTCTGGAGCTCAAAAACTGAATAAAGATGTTTTGATTTTTCTCTCTTTTTCAATTATGCTGGCCAGTGAACTAGGGCCTTGTACCCAGACAAGCACTTTAACCTGAGAAATACCTTATTTGGACCAAGTAAAATGACTAGGTTAACCTTCACCTCAACTTCCTGGAGAATCTGAATTTAAGGACCTTGAGCAGTTCTCAAAGGCTAGATGTAACTGGTAACCCAAACTAAAGTTAGACAACTTTCTTTTTTCTTTTTCTTTTGGGAATTAAAATACAAAGTGATTAAATGAAATTGACCTAAATCTTAGTGCTATAGTTTCAACTATTAACAGAAAGAATAAAGACAATGATTTTTGTTTGTTTTGAGATAAGGGCTCAGGATGGCCTCAAATTCTTTACGTAGCTAAGGGTGACCTTGGATTCTTAGTCTTCCTACCTCTATATTTCTAATGTTGGGATACAAGCATGTGCCACCAGGCTCAGCTTGTTTTCAATTTACCTTTGTCAACAAACTAAGTTTATTTTGGGACTGCCATGATATAGATGGAATCAATGGTAGAAACAAAAACTATAATAAAATGAGAATAAAAGCAAGCAATTTACAACTTTTAAACTTCAAATTCAAAGGCCTACACAGAGAAATCAAAATTAAATTGAACTCTGGAAAGAAACAAATATCATCAATGACAGACCAAATACACAATGGTGGTCTCATAAGATTACATCCTCAGAACTCTGTAGCTATCTTAGTTCATAGTATGTCACATTCTGACAATGACAAAAATGCCTAATGACACATTCCTCAGAATATCCTCACTGCTGAGACACATAACTGTAATTAAAATAATGAAGCTCCACTAATAACAAACTAAATAACATGGAAGAAGCTAATGTTTGCTGAGCTTTTGCTGTCAAATACTGATGTGAGATATTATTTGGCATAATCCTCCTAGGAGCCCCATAAGATTCTCTCATTCTTCTTACAGATGCCAAAGGGAACTAAAAATAAAAGCATCTGCCCCCGTTACACTATTAGTAAGTGGTAGATTCAAGTTCAAACCCAGGCAACCTGCGTATATTTGTAACTGTCACATATATTTTCTACAACAAATCTTATACTCCACATCCATTATGTTGCACCAGAAAGACAACCTAAGAGCTACAACATCCCTGGGGAAACCCAAGTCTCCTCTTCAGGGTCCTTCTTTCCACTCTCCTGCTGTTCTTAGCAGAAATGCAGGGCTGTGTTTCTCAGGACCACCACAATTTCTACCTTAGCAGTTACAACAATTCTCTCTCTTCATTTTTTAATGCATTGCTCTCATAAGAACAGCACTGCCCCATGTTCCACAACCTAGGTCTCTCTTTCTTTTTGTGAAAATTTTAACATTAGTTTATGTTAGAGAGATTTTGTAACTTTATCTTAAAAAAAAAACATAAAAGCAGATAATAAATACTACATCCACAATTAGAATCCTTTCTGGTTCCAGAGTATGTGCTTTCAAGCACAATATAAGACTGCTTTTGGATAAGCAACTGGAAGTGTATATACCACACAGTAGGTGTTCAAGCCCATGGGTGATACTTAAAATTTAAGGTCCATATACAACATTCTGAATAAATAATTGTTGTTTAACTCAATCCTGGGACAATTTACTGCTAAGGGCTAGGAGGATCACTACATTGTTGATGGTTGCATTCAACCACATTTGGCTCCCTCAAATCATGTGGTAGGTAATGAAGGCTTGCAGCCGATGGCAATATTCAAGATTGGTACTCTGAGTGTGCATGACTGAGACAGGCAGGGCTTGGTTTACAAACAAAACATGGCTGTATACAGTTTATTTTATTTCACTCTGTGCCAACACCACTTCATCACTTTCTAGCATATTATTAAGCATACAGTGATAACTGACAGCAAACATTCCTGCTAAAGGCTATAACCCAGGTATAATAATGGCTTTAAAAATATTAAAAAGGTAAGTATCCATTAGTCTGAATATAACCATTAGGAATAAATATCTAGCTGAGTATATGGGCTTCCAAGCTTTCACATAGCATATAGGACCTTGCTTTTGTCAAATTATACAGTCAGGCAAGGTTTTCCTAGTCGGAGAATCCGAAAATTGCTCTCAGGTTAGTGGGTGACGCTGGAATATCTGCACACCTTTCCTTTAGATTGCTTAGTTTTGCTATACCATGAGAGAAAATAACCAGTTTTTGCTGTACTGCATGAATGTCCAAATGAATGCAATACAAGTGGCACAGTACGGCATCCAGTGCCAAAGGTGAGGGGTACCCAGGCTGATGCAAGACAGACTTCTTGTCCTCCATGCTGGGAAGCAGGCACAGGGGTCACATCTTTTATCTTGTATTTTCTCTTTGCTATTCTCAGAAGGTATTCACCACTGCTTCTTAAACTACACCTCAATGGAAATTCCTACCCAAAAAGTGAATGTTACTCTTAATTTTGTCTTTTGGGCTTTCCAAAATCTGATTCAAAGTGTATAATGTAGCCATTCCTGTTGTGTGGATTTGGAATTAAATAGGGCATGAGACTGTTTTAACAACTGTTATAAAGGGAGTTGTCACAGGGAAAAACTAATCAAATTACTAAGCAATGCTTCTCATTAAACAAAGTAAACTTCAGCATTAAGGTCTTTTATATTTTTAAGATTTACCAAGTTTATTTTCAAAATCATAAAAGACTTCTTACAAAAAGATCATTACATTTTATGTGTTTGGGTGTTTGCCTGAATGTATGTCTGTGCACACATGTATGTTCTTAAGAGAACACCAGATCCCTTGAACTAGAGTTACAGATGTTTGTGAGCCACTGTGTGGGTGCTGGGAACGGAACTTGAATCCTCTAGAAGAACAGCAAGTGCTCTTATGCTGAGCCATCTCTCCAGTCCCAACGTTAAGGTCTTTAAGCATCTACAATTGCTTTAGTAAATCAGATTCCAGAGTAATAAAAACTGATTCTACAACTTAGTAAACAGAATTTTCAGAAAAACTTTCTGATATTTCATTTTTCTACCAATGAGCTTCCAACTACTTTCATTTCTTCAGTTATAATTTGTTTGTTTCAGTAAGGTAGTTTTAGTAAGTAAGAATATAAGTGATCAAGTAGATGGTTTGTGCATGGCATTTTCCACCAACACATTATAGTATGACTGACTTATGTCTGAAATGTCACTGTCCTGGTTGGTTTCTGTCAATCTGACATAAACACAGATATTATCTGGGAAGAAGGAATCTTAAGAGATTAACTGCCCCATAAGACTGTCCTATAGGCAAGTCTGTAAGGTATTTTCTTGATTAATGATTGACGTGGGAGGGCCCAGTCTACCAGGGACATGGCTACCCCTAGGCAGGTAGTCCTGAATGGCATAATAAAGCAGGCGGAGCAAGCCAGGCGGGAGCGCATAAATAAGCAGCACTCCTCCATGGCCTCTGCTTCAGTTTCTGCTCCCAGTTTCCTGCCTTCCATTTATTCCATGAATTCTCTCAGGGATGCCATGTGACCTGAAAAAACAGACATACATCTGTTCCTCCCCAAGTTGTTTTTGGCCATGGTGGGTTTTTTGTTTGTTTGTTTTGTTTTATTTTTCGAGACAGGGTTTCTCTGTTTAACAGCATCAACTGTCTTGGAACTCACTTTGTAGACCAGGCTGGCCTCCAACTCAGAGAGATCCTCTTGCCTCTGCCTCCTGAGCACTGGGTGTGATTAAAGGTGTACTGAGAACAAACGTTGGTCCTCTGTAAGAGCAGCAAATGCTCTTAACTGATGAACCATCTCTACAGCTTTATTTTTGTTTATTTTAAAAGCTGAGTACTTTCAGAACACTTGCACAAATAAATTAGCATTACCAATACAAGCTGAGGAAGGAAGAGAATGGACATCTATCTAGTAGGCAATTATAATCTATGCTATAGCTGGCTGCCCTCTAGCTCAACACAGTAGATTATTTAGTAGATGGCTAGCTATTCCTTCTCCACCATCCAGAGCCTTGAATTTAGGACTTTTTGTGATCTGGACTAGGCCATCATTAGAAAATCTTGGCTGTTCAAAATTCTAAAGCACAAATTTAAAAGGAAAAAGAAAACTGATTACTTTCTATCCCAGAATGGGCTTAAGAAAGGATTCTTAAGAAGGGCTAGAAGAAGCCAGGTGTTGGTGGTGCACGCCTTTAATCCCAGCACTTTGGAGGCGGAGGCAGGTGGATCTCTGTGAGTTCAAGGCCAGCCTGGTCTATAGAGCGAGTGCCAGAATAGGCTTCAAAGCTACGAAGAGAAACCCTGTCCCAAAAAACCAAAATAAATAAATACATAAATAAATAAAATAAAATAAAGAAGAAGGGCTAGAAGAAAGCAAACACACTGAGCACATCCCTATAAATGAGACTCATATGCTTTCGATTGATTTTAGAACTGATGATTAGAACAGTGGTTCTCATCCAAGGCAGCTTTGCTAGAGGCATTTGGCAATGTCCAGAGACATTTTTGTTTTTGACAAGTTGTGTTGAGGGTGCTACTGGACAAGAATTCTGCTAAACACCCTAAATGCACAGTATAGTTCTTCATAACAAAATATCTGCTCCAAATGCCAGCAGTGCCTAGGTTTAGAAACACTGGACTGGAGGAACAGGCTTCAGACAGGGCTAAAATTTAGAGTCACAGGGCAGGCAGTGACTAGGAAAAGTGACTCCTTTTTTTTTTTTTAAAGCTAAATTTTATTTTTCATGTATGAATGAATTCATGCATGTATTCCCTCAGATTGAATTGTGAACTGAAGTCATCATGTTTGGCAAGAAGTACTCAGCTATTTTACTTGTTTAAATGACTCTTTAAAATTTTTTCTTTTATTTTTGAGATTATAATAATATAATTACATCATTTCTCCCTTAAATCCTCCTAGTTCTCCCACATGCCCCTCTCCCCACTGTCTTTCAAATTCATGGCCTCTTTTTTCATTAACTTTAATCATATGCATATATGTACATTATATACATACATACATACATACATACATACATACATACATACATACATTTCATTCCTAAATATAGCCTGCTCAGTCTGCAGAACCTGTAGCTAGGTTCTCAGAAATAGGAGTGGGGTCAAGTAGATACACACCTGACCTGTTATGAGAAAGGAAAAGGTGCTTTTTGCAGACAGAATTCTCATCCCAGTTAAACAAAGCCATTAGATGCCTCCATGGAAATTTGAAATCTAAGAAGATTTTCTGTAGAGATTAGGATTCCTGCTGTGTGGCTCCTGTTTTGTGTAGCTGTTTTTATATAGTGAGTTATATTCTTACTTCACTATGAAGAACTATATATAGCCTTTGCATTGATAAATGCCTTCTGAAAATCTTATCAACATCCTACTGTGATAAGGTACTGACTGTCATACTGTAAAAAAACTATGGTCCATTTCTTTATTCTTCCTGAAATTCCTTCCCATGGAAACTGCACTTTTCTCTTACTTATTTTCTTTACCATGAGGCTCTCAGCATTAAGCACACTCATTTTACACCTTTTAAAATTTTGGGTAATTGTCCTCTACTTGTATTTTGATTCTGAATGAGAGCAAGACCCATATCTTCAAACTCCTTTTAAATCCTGTGTAACTGTGTAACTTTGAGCATAGTCATTCAATGCCTGGTTAATTAAGCTAATCAGTGATAACTGGATAAATGGGGAAAGTATAAAGTTCACAGTAAGTATTGCAGTACCAGTATTGCATAGGGCACAGAAGACTGATTAGATACCTCATAAACACACACATGTACCAAACCCATAACCTATACGCAACAATCAAACTCAAGGAGTTACTGAGGTATTACAGTGTTTAAATTATTTAAATTTAATATATAGCTTCTTGCTTAACAGAAATGCAATAGGACTTGTAAAAGACTTGCATTTACTGTTCTTACTATAAAGCAAGCAAGTGAGGCAAAAGGCTGGGAACTTAAGTCTCACCATATTAGTGTACTGATGTGTTAAAATGGATGGGTTCTATATAGTAACCACTTGCAGAATCAGGAAAGTACAAAGTAAACTTAAACACGTGCTGTTTCTGTTAGATGCTATGAACCACCAAGTACTTTAAAGGACTTTACTAAGTGACTTCAGTGGAGATGTATTCAACCATTGCTGTAAACAACTAAATATTCAATGTGCTCAAGCAGCTTTTCTATGGGATCTCTTTATTCTTTCACAAAAGATATCAGTACTGAAAGACCCGCTCGGAATGCTTCTGCATGCCCCCTGCCCCTCTGTCTTCCCCGCCTGTGCCGGTGCTGGGTGTTCTCTCTGGAGCAGGCGGGAGGAGCAGTTAACCGAGAGCAGCGCGGCGGGGACTGAGCAGGGCAGGGCCAGGGTTCGGCCAGGGGCTGGAGAATGCAGCGTGGGCGGCGCCTGGAAGGGGAACTTGAGCTGGGAGAGCAGCGGTGCTGCTTGTCCAGGAGCTGCGAGCGGGGAGCCGCCTCCAAGGCCAAGGACACGGGGGCCGCGGAGCTGCCGGGGCCTCCCAAGCCTTCACCCCGGCAGGGCTCGCGCCCCCGGCCCGCCCCGCCTGGCACCGCGCCTCGGGGCTGGGGCCGAGCAACGAGCACCAGGTGGGCCGGCACGAGGGCGAGCACCAGGTGGGCCAGCACGAGGGCGAGCACCAGGTGGGCTGGCACGAGAGTGAACACCAAGTGAGCCGGCCTGGGGCCCTGCCCCTGAGCCCCCGCCCGATGAGAAACACTCCGTCCCAAGGTCTCCGCCCCCAAGGTCAGTTATCTGGACGAGGAGGGGGGGGAATTGAGTCTGTTGTACCAGACACCAGACCTTGAGAATATGCTGATCTGGAATGGCTCTGTGTCTCAATTGAACCGTCCAATAGAAATGATTCCGTATTTCGCCTTATTTGAAAGACTCTGTATTTCACCTCATTTGAATAACTCTGTACTGCGCCTCATTTGAATAACCCTGAGTAGCGCCTCATTTACATTGACCAATGGGAATAGCTCTGTACAATGCCTCATTAGAATTATCCAATAGAATCCCTGCTTCTAGCTTGCGCCTTTTTCCCTATATAAGGACCCCTTTCCCTTGGCTCGGGGCGCTTAGCCACACAGAAGCTAAGTCGCCCGGGTACCCGTATCTCCAATAAAGCCTCTTGCTTTTGCATCCAAGTTCGTGGTCTCGCTGATTCCTGGGTGCGGGTCTCCTTCTACGAAAGTACCTCTTCGGGGGTCTTTCAAGTACTAAGTTAAGGAAATTATACTGGAATCATACTAACACTAAAAACACAGACTAATGCTGGGCGTTGGTGGTGCACGCCTTTAATCCCAGCACTCGGGAGGCAGAGGCAGGCTGATCTCTTCGAGTTCAAGGCTAACCTGGTCTACAGAGCCAGTACCAGATAGGCTCCAAAGCTACACAGAGAAACACTGTCACGAAAACAAACAAACAAACAAACAAACACAAAAAACACAGACTCACAAATAATTTTCCTGGCACAGTACAACACTGAGTACTGGCCACTAAAAAGTGCTACCACTTACCTGGGATGAAAAAGTACACACAAGGAAGTCAGCCTGGGAGAGAAAGTGTATATCCAGGATCACGCCCCGAAGTGAATTTTCTGTGTATCGGTTGTGTAGTCCAGCTGACCAAGAAATAGAGTTATCACTAATAAATTCATAATTGGAGTACCTGAAAAAAAGAGATTTGTACATGACTAAACTTAAGTATTCTACAGAAGGGAGACCACTTCTTTAATCAAAAGCTCCCTCCTGATAACATTTAATAGAGTAGTTGAAGCATCTCTCAAATCAACAATGGAGAAGAAACTACTTCAGAATATCTTGATGCCAGGTGTGGTGAGATATTCATTCCTATAGTCCAAATATTCAGCTGGCTGAGACAAGAGGACTACGGGTCCAAGGCTGGCCTGGGCTACGTAGCAGAACCATGTTTTACAAAAATATATTATGGGTATATTATCTTAAACACATACATCATTATGACCTTTAAGTATCTCATGACAGAGTAAAACTGAAGGCTTCTAAGTCTCTTTGTAATGAGCAACCTTCTAAGAGTTTATCCAAGCTTTCTCATATATGAATGAAGCTGTTGAAGAAATACATCAGGACAGACTCTCACTTAAAGTTTTAATTTATAATTGTGACAGGTCAGATTTGAGTAAACTTGTAAAGTCTTCTTCATTGATTTTTTTTACAAATTAATAATGTAAATAAATTTAAAAATACTTAAAACATTTATGACAACCAATGATCTTCAATTCCCACCCTTTTTGAAGATTCAGCTATCTACTCTTAGCCATACAGTAATAGAAAAGACATTCTATTGGATTTATGAAAGCAAGCTCCTTGTGGATGTCTGCCAATGAATATTGCTGATAGTCCTACTTAAGAGATGTGCTTAAAAATACCAAAATTGTTTTTTGTTTTTGTTTTTGTTTTTTTCTAAAAGTCTACCATCTAATAGGTCTTTAGACTGACACTGAAATCTTAGGCACTTAGCTGAAAAAGGGAATGTGCTGGCTAGTTTTATGTCAACTTGTCATAACTATAGTCATCTGGGAGAAAAATGTCTCCATAAGATCAGAACATTTTCTTAATTGGTGATTGATTGGGAAGGGTCCAGTTCATTGTGGGTGTGAACACAATGTGGGCTGGTGGTCCTGGGTTCTATAAATAAGAAAGCAGGCTGAGCAAGCTATGGGCCTCTGCATCAGCTTCTGACTCCAGGTTCCTGCCCTGCTTGAGTTCCTGTCCTGACTTCCTTTAGTAGTGAACAGAGATATGGAAGTGTAAGCCAAATAAACCCTTTCTTCTCCAAGCTGCTTTGGTCATGGTATTTCATTACAGCAATAGAAACCCTAACCAAGATGGGGAATAACAGCCATGCTTCCTATGTATAATTTCATAAGAATTAACACATAGAGTGCTTACAAGAGTACCTCACATGTAGCAAATGCTTAACAAATTTTAGCTGTGATAAGCATCTGTCTAATTCTAATCCTTAGTCTCCTAGATCTCCACTCAGAATCATCTTATCAGTGGGGATTTGAAATTTAAATGTGAAACTCCTAACCTTTCTACCTGACTTGTTTTTGACCATCGTTCATCTTGTTATGTGATGTATGTATTTACGGTTTACTGCTTGTATCCCTACCCTGTCTCATGAATCTAAGCTCTATTAAACATAGGCATTCATTTGCTATGTTACTTTAGCACTCTCAAACCTACAAGGGAATCAGGAACATGGTAAGAGATGAACAGGTATCATCTTGCGATAAAAGCACTTCTTTACCTACAAACTGTCAGTTTATATTCTGGCTCTAGACAGTACGCCCCAAGGTTGTTTTTCCTCACATGACAGGACCTAGAAGTCCACACAATGCTGGGACTAAATGCATGAACATGTGAGTGCCACCTTTGTCCAAGACTTTGTCTCCCCCCCACTTCAGATTTCTTATCATTTCATGACCACTAAGGAGCTTCCCTTCATTGCCTCTGGTAAAATGGCAGTTTTATACTGGTAGGTAGTATTCAAACCGAGTAGGCCTTATTATTTATTTATTCATTGATTTTTAACATTTTCCCCTTCTCAGTTCATCATCAGGGAGGTGAAGAAAATGTCACATTTGTTCTAAAAAGAAAACACTAAAATTTTTGGTATGATCTCCATGAAGCTACACACCCAGGAATGAGGCAAACACAGTAACAAATATATCTTCAAATGCATAAGGGTGGCAGAGAATAAGAACAAGCAAAACTATTTTGGGTTTTACCCTTGATTAAAGTCAATCTCATTAGTGTAGTGTAGAACTCAGTGAACCTGATAAAGAAGTGACCACCTTACTAAGAAGTGACACTGACATTCAGGGCTTTCCTAACTAAAAGCCCTGCTACAGAACCAGACCAACAGAAACTGATGATTTTCATGTCTTTATTATGTGAAAGAGTTTCATGAAAGACACTTCAAGTAGGAAAAACAAAAATAAAGCAAATAAAAATGGGACAAGGGTGGAAGCTTCTATACACACAGACTCGGGGGTGGGGTGGGGTGTTGCCCTCAGCTGTGTAAGCAGAGGGCTTCTTTTTCCTGGACGTTTCAGGGATTGATAATGATAATGTTTTTCTTTTACTATCTTATAAAAACTTACCTTCATACCATCCAAAACAGACTAACCATACTGCAGTTGTTGTAAACTAATCTGAACTTCCTGGAGTTGGTCTATAGGTAGAAATACACTTGTCTTTATGATTTCTCTGTGTCTGGTACATGACTCCTGCAGGACACTTCTTTATGTTGTAATCATCTGTCACATGTATACACTGTCTACCAGTTGGATATTCTGAGATAAGGAGCCATGTATTATCTTTTATTTGCCTTTGTATTCTAGGCGTCTTGTGTCATAATTTGTCCCTTAGAGGAATTAAAACAAACAAACAAAAAAAAACACCTATTGCTGATTCTTCTTTCCAAAGAACAGCTACACTTATAGATCATATAAAAATGTTCAAACATTTTTCTTCCTTCTATTACTTTCAAAGTGCCCGATGTTAGGAAAAGCTCGTTTAAAATGTTTGATAAGGAACAAACTAAATATGCAAATACGTTATTTGTGAGATTTTTTTCTTTTAAGAAATGATCTCACCATGTTTTGTCCAGGTTTGCTTTGAACTCACTATGCAGCTTACACTGACCTCAAACTTATGATTCCCCTGTCTCATCCGTCCAACTGCTCCGATATCCTATTTGGGAGCTTTTATAAAGGCTTCATCTTCCACTTTCATATCACCTGAATCTTCACTACCCTAGACAACAATCTTTGATGGACAAATTTGGTACTTTTTACTCTTTGACTGCCAGTGATTCTGTGATTTTAAATTCTCTACTGTAAGTTACAGTAACTGGTACCTCGGCAATGGCTGCTACAGTTCCTGTGAAGCCAGTGCTAAGACCTCATGGATGAGTTTTAGCCCAAAGAAACCTGAGGTGTAATGCCAAGTGACAACAGATTCATGAAGAATTAGATAAACAATGCTTATCTTGATGCCCCTTTCAGATAAACTACCTAGAAAATGGCTTCTCTTCCTATGGTGTGAAGCCCATGAATCATTGAAATTTAAATTTTCATCTAACCTTCTTAAAGCAGAAAGTTCTTACAATAAAGTAAATTACTTTGGGCACAATATATCTGTTGCAGGATAAATGAATGCTTTTTATCTCTTATAAAGAAGAACAGCAGAGGTTGATTTGCTTAAGTATCAAAACCCATCACAAGAGATCTAAAGAGAGTTAATTCAAAGTAGAAATGTTCGAGTAAAAGAAGAAGATAAAAGACAGTTAAATTTTTCTGATTAATATATGAAAAATGACTTGGGGTATTAAAACAAAAGATTGCCAAAGAGGAAAATATGCATAAAGTTTTACCAGTGAATTTATAGTAGAACACAGAGAAAACTCCTGGCTAGACCACTACAGGGAGGAGGTTAAAGGTGCTGAGTATAAAGAAGAAATTCAGGTTTTAGTATTCCCACAATAAAGGAGATATTGCCAACTGTATCTGGTTGCTCAGCATAAAAATGTCATGTGTGGGACGGGATCAATGCTGTAAAATGTTTATATCCTTTTATCTAAACAGTTAAAAGTCTGGAAATGTAGCTTGAGGAAATAATGTAGTTATTTTAGACACACTTTGTGTCATTATTTATAAGAGTAAAACAATGGAAATAACCTAACTATCCAGTACTAGAAAAATAATTGCTTAAGTCAATGGCAAATTCACACAGTAGGTATAGTCATTAAACACAGTGTTAACTCATCACCACTGGACACTAGAAGATAGAAATAAAGAAAAGGGAAAGATGTTATAAGCAAATAAAGACCAACACAAAGCAGTAGCACCTATATTTCAATCACTAAGACTGCAAGAGAAACAGCTCAACTCAAAACCATGTTGCTTCTCAAGAAGTTGTAACAACTGTAAAGCTGGTCATAGTGGCATGTACCTATAATCCCAGCCCCAGAGAGGCTGAGGCAGAGACACTGTGAATTCAAAGCTAGTCTGGGTGTTAGTATTTAGGCATCTGTACTGACCTGCCCTTGGGGTTCTGATAGGACACACCCTCAGTTGCTGCCACTAAGAGCACCACCTTTGCGTATTCACTATGTTCCCTTTTAAAGGGCCCTGCTCACCTTCCATTCCTCCCTTCTGTCTCTCTTTCCTCTCCCCCACTGCTCCTGTCCCCAGAGGCTGGTCTCCTCCTTCCATTCCCCCTTTTTATAATCCCTTTCCCCTAATAAAAAAAACCCTCCATGAACTTTGTCACATGGTGTCTTTCTCTCTCATGCCCCTTTTTAAAATTACAACACTGGGCTACATAGCAAATTATTATCTCAACAAAACCAAACTAAATAATTATTATAAGTTGTGAATTTATAAAAATTTACATTTATATAAAATTTATTTATTTAAATTATAAATATTAGATCAATGAAATATACAAAGTAGCATCAAAGATCAGTGGGTGAGATAGCTGCAATACAATAAAATCAGTAAATTTCATATCTCTCATTCAACACTGGAAAGTTCTAGACAGAAAAATCAATTAAAAAAAAAAAAAAACAACCTGGAGGGATGGAGAGACTAGGTAGCTGTTAAAAGCATTTGCAGCTCTTACTGAGGACCTGAGTTCAGTTCCCACATTTCACACTGGGAAAGTCACAATTGCCTGTAACTCCAGCTACAGATTCCCAATGGAACACATTCTTCTAGGCTCTGTGGGAACCTACACATACATTGAACACACACACACACACACACACACACACACACACACACACACACACACACTCACACACACACACATCCCCACATGAAAAATTTTTAACAATATAGAACAAAACAAACAACAAAAAAACATGGACTTGGACAACGTTTCAGACCAAATTGACCTAATGCCATTTACAGAGTCTTCTGTTCAAAAGCAACAGAATATGTGTTCTCCTCAAATATACACAGAACCTTCTTCTGAAGAAAGCATATGTTGGGTATAAAACTTTTTTCTGCCTATAATGTTATTTAGTTAGAAATGAGTCACAGAAGCAGTCTTGTAAGATTCACAAATATGTACAAATTAAACAAAATACTCTTGAAATGATGGATCAAAGAAGTCAAAATAACTAGAACAAACATGGGAACACAGTAGGGCAAATGGACCAGATGCAGCCAAAGCAGTCCTGAGAGGGAAGTTCATAGAATACACTACACCAACAGAGAGGAAAACCCTCAGACAGACAACCTCATGTTGTAGCTCAATAAATGAGAAAAAGAAGAAAACAAGACAAACTAAGTAGAAGGTTGTTTCTTAGTTGTTTCTAAGACTAAGACACAATTTAGAGATTTTTAGAAAAATGATTGAAAAGATCACAGATGTTTTGAAAAGATCAAATCAACAAATGCTTTAGACTTATGAAGAAACAAGGAAATTCAAAAAAATTTCAGGAAGGAAGAGGAAAAATAAAACTGGGCAGTGAGACTTCTCAGTGAGTAAAGGAGTTTGGCACAAAAGCCTGACAACCTGATCTCAGGAAGCCATGTAAAGGTGGAAGTTGTCCTCTGATCTCCACATGGAAGCTGTGGCACAGGAATGTTCCAACACACACATCATATAAATAATTATAATAATAGGCCACATTAATAGCAATATTATGGAAATAAAAAAAAACCCAAACCAAACAACCAACCATGAGACTACTATGAACAAATTGGGTAATCTAGAAGAAATGGATGAATTTTTAAAAACATCAACTCACCAAGACTAAATAAGGAAAAACAAAAAAAACAAAAAACAGAATCTGAACAAAACAACACCAAGTAAGGACACTTAGTAATTAAAAGCTTGCCATCAAAGTTCCACTGCTAAGTTCTACCAAATATTTAAAGATAGAATACAGACTTTCCAGATCTTTGGTTTATTTGTCTTGAGACAGGGAACTGTTACAAAGCCCAGACAGCACACACCTCCATCCTTAGCTTTTGAGTGCCATACAGGTTTATGCTACCATAGCTGTCAGTTCTAAACATTTTATGAGATTAGCAATACCTTAAGAGTAAAGTCACTAGTCATTACAAGAAAATTACACAGCAATATTCCTAATGAACAGATACAAAACTTCTATAAAGTACTAGCAAATTAAATTAAATTCAACACAACATTTAAAAACTATGATCAAATGAGATTTGTCCTAAAGATGTGAGGATGGCTCACCACACAACAGTCAGTAAACATGATCCATTGCAATAACAAAAGGAAGAGCAACAGCAATAAAAACCCTACATGACTATCTCATTGATACAGACAAAGCATTTGTCAAGAGTCAACATCTGTTCATGGTAAAGCTTTTAAAAAATAAGTATAAAAAGGAAGATATATCAATATAATACAGGGGATATATGACAAGCCCACAAATGACATCACACTGAATACTGGAAGTGTGACAAATTTTCCTGTAAGATAAAAAATAAGAAAATAGGCTAAGGCAGGAGGTTACAAATTTCAGGCCAGCTTGGGTTACTACCGGCAGACACTCTCCCCCTCCCCACTCACAAAAAAAGGTATTCAAACAGGAAAGGAATATGTGAGATAACTGCTTGCTCATGGCATGGTCTTATAATTAGAAAACACTAAGCATCCACTGAAGTTCTAAAACTGATTGATAAATCCAGTAAAGTTGTAGGTTGTCGGTTAAAAATAAACATACAACATACAAACAAACCAGTAGCATTTCTATATGCTAACAAACTACTCTAATAAAAAATTAAGAAGCCAATCCAATTTATAATAGCACAAATAAAATACTTAAGAGTGAAATTAACCCAGTCGGTGGAAAATCTGTATGCTAAAAAGTATAAAATACTGAAGAATGAACCTAAAAATTCCAAAAGTGCAAATCTCAATAATATTGTTAAAAACTTCTTTACTCAAAGTGACCAGCAGATTCCATGCAATTCCTATTAAGATTCCAATGTCGGGCTGGAGACAGCAGAGACTGACTGCTCTTCCAGAGGGCTTGAGTTCAATTCCCAGCAACCACATGGTGGCTCACAACCATCTGTAATGAGACCTGGTGCCCTCTTCTGGCCAGCAGGCATATATGCAGGCAGAAGACTATACATAATAAATAAATCTTTAAAAAAAAATCCCAATGTCATTTTCCACAGAAGTAGAAAAACAGCCTACAATTTATATAGAAGCAGAAAAGATCTAAATTTCAAAGCAATCTTGAGCAAAATCCCCTAACCTGGAAGTCTCACACTCCCCAATTTCAAAGTATATTACACAGTTGTAATGAGAACAATGTGGTTTTGGCATTAAAAACAGACACAATGGCTAGTGAAATAGAAAACACCACAATAAACCAAAGTACCTATGGCCTGATTTTCCAAGAATATCCAATAGAGAAAGGGCAGTTTGTGTAATAAATATAGTATTAGGAAAACTGGATATCCACAGACAGAAAAATGAAAACAGATCCTTGCAAAAAGCAAAAGATATCTGTAAGTGAACTTGGTGTAGACTGGAGACTACATGTTATTTTGATGACACTGGGAAAAAGCTCTGGGAAACTGGTATAGTCAACAATGTCTTAGACAAGGCTCTAAAACCACAGGCAACAAAAACAGCAAGTAGGAGTCTTCAAACTAAAACACCCCTGCAAAGCAAACAACACACTGTGGAGGCAGCCCAAGGACTGGGAAAACATGCACATGCCATGTACCTGATAAGGGGTTAATTTTTAACTACATGTCAAAAGGAATGTAAAAAGTGCTCATCATCTGAGAACCAGGAAAATGAAAATGAAAACCATAATGAGATATCACCTCACACCCTTCAGAATGACTGCTAACAAAAAGAGGGAACAAATGTCACTCGGATTGTGGTACAAATGATTCCATGTATACTGTAGGAAGGGCATAAACAAGTACGTTAACAGATAAAGCTCTCTCAAAAGTGAAAATTAGACTTACCATATAATCCAGCAATCCCATAATAGGGATGCAGTGATCTATTCGGACTGGCACCTGGGGAAGCTGCATGGGACCAAACTAAGCCCTCTGAACTTGGGTGATAGTTATGTGGCTGAATCTATTTGGGGGAGCTCCTTAGCAGTGGGACCAGATTTTATCCCAGATGCAGGGACTGGCTTTTTGGAGCCCATTACATATGGTGGGATACTCCCCCCTGATTCAGGGGGGAGGGGCTTGCTCCTGCCTCAATTTGGTATCCCAGACTTTGGTGACTCTCCAAGGAAAGCCTTATCTCCTCTGAGGAGTGGATTGGGGGGGGGGAAATGGGGGGAAATTGGGGGGAGGTGGAGAAGCAGGAGAAGAGAAGGGAGGGGGAACTGGGGTTGGAATGTAAAATGAAAAAAAAAGTTTTTAATTAAATTTAAAACAAACAGCAGAAGAACCAGAAATTCAAGGTCATCCTCAGTTACATAGTGAATTTGAGGCCAGTCTGGGCCCCACGTGATTGCATCTCAAAAAATAAAACAAAAAATGTGACTATACAAATTTCTGGGAGGAAAATGCCATTATTTAAAAGATGGCCATCACTGGTAATGAGAATGTGGGTAGCATTTTTCCTTTGTTTTCTTTTCATATTTATGAACTTCTATATTTTTAATGGACATGAATTATTTCGCCAGTCAAGGGAAAAAGAAGTGTGTGATACATTCAAGAATAAGTCAAAGAATAGACAAGAATAATATCCTTTCTCTAACCAAGTTACAAATTGAGTCTAGTGTTTTAAAATGAATGAGCATTCATCTAAAACAAATGAGTGGACCATTCCTGTTTGTTTCTTTGGTGCATCCGAATATTAAACTGAAAATGAACACTTTAATGTCTTGTGCTCAATGGTCACTTAAAGTGTAGCTCTTATATTAACTTAGTCTTACATTTGGCTGATAAGTTTCTTGGGTAGCTGACTTACAGAAACAGCTATATATTAGGCTTTACTCTAAATGTTTCTTTTTCCCACCCCCAACTAACAGATAAAAGAGACCAAGCAGTATACTAGATAGGAAAACAGTTTAAACGATTAACTGCTAACAAAATGTTTTCAAATTGTCTAAGTAAATAATTCAATATTTACTAGGCCTATACCACAGCTAGGACTCTCATCAAAAGTATATAAAATGTACTGAAGGAGACAGAAGTGCACAAGTATTCAATGATACACCAATAATATGTAGAGGAGGGATACTTACTCAAAGCTTAGGGATGATTTTTGGAGGAGGTAGTATAATGAGCTAAGACTAAATTTTTCTTCCTTCCTCTATTTCATAAATAATTTATCTTTTAATTTTATTCGCCCAGATCTTCTGAGAATTTCCAATTTTGCTCACGGCTTTGTCTATGTGCTTCTTTCTTTCTTTTTAAATTAATTTTTATTTAAATTAAAATGATATTATTTACATACCAATCCCAGTTCCCTCTCCCTCCCACTTTCCCATTCCCCTCACCAACCCTCCCATCTCACTCCCCCATCCAGTCCTCAGGGAGGGTAAGGCCTCCCATGGGGGGAATCATCAAAGTCTGTCTATGTGCTTCCCCTAATGCCACAGTAGTACTAGGTGTACCATATACTAATGGTCTGTTCCATCCCCAGAATGGAAATTCCTTAACAACACAGTGTATCATGACTGGATAGTGACTACCTGTAAGCTAAGAAACTTCAGAGTAAAAATCAATATCACTAGGACCTCGATCTGGAATATCCCAGATCAAAACTGTGAGACATAAACTTCTGTCACTTAAGCCCCAGGCTACAAAATTTGATTTATGGAAACTCTAGTATGTTAAACAGATTTTGGTACTAAGAAGTGTGGTACTGTGTTGAATGATGACTGCTAGTGATGCTACACAAATCAGCAGTCTAATTCATTTTAGACTTCTTAATTTGCATCAGATACAGCTAGTAAGGTATGACTTGATTAGATTAATATTTGCACATGTAGTCTTTGATTTTGGAACCTATTAGTTAGCAACAAGAACCACAAGTTCCCAGAATTAAGGATTTTCTTCAACTAAGAGATAATCCCATACAGAACCACTTGTTGGTCTAACTTACTTTGTCTTTGCCTCCTTTAACAAAGAAGGGTCATCAGTGGCCAGATACACTCTTTTTTTATCCACTTTCATTCTGCGTTCGAGAAGCTGAAAATGTTCTTCAACGTGTACCATGTATTCCTCAATGGGATGGAAGGCTGCTTCTGTTCCCACTTTGTCAGTGCGTCTGACATGGACTCTGGGGAGAAGTGGAGAGCACACTGATAATGTACTGGTACTCAATTAGTATCCCTAGTCATGGGGGCACTGGAGACATATTAAAACATTTTCTCATTTATTCTCACCTTAGAAAATATAAAATCATTTCAAAACACTTCACAAATACTTTAACATAGCTGAATGTTGAATAGTACAGGTCAATATGAAAGTTAAGTAAAAGTTTTATGAAACACTTGCTTACAGAAAAAGTAATTGGCATATCCAAGAATATATGGGAACCTGGAATCAACAGATTTAAGTTTTTTGGTTTTTGAGACCAAAATCATAACGGAATTCAAAGCTTAAAGATAATGCTTGTAACATTCTTATGCCAAAGTTTATTAATTTTTTTCTTTCATTTTACCCTGTAAAGTTACTACCACTTCAGTTCATAGAATTTAAAGTCATCTAAGAAAACAAAGATCCATATGAACTTTTCCTGTAGTTTAAGACAAGCTAGCCTTTTAAAGATGTTGGTTATTTTATGTTCATGAAGTTACTACAGACTTTTTTTTGCATTTTTTTTCTCTATCAACTGCAAACAGAAACAGACCTCATTTTCTCATTTTGAAGAAAAGTCACAATGTTATAAAGCAAGGAATACAGACTTACACTGACCTGCAATGGCCAAGTCACTGACTTCCCAGCACTCTCCTGCATCTTAGTGTTGCCAAAGACAGGGTTATGTCTTGAATCTGGAGTCAGGGCTGTAGCACACTGGGGTAACTGTGCCACCTTCATGCTACTGTTTCCTTTGCATCCCAGACTATAGTCCAGTTGTGGATTTGACCACAGGAATAACTATGCAGTCATCTTTTCTTTCCTACATTCCTCTTAATCACTGTTTCTCTCAGGAAATTGGACTTGTTCCGTGTGTTCTATACAAATGAAGTGAGGCAGGGAGAATGTGCCACACTGAATTTCAATGAAGTCTGAGGAGATGAACACTATTTAATATTCTGGTTTCACTATGTACTTTCGTTACCTCTAACATTTAGAAGAGGGGTCAGTAACAACTCTACATATAAAGATTAAGAGATGAAGAAATTTGTGGAATAGGAAATATAAAAATAAAACCAAGGAGCTTCATAAAAAATGAAAGGAAGAAGAGCATCCGAGACAGCAGAAGGACACACTGCACCATTTGCTCTGCTGCCCTAACTGAACAAAGGGAGAATAGTCTTTTAAGTTTTAGAATCTTTGTTCTTTGGTGGGACTATGACTATTAAATATTATAAAATTTACAGTAAAAAGTAAACACATACAACTACTGCTATATATTACTGTTTAAGGGGAGGGGGATAGATTCTTACCCAATAACTGGATGTTTGAAGCCAAGCTTCTTGGTGGTTTCTTCTATTTCCCTTTCCAGCCAAGGTTGTGGACGGATCAAGTATTTGACAAACTGGGATACCCACCACACTGCAGGATCACCATGGACTCTCAGGAGTCGATCTGCAAGGTCTTCTGGTACAGCCAAGGGTAAGTAAGGAGGACGAGGATGGAGGCTGTCTACAATGGGGAGCTCGACCACTTGAACATTTTTGTCCTTCACTTCACCTAACAGAACATCAAAACACATCATCACTACACTACACTCCTTATAAACCTACCATGCAACAGAACTCACTCAGAGTACTTGTACCTTCACAGCAACTCTAAGGAAGTATTATGGTTTTTACTTGATACAGGAAGTCAAGAAATCTGCCTAAGGTGCCAGGGCAAATATAGTGAGAGAGATGAACATGCCTCTCAAGTTCATGGCCTTTCTAAAAATTATTATCACTTTATACTTCAAGTTAGGATGGTAACCAGATCCAAAGTATGTTAACAGTCATATGGTTGACAGACACAATCAGCTACTAAGTTCATGTTTTTTGTTTGTTTGTTTTGTTATTCTGCTTTGGAATTATACAGTAAGTGCCTCCAACTTCTAGCTTGTCATTATAGCAAATGGTCCTTGCATTTTTTTTTTGTAACAGACACTAGAAATAACAATAGATTACAATTATAAAATCAAGCCATCTGTATATTTTGTAGAAAACAATAGACAACTAAAAATATTTTTCTTGGCTAAATTAGATGTACTATATATTTTATTATGATAGTAACAGTAACTTGTTCCTTATTTATCTCGACAGTAAAGTTCAGAGATTAGGTAATCATTTTTACAGACAATGTTTGCTTTTGGAATTCATCTTGAATTCATCATTGCTATTTCTGTTCTACTAAATTTATAATGTAATGATAAAAAATATAAACCATAATTGACAGACAGTACAGTACCCTCAGACTTTACACATTAAAGATTACCCAGTAATAACTAGACCAAAATACTACACAGAAAAAATAAATTATACTAAGTTACAATTTTAATAAAAGAAAATGTCAGCATAAATATACAAAATAATTCCAGTTAAGATGTGGTCATAATCATGGGACAATTAAGGAAACAATATACTTATAAAGAATAAGCCTACAATATGTTGAAAATGTATTCACCAGTATGAAAGAAATATAATCTCTTTCTGTATATATGTATATGTAAATATATATGTTATATTATATATTTAATATATTATATATAACATACATAAATTTTAAAATAAATTGTCTGGAACACAGCCAATAAAGCTAACTGCATTGGTATTTTAAAATCAGCTTAGTATAGCTAAAATTTATAATTTTGGTAATATTTTACTTCTCTGCTATGTAAAATCATTTCAAGATTTTGAGAACAAAGTCTCTAAAAATATGACATTTGAATGAATGAACAGTAATAAAAAAATGAACCATCAGCATTTCAGTTCATCTAGTATGCCAGCTAAGAAAGAACTGGGCACCTTTTTCAGAAGAGGGATGTGGAGAAAGAGTGTGAGGGGAAGACGGAGATGCATTTTAAATTACGTTGTACCAGTCTCCCCTCAGACAAGGAAGTCATTGGCGCTTTCCCAGGTATGGAAATGACCAAAGGTAAGACAACCAAAAAAGAGAAAATACAGAATGAAAAGAAAAGGGAAAGGGTAGTTATCTGTAATTAAAAAACAAAACAGAGTAAGGAAGGAAGTCCTTACACTGGGCATAGTGTATGGTTATAATCTCAGCTCTTAGGAGGTATGAGCAGGAGATTCTGTGTTCAAAGCCAGCATGGGTTATATGTAGTAAGATGTCTTTAAACAGCATTGCTATTGGGCTTAATGGAAGAAAGAAAGGAAGGAAAAAGAAAATAAAGATAGCAGCATTACCCAGTCTCATATAGACCCATAAACATGTATACCTACACAAAAACAGAGTTAGTGGGGCTGTCTTTGTTACTTCTTCCTATAAGGTTATTCAAAATGTTCAACCTAAGTAGCTCAAATTTCACTAGTAAGAAAGCAGTATCCTCTGATGGCACCAAGTCTTCAATTTCTTTATTGCTAACCCTTCTGGCAACTTGCAAAATGGAATGAAAACTGTATCTACACCTTCCAGCTAGAAGTACAGTCTTGTTGATTTTTTGTTCTTACCTTCATTAATTCATTATCTTGTTCAAATATTTGAGGAATTATATTCAAACATTTGAGGAACATTATAAACCAAACACTATAGTAGTTAGAATATAAAATGATAACATGCTTCACCAAGCAAAAACTACAAGATTTCCAGTTCAAAACCTCATATAAATTGCACGGTTTACAGTTTAACAAATAAAACATCACTGTTAGCAAGTGTGCTTTCAAAAAAAGACTGTCTTGCAAAATATCAAAAAAGGTATTTCTACAGAATTAAAACATTAGTTTCCTCAGTAATTGTGCGTGCGTGCGCGCGCGCATACACACACACACTAAAATACTAAGTGAATGAATTTGCTTTGTTTTGTTTTGTTTTTCGAGACAGGGTTTCTCTGTGGCTTTGGAGGCTGTCCTGGAACTAACTCTTGTAGAACAGGCTGGTATTGAACTCACAGAGATCCACCTGCCTCTGCCTCCCAAGTGCTGGGATTAAAGGCGTGCACCACCACCACCGGCTGTGAATGAATTTTATAGATGTTAGCCATAACGATGAATCTACTGAAATTCAAGTCATGCTTCTGAATTTTATGTGCGTACTACTGTTTACTGGCAGTTCTGAGCCCAGCCAGGTTTCTGTTAGGGGGAGATTACTAGAAAGGACTTATTTATTTATGAATTAGGTTTTAAAGGGTGAGAAGTGCTTTCCCCTTGCATCTTTCTGCATTACAAGTAATCTAGCTAAGCGTAGGTTGCATGTAAATGTTATGTAATTGAACACAGGGGCTCAAGCATCTATGGATGTGAAGGTTTTGGTATTTCCTGCAGCCCATGAACAGCCAGGGGACCGTACATTATTACTGACCATTGTCACCTAGACATACATCCCTAAAAGTTTTTCTTCCAATGTAAATGAAACTTTGCCCCCTTTTCATCAACAGTTGCCCTTTTTCCCTCAGATCCTAGACACTAACTTCTGTTGTCTCTATGAGATCAGTTTTTTTTTTTTTCAGATTCTATGTATACATGAGATTATATAGTATCTCTCTACTTCTGGATTATTTCAGCGAAAGAATTAAATTAAATAAAGTTGTAGAAATTAGTAACACTTTAAAATATCACTAACAAAGAAATTAAGAAAACAATCTTATTTGCAATAGCACAAAACTCTTTAAACAATCTGATGAAATATCAAAATACCAGAAACACAAATAAATGGAAACATAGCCCATGCACATAGGCTAGAAAAATTAATGTTAAAATATTCATAGTACCCAAAGTGATCTATAGCAATGTATTCCATATCTCAATTATAAAGTCATTTTCCAAAAAAATACAAAAATGCAATTTTTATGCAACTATACAAATACCCCAAAGAGCCAAAGTGATCCTCAAAAGGAAGGAGCAGAAGCTGGAGGCATTACATTTGGATTTCATAGTGTAATCAAAGCAGGATGGTACTGGCATAGAAACAGACACAGTGACCAGACACTTAAGGGTTTACAGATAGTTGAGCTCCATCAAGGTCCCAAGGGCATATACAGGTATCTCTTTTGTAAATGGTATTAAGAAAAATAGATATTAACATACAGGAAAATGTATTCATATACCATAGACATAAATGGACTCAAAATAAAGACAAACATAAAATAAGAAACAATAAAGCTACAAAAAGACCAAAACCAAATTAGGAAGAGCTCCACAACATTGGTCCAGACAATGATTTAATGGATGAGACTTCCAAATCATAGGCAACAAAACAAAAACCACACAAATGGGATTGTAGCAAACTAAAATGCTTCTGCAGAGCAAAACAAACAACCCAGTGAAGAGACAACCCAAAATCAAGAAAAATGTTTGCAAACCATGTAATTGATAAGGGGCTAATCTCTAAAATATACAGAATCCAAACACTGGAAAAGTATGAAAACAAATAATCTGATTTAAAAAATAGGCAATGGATCTAAGTAGACACTTATAAATAGAAGTATAAATAGACAAGTATAAGGAAAATGCTCAACATCTCTAATCAACAATAAACTCCATATCAAAACCACATTAGGATGGTAGAAAAACACAGACGATGATTAATATACATTGCCAAAGTTGTGGTGAAAAGGGAAAATTTGTGATCCAGTGGGATGTAAATCAGTGACCATTTTGAAGCAACATTTAAAATGGAAATGATTTGAGAACAGAGCCTCTGATCAAAGGCTCTGTTGAGATGTGACTACTTTGAAGAAAGTACAGAGTCAACCTTCAGCCAGAGGATGCTCTGTGTGGATAATCCATACAGAAGTTAACAATACTACTCATTTGTGAGCAATCAGCATCAACTAGCCTGTGCTTTATACTATGGACTGCTTGGTTCAAACCAAACCAACAGTGATCATTATAGCTGAGAGATCCATTTTCAAGACTGCCTCTATACTATGGTTTGAATGTTAAGATCTAAACAGAGGAATAGTTCTATGACACTGGTCTGGGCAATGATTCCAACATTGAAATCCTAACCCCCAATATTAGTATCCTTATAAAAGATACCCACTTTATGAAGCTTATTTATCCCTTCCATCATGTGAGGATGTGGTAAAAAGATACTGCCTTAGTTACTTCTCTATTGCTATGAGGAAATACCATGACTAAGGCAACTTACAAAAGAAACCGTTCAATTGGATTTACAGTTCTGGAGGGTGTGAGTCCATGATACCAAAGTGCAGAATGGCGGCAGACACAGCTGAGAGCTCATCTGGAACTGCAAGCAGGTAGCAGAGTGCCATGGGAATGGCACTTGGCTTTTGAAACCCCAAAGACCACTGCCAGTGACATACCTCCCTCCAACAAGGCCACATCTCCCAAGCAGGTCTATCAATTGGGGACCAAGTGTTTAAACATGAGTCTATGGGGCCCATTCTTGTTCAAGCAGAACTTCACCTGACAAAGTATCTACAGGACAGTGAGAAGTTGTTAAGACACTGTTGCTTAAATTCCACTGAGTCTTACAGTATTTTGTTACAGCAGCAGACTATGATGCACATCTTATTAAGGACCCTGTTTTACAAGGCCATACTTTCTGATAAGGATACAAACTACTTACAGGCTTCTTAGTGCACTTACATCCCTCTCCTGGAAGCATGCCTCTTTGAAAGGGATGATTTTCATAGCTAGACTCTGTAGAAAAGGTTTAAGAAGCTTAACACATAACATGAGTGAATGGATTCTGATGTTAAGAATAGAGGATTTGGGATGCCAGGTATAAATGCTACTTCAGAGATTAGCAAGATTTAGGAGGGAACTTTTTCTTTTTAAAAATACAATATGTAGACAGGAAAGTAGTGGTGCACATCTTTAATCCCAGCACTCAGGAGGCATGGGCAGGAGATCTCTGGGTTCAAGTTCAGCCTGGTCTACACATCGAGTAACAGGACAACCAGGGCTATACCATGTCTGGACCCCCCACCCCCATTACAATATGTTTATTTATTCTTTGAGAATTTAACACAATGTATTTTGACCATATTCATTCCTACTCCTCACCTCTACACCTGCTTTCAGCTTTGTGTCCTCTTTTTTATTTTTTAAAATAACCACCAAGTCCAATTTGTGGTGTCCATGTACGCAAGAGTATGGAGCCATCAAGTGGAGTGTGGTGAGTCTACCAGGTGCCACATCCTTAAAGAAAACTGACTGTGAGAGAATACCAGGATGTCTGCTGTAAAACAGTGTCTCTGCATAAACAAGACCTGAACGATGACAGCATCGATAGATATGTCAACATGAAAGGGGGGGAATCTCCTGTGCTCCCACCCTTACACAAAGGACTACTAATTAATGCTGAGAGGGAGAATTAGCTCTCTCAATTATGAGCCTCCTAATTGGTTATCTAATACAAACTGGTCAGCCCTTAAACCATAGGCAAATATACAAAAAATGGGCTCATCAAATTATATTTAAATATTTATCCGTGTGTGTGTGTGTGTGTGTGTGTGTGTGTGTGTGTGTGTGTGTGTGCGCGCGCGCGCGTGTGCGTGTGCGTGTGCGTGTGTGCGTGTGTGTGTGTGTGTGTGTGTGTGTAACAGTATCAAAGAAAATAAGGATTATCATTTGAGGAGGGCCATGAAAGGAGTTGAAGGAAGGGGCTAGAGGAAGGAAAGAGAAGAGCTGAAGTAATGTAATTATATTTTAATTAAAAATGTATTTTCAAAAGCACTGTTTTATTCACCCTTTCTCAATAAACATTTCTGAATTACTACCCCTTCAAAAAGAAGAAACAAGAAAACCGACTCTTCCCTCCCTCAGAAGCTATCAATAACCCCTCAGTTAGGAGTGGAGGTATGTGAGCCCCTTCCCCCTCCATCCTAGAATGCTATCTTGAGCTTGTATAGGCAACCACAGCTGTTGTGAGTTCATGAGTACAATCGTCCTGTCATATCCAAAAGACATCACTTTTCTCTGGTCCTCCCAGACCTCTGGCTCTTACAATTTTTTTCTGTATATGCTTTTTTTTTGGGGGGGGGTTATAGGTTTCCACATGGTGTTTTCAAACATCCTTAATGTTAATCACACACATCCCCACCCCTCAGCCTTTCTTAAGTCACAACTCATAAAACTGAGAATGTCCAAGACAAGTCTTCAGAAGGCTTGAGAAAAACACAAGACATACATTTTGCTTCAGGGAAAGAGATTATCAGTATCTTTTTAGTGGTTAGAATAGCTGTCTGTTTCCTAGATTCAAGCCTCAAAAAGATGTTTCTTTCACTACCTCTATAGGCAAACAGACAGAGTGAGGTCTTCATATTCCCTTCCTATTACCAGCAGTGGGAGCTTCAGCCTAATACTGTATTCGGGCAGTAATGCCTGAAGAGTTCTCCCTCAAGGATCTCCACCCAGGTCTTGCTCAGATCTTGACTTATATAGCAGAAAAGCATTTCAAGACAAGTCAGTGTGAAGCAGTCAGGTTCATTAAGTAAGGATAGCATACACTTACATTTAAGTGTGGGGAGGAGGGAAGGAGAGGGGAGACAGGGACAGAGAGGGAGGAGGAGGGAGGCAAGGTCAGAGAGAAAGAGAGAGTGGGGAGATCCTAAGAAAAATACATATGGCTTTTGAAGTTAAATTAATTTATAGCTAGGCTCAGAAATTAAGCAAAGTTTGAAAATTAAGTAAAAACATGCAAGCTTGTTTACTTCATTTTCTGATTTTAAACTGTATCCACTTATGAGTACATACTGTGTACTGCAAGGATAACCAGTCCATGATCCCAGAGAAGCTGGGTGACAAGGAGAACCCTAAGAGAGACATACATGAATCCCCCACAGTAGGGTAAATAGACAAGATCTCCTGAGAAAATTGGGAGTGGGGATGAAGTGGGGAGGGAAGGCAGAAGGGGAGGGAGAGAGGAAAGGGAGAGGGAAGGAAAACATGAGGAAAAGGGATGGTTGAGATGAGGGAAGAATAGAGAGGAAGAGCAAGAAAAGAGGTATCTTTATTGAGGGAGTCATTATAGGGCTAGTGAGAAACCTGGCACTAAGGAAATTCCCAGGAATCCGTAAGGATGACCCCAGCTAGAACCCTAAGCAATAGTGGAGAGGATGCCTGAACTGGCCTTCCCCTGTAATCAGATTGATGACTACCTGAATTATCATCATAGAACCTTCATCCAGATGGAAGCAGATGCAGAGATCCACAGCTAAGCACTGAGCATAGCTCCCAGAGTCCAGTTGAAGAGAGGGAGGAGAGATAATATGAGCAAAGGGGTCAAGACCATTTTGGGGATACCCACAGAAACAGCTGGCCAGAGCTAGTGGGAGCTCACCGACTCTGGACTGACAGCTGGGGAACCTGCATAGGATCAAACTAGGTCCTCTGAATGTAGGTGACAGTTGTGTGCTCGGCTAGGGCATATTGTGGGGCCACTGACAGTGGGATCAGGATTTATCCTCAGTGCTTGAACTGGCTTTTTGGAGCCCATTTTCTTTGGAGGGATACCTTGCTCGGCCTAGATATAGAGGGAAGGGCTTTGGTCTTGCATCAAAGTTATGTGCCAGACTTTGTTGACTCCCCATGGGAATCCTTACCCTCTCTGAGGAGTGGATGGGGATGGAGTGGGGGTAAGGTGAGGAGGGCAGGAGGAGGGGAGGGAGTGGGAACTGGGATGGGTATATAAAATGAGAAATGATTGTTTTAAAATAAAAAAAACACAAAAAGGAAAAGAAAAACAATGTATTGGGTGTCTATATCAAATCCTTTTCTAGCTTTGTTTAAAAAAAAATTCCCTCTGTACTGAACTGTAAGGAGATATGTTGTTGGTTTAAAGATGTGAAGATATATGCTGATAATGCTAAAACTCAAAAATCACATGTAGTTTGGCCGTAAGCAAACCATGATTCATTTGCTGTTTTAACATTCTTGAGGTGACTCTTTGGAAAAAAATGGAGTCTTTATATGGGCACTCTTCTTGGTGATTCTCCCCACACACCACCCAGTAGTGTAAAAATTCTTGATTCTTAGCCAGTGAGAAACATACAACAGATCCTAGGGTTCAGGGATGTCTTTTACTCCTGATGTTGCACTAATGTTCCCTTAGTTTCTATTCTTCCTCATTTGTAGGAGTTACTTTGAATGATATAGCTGCTAGATGCCATCACAGACTTCTTTCATTTTAATGTCTGTAAGAGGGAAAGGAATCAAAGAAAATGTATAGAGGCAATGTCAATTTAGATGGTACCTGGTAACATACAGTGATCAAGAGTAGAAACTTTGTAATCACAAACATTGATGTTCAATCCTTTATCACTTAACAGCTGTGTGACCTCAAATGATAGATATTTAACTTGATTCTGTTTCTTCATTGGGAAAATGATATTAGTAACATTACCTACTCATCTGTAAATTGGGACAGTAATAGTTATTATTATCAATGATATATTATCAAGTTATTTTAAGAATGAAATGAGATGCTGCACATAGAAAGCTAAACAATAGGGGCTGGAGAGATGGCTTAGTAAATAAAGTACTTGCTGGGCAAATATGAAGACCTAAGTTCATATCCCTGCATCTAGGTAAAAAGCTGTACATAGCACAACCTGAAGTACTGGGGTGACAGAAATATAAGAATCTGAGGCTTGTTATTGAGCTAATCTAGATGGACTTGCTGTAGGTTCAATGAAAGACTCAGCCTCAAGAGAGAGACAGAGACAGAGACACAGAGAGACAGAGAACAATCGAAGAAGGCATTTGATATTGACCTCTGGTCAGTAAATGCAGGTATACACACATGCACATGCATCCCTCTCACACACATACAAGAAAGCTAAACACAATACCAAATGCGGAGTCATTCTTAAAACATTATCTATCTTGGAGTCAATTCTGCTGAAAAATTCTCAAGAAGCATCTATAGTTTGGCCCAGAATAGACAATCTGCCAAAATATACTCTCTGAAAAATACATGGCAGTGCTCTCATTTCAGTGACTGTTTTATACCCAAGTCATGTCTTATCCATGCTGTTTACCACAGACAATAAAACAGTATGCAGCTTTTGCAGCTTTTATCCTTTCAAAATATTTCAACAAATGATCAAACTAAACAGTAGGGACTTCTGCGATTTAAATATTAGGAAATTTGATGTTACTACACAACTTGACCAAAACTCCACTCTACTCAGAAACAGCTAGTTGTCTGAGCCACTGAGAAATTCTGTTCATATTTCAATAAGTTTTTATGTTTAACTTAAGAATACAAAGATTATACAGATTCCTGGGATTTTCTTCAAGAGTATATGTCCAAATCCAACAGATTAAATTCTTACTAAACTGAGACTTGATATAGAAGTCAAGAATAAGAAAGGAAATAAAGTCTAAACACTAACTAGTTATAGTGAGACCTCTAACTGTGTGGACAGCCCTTAAATTTTTTTTCATTTGAATAAAAACATGGCTGTTTACAGAAATCAATAAAAAACAAAAATATGAGGTCTATTCTTTGGTATTAAAACAATGAAAACACAAATATTTATATCCTGGTTTAATGACAGAGATCCTTTCTCATTTAAAATACATATGATAAGCTATTAACAAGTCAACACCTGGGCTACCTTTGTTTTGTTTTCCAATCACATCAGTGGATAGAGATTGCTTTTTGAACAAAAATAAGACACTGTCACCTGCCATATGAATTCTATCTCTGCTCTGCTTAGGCAGCAACTCAAATGACTATTGTCATTGCCAGTATGAAGGCTTCAACCAATTGAAGGAAAAGTTCTAAATTCAATCACATGAATCGCAGCACAGTGTTGGCAACATTCTAAAGACAGAATATCACACCCTGGGAATGACTGAGCTGCATTTACTAGCAACAGAAATGCCTTGTAAAGGCAACTGGACTCCAGACCTCAGTGTCATTCTGTATTGGAGACTAAAAGAGCAGCTGTTAGAAAACATGTTCTATCTTGGGGGTTTAGAATTTAGGTGGACAGGACAATGTCAAAAGAAAAAGGCCAAGGAGGTTTGACTGACCATGACACTAACCAAAAGGATCCCTGTAGTCATTCTGAATTTCTGAAACAAATTTGCTAATTCTATATATACCTAGAAAGATATAGACCATATCTCTACATATCATTACCCAGAGGTTGCTAGTCTATGGGCTACTTATGAAAAGGATACTGTCAGGCTGATGAGATGGCTTAGTGGATAAAGGCATATGCACCAAGCCTGATGACTTGAGTTTTATTTCCAGGACTCATATGGTAGAAGGGGAGACTGATTTCTGTAATTTGTCCTCTGATTTCCACACTAATGTAATGGCACAAGTGAGTTATGGTACAGTGATGATGGTGTGTTAGTGTATACACTAGACAAATAAATAATGAAATAAATAAGCAGAGGCAACAAAAAGTTTAAAAGCATGTTGTCAACAATCTTTCATGGCTTGTAAGGTGTTGATTGGTTGTGCTTTTTTTTTTTTTTTTTTTTAGTAAGTTAGTATTTTCTCTTATTTTGATCCTTCCAGCTCCAAGGGTGCCAAAGACACTTAAGCAGCTTTTCTCATTGGCAGAACAAGAAAATAGAGGAACAGATACCTAGGAGGACAAAGGTCTTTTTTCATTGAATGTACCAAAATCAAATTCCAACCTTCCTTTTCTCATAGAAAGTCAGTCATGCATTATTCCCTTACTATCTGTTATATCTTTGTGCAGTGTGCAGCCATAAGACAGGACCCAAAGGTAACTGACTGCTTTGAAATAATTGGAAAAGGTGACTAGAGTAAGAAGGCATACCATCAGAATTTAGTGTGGCATTGTTGGTTGGAAAGCTGAAGTTCTTTGTGGGAATTTTAAAGCTGCTTCCATGATTAATACACTTGGAGGATTGCCAATGAGATGTCATGATGGATTTAAGTCATTTATAGTTTTTGTGCTGAATTATCTCCTGATTATGTTGAATCATATTGTTGAATTTCAGACCTAATGATAGGCTAAAGGCCAATCCTAATACCCTAAGATTCAAGAATCATAACTAGATTGGCTGAGGATAGCTCCATGATAAATGTTTGTCTTGAAAGCAGAAACATCTTAGTTTAATCTTGTAATCCTAGTGCTAGCGAGGGGGCAGATAGATTTCTGGGGTTTGCTGGCCTGCAGCCTAATCTAATAGGTGAGTACCAGTCTAGTCACAGACCCCCATCTCCCACCCCACCCAAAAGCAGATGGCACTGGAGGAATAGCTGAGGTTGGTTGTGTTCGAATTTCCACATGCACACACAGAATTTTAACTAGAAATTCTAAGTACACTACAAGGGAAGAAAATATATGTTGAGAAAGTAAATAATAAAAAATCAGGCAAGTATTATGTGACAAAGACCAGAGGATAACTTAGCACAGCATTGAGTACCACCGTAATACAAAGTACTGATGAAACAGTCATGCATCTTAGCCTACTAAAACAAAGACTAGAGAAGAAAATCCCCTTGTGTGGGCTACTCCAATATGTGGGGTACCAAAAACTCCAGTCATCACTTTGATCTTAGACTCCTGCGTCATGTTAGACTGTAGCAAACATCTGCTTTCCCATCTGCCTCAGCTTCCACTGTGACAACAGGTTCAGATGTTGGACATGGCCTCATGTGCCAACAACTGCTACTGCCACCACTGTTACTGACATGGTATAACTCACCCACTTTCCCTGAATTAAGCAACATCTTTAGTCAGAGAGCTAACATGTTACAATCAGTGCAGCAAACTGTCATAGCTGGGACAATTTCTGTAAAGATGTTGTTCAAAGATGAGCACCTTTTCTGTTTACCAGGGAGAAGGTTAGGGGATATCCACATAAGAATAAAAGAGCTACCAAGCAAAATGCACCAAACCTTAACTAATAGATTAGAAAGTGGAAGAAGGAAGAAGTTACATATAGAAAATAGGGCAAGCAGAGCATGTCTGGTACTGTGGGAAGCAGGTTTTGGTTTGTCAATGCCTTAATATTTATAAGATAATTGTAATTATATAACTTGATAGTTATATTTCTCATGAAATTTCTAATTAGACTGAAAATATGGGGCCCTGTCAGCATATATATGCTGGGCAAGAACCTTCCCCTCCAGGCAGTTTTTCATTCTTTACAGCATGCTGTTCAAGCTGGAGATACTTAACTATTAACAGGACTCAAAGTCTTAGTTGGCTTATCTCAAAGTACTACCTTCATCTCAAGTATAAGATAACAGTAGGGATGAGAGTTCAATGCTAGTTCTCTCAAATGCTTTGTTCCTTCTCAATTACATCATTTCTTCCTTGTTGTCTCAGCAACTACCACTGCCCCAGGGACATAATAAGCACAGCATAGATGCTTAATTGAAGGAATGAATTATTTTAATCATATATAAGCAGTACACTTAATAAGGACCCCACAGTCAGATGTAGGAAATAATCATTTGGTTATAAGTGAGCCCTACCATCAGCATCACAATCTCAGAGTTACATGTACATTTTAAGGCTTGTGAATGTTATCAGTTTTGCCAATTTTTAAGATGAAAAACAGGCAACACTACTCAGGTTCTGCCTTTATACCTTTACCAGTTTGTAGACAACAGCTCAACACCTTGAATACTTAAGAGAAGTGTATATAGTATTTACAAAGCTACCTAGATATCACTAGTCTTCACTCACACACTACTTCAGAAAACAGGAATCCTACCTTAGATCCAACAAGCATTTCATTAAAATATGCTATCTACATAGCACATGACAGGAAAAGAAATATTATTCTTGTTTTTGTCAATTTTGTTATGTCACTGTGTATTTGAGGGAGTGGGACACAATTTCCCAGGGGAAAAAAGTCACCTTTGAGAGTGATGAGTGATAAACACTGTAGAAAATAGAATTTAATTAGTAAATAGTATCAGATGCTATGATTAGTTTTTTACATGAAGCACAGAGCCAGAAGACATTACTTTGCTCATGTGTTATTACTAAAACATTACCTGCATTCAGAATTTTGTGAGTTTCACACTGGGTTTTAACTTGAAGTATATAATGAAATCACTTAGAAGAATCTTACTTTGAAAATTTCTATATATCATAATAGAGAACATAAAAATAAATGAAGCATTTCATTTAATACTTATTTTCATATTCCTTTTATTACTATTTGTGATCATTATATCATTATAATAAAACATACAGTACTTTGTTCAGTTCCAGAAAATTTTCATGAATTATAATAACTCAGTTTATACTTAAGAGTTCTCTGTACTCTTTAACAGCCTCTGCCTACTAGGGTTTTATCAAGACTCACCTAAGTGAGGGAAATGAAAGATACAACTAAGGCTCCCTAAAGTCTCAGAAATTGCTTTAGAATGCCCTTCTTCCTCATACTAACACATTAACAGGACTGAGGAAGAATAACAAAGAATAAGAGCTAAAAGAACTGCCCTTTAAAGGAGTCTCTAAGAATGTTTAGGACAACAGATCACTAAAGGAAATTTCTGTAGCTGAGTCCACAGTAAACACTTAACATAGCTTGACTTCCAGTCAAATGAACATAAAAACTTATGCTAAAAGCCCATGTCCTTCTGTTTCTTTTTTTTTTTATCCAGCTAACAATACCTGGCTTTCATCAAAAGCCCATGCTAAAAGGCATAAAAATAATATAGTATGAGAGACAAAGAAACCATCAGAACCTGACTCAGATATGGCAGAGACTTTTGAAGAAACAAGTTCAGAAATTTACAAATAACTATGATTAATATCTTAGGAACTTTAATGGAAAAAGTAGACAACAAGCAGGAGCAGATGAGTACCATAGATGGAGTTGAAAACCCTGAAAAAAATGAAAATGAAATGCTAGCAAACAAAAGCATCGAAACTGAAATGGCAGCAACTCTAAATGACCTCATCAGATCAGACAGGATTAGACATGACCTGGTTTTTAAAAAAAGCAGTAAGCTTAACGATATGGCAATATACTTACAAAACTGAATGAAAGAATGAAAGGATGCAATGGGATTTCAAGAAATATGCGAGGCACATACCCGTGACCCCAGCATTTGGGAGCTTGACAGGAAGACTATGAATTCTAGGCCAGTAGGACCTGTCCAACAACTGTGGAACAATTACAAAAAGTGTACTACAGGTAATAGAAATACAAAATGAGAGAAAGGAAGAGAATATTTGAAATTATAATCCTGAAGATTTTCTAAAATCAATGGCTGATACCAAACTATAAACCTGTAAAGATCTGAAACCATCAAGCAATGTATACATTTAAAAAAATAAAAATATTCTAGCTAGGTCTGGTGATAAATGCTATAATTCTAGCATTTCGGTTGACTGGTCCGTCCTTCCTTCCTTCCTTCCTTCCTTCCTTCCCTCCTTCCTTCCTTCCTTCCTTCCTTCCTTCCTTCCTTCCTTCCTTCCTTCCTTCCTTTCTTTCATGTCACTAAGTAGCCTCAAACCCGCTATGTAGATCAGGCTGGCTCTAAACTCACACAGATCCTCATGCTCCTGTCTCTTTAGTGTTAACACTGAAGGTATGTGCCACCATACCCAGGCAATCCTAGCATTTTGAAGGAACTCAAATTCAGGGACAATCTGGGTTACATAGCAAGCCAGCCTGATCTATTAGTAACAACAAAACTCCAAACGAAACCAAACCTGATATATCCAGGAATAATAACACTAAACAACATCCCTCAGAATATCATACCAAAACAGAAGAAAATCAAAGAAAAGGTTTAAAATAAAAAACAAAACCAAAAACATCCAGGGCATGGGAAAACCTCATTTATAGATATATGAACAAGGGTATATTTCAGAAACTATTCAATCAAGAAAAGATTGAAGGTTCAAAGAATAAAACCACTCATTTAGAATTCTATGTTAGACATGGTTGTAGAAAAGAGGAGAGTTGCCATGTGATCCCAGCAAGAGAGGACTCATGCTGCTGGTGTCCTTGATAAGTCTTTATAAAATATATAGATTAATGGTTATGGTTGATACTTAAGACAGAGCTATTGGCCAGCAGCATGGTAACTACTATAAGACTCTGTGTGTTATTTGGTGGCCCTAAAGCGACAGCAGAATCCAGGCAGCTGGTGGAAAGAGTTATCGTTACAAATGGCGCCCACGTGGTTTTACAAACTTCCACATAAAAACTTCACAAAAACTTAAAAAGAGATTTTAGAAACAAAAAGAACAGAGGAAAGCACAGTTTTCCTGATAGCAGCATTTTCTTGGATGAGCAATGTTTCCCAGGCTTTAAGAGACATGCCCAGACTCCTTTTAAGAGCAACTTCCTCATTTACATAGCAGCCAAAACAGAGGCTGTTAGCAAGCACATAAGACTCATGTGATTAGAAAAAGTTACAGATTTACATTAAAGAAAAAATATACATAGGCTTAGGAGAGAAAATAAAAAGAAAAAAAAATAATGAGTAGCTGGGTATACTGAGACATACCTTTAATCCTAGCACTCCAGAAGCAGAGGCAGGTGGATTTCCACAGGGAAACACTCTCCGAGGAATAAAGAAAAAAAAGGAAGTAAAAGAAATAGAATAATAAAAAGCCAGGTAAAGATGGAAAATACTCACGAGTCTGGATACTATATGTTATATTGTTGTCTTTAAATTGATTGATTGCCAAAGAAAGAACTACAGCTGCTAAAAGACTGCTAAAATTAATTAAAAGTGCTGCTAAATTAATCCAACTTATATATTTTAAAAATGCTTTGACTTCTAAATTTAAATATAAGGACAGGTTACTTGGGAAAAGAGTTTTTGCTTGTGTTTCCACAGAAAATGGAAAACTATGGATTCCTTCCAGACTAATATGGTTTGATGAAGCAAGACCCCCTGAAACAGTGTCCCCAGGTGATCCAACATCTAAAACAGCTGAGACAATGCAGCCTTGCCGGCCACAAAAACAAAGACCTGGCCTGGTTTCTGTGTTTTACCATGATCCCCATGGTATGGACATCACCCCCAACCAGCAGGAAGCAGTTTAGAATGAAAGGCACCCAAGTTCCTAAATATTGTTTATAAATGTTTGTTTTCATTTAAATGGGGTTGGTTATAAATGGTAATGATCACAGTCAATCTCCTTTTAAAGGAAAAAAGGGGAATAGGATATAGAAATGAATACTTTACATTGGTATGGATTTTCACTTGTTGAATACAAATTTAAAGCTAATTTTTTATATGTAAAGTTCTCCTCTTTTTTGGTATTGTGTTTATACAGATTTTTTAATATGTAATGCATAATTAAATACAGATTGTATATAGTTAGGTTTAATAGTCAAAACTTACAGTTAGATTAGTTAGGTTTTCTAGATATTCAGAGCTGTATTTAAGATGGATAGATATTCTCCAAACCTTTCAAAGACCTACAGAATACATGGCATTTAAATGGTTTAGAGTTTTTCATGGGAGTGAGACACAACTGCTCCTGGCACACCAATTACATCATAAAGGAGGATGGGCATCAAAGAAACTTGTTATGGAGTTTGCTTTCAACATGGCAAGATTAGCCATTTGGGCAAGAAACTGTTCTTGCCTGGACTGTTTGATAAACTAGACATGCAGGACCCACAGGAAAGTGAGTGCTGAACTTGCAAAACAAGACAGTCCTGAAGGGTTCCTGCTTCATGGAGAAGTCTGCCAGACACACTGTGGCCTATAGGCTGAAGATGGATGCCCAATGTTTCAGAGGAACTTTGGGTGACTGTTCAGGTAGCGAGATGTCTCTGTCAGATCTAGAGTTTTATATATTATCCTTCTGTGGTCTTTGATGGAGTTGAAGACAGATAGCTACGGTTATAGATTTCTTTAGTTATTATAAAAGATAAATTATATATAAGACCTTAGACTCACAAAGATAGGATAGATGATAGAATATTTTCTTTAAATCTTGCTAAATGTTAATGAACTACATATTGTAACTATAGGTCTTACTTGATAACTGTTTTGCTGTATATTTTATTATGTTAATGTTAAAACCCTTCTTTTTATTTAGACAGAAAAGAAATGATGGGGAAGTCCTTCTGTGTATATGTTTGTATTATTGGTTGATAAATAAAGCACTGTTGGCCAATAGGGAAGCAAGTTAGGCAGAACTAGGAGAGGAGGAGGATTCTGGGAAATGCAGTAAAGAGTAGAGTCGCCATGTAATCCTGGCAAGAGAGGACACATGCCACTGGCGTCCTCAATAAGTCTTTAAAAAAATATATATCAATGGTTATGGTTGATACTTATAACAGAGCTAGCAAGTAAGAAATTCTAGTCATTGGCCAGCAGTATTATAATGAATATAAGACTCTCTGTGTTATTTGGGGGCCCTAACATGGTGTTGGAACTCAGGTGGCTGGCGGAAAGAGTTATTGTTACACATGGTGGTATAACTACACCGTAGAAATTAGGAGACTGAACATGGAGAATGCAAACCTGTTAGACCTGTCAGGATGGAGATACAGAGATTTCAGTGAACGTTTCCTTCAGAAGTTAAGGAGATGTATAGAGCTGTACCCATGAAAGCTCAACAGTATAGCTGCCTAAACAAGACCAGCATGACAACAACACTAGTCGACAAGCCAACAGGGATGAGGAAAATCTTACAAGCAACAAGCCCCCACACCTACCAGATGAAGAGCTACAGGTAATGAATGGCTGCCAAAAGAGAGAGAATCAGTCTTGCGGGGTCCAGCCCCTGATCAGCCCAAAGCATATATACACATTAACAACACTAAATGAACTCAAAAGGCTGTATTTATATATACATATGTGTAAAAATGTGTGTGTAACAATAATAATCAAAGAAGAAGAGGTCATGAGTTTTAGGGGGGAGTGTGACATTGGAGTAACTGGAGGAAGGAAGGACGAAATCATGAAAATACAGTACTAACATGAAATTCTAAAAACAAATTAAAATAATTTCAGAAAAAAATTAAGGGAATTTTACTGCCAGCTTCAAGGAGGAGGGAAAAAAAAGATAAACTCAGACATGTAAAGTAGATTGTTCTAGGATGGCCCCAAACTCTCTATGTAACTGAAGATGACCTTTAACTTCGGATCCTCCTGTTTCTATGTTCCTTCCTTTCTGGGATTAGAAGTATGCTCCAGCATGGTAGGTTTACACAATATCAAGGATCAAATGTAGGCTTAATGAATGCTAGGCAAGTACCTTACTTGCTGACCTCCTGTCATAATCTTTCCAGTAAATTTGTTCAGAAAGTACAATGGATGATAACAATGTTACAAGGGTTGGGAGAAAATAATTAGGAATACTCTGATTATAAAGTGGTAGTGATAGCCATGAAAAGACACAATTATTTAAAAGTGGACCTAGATTAGTTATAAACATACATTACAAATTCTGGAGGATTCAAAAAAAAAGTGTAACTGATATGCCAAGGCAAGAGAAAAAATGTAATCTTTGTATAAAACCGAGGCAGAAAAACAGAAATTTTTTTTAAAACAACAAAGAACTAGGGCCACAAATAGAAACATAGTACAGACTCTATTATGTAACTTTATGGATTCAGCTTGCCATGACAAGAGCCATCTTGACTTGTAACTGCTATGTTTGCTCCTAAGGAGTTCTGGTCTGTTTTCCATGCATAGTTCCACAATACATAGCCACAGACAAAACCATCAGAGTAATATATGGATTCTGATGATTACACCTTAGAACCAGGAATGTGTCTCATTCTTGGATGAAGATATGTTGCCCTTATATAGCCCTATATTTCTGACTAAAATCATGGAGATCCACCTAATCCTGCTACCATTCAGGGTCATGTTTCTGTCAATTAATTCCCAGTCAGTTACTCTGCAATCTTGAATCTATCTTCAGGCTCATGGTATTTGGGACTGCTTGTCATATAATAAGACTACATTGTTCTGGAAAACAAAGTATGTCAATAATCACTTTAAGTGTCAGTGGTTTCTGAATGAAGATGGAGGAGTGGATAGGGAGGGGTTGAAGGGAGATGGAGGGAGAGAATGGGGAGGGGGGGAGGGGAAACTACAGTTGATATGTAAAATAAATTTTAAAAATGATGAATATATATATATTCATCATTTTACTTGCTGACCTCTATACTCCTGTCATAAATTTACTACCATATTTAATATATATATATATAATATATATATATATATATATATATATATATCTCCAATTTAAAAGACAGAGACTATCCAAGGTTTTTCTTTTTTTGGGAAGGGGAGAAAAACTCAAGCACATGTTGTCTACAAGAAACTTATTTCAAATATGAAGACATATTGGTTAAAAGTAAAGGGAGGGGACTACCCCCAAAATCATGTTAACCCCAATGGAAAGAAAACTAAAGTAGCTCTATGAAATTCAGGCAAAATAGATTTCAAAGCAAGGAAAATAATAAGCAATGAAATGGGAAGAAAAATTATGAGAGGGTTGACACTGAAGAAGATACATTTTCTTTAAAACCTATGTCCCTAAAAGCACAATGACAATTTGATTTACAAATTGATAGAACTGAAAGGAAAAACACATAATTTCATCATTATACTTGTATCTTTAAATGCCTACTTATCATTGAAAGAATCAGCAGGCAGAAGAAATGAGTAAATATAAACTGGAACCAAGCTGACATTTCCTGGATACTTTACTCAGACCGCAGAGTACCCACTTTTCTCAAGTTCACAGAAGACCATCTCACTACATTCTGATTGTAGAACACATCTTAACAAACTTAAGAGAACGAGCATTGTACTGAGTATGACTTCAGATCCCAATACAATTAAACTAGAAATCAATGAATGGGTATAGTGGGGCCCCTAGGCATTTTTGGGGCAGTGAATGGTCTCTTCAAAATAATGCATAGTGGAAGCATGTGATTATACAGTTGACAAAAGCCAGAACTATACAACAGAAACCAGGAATCCTAATATAAATATGTTTTAGTTCTCTGATTTTTTTCTCTTTTCTTTGTTTTTATATAGGGGTTCTCTATGTAGCTCTGGCTGTCATGGAACTCTGTGGATCATGCTGGGTTCAAAATCAGAGATCCACCTGCCTCTGTCTCCAGAGTGTTGGGATTAAAGGCACTTGCCACCATGCCCAGCCAGTTCTCTGATCTTAACAAATGTACTACAGCAATGCAAATACTTACAGTAGGAAAAAAGTTGGCTGTGTAAGATACACAGGATATGGTGTATGAGTGTGTGTGTGTGTGTGTGTGTGTGTGTGTGTGTGTGTGTGTGTGTGTGTGTGTTCACTTTCTGTTCAGTTTTTATAGATGGCTACTCTAAGAAATAATGTCTACTAGTTTAAAATACATTAAAATGACTGAAAGGAACACATATTTATGTATTTAGTATTTTGAATGTTTTCTTTTGTATTTTCTATACTTTCAGGGTTTTTAGCAATAAACATCCATTGCTTTTTATTTTACACTTGTATTAAAAAGCAGTATGGTCAAACAGAATGAGTAAATTTAGTATGGCCATGGCCATAGCATGATCTGAAAGAAACTAAATCCACAGTTGGTCTCTCACACTTGTTTCAAATAATTCATTCCAGGTTTGTTAAAGAGAAGTGTTGAGCCAGATTTCAGGTAAAACATGTAATTGTCACTAGCAGCTTGCAGGCAAGGGAAACTGAGATCAACAATGACTCCTAGCACAAAAGATATTCCTTACTTTTATAGACTTAAGGAGAGGGGTATTGGGCCTTCAAGAGGAGGGGAAGAGTGTGTGAGTTGAGAGGGAAGCTGTCTCCAAGCTTAGCAGGCTAGTAAGTTTCAAGACAGGACATGAGATGTTAACTGATCCCCTCTACAAGGGCAGCCTCTGATCAAACATCATTGTCCAATCAACACACTTTCTAACTTCCTTTCCTTGTCTTCTAACAATGAAAAACAGTGTCACTTCCCCTTGGGTGTATTTTTGGAAGAGAAGAGTTCTTTAAAGACTTCCTAGTAACTGTTAAATATTATCAAAGATACGACTTGTTTATCTTTGATGAAAATGAGACTAGAGAGAGAGGATTCCATGAAACTTCCAGTCAACTATTAAAAGTCACGTGTATCTCAAATTAGAAACACAAAGAGAGTGTTTTGTTAAATCAAAGGGCTGCTTAGTCCAACTTTAAGGCCACAAATGGAAACAGCTTAAATTAATAAGTAGGTGTCATAGGTTACCTGGGACTTCTTAACCTAGGAAGAAATTTGTTCTGTCTGAATGAATTTACTTTCTTCTTTAAAGTAGATGTTTTTCATTTTGTAAACAAGAATTTCTAGTCAGTATTGAAATAAAGGCTATATATTGTGATGTAAGTGGAAATACAACTTTGTTAAAGTCCTCTCTTTCATGACAAATAAATACATAAAGGTACCCTTATGTAACATTATTTATTTTTACTAACTGATGAACTTCTTAGATTCAAAATAAATAAAACTGATAATCAACCACCTCTACCTTATATTTGGTTATTTTTTTCAGTTGGCAAAAATCAAACATTATTCAGATTGTCCTCAACAAAACAAAAATAAAATTAACTATTAAAATTAACTTTATTAAAAATGGATTTGATATAAAAATATCTCAAATATTAATAGGCCCAACCCAGCTCTATTATAATAATGTTTCCTGTTATTACAGTATTATATTCATATTGAACATATTATTTCTAAAAGATAGATCAAGAACAGGTATCAGGCTAGAGTTTAAATTTCACAAGTGAGCTTTGTGTTAAATAAGAATGCATTTGAAGATATAACTGAAGAAATCCAGACACCAAGTGTCAGGTCCTAAAGAAACCTGGGACCAGGCTCACTCACTCAGTTCCTGTGGCTCCTCCTAGCATATTTCATCCCTATCCTAAACCATTCTACCTTAGAGGCTGGGCTTCACTTCCTTTCCCACAGCTTCTCTTTCCTATAACCTGACATTTAGCCATGCGCCCTGATGCTCCTCAGCTCCTCTCTTGGTCACTTGATCCCTTCTCTCTTCACTTCTTCTCTAGCCCTACCCCTCCTCTCATGGCACGGTTCAGTCTGGACACTTCCAGATGCTTCTGACCACACACTCTCTCTTTATCTACAATAAAGCCCTTTCCCTCAACCATACCCAGGAGTGGTCATGTCCTCATTTTCATTCATCAAGGGCAAAGAGCATTTAATAGCTTGTGATGCTAAATAAAGCCATTTGTCCAAAGGGGGCAAGCTTATTAACATCCTTTAACAAAACCTCAATGGCTCTATTTCCTAGGTGCTCTTGTCCAGAGTGGTCTGTGGCCTCTTGCTCATCAGTTTGGTGTGCCAGTGTTAAGTAATGACAGCATAGAAGTGAATCAGACAAAACAAGGAAGAATAACTTTTTGAATATTTACTCAGTTTAAATTATATACAATTATATCACTTTTAATTAATTCTGAAGACATCTGACTATATTGTTCTTTGTGCTCTATGTAATGACTACAGAGAAAAAGCAAACTCTTTCACTTGGTACTGACAGAGAAAACTGTCCAAATATCTTAATTTAATTGGGATGCTCTGTGGCAGACAGTGAAAATATGTTGTCTCATAATTATACTGTCAAGACACTGAAAAAATGACAAGTTAAGAAAAACTGAGCTGTTCCCTTCTACTTATTCTTTCCATAGAAGCTGAACAACAGAAAGGATGAATGGCAGACGCAAAAGCAATGGTCTGTAAAAAGACCGAACAGTCTTTCTGTGTCTTTTACTTGTGAACCTTAATATAAAATAATAATTGATTAACTTAAGTTGAACTAAATAAGCATAACTTGATAACAATACACTATATACTAGTAAAAATAAAATCTCGTCTTTAAAATGATAATTTCCTCTCAACAGCAGGTAAGTCTATCAAAACACAGCTCTGTGAAACCATTTCTTTGTCTAGTATGTTTGAGAAATGACATGACTAGATAGAGGTTGCAGGCTGGATTTTAGTAACAACTCAAAAAAGGCTGCACTAAAATATTCCTAGAATGATTCTTTTCATTCATTTCTTTAATCATCTCAGCATGCCCTTAAGACCCAGGGGGATTTCATTTCAACAACACAGAACAGCAACACTCTCTTTAAAAAATGCTAATGCAAATATATTACTTTATGGATGTTTTTATATGGATCTGTGACTACTACTGTTTTTATACTACTACACATATAATTTGGCTACTAAAATGGTTCAGGATTAAGTGCTGATAGTTATGGACACATTACAATCACTATAGTAAAACATATTTGTCTTTTGTGAAACACAACTGAAAATGCTATCAAATGTACATTTGAATATACAATCAATGCTAAACAAAATATCTGCCCTAATATAAAACACAGAAACAAAAATTATAATTTATCACTAATGCATATTCTTTCCAAGCTAAGAAAAAGTGTTCAAAGAATAGATTTCACTTAATGAGAAACATTTAATTTAAAATATATATCCCCAGGAGAACAGGGAAGAGTGATCTGCTCACATACACATTAATTAGTTCAATTATTATATATTAGTATTAATGATATTCAGAAAATGAAATAGCTTACAGCTATTACCAGGCTTTTAAAAATGTTATAAACATAGACATAACATTTATGACTCATACAATAGATGCCAGTCTGCATAAACTACAAGATTAGGTAATCTTTATGCCCTGTCTACTTTTATTTTTGATGTTTGGAGTATTTTCCAATCAGCAAAGAATAATTTAACCTTTTATTGCCTTGAGAATAAAATAATACTTCAAAATACAAACATTTAATTAACTGTTAACTGTAACATTCTAAACTGTATAAGAGTATAATATCTAGTAATGTAACTGGTTTACATGTGTGCTAGAGATTGATCTAGGGCCTTGCATATGTCAAACAGGCACCCACTTGGCCACAGACCTATACTTCTATCTCCTTCTAACATAATATAATACTCAACCTCTGTGCTAATTTTAGGAAATACACATTTTTTTTGAGTTTACATTCATTATACTTTAGGCAACACTTATAGCCAGGGCTGGAGTAATAAAAATGCCAATCCTGTGTCATTTCCTCAATTTAGTCAAAAAAAAAAAAAAAGCAGTGCTATATTAACTTGACTACTTTTGGCCATATCTTTCAGAAGCAAGATTGTACTGTTTGGTACAATAATTGTACATGCATTATAAAACTGCAAGGTAGAATAACCACAAGTAAGTACCAAATACAGAATTATAACAGTGTAAATGGCAGTTAAGAATGAATACAAAATTCAAGGATTATTTAATTAAAGCACCATCATTTTCATACATGTACACCTAAAAACACTTGCATTCTGATCGGTGCAATAGTGGCAGAAACATAGCAGTAACTAATCATTTTTTAAAAATTGAATTTAAGGCTCATTCCATGAGATGGAAACCAAACATGACACTACTAAAGTGACCTAGAATCATAGACTAGATAAGTCATGAACCTAGGGGAGTATCTATCTACTACTATTATTCTACTAAAGGAACACAACAATAAAATGACATATTGACATATGCTAATGACATATTTGCTACACCCATAGATCAGTGCATTTTCTCAACTCTTATCAGAGAAGTTTCTTCTTGAAGTAGATGGAAATTAACACAGAGACTCACAACTCAACATGTTGCAGAGTGGAGACTTTGGTGCTCTTAGCCCTACATGGGATGTCTTTTCAAACCCCTCTCCTCAAGGCTCAGGCATCTATGCAGAAGAGGAAGAAGTGGTAAGATTATAAAGAGCCAGAGTTAGTGGAGTACTCTAAGGAAACAACACCTTCCAGACAAAATAGGACTGAAACACAAGAACTCACAGAGATCATGATAGCACACCTAAATCCCACACAGGTTCAAACCTGACAAAGTCCCAGCCCTGAGAAGGGGAAGGAAGACACAAAGACCCACCCTATCCCAGAAGTTATTTGAAATTCATACCAGGTGGGAAAGGGAAAATCAGTTTTCTTCAATGGAGTGTCACTGGGTACATCAAACACACTACAGGGTAGGCTATATGCCCAGGAAGAGTTGGCCAACACAAAATGGATTCCATAGTTTTGTGTGTGCATGCTTTTGTTTTGTTATTATTTTTTAATCTTACTGATTTTTTAAAAGTTTGTTTTGTTTTTTCTTCCTTTTTTTAGAGTGAGAGAAAACATGGAGTTGGTTGGTAGGTAGGAAGAGGGGAAAGAATATGACCAAAATATATTGTATGAAAACAATTTTAAATAAAAATTACTTAAAGTCAAGTATCTTCTATCAGATTTTTTGGTTTTAGTTGAAAATGCAATATAATTAGCTATCAATACTTGGTTTTCAGTCACATCTGACTAAAGGCTAAACTGAGAAGCAGATGGTTTAAATCTCTCTTCTGTGTAATTCAGCAAATTAGAGACTGAAGAAAAAATAATTCCCAGTTATGATATTTTGGAACCCTCTCTAAGCAAGATGTGACAGGCACCTGGCCATTTTATCATTATCTGTCAAGCACTCCAAGTGAGTAGGATTCCACCCCTAACATTTCTTGCCATTTTAACAACCCTGCCAAAAGCCATTTAAACATGCCATTTCTGACTTTTCTAGCTGGAATGAGTACACTTTCCCCCCTCCTTTTGAGTCTTGCAGATGATTTTACAACACCACAGACCAATTTGGTTCATGAGATAGACTGGGAGTTTTCTGAGTATAGGAAGTTCAATCATTAACTTTTTGGGACATGCAGCAAATATTGGATGCCTATAGGCTGTATATGTCCCTGTTGCTGATGTTTAAAGCAACCCTTTAAAAATGTAGCAGGCTGAGTCTCCTGAAAATGATCACATGATGATTTTTGGTTCATTAAAGATCAAATTTAAAGGAGGACTGGACTTCTATATCTTAGTAGCAGCACCTCTGGCAAGTCACTCATTTACATGACGTGTGAGCAGTATAGGTTATGGTGGGTATCAGTGGGATGGAGTATGCAGAGTTCTTGGCAATCTACTTAGTAAGGCTCACGAGATCTAGTTACTGCTGTACGAACCTCCATAGCCCATCAGCTGAGCAGCATCGAAGCATTCAGCAAGTGTTACACAACTGGAGATGCCCACATTATTTTGGGATGGCGTTTGCTAGATTGCCCAAGTAGACCTTGAATTCATAGTTCTCTTGCTTCAGCCTTTTAAATACTCAGCTGGAAGGCAAAGCCAGGGTGCTTAACAAGTTAGGTGAAGATAAGGGAAAATCAAATGATATCAGATGCAATGTCTGTCTGGTATCTCATAAAACCAACTACCTCTGAGCCTCCCTGCAAGATGTCTAATCTGTGCCCTGCACTGCATATGTACCCCAAAGGAGCTGGCCATTAATCTGTTCACCAGGTGCTCTCTCTCCTGTAGGAAGTCCAATCTGGTTGTAAAACTGACCTTAGCCATATATAATGATTTGTAAAGTAAGTGTTCTACTTTTTGGACTGGTGTTGAGTCCTCCCTAAGTGTTCAGTTTACCTGTTAAAGACATCTAGACCTGAAATTTTTTTTTTGCAGATTTTTCTTATTTGAATTAGAAACAAGATTGTTTTACATGACAATCCCAGTTCCCTCTCCTTCCCCTTCTCCCCTACCCCCGCCCCCAACTAAAGCCCTACCTATCACATATCCTTTCTGTTCCCCCTGGATGGTGAGGCCTTCCATAGGGTATCATCAGAGATTATCATATCCTTTGGGATAGGGCCTGGGCCCACCCCCGTGTGTCTAGGCTCAGAGAGTATTCCTCTATGTGGAATGGGCTCCCAAAGTCCCTATGCTAGGGATAAGTACTGAACTACTACAGGAGGTCCCATAGATTTCCGAGGTTTCCTCACTGAAACCCATGTTCCGGGGGTCTGGATCAGACCCATGCTGGTGTCCCAGGTATCAGTCTGAGGAGCAAGAGTTCCCCGATGTTCAGATCAGCTGTTTCTGTGGGTTTCACCAGCCTGGTATGGACCCCTTTGTTCTTTACTCGTCCTTCTCTGCACCTGGATTCCAGTTCAGTTCAGTGATTAGTTGTGGGTGTCTGCTTCTACTTCCATCAGCTGCTGGATGAGGGCTATCAGGTGGCATATAAGTCAGTCATCAATCTTATTATCAGGGGAGGGCATTTAAGGTTGCTTCTCCTCTGTTGTTTAGATTGTTATCTGGTGTCATCTTTGTAGATCTCCAGACAGTTCCCTAGTGTCTGATTTCTCTGTAAACCTAAAATGTCTCCCTCTATTATGGTATCTTCATTCTTGTTATCTTCTATTCTTCCCCTGACTCATGTCCTCCACATCCCTCCTCTTCTCTCCTTCTCATTCTCCTAGCTCCCTCCCCCCTCTTCCTGTGCTCCCAATTTGTTCAGGGGATCTTGTCCCTTTCCCCTTTTCCAGGGGACCATGTATGTCTCTCTTAGGGTCCTCCTTGTTTACTAGCTTCTCTGGCAGTGTGGACTGTAGGCTGTAGACCTGAAATTTTATGGAAAGTTTTAAACTATAAATTAAATTTATTGCCCTTCCACCTCTCCTTCCCCCAAGGTCCTTCCATGTTGCCGAAGCTAGCCAAAAACACATGTGTGATCCTAGGTCCTTCTGCCCAGCTCACCCCAGTACCACTCTTGGAGTTTCTGTTATAGAATTATTTGTTTTTATTTTTTATGCTGGGGATGGGCCCTAGGGACTGTGTATACCAGGCACTGAGCTACAGATCTAGGCCCAAATTCAGTTTCTTTAGTGAAGGTTATCTATTTTTTTTTTGAGCAAGCCTTGATAATTTTTTTGTTAAGCCAGACACTGTGAATTACACCTGTTAGCACTAAATAATTTGTAGTCATACAAATGCTCATAAACTTTGTTGCTGGGTGCATTAATGTTACTTGGGAACAAACATTAAATAAATTGAAGACTTTCAAAGAGACTCACATAACTGAATTTTGTAAGAAAAATACCTTATTTAGTTAATCAAAAACTCCTAAATTAATACTTTCAGCTTAGTTATTTGTAGCTTTGCTGGAAACATTAGAAATAAGAATCTTAAAAAAAAAAGAAATAGGAATCTTAAAACAGGTTTTAATATTAGGACTATTTAAACCAATACAGATATGTGAATATAAAATCCCATAATGAATTAAAGCTCATCATAAAATACCAGGCAAATTAGTTCTAGAGGAATGTTACTATAAATAAGGGCATATTTTGAAATATTTTCAGATATTCTCATGCATATTACCTTATTTGATCCTTACCAGAAACCCAGGAACCATACAGTATGAATTTATTTTCTTTACTTTATAGATTTAGAAACGATTTAAAGGGTTAGGGTTATAGCTTTGTGGTAGAGTGCTTGCCTAATGTGTGTAGTTCCTAGAGTGAGAGGGGGGATGGAAAAGGCAGGGATGGGTAGAGAGGGAGAGGGAAGGGAAAACACAGGAAGTGAACACAAGCTTGCTTCTAAGGAATGCATTTGTAGGTAGACTATTGAGATAAGGATTACAATAGCATTTTGAGAAATCAGTGTATGTAAATGGGCTAAATTATTAAACTCTTAATGCTTCTGGATATTGATCTGACATGGAAGACTTAAATGATAAATCCCTATTTCTTTTTTGCAATTATTTTAATGGAAGTATGGAAAATAGATTAAAAGAAAAAGGAATGGATTCTAAAAGTAAGAGACATTAAAGTAACTGTTCCACAGAGGGATTTGGTATATGCTGACAAGTTCACAAGATGCACAACACTTACTGTGACCTAGCAGTAGTACTACAGACATACGTGCTTTACACTCAATGTTACAAAGTACTTGAAGACTAGCAAAAGTTCAAGATGAAGCATAGACAAAAACAGGACAGACAAACAGAATGGAGAAAACAGAAACAGACACTTTACTACACTGTTGAGTAATCTTTACAAAAATGCTATGACAACACAGCAGAGGCAAAAGATGTTTAGTAGATAAGGTTGGAACAACTGGAGAAGAATATAAAATAACCACTCTAATATTTATCTTGCTTAATCTTTTTCTTGCTTGTGCTAAATAAAAAATAATACTAGAGGAATGGTGGATATATGACAGCTAAAACATACATCTGGAAGAAAACAGGAGTGAGTGTGTGTGAGGTATTGAGTTATTTGCAAATGTTAGATCATGGGATTTCTTATGATCATGCAAGTCAATACCTTTTAATATGTTTTCCTAAACACACAAACACCTTTTGATTCTTTCTCTCTGGAGAACCCTGACTCATACAGAGGGCCACAAGGTCTCTTACCTATTTTACTCTGCCACAGTAGTATGAAAACAGCCATAGGTAGTCTTAACAAATGGAGAACATGCTATAATAAAGTCTTATTTTAAAAGACAAGTAGGGGATTTTGTTTCATCTGAGGACTATTGTTTGTCAACCTAATTTTCAGAGCAAAAGATTTTATATGTAACATAGTGCCATAAAGATCTGTGACTTTACCATATGGAAGCCCCACTAAAGTGAAAATATGGGTAATAAAATATATTTTATATTATGTGAACAAGTTTAATAAGAACTAGCCTAGGAAAACCAACATATTAGTTACATATGCACAAGGAGTCATTTTTGAAGACAACTACTAATCATTGTTTATAATAGCAAAGGCTTGAGATGTAAATGTCCACCACAGAGACAATACACAAGCTAACACTTGTACAACAAAATACAATAGTAGGAGGAACTAAACTCCACTTTTTAATTCATTAGTAACAGGTGCCTCTAATATTCATGGTAGTCTGCAAAACGGTAATATTTCTCTGAAATAAAAATATCATGTTACTTTAAAAATGTACATATCAGGTTGTTAATCCAATCTAGTTCTAAATTGCTAGACATTTCCAAGGGTAGAGATGGAACACTCTCTGGAGTAGTGGAGAATGACCCTCATATAGAATGAGGGAATCTAAAGAGCCAAAGATTTTTTTCTTTGGGGATAAGTAAGTAGAATGCTTATCCTCATTTTCACTTTGTTCTTCTCTTATGATTTTCCTTGTCTCCCCACTACCACAAATTATGCAGTCGAGTTTCCCACATACGGGAAAATCACAGGGCTCAGCACATACAGAATGCAATGGATGAGCCTTGCCTTGGGAAAACCTTTTTTGTAATCATGGTGTCTCCTTTGCCAGGTAAGTATATAATTTCCTCTTTTTATTTCCAATTTTTTTTTAAATCCATCAAATAGTTCTGAATTTTGTTAATGCTGCTTGCTAATCCTTTTCTAAAGAAGCCCTGTTGAAATCCTAATATTTGATTATGCAATAATTGTTATTTTGTTCCTAAAAATCTAAAGTGGTTATCATAGCATAAGAGTAATTTAGAATGTATGAAGAATTGCCAAATATGTTTCCATGGTAAATCATTATAACTACTATGTGAAACATAGAACAAGGAGGGTACAGGTACTACCAACCTTAAGCTACTGTTCTATTTCTGTGAAGAGACAACAGGACCAAAGAAACAAATAAATAAAAACAATTAATTGGGACTTGCTTACAGTTTTAGAACATTAGTGGCAAGCAGGCAGAGATTGGGCCAAGAGTGGGCTTTTGAACCCTCAAAGCACACCCCCAGTGACACACCAACAAGGCCCTAGCTCCTAATCCTTCCCAAACAGGTCTACCAACTAGGAACCAAATATTGAAAATATGAGCCTATGAAGATCATTTTCATTCAAATTACTATACTACCCAAAGTCACATAACTAATTTTTGGCTTAAAAATCAATGGCATAGATTTGTCCTTGCAGATGATAACTTTCTTCATTATGTCTGTGCTTCCAGTGAAGTCTCTTATTGTTTAAGCCAGAAAGTTACTCTGATGACTCTTAGAATTTTGTATTTCTCTTTGGACACTGAATATATCCTATCTGTTAAAATATTTACAGATATCTGACTTATACAGTTAATGGCAAATTCTTGAAGAACAGGGATTAGGTTTTGTCCTTTTTACATATCCTATATTTCATTTTTTAAAAAAAACTGGATAACTACTGGACTTCCTTGTTTATGGGGATAATAAATATTGCTAAAACTACAAACATATATATATATATCATTATTGAACACCTATATAGTATTTTTAGCAATTGTATTTAAAAATGAAGTACACCAAAATTTTGAACAGTAAATGATAATACTTTTATTTTTGAGAAAAATCAATTTAACTTCTAGTATTGCTATCTGCAATCTCTATAGAAACTACAAACTGTATTATATTTAAATCATTCTGAGGTTGTAATTAAATTACAAGAAACATCTCTTTAGGAGGAAGTGGAAGACTCAACTCTAATTCTTCCCAATATCCAATGTATTTACAAAGCTACATTTGAATATTTAAAACATGACTTGGTTTGTAATAATTTAATTTATAGCACATATTTAAAGAACACATATAAAGCATGTTAACTCTTTAAAAAACATATATTTCTGAAAAAGTTATCCAGACAGCTCACAGGAAGATATTACACCTGAATTATATTAGCTAAAGCAGCCTTGGGTAGGTTCTAAATAAACTTGAAGAGATTTTTCAGAAACCCTTCACTAATGAAACTGCTTTCAGGCTACAGTGACTTTGATGCTAATTACATAGTCCTTAAGCCACCCCTCTCTTTATCCCTGGACTCATTCTGCTGGAAACTTTCAGGGCAAAATATACTGCTAAGAAGATTCATTCTTAATAGTAGACTTTTCATTAAAAAAAAAAAGCATTACAATTTTGCAAGTGGTTCACACTACTTGAAGAGGACTGTTTTGGAGTTTGGAAAGAGGTGTGGGGGTATTTTATTTCATTAGAAATGTTCTGGTGGGTCTAGAGAGATGGTTCAGTGGTTAGCAGCATTTACTGTTCTTTCAGAGGACCCATATTTAGCTCCCAGCACTGACATAATGGCTTACAAGCATCCCAGCTCCAGTTCCAGGGGGATCTAATGCCCTCTTCTGACTTCTGTAAACATCAGGCATGCACATGGCACACATACAAACAAAACCTCATACACAAAAATAAAAATAATAAATCTGAAGTGCTCTGGTCAAGTCCTTGACAAACAACCCACGAAGATGCACATCCCATTGCCACATTTTGAGCCTTTAAGAGAAAATATACAGCTAAAAATCCCAGGTGTTCCCTACGTGGCTGTCTCCTACTCGCTCATACTTTAGGTCTAATCATAAAACCATTTCTTCCTAAAGGACATATTTGTAACTTTGCATTATAGAGTAGTCCAAACTTACCTATACTACAACAGTACACAGCATATTTCACCTCTTCATTCAGCCACCTGCCTTTGCTCATGACAAAGGAGAGAGACTGCGTCTGTCTTCTTCATGCAAAGACTACTATAGCATTGGGTGCCAGCTACAAAGCAAGTACTTTTATTTTCAGAGTGTCTCCATATAAATCACAAGGATAAAAAATAAAATATCTTTGTTCAAAGCCTTTTTGAAATGAGGCATAGAGAAAACCATACAGTTTATATGTAGAAATATAGAAAATGACCATTTATGTACATGTGTACTTAAACTTCTAGGACATCAAACTCTTCCTTGTTACCTATTATTTTCAATTACAAAATATGATTCTAAATTATTATTAATTAAATCAAATTATTAATTTGTTAAATTCACATCTCAGTTTAATTCATTATGGCAATAGGAAAAAGATATAGATACAAAATACTTGAATAATTCCAGTTTTTGGTTGTGAGCCTAGCCTTTAACAGCTCAGCCATCTCTCCAAGGGATTGACACGTGAAACAAGCTTGTTCCTAATTTGAACTAATTAAAAAAAAATTCCAGTTTTTTATTAAAAAATATAAAATAAGAAAATTTTTAAAGGAAAAAAATCCCAGAGAATGCTTTAATTATTGGAATGTATAATCGGTACATCATTTATTCAAGGGTATTTATGCTACTACAAAAAATTTTGCAAACTAGTTATCATACATAGCCTAAAACAGATAATATAATTCAAGAACAAATCAGTAATTATTGAAAGATATTTCCAAACGTTAAATTAAAAGGCAAGGTTCCTGAGATCTGTGTGGAAGAATCTGAAAGTCTACAATATGTAGTTACTTTAGGAGCTATCTCATAGTAAGAAAAATAAATTATCTTTATTCCCCACCACTTTTGAACATACAACTATTAAGAATATATATGATGTGTGCAGGTGATGGGAGGGTTTTGATGATTTTCAATTAGATGCACACTCTAGACTATCTAATCTCCCTTCATATAACAAAATTAGTTACTATAAAAGATTGTGTGTGTGTGTGTGTGTGTGTGTGTGTGTGTGTGTGTGTGGTATACAAACACACATGTGACTGGGTACAAGCACTCATGTGCATTAAGGCCAGAGGAAAATGTCCTGCTCTCACACTCCTCACCTTATTGCTTTAGGGCAGAGATCATGGGGCTAGGCTAGTGGCATCAGGTCTCAGTGGTCCTCTTGTTGCTACCATCTGACCTCCCCCACTATAGCACTAGGATTACAGATGTGTACAGCCATGCCCAGTTTTTTATGTGGGTTTTAGAATTTGAACTCAGGTTCTCATGCTTGTATAGCAAATGTTCTTACATGATAAACCATCTTCCCAGTCCAGGATAGGGTCTTCTGACTATAAATTAATGCCAGAGAAACAGAAGTCAACATATAAGGTAAGATGAAACTTGAAACGATCAGATATGCACACTAATTACTGCACTAGTGATGCATACAAACAGGAATCATTAAATTCCAGCCACAGGCACATCATGTAATATGTCTCTGAACAATAACAATTTCATAGAAGTGGAGTCAAAGGGAAGAAAAAAAATGCAGGATTTTTTTTTATAAATTACAACAACAGATATTTTTATAACTAAAGGATTAATATTAAGGACCTTATTAGAATTTATGCTGTGTCCTCTACTTCTCTGAAATGTTTTACTTCCTCTAAAACACATATACATCTTATATACCATTAATAATTTTATAAACAATGTTACTATTTCTCTACATGGGCTCTTTTACACAGAACTCAAAGTATTTTTAAGAAATTACCCAATTAAATTTCATGACTCTTATATGTGAAGAACTGTATCAAACTTAAAAGATAATGGAAAATTATTCATTCAGCCAATGGTATAATGACCTTTATACCATTACACTACATCTAGTGCTGTAGCTTGTGAGAAAGTGTTGCTCAGCTCCAAGAATGATGCTAATGGAAACATCTCAGCTTTAAATAAGTTTAATGTCCCAAAAAGATGTGAGTTCAGAAACAGTGCATTGTCTTTTTTTTATCTTTTTCTTTTTCTTTTTCTTAAAGGTAAGGTCTTACTATGCAGTCCTGGCTGGCCTGGAGTTACTATGTAGAGATGGTCACAAACTCCACCTGTCTCCACTTCATGAATGCTGAAAGGCATGACCTCCATGTCTGGCAATACTTAGCTTTGATAATAAATACCGGTCACAATTCAAGCACCCTTACATTTATTTTTTTTTAAAGCAAATAATAGTAGTTTGCAATTACTTCAGCTTTTACATGAGGTTCCATAGTAAATGCATCTCAATATATGATTTTATTTAGTGTTTCACACAATTCAATTCTCTCATGTTACTGGTAAAGAAACTACATCTTGGGTTCCATAAATTAACCAGGAATTTTTAATAATGGTAGCTTAACTTAAAGTCTTGATTGTAGAAAAAGAGCACTGAACTACCACTAAGACCTTCTGTCTATAGTCTTTTTAATACCACTTTATTGATGAGAAGGGAAGGTTTCTGTTCTTTTTTAAATTATTTTTAATTACTTGGAAAAGCCTGGAATAGACCATAGTTCAACCTATCCATCACCAAATGTTTCTTCATTAAAAAAAAAATATAAGCAAATATTTCATTGTCCTCAATGTAAAATGAAGATGGTTACCAGCGCAGCCTTTTTCAATTCTCAAACCTTGGTCTCAAGATACAGAGATTTTTCTCAGAAATAAAAAATCTTGGGCCCTACTCCTGACAGCCTGCATCAGAATCCACCATTTTAACAAGTCTTCCAGGCATGCTAATGTTTGAAATTCTTGGGTTGATTTTATGCAATAATTATGAATAAAATAAATTCAATAACAGCACCTTAAAAGTAAGTTACATCATCCCTATTAAATTGTACTCCTTGAAAAAAAAGTGAATTCACAAAATCAAAACAAAAATAAACATCAAGTGAAATAAATTACTAAATAATCTTCATTTATTTATTTTAGATAGAGATTTTTGCCATGTAGCCCAGATTGGCCTTGAACTCACAATCCTCCCAAATCAGATTCCCAAGCCCTGGAATTATAGGTATGTGCCACTACACATGGGTACATAATACTTTAAAAATATAATACTGTTCTACATTTATTTGCATAATGTATAGCATTTATGTATCAAGAGAAAAAGTGATTATATCTTTAAATCTGTCCCTAGAAGTGTGCTAATCTGACCTAACCAGAGATCTTTCATGGTGCACATGCTCCTTACCTGACCAGTGTCCAGTGGAGAGGCCAGACCTGTCTGTGCATGTCTCACTTACAGGTCTAAACACAGTCTCCCATCCTCCAGTAGCATAGCGCCAATTCTGAGATTCCAAGATGAGTGTTCGCTGGGTGCCATAAGCAATCATGAAGCAGTAAACCACATGATGGAGTTGACATCCATAGCCACAGCCTTTGTTGATATTACATACCAGCTTTCTGGCTTTGCTGCAGTCCTTGGGATTCTGCCAGAGAAACAAATAAGATAAAGATATAAGGAGTTAACTTCTCATTTTGGTCACAGGTATTGAAAATCACACAATAAGTCAGAGCTGATTCAGCTTATTTCTTATTTAAATAAAGAATCAATTCTATGGATAGTATCCAATAAAACATTTCAATAAAAATTCGGTGTGCATATTTAGGGAAATGGCAGAGAAAAAGAATTACTGTGGAAAAATCACTAAATAAATGTGAAATTAAGCAGTTAAATTAAAAAATAGTTTCTAACATTCTATAATTTAGAGTGTGCAAATATGAACATCCCTGAATTCAAAGTTGCAAATGCTGAGATCATGATGAAAGAGGTGGTTTCTGTTACTCCAGCAGCACTTCAGCACTTTTAGCCAATATTCTGTGACAAAATACAAGGCTGCTTAAAGGTAAAGCTGTAGTTTATTGTCATTCCCAGAGTTCTGAATGCCACAAACAAAACTATATTTCCCATCAAGAAACAAGGGGTACAGAGGAGCTGGTGTGACAAGTAAGTGGGGTCACCTGTCATTAAGCCTGATGACAAGACTCACATAGCAGAAGAAGAGAACTGAATGCTATACACTGTCATGCAGTAATGAGGTGTGCACACACCCGGCAGGAGAATAAAATGGGTTTGTGGGATACTGCAAGGGGTAGTGGCTGCTCAGTAGCATGTGCCCTAGTATACAAGGATCCTGGGAATGACACTTTCAAAGTGGTTTGGAGCATTATTATTGACTCAGCAATTTCTCAGGGGAGTAGATAAACATTATTTGCCAGACTTTTTTATGACTCATTAAAAATATAGAACTTGAATAACTCTAAAAATCGTATCAATAAAATGTAAATGCCACCCACATATATTCTGATAGCTGTGAGGCATTTCAAATGGAGTGACTATTACAAAGACAGCATACAAGTTCCTAGATACCATATTCTATTTCTTCTATCACTACATTTTACAGAAGTCTTTTTTTTTTTGATCTTAAGGAGCAAACATGAGAGAACAAGATTAATCAATCATACAACCTTTCATGTGACTCCTAGAGCTTTTACTTAAAAGAAGATTGCCATCTACATCTAACAAAAACTGTGTACTAGGTTTACTGAAAGAAATACACTATTTTTTTTCATGTATATTATAGGCAACAGAAAGAAAGAAAAACATTTATTATGCTTGATTCTGAAGAGAAAGCTCTACGTGTAAAAGGTCTCAGTGGAGGACTCCAAGCCAGAGAATGACAAGAGAAACTGAGTGACTGGAATGATGGCTGTGAATAAAGCAAATGAAAGCCATAACACAACTTTTGGTTTTGCCAAAATACTAATATCTAAAAGTACAGAAAATTCAAAGGATGTTGCTCATAAAATATCCACAAAATGCAGAAAAAAGGAAAAAAAAACAGAAAAGGTATTTATGTTTATAGACAAAAATTAAGTTCACCAGAATAAAGATCTAGAAAAATCAAGTAGGTATTTCTCAGATAATAAGGAGGGATTAATTCTTTTGAAAACAAGTGACAAATAGACTGACAAAAACTTACTGGGATGGAAAAAAACTTTACAGGAACACTCTAATCTGAATCACCTCTATCATCCACTGTTGTTAGAATGACAAGTGTTGTTATTTATAGATTTATAGACAGCTACAAAAGGGAAAAACTCATAGTTCTGTAACCTTCAAATATCAATCACCACTGATCCTTGCTCCCTAATATCTGGCTGTTAAAGTCTTGAAACTGTGTTTTACTAAAAGACAGAAACAGGCCTTGTTACTGAAAAAACTTTGTTCCAATCATGCTAACACTTTATCATGACGGTTCCATCTGATGATAAAAAATCTGTTCTGCCATTGCATTTGGTGTACTTAAAGCATCTCTTCTACATAAATCTCTACCCGTTATATAATACCACAGTATGTGCTGCTTTATATTGTGATTCTTATCAATCATTCCTTTCCTTTTATAGAATTTTCTTCACCTGCTACAACTCATACAGAAGATTATGGTGTATTCCGGCAGGATTAAGTTCACTAGAAAATATTTTATGTGAGAGTAAAAGATGAGGGAAGACATAATGAAAATGTCTCAGTAAGTCCCAAAGGAGAAAGTCTCCTCCACTTCACTATCCTTCTGTCTTCAGTGTCACAAAGATATGGCTTATTACACTTATGAGATGCAAAAGTAAATGAAAAGGAAGTTTTCTTTTAAAAATAAGTTACAAATCAGATTGACAGGAATTTATCCTGTCAATTTTTAAGAAATTTTCAAATTTTATAGGAAATACGCTTATTCAATGCTATAGAATTACTGTAAAAACAAAGTTAAAATATGAGCTATAAATCATGGCATTTCCACATACACACATATATGTGCATGTATACACATACACATCATTGTATTTTGCTCACTTGTGCGCACGCATGCGTGCGTGCGTGCGTGCGTGTGTGTGTGTGTGTGTAGGGGGAGTGAACCTAGGATCTCTGGAAAGCTAGGAAAGCACTCTAGTACTTATATTCTCACTCTTCCTTTTACTTTTCATCTATTTAGTTAGTGGTTTGTGGTTTTGTTTTTCTTGGGATTTTGTTGTTGTTGCTTGGGGTTTTTGTTGTTCTTTTATTTGTTTTGAAGACTGAATCTCACTATGTAGCCCTGGTTGGCTTGGAATTTACTATGTGGACCAGGAAATCCTCAAACTTGCGACATCCTCCTGTCACTGCCTCTTATTTACTTTTTATTTTGAGACAAAGGTTCACTAACTTGCTTAGGTTGGTCTTCCCAGCAGCCCTGCTGCTTTAGCTTCCCAAATAGTTGAGATTTTGGGATTCCAGGCCTTTACCAACAAGGCTGGCTGTATGTGGTTTTCATAAAGTAAAATTCATCAATAGACAAGTAAGTTTCAGTTCTTTACAATGAAGATAATTGTCCAAATTTTAGAATGACAAGCCCTGTGTATGTCAAGCAAATAAAAGTTACAGAGAATTACCCTAATGAAAGAGCTTTGAAAGAAGGGGCTTTAGAGATGTGTTTTGCTCCAGTGAAGGCTTTGGTATGAATTCAAATGCATGATTTTGCTTCAGTTTGTAATTTAAAATGAGACAAAATAATCTCAATTCTTAACCTCTCCCTGTCAATCCATCTTTCACCACAGATAGTGAAAAAAGCTAAATGAGATAGTATACACTCAAAATTAATTTAAATATGTTCTTACTTGTTCATGTAATCTGAGAGACACTATTTGGCTCTGTATAAGTGTAATTTGGAGATGCTGGGACTGAGCCCAGAGCCCTGTGTGTATAACAAGCATGTTCTTTATCACCGAGCTTCATTTTACCTAAATCACTGATTTTTGTGCCTTAGGATTTCTCACATACATACATACATACATACATACATACATACATACATAAATACATACATGCCCTTTGAAGGACAAATTCCACTCAATAAAATTTCTCACTTTTTTAAACAATTGACCTAAAATATTATGAAAAATGGCTAAATAAGCAACAAATAAAAACATGTCATCAATATAAATGGTATATAACATCCCCATGTCTTAAAGAGGAAACACTCAGTAAACCATTACCTCAACTAAATCTGTTTAAAAGATAAAAGAGATGTTCATATTCACAAAACTAAATTCATAGGTGGGAAGGACTATAAATTATGAATTTTGTTTTCTCAATCTACCTTCCTCAAAATGTCTTCAATACAAGAGGTGGCAAGATGCAGGCTCAGAATACCTAGCTTGCTACTCTTATAGGCTACTAATTAAGAATCAGAATCCCAGGGGAAACTTTCACCTCCCTTTTAAAAACATTCCTATCATGGGGAGGCATTAAGACACAGATAGCTCCTCTTTCTAATGAAGAAAGCTTGTTAAAAAGAAACCAGGTAAGTTAAATTTTATTGTGCTCTTTGTATTCTCTAATCACAAGACTATAAACAGTTTTTTAATTTGTTTGATTAAAAAGATTTACAATATCTAGCTTTGTGTTGATAATGAAGAAGAGATCCATTAATAGTGTGGTAAAAGCACTTCATTGTATTGGAAATAATCTGATTTCATTTCTCTAAAATTATTTTCAGAACCAATGCAGAAAAGGTAATGAAGCAACTAAGAGAACTGAAATACTGCATGTTGGTAATTAAAATGAAGACTCTGGGCATAGTTAATAACCATGAAAGTGAAAGTTAAAAAGCATTCTCATTTTTAAAAGCCAAGACTAGAAATTACTGGCTGCAGACATATTAAACAAGAATATTTCCCTAGCAAAGTTAAGATGTTCCAGAGGTGTCCTTTCCACCCTTGCAGCGAAGAGCAATTTGCTGCAAGCAGTAAGTGCACTGCAATAGCTCAGGCCCAAGCAGGCTACCAAGTGCTTCAAGAAATCAATTTCCCTGTGGGTATTCTGTAAAATTTAAGTGTGGAAACTTAATGGAGAAAAGATATCAAGATACATAGTTCACAGATGGGTAGACTGGCACACTGCAGCATAGGCAGACAGTTGCTGTTCAGTATAAACGAGAAGAGCTTACCTTGTTAAGTAAAGCAGCAACTGGCTTATTTTAAATATATTTTTAAAGACTTTGGCTCTTTGCCTACATATCTATATCAAACATTTTAAACCAATTTCTAAAAAAATTTCTACAAATCTAATAAAAAGAAAAAAATGAGAAAAATTTCTTCTACTGTGAGTTCTACCATCTCTAGCTATTCCAGGTAGCCTCTACAAAAGCACTGCCTCTGACTCAAGAGAACTGTATACCAGGACAGTGTTATTTTCTGCTACCATAAGGGCCACAAGAAAAGGCATAAAATTACTGAGAAAATCCAGCCTAATATCCCATTCTAGTATATGATGTAAACAAAACTCCTTCCAAAGACAGAGAAGGAATGTATCGGCAGCTGATATTTTATACAAATGCACAGGTTGATTCTTTAAGCACCTTAACTTCTCTCTTTGAGTTTATAACCTGATTCTCAGCTGAAGTGTAAGGACAAATTAGCATACATAGAAATTAAGATAGAACTTCAGGAACGTCCTCCATCTTTTTACTTACAGTGCTTCATTTGACTTTCTTACCTCAAAACCAAGACTACAAGAATGATGTGGCAGGTACTAGGGTGTTGGGGAGGTGTGGAGAAAGAAGAAGAAACAGAGTGGAGAGGGTAGAGGAGTGAAAACAAGCACAAGGAAACTGCTTGATACTTTGTTCCTGTGCAAAGGCTGCTACAATTTTATTCTCTCTCCCTCCCTCTTATGTTTGGATGTTCCTGTTTAAAGGCTGCTGCAATTTTATTCTCTCTCTCTCCCTCCCTTGTATGTTTGGATGTATGCATGTTTGTGTGTGGTGGTACATATGCAAGCCAAAAGGAAACATGGTCTCTCATTGGTCTGGAGCTGATCAAGGTAGGCTAGACAGGCCAGTAAGCCCTGCGACCTATTTCTGTATCTACCATCATGCCTAGGCTTTTTTAGGTGAGTTCTACAGATCAACTCATGTCCTCATGTGACTGAGTTATCTTCCTAGGTCCCTGTGTTTTCCTTTAAAAAATGAGAATAAATTACTGTTTTGCTGATGTTTCTGCTCCAGAATGTGTCATTCTTCTGGGTAGTACTGGCATTATACCACCTATCTACTCACTATTTTGAAAATCAAACCATCAACAATAAAATAAACCAGATGTCAAATCTGACTGCCTTTATTTCATCTCTTCATGCAGCTCAACACAGAGATAATCCATTGCTACTTCAGAATAAATTTCTTTGGAGTCCCCCAAGTATTATTTTTTTGTTGCAAAGGGGAGAAGCACTTAAGAACACTTGTCAAACTACCTTCACCTAATTAACAGTACTCTATTCATTTTACTTTCTTTTTTAAAATATAAGGATATTTGTTTCTTTGTTTTTATTTATCTCTGCACCATGTGTGTGAAGTATCTGTGGAGGCCAGAAAAGGCATCAGAAGTGGAGTTATAGAGCATTGTGAAGTGCTATGTCTGTGCTGGGATTTGAATCTGGATCCTCTGGGAAAACTCTAACCCTTACCCACTGAGCCATCTCTCTAGGCCTTTATTTTACCTTCTAAACTCTTCAAAATCTTCAACATTGTGTGTTTAAACACTTTAACCCACAATAAATTACAATTATTGTGTACCTTCTATAAATTTTCCCCCAAGGAGAACAACAGTACATTTTCAAAACCAGAAAACAGACATAATGTAATACTATTAACTAAATCCCAGGCTTTGTATATATTTTAACATTCTTTAAAATGTATGTAAGTATTTATTTATTTATTTATTTATTTATTATTTAAGGGGTGAGCATGTGTCACATTGCACATGTGGAGGTCAGAGGGCAACCTATGGCAGCCAGCTCTCCTTCCACTACTGTGGGCCTCAGTTACTGAACTCAGATAACTCAGAGGCTGCTTGATGTCAGCCTCTTTTACCATCTGAGACATCTTATTAGTCCCATATTATAAGTTTTCACTTTCACTTAGACATTCTAATATGTATTGACTTGTGTAACTATCATCACAATTAGGATACTAACTGTTCCTACCTCTTTGAAGATTTATTTTATTTTTATTTTATGAGTGTTTGTCTGCATGTAGGTATGTGTACCATGTATATGCCTGGTGTTTGCAGTGGTCAGAGGAGGGTGTCAGATCCCCTGGAATTGAAGTTACAGAGGTTGTGAGCCGTCTTTTAGGTGCTGGGAAATGAATTCTGGTCCTTTGTCAGGGCAGTGAACACTCCTAACTGATCCAGACCCTGTTAATCCCTCAGAGTCACATTCCCTAAATTTTAATCCCTGAAAAGCATGGACCTAGTTTCTACTTTCACCATTCTGAAAGCATTGTAAAAGTAACAGTAGTACCTAGCCTTTGAAAATGTCTTGTCATCATTCAGAGAGATGCTTCTGAGATCCATTCAAGTTGAATTGATTCATTTCATTTTGCTTCTGAATATGTGTTGCTCCCACTGTACCATAGCTTATTTATCCATTGGGGGAGTAACATTTGGATTGATTTGTTTGAGCCTATTAAAAATTAAGTTTTTATGAGCATGATCTAATCTAAAGGTTTCTGTGTGGACATGGGTATTAATTTTTCTATGAAAAATAAAACAAGACCAAGAATGTGATGCTGGAACATACGGTAGGAGTACATATAATTAGTACAGGAAACTGCCATATTGTTTCCTAGGATTGTTGCGCTATTTTACATTCCCACAAGCAATGTATGAGAACTGGTTACTTCATATGCTTAGTGTCTTGTTTTGTTTTCTCCTTTATCCATCCTGACAGGTGTTATCTCTTCATGTCTTTAAGCTGTACTTCCTTAATAGCTACTGAACATGTTTTGCTGAGCTTACTTCTTTATTTTTTTAAGATTTATTTATTATGTATATATCGTTCTTCTTCATGAATCCCTGAAGACCAGAAGAGGGCACCAGATCTCATTACGGATGATTGTGAGCCACCATGTAGGTGCTGGGAAGTGAACTCAGGACCTCTGGAAGAGCAGTCAGTGCTCTTAATCTCTGAGCCATCTCTCCTGAGCTTAGTTCACACACACACACACACACACACACACATCACATGAAGTTGTCTGTTGAAAACTTGTGCCTATTTTCCAATGTGACTATTTCTTACTATTGGAATAAGAGGTTGCAATACATACTGTATACAGGACCTTTGATGTTGACTTCTAAGATTCTTGTACCTTCATAGGCATATCCTTCTTTAGGTTGGGAAAAGTTTTTTATTATTTTATTCAATGTATTTTCTGTGCCTTTGAGCTGGAGATCTTCTCCTTCTTCTATCCCTATTATTCTTAGGTTTGGTCTTTTCATGGTGTTCCAGATCTTTTATGTTAAAAATTTGTTGGATTTAACATTTTCTTTGACCGATGAATCTATTTCCTCTATTGTATCTTCAACTCCTGAGATTTTTTCTTCCATCTCTTATATTCTGTTGATTATGCTTGAATCTGTAGTTCCTGTTCATTTACGAAGATTTTCCATTTACCCAGAATCCCCTAAGTTTGTGTATTTCAATTTTCAAGTCTTGAACTGTTTATTTACCCGTTTGATAGTTTTTCTTGGTTTTCTTTAAGAGATTTACTAATTTCTTCCAATTTTTTGTTGGTATTTTCCTCCATTTCTTTAAGGAAATTTTTCGTTTTTTCTTTAATGGTCTCTATCATCTTCATAAAGTTATATTTAAGGTCATTTTCTTCTGCTTCTTCTGGATTAGGATGTTCAGGTCTTCCTGCTGTAGGACACTAGGTTCTGGTGTTGCCATATTGCTCTTTAGGTTGTTGAATGTACTCTTGCATTGGCGCCTACCCTTCTCTTAGCAGGCAATGTCATTGCCTCTTGGTCTAATCCTTACAGTTGGTATCTGTGTCTCAGGGAGCCACTCTTGTTCAGCTCTGTGTAGTTGCTGTCTGTGTCTCAGGAGTTGCTGAGGACATTCGGGGAGGGGGGGAGTTGGAGGCAGAGTGGGACTTGTAGATTACAGGGTCCACTGTGTGTTGGGGAGGGGTTGGAACAGCCTTACTGCAGGAGGTTTGCCCACTGATTAGTTAGTATAGCTGAAGCGGTTGGGGTAGGGGCCCTGGGGTTTTGCCCTGGGGCCTAGGGTCTAGAGGCTAGGCTGTCCAGCTGTGGTCCTCTCTGTGCAGTAGTAGTCTGTCTGATACTGACTTCTAAAGACTTTCTTCTTCCCTGTGACTTTTCATTCTCTTTAACAGAGTAGTAATTTGTAGATCAAAATATTTTAATATTGACATTGAATAGTAGTGGTGAGAATTTAGTATTAAAATATTTTCTTGAATCTTTTACTCCAGTTCCTCTTCTAGGATTTCAAGGATGAAAATATAAAGATGTTTTGTTTCCATTCCAAATGTCCTTAAGAGTCTGCTAACTTTTCTACAGTCTTCATTCTCTGCTGCACAGGTGACTGAATTTCTACTGCTTTAGACCCCAATGTACCACCAGTTCTTTCCTCTGCCACTTCAATAACACTGAGCTCACTGGAAGTCATTGTGCTTTACACTCTTAAATTTTCCATTTAGGTTTTCCTTCTACCATCTATTTCTTTGCTGAGACTTTCCTTTTTTTTTTTTTTTCACTTGTTTCAAGCCTCTAATTGCTACTGGACAATTTGTACTATTACACTTTTTATAAAACCTTTGTCAGACAATTCTAGCACCTGTGCTGTCCCTGTATGGTGTTTTGTCTACTTATTAACATTCATCATTTAAATTGAGATTTTTCCTGGTTCTTGGTATGATGAAACTCTATTTTTTATCTGCATTTCCTATTTTAGTAAGCAAGCACATTGTTTGGATTCATTATGAATGTTTTTGCCATCTCTTTAAGAGCCTTGGTTCAAATGTTAATTTAACAGTTAAAATCTTTTCAGCATTGCAGTGCAATCATTTTGCTTTAACGGAGCACAGGACATGTGGTAGTATGATTTTATCATTTATCATGAAACCATATTCATGACTGATGTCATTTTAGAATTGTAGCATTGCTTCTACCTTCTGGAAAATTTTTATAAAAAGACTTTGAACAAATACAGAAAAAAATTGAAGAATTCTAATTGAAGTTCATCTTATATTCAAGTGAGTTAAAAGAATAAGATATTTGCTAGGTATAATGCTACCCTCCAAGATGAAATGGGTAGGGGATAACAATTGCCATACTACCAGCCATTCCATTTCTAGGATCACAGATGTTAAGAGACTCATATGCAATTCTGCAACCTAGAAATAAAGCATTCTTTATTACTGACAATTAAGATGGTGTGGTCATATGAAAAATAAACTTAAAATGGCAACATATGGTGAATTATAGATAGCACAGTGTCACAAATTCAGAAAAGTTCCTCTGGTCCCATCAAAAAGTTCAAGAAATATTTACCTTCTTAGCAAAAATGCCTAAGCTGAAGGAACTAAATTTATAGTTTACTGTAAGCTATGTCTAAAGTATAAATATACTACTTAAAATTAAGAATTATAAAGTGATTATTGATAAATGTCACCAAGATTAAAAAATGAAGAAACAAAGCAAATGACACAGTAACCCATGTGGAAAATCTAATAAAATCCACAAAAAAAATTATCTAACCTAATGAGTGTGCAAAGCTCTAGTAACCAAGATGGTGTGGTAATGACAGAATAGATATGACTATACTACCTGGTTTTCAACAAAAGCAATAAAGCAGTGGTTTCCCATTTTCAGGCAAGTCTTTGAATAATGGCTCAAATAAACAAGAAAATGAACCTGAAGTATTGGTTCATATCATAACTCCAAATGGATCACAGGCCTAAATGTAAGAGCTCAGTTATAAAATAGAACTGGAGAGGTAATGGCTCCATTTTAGAGTGCTTGCCTGACATGTACAAAGCCCTGAATTCAATCCCTAGTGCCAGCAAAATAAATTAAAAAATATAGATAAATAAATAAATCGTCTAGAAGAAAACAGGAAAAAAATCTAGCCACCTTACCATTAGCAAAAGTTTCATAAGTATGAAAGTGCAAACTATAAATAAAGTAGATTTTGTTAACCTAAAAACCTTTGATCTTTAAAAGACAGTGATAAGAAAACAGATGCTGGAGAGATGGCTCAGTGGTTAAGAGCAATGCCTGCTCTTGCAGAGGACCCAGATACAGTTCCTAACACCCACATGGCAACTGACAACTGCCTGTAACTGCATTGTTTAAGTGATCTGACACTCTCTTCTGGACTCCTGGCACCAGACACTGCACATGGTACATATACATACAATGCAGGCAAACAGCTATACACATAAACAAGTTTTTAAAACTTTAAAAAAAAGGAAAAGAGAAATAGGTAGGCTACAGACTGGAAGAAAAGATTTCCAGGATTCCTAATAAACTCAAATCATTAATAAGGAGCCTCAATAACTCAATCATAAGAAAACAAATATCCAAACTAAAAGTTGACCAAAAGATGTAAAGAGGTCCTTCATTGAAGAAGGAATAAGGGGGTTGGGAAGATAGCTCAGCTGGCTTGCCTCACCAGCATGTGGACTTGAGTCTTATCCCCAGCACTCATGTGAAAAAAAGGCTGTGCATGGTGGTAAGCACCTGAGAAAGACATCTGATGTTGTCCCCTGCCTGACCCAAGAGCATGTGCACTGCTACACATATGCACCCACACAAAGGGTAGGATAGGATACAAAGATGGTAAAAAGGCAAATAAAGAGACACTATTCAACTACGGTCAAAGGAAAATATGAACTAAGCCTATGGCGTACTATTAAAAACATACTAAATTGCTAAAATAAGAAAACTGATTATACTAAGGATAAGGATTATCCGAGGATGAGGGAGAACTGGTTAAGAGTATAAACAGGGACATGCAAGACAGATCAGTGGTTAAAGGTGCTTGCACTAAACCTGACCTGAGTTCAATCATTGCAACCCACATGGTGGAAGGAAAGAACAGTTCTATCAAGTTGTCCCGTGTCCTCACATTCATGTGTGTGCACACACATGCATGCACAAAGGCACAAACAGGCACAACACACACAAATAAATTTAAGAAAAAGAGAATGTAAATGGTTTTCCCATTTCTGAAATCTGTACCAAGTGGGATCCTAGATCTGAAAGAAGAAGTGGACCCATGCCCCCATCCCTCAGCCAGAAGCTATCTCCAATAACCACTTGCAAATGAAAATTTAGTTTTCTCCAAGGGAGTCTCATTGGGGAAACAAATTACCCTAAGGGTTGGCTGCATGTCTAGCAGTAGATAGCCAACAGATAACAAACTCAAAGGCATCTTTGCAGGTTCCTTGTTTCATAACATCATGTCAGGACTTTCCCTTTTCTTTATGTTTCTTTCTCTTTTGCATATATATTATGGCTTCAGGTTTTGTGTTTTTATGGGATGCCTAAGTTAATGAGTGAGTCTCTGTGTATGTTTCATGTGCCTTTTGTTGGGCTCTTTTCCTTCTGTTTGTTTGTTCTGCCCTATTCTGATGTGTTTGTTTTTGTCTTGTCTTGTTTTATTATTATCCCTTAGATGCCTGTTTTCTAATGAGAGACAGAAAGGGGATGAAACCAGATGGGGAGAGTTAGCGAGGAACTAGAAGGATCAAAGGGAGAAGAAATATTATAGATAATCCTGATTTCAATTTAAAAAAAGAAGAACACATTAGTACAACATTTTTAGTACTGGGATAGTTGTTATAGAATATTCAGATACATCAGTAGCAAATGTTAGAATTCTGAAAACTGTGCTGGGTAGACATCTCAGTGTTTCCTATATAACATTATTTCCATTAGGAACCAGAGGAGAGATGATAAATTAGACTTTCAATAAGGATTATGAAGCTGAAATCATGCAATATATTTTCTTTATCTATTAATTGGGGGAATATCATGGAAAGCAAATGGAGTAGTAATATGAATGCATCCAGTTCTGTAAATTGTCAGTTTGGGATGTATGGCAAAGGGAGAATGAGTGAAAACCTGATAGTTTTCTCAATCTAATAAACAAACAAAACATCAGCAAAAAAAAACAAAAAAAACAAAATCAAACATATATTTTACTCTTAGGTAATTTCAAAAAGAGTAAGTCCATATAAACATTTGTATATGGATGTTCAAAAGAGTTTATTCATAATAGACTCAAACTAGAAATAACTAAATGTTTCTTAAAATGAAAATAAAGAGTGATGTATCCACAAATGAAGTATGACTCATAATTAAAAGTAATGAAATACTGATACATACAATGTGACCCAAGGAGTAGATTTTAAAAGAGAAACAGAAAATAAAGTAGATGGCAGGTACTTGTTACAGTATGAGAAGCTGATTATGACCAGATCGTAGTTTAAATACAGTGGCTGAAAGTTTAATGAGTATGTAAAAGCTTACAAACCATTGTTATTTCCATTTTATTAATAAACGAGATGATGGTTCTGTACCACCAACTGTTCACAGTTCACTGAATGAGGATCTAGTTGATAGGAGATAATTACCTCTTCCCTGTAGGAGGTAAAGTGGTTTGCATTCTGCGGACTCCTCTAATGAATGGTCATGGGAGTATGAGACCAGAGAACATGCCAACACTAAGTTGATTTTTAACAACCCCTAAATACTTATCACCCCCACTTACCTGTATGAAAACATATGCTTTAAAACATATAGAGGCATGTCAAGAACTGCCCTTTTGCTTCTCATCTTAAAGGAAAACAGTTCTTGTACATGGAACTATGCTAGCACAGAATTAAAAAAGGATTGAGTAGACATTTTATAGTTATTTCAACTTGAAACATTTCTTATTCAATTTTAAATATCTCTACTAATTCACTAATTTTTTTCCTCGAGACAAATTTCTCTCAGTTTATTACCAGTTAAAGATGCTTCCATCCCCAACATTTTGGCTCTTTCAATTACTTAAATGTCCACTAATTCTATTTTTCCTACTTTCCAAGTTTGTCTCTACTTCCCAGGAAAACTCCCAACACCTCACAATTCTTCCTGCCTGCACCTAATCTCTTTGTCCTAAATGCTCTTGCTGATTCTAGTCTTTTCAAATACTAATAGAGTTCAATGGAAATACTACTTTTAGATTCTATCGTTCATTGTACCTTTTATGTATAAAACTCCTTTAAAACTAGATTATCACTGGTGTACCATGCCCAGGGCCCCAGGTTTAATCCCTAGCACTTGCGGCAGAAACAAACAAAATGAGGATGTTGTAAAAACCCAAGCCAGAAAGTGTCTAGAGAATATTAACAATAAAATAAAATTCAAAAGTTTTCCTTACAAATATCTAAAAGCTATATATGCAGATAAGTAAGAACTTAAAAAAGAACACATAATAAAGATTTTGTAAATGGCCCTTAACAGTTTGATCAGTGTTTACTTCTTGCCAAATGACATCTATAAAATAAATGTCTTTGGGTAATCATTTAACATTCCTATACCATAAAGCTTATCTTCTATACTTTAGCTCTCCAATCTCTTTGAAGCTTACTTTCCATCCCTCTCTTTCATACAACCCAAAACTCCAGACCAATTAAAGAGTTCAGCTCACATTTGGAACCCTGTATTAACTTTTTCCTGTTATGGGCCACTGTTCACAACACACTCTTCAGTTAGTATATCCTCTGCCTCCAATTTCTGAATGCAGAAATCAGACTTGACTACCTTCACCGTTAGGTTCAGATAATAATATATCCTCCAAAAACCATCCCTAGTGTTGCCTTCAAAATGCCAATAAACATTTCCAACAAAATACAGCATGTTCCTTATTGTATACTTTGTGTGTATGCGAGCAAGTAGCTCTTCTTAGGCTAGGCAGGGACCTTGTTTTAGTCGCTGTTATATTCCTGAGGCATAAAACACTGTCTCCCGAAATTAAAAACTGGGGTGCAGAACTAAATAGAGAATTCTCAACAGAGGAATCTGATATAGCTGAAAGACACTTAAGAAAGTGCTCAAAATCTTTGGCCATCAGAGAAATGCAACTCAAAACAACTCTGAGATACCACCTCACACCTGTCAGAATGGCTAAAATCAAAAATACCAATGACAATCTATGCTGGAGAGGATGTAGAGAAAAAAGAACACTCCTCCATTGCTGGTGGAAGTGTGAACTTGTAAGACCACTCTGGAAATCAGTATGGCGGTTGCTCAGAAAAATGGGAATCAGTCTACCTCAAGATCCAGCCATTCCTCTCTTGGGTATATACCCAAATACTGCATGTTCATACAACAAGGACATATGTTCAACCATGTTCATAGCAGCATTGTTTGTAATAGCCAGAACCTGGAAGTAACCTAGATGCCTCCCAACTGAAGAATGGATAGAGAAAATGTGGTACATTTATACAATGGAGTACTACTCAGCAGAAAAAAGCAATGGAATCTTGAAATTCGCAGGCAAATGGATGGAACTAGAAGAAACCATCCTGAGTGAGGTAATCCAGTCACAAAAAGACAAACATGGTATGTACTCACTGATATATGAATTTTAAACATAGAGCAAAGGATTACCAGCCTATAATCCTCTTCACCAAAGGAACTAGGAAACATGAAGGACTCTAAGGGATAAATGATCCCCAGGAATGGGAAGTGGCATGAACTCCTGAGCTAATTGGGAGCATGAGCCGCTACAATAAGCGCAAGAGAGGAGGAGTAGAGGAAAGGAAATGGAGGGGCAGAAATATTGAGTTGGGGGAAGAATAGAGGAGAGAGAGCAGGATGAGAGATACCATATCAGAAGGAGCCACTATAGGTCCGAGAAGAGATCTGGAACCAGGGAGATCTCCAGAGACCTACAAGGATGACATGATCTGACAATACAGGCAATGGTGGAGAGGATAACCTAAAAGCCCTTCCCCTAAAATGAGATTGATGACTACTCTTTATGCCATCCTAGAGCCCTCATCCAGTGGCTGATGGAAGCAGAGACAGACATCCACAGATATACAATGAGCTGAAATTGGGAATTTAGTTGAAGAGTGGGAGGAATGAAGAGTGAAGGGGCCTGGACCAGGTTGGAGAAACCCACAGGAACAGTTGGCCTGAACAAGGGAGTGCACATCGACCCCAGATGCTATCTGGGAGGCCAGTACAAGACTGATCCAGATCCCTGAACATGGATGTCAATAAGGAGGCCTCTGCACTCCAGGGAGCCTCTGGTGGTGGATTAGTATTTTTCCCTGGTGCAAGAAGGGACTTTGAGAGCCCATCCCACGTGAAGGGTTACACTCTGGCCCTGGACACATGGGGAAGGGCCCAGGACCAGCACAGGAAGATTTGGTGGACTTTGCAGAGCCCCCGTTGAGGGCCCTACCCTGCCTGGGGAGTGGTGGGTGGATGGGGTGGGGGGTAGACTGGGGGTGGGGAGGAGAGAGGGGTGAGGGGAGAGAGAGGTGAGAAGGGACTTACATGTGAAACAAGCTTGTTCCCTAACTAGAACTAATAAATAAATTAAAAAAACACTGTCTCCCTGAATAAATATATAAAATGAGTGAGTAGTTGATTCTTTTAAAAAGCACCAGAAAGACTTTTTTATAAAGCAAAACTTAATTTTCAATTTAATTTTTTAAAAATTAAAAATTTTTTAAAAATTCAAGTTTTATTTCTTAACCTAACCTTCTTACCTGCAGATATGTTATTCTCCGCTGGACCAGCTCTGTCAGATCTTTGGCTTCTTTTTCCCGCCACTCACCTGCTCCATCTGTTTGACTGAGGTAGTATAGATCTGTCATGATAGACCTATGAAAGCAAGGAAAATTGGAGATCCATTTATTTGTACTGTTTCAATGGATTACACAAAACTATAAGGGAGACAAATTCATCCAAAATATTGATGCTCAGGTATATGATGGCATTTATCTTTTACTTTCCATTAAAACTATGAAATTTAAAAATTAAGTCTCTACCAGCCATGATTCATTACTATAGAAAATCTTTTCTGATGAAAGGATACACAACTTTTCCCTACAGGCCAACCAGATACACTGTTTTCCAAAGAAACAGGAAAAGTACAAAGAATACAATTCAGTATAGTTTGATGTTTTACTCTTTTGGCTTTTAGAGGGGTCCATCAACCAGCATCCAAATAAATACATGGAGGTTTATTCTTAGTTATGCTCAGCCTTAGCCTGGCTTGTTTCTGGCCAGCTTTTCTTGTCTTAAATTAACCTGTCTACCTTTTCCCTCTGGGCTTTTATGGTTCTTACTTCTTTATATCTTACTTTCTTTCCTTCTTACTTGCTGGCTGGCTGGTGGATGGCCCCTAATGTCCTCCTCTCCTTGTTTTCTTGCTCCTCCTTTCCTTCCAGATTTCTCCTTCTACTTATTCTTTCTGCCTGCCAGCCCAGACTATCCTTGCTCCTGCCTCACTATTGACCATTGAGCTTTTTATTAGGACCATTGGGTATTTTAAACAGGCAAAGAATCAAAACTTCACAGAGTTAAACAAAGGCAGTATAAACAAAAGCAACACACCTTAAAATAATACTCCCCAACAATTCAGTATGCATGGTATTTGTATTTGAAAGTACCACTGTGACCTCAGTTTTACGATTTCACAACCCCTCTTAAAATTCCACTCTGAGTAACTGGAAAAAGATTAGAGGAAAAACTAGATACAAATCCTGAACAATCAAGGATTAGCAAATTCTTTCTTTTAAAGGGATAGGTACTAAGATGTTGCACAACAAATAAAAAACTCAGCGACTGATATTGGGGTTCAAGCTTCAAGCTGAAGATCAGAAAAGCAAAGCAGCCAGGCACTAGCTCTCACTCTACCTTAGACTGAAGGACGATCCTGGCTCCACCAAACCTCAGACTGTAACCTCTCCTCACGGTGGCTGGAGAATCCTGAGGCTTCAATGTCTTCCTATCCTCAATATGGCTGGAGATTGAGTGCCATCCTTTCTTCAGTGTGGCTGGAGAGTGAATGCCTGATACTGACTACTGAAGACCCTGTTCCTATCTTTTATACCCCTCTGGTGCTGGGATTGAAGGCGTGTGATCCCAGGTGCTGAGATCATCTTTGTGTGAGCTCTTTCTCTTTAGGATTGGAACAATCTTGTGTAGATCTGTGTTGCCTTGGACTCACAGAGATCCATCTACCTCTTAATCCTGAGTCCTAGAATTAAAAATGTGTACCATCACCTTCTAGCTTCTGGTTTCTGGGATTAAAGGTATGTGATCTCTATAGCTTGTGGCTGACTTTGCTTTCTGAATCCTCAGGCAAGCTTTAATAAATCATAAATAATATATCACCACACTAAGATTTTAGGTTGTGTGAACCTCTGTTGCTTTTTTTTTTTTTGGAAGTATGCAATGCTTCATAAATCTTCATGTTACCCTTGTGTAGAGGTCATAGGACTTTCTGTATCATTTCAGTTTTCATATGCCTACTGCCAAAGGGAGTATCCTTTGTTACCTTAGTAACAGGAAAGTTGCCATTGGCAATAAGTAAGTGAATAGGTGTGACTCTGTTCCAATAAAACTTTATTAACAAAAATAGGAAAAGAGCTAAATTTTGCCCCTGGATTATAATTTGCTATATTTGCCATTCTCTCATCAAAACTAATGTAATTATTAAGATACTTTCTCACTCTGTAGCCATTAATAATTTTAATTATAACATATTAGATTTCCTGGCTAAAATACCCTGAAAACTACAAAGACATATGTCAGAGCTGGTACAGATGGTTTTACTTATATTGCATTGAATAAAAACAATGGTTTGCACTTGGTATTAAAGAAAGTAAAAGAGTATCCTCTCTTTCTCTAACAGGCCCCATGTAATCTATCAGAAAATAAAAACATAACCAGTTTTTGACTATGAAGCTCTACCAGTACTGTTACCAACTAAGCTACCATCTTCTCACACGAGAATTACTATAACAGCTTTCTGACAATTCTCTCAGCTCCCAGCCTTTACTTTGTGTAGTTTATTCATAGTGGCCAGATTCTCTTAATAATCAAATAACACTTCTGCTTTGCACTTAACATTGAGTTGACCCTTCAAATAACTTAAAAGTCAAAGCCAAAGTTACTATCCTGACTAATATGACACAACATGGCCCATCATTTCATCTGATCTCTTTCTAAATACTTCATTGCTTACTTTATTTCAGTCACACGAACCTCACTGCAAACATTTAGGAATACGAGCATGTTGTTATTCTAGGGCATTTAAAGTTACTTCTTTCTACCCTAGAATACCCAGATATCCGCCACATCAACCAAATGTCCTTCAAATATTTGTTCAAATACATCTTCTTCACAACTTTCCTAGATTAACCTATTTTAAATAGCCAAAATCCTACCACCCTCCCCCACTTTGGCTCCCTCCCTCTCTAACTTTCTCTCTCTTCCTTCTCTCCTTCGATTCATGGGTCCCAATTCCAGAAACTCTCAGAAAGTTGTTTCACAGCATTTACCTTGAGAACAAAAAGCACAGACTAATACTCTCATACAACTAAGGGGAAGGAGTTACTGGTTGGAGATAACAGTAATATGTGTTAAGGATGGCTGGGAATAAAAACTATCCAGTATTCAGTCCCCTGTAAGATCTAAAGAAGAGGACTGATCAATCAGAAGAACTGAGTCCTCAACAACTGTGAGCTAGTTATCTAGGAGGACATGACATAGTCTCGGTAACTCTTTTATTTACAGTTCTTGGTTAAATGTTACAACATTTAGTAACTAAAGCCAACAGTTCACATAAAACATTTTGGACTATGAATGATTGATTACACAGTGAATAAGTGATAACAACACATTTGAAAAGGAAAAAATATTGGTATAAAATGACAATTAAAATCTTAAGACACAGTTCAGAATATTCAGACTAAGTTAAAAAAGAGAATGGACACAATAGAAGACAGTGACACAAAGAGTCACTTTCAAAGGATTTTAGGCATTTATTGGTATCAATATTACCTACTTACAGGACACCCTGAGGTTTAGCTTAGTAAATTCATTTTTCACCATTTTTTGAACATGGGTAAGAGTCTAAACTATAGTGTTTTATTAATTTTTATAATTGTCATTATTATTTGAGAACAGTTTTAAATTTAAATTTTTCATATGATCAAAATGAGTTCCATCTGGAATACTGTATAGCCTACAATATTCTTTGATAGTTACTAAGTTAAATGTTACCACTTCCTATGGCTTGAGTGTTCTCTGGTGTCCTGTCCCCAAGGGTTCAATGTGATTAAGTATTAATCTCCAGGGTAGCAGCATTGGGAGGTAGAATGGGAAGGGATAGTTATCTTGAAGGAGGTCCTAAGATTCTTGGGTGAGGACCACCCTCAAAAGAGGCTATGTGATATCATTCATATTCTCTCTCTCTCTCTCTCTCTCTCTCTCTCTCTCTCTCTCTCTCTCTCTCTCTGTCATTCACTCTATCTCTCTTTCTCCCTGTCCCCTTCTCCCTCTCCCCCCTCTTCCTCCCTTCTTCTCTCTCTACATCTGTTAGGCCATGTAAACTCTTCCACACACATCTCTCATGATGTTGGGAAGGCTTCTGCTGAAAATGAGCGAGAACAGCACCAAGCCTGTAAACAAGTCTCTTCACTTCATGAGATCAACTCTTTCAGATACTTTATTATGGTAATGCAAGCCTGCTTAACACACTGACCACATGGAATTATGATTTTACTCAAGAAGCACAGAAGTCTTTAATTATAATTGTGTTGCAATGCTCAGTTGGAAATTTATATTTTCTCAGTTTTATAAACTGCTACCACAACACACTCATAGTTCTTTATATTTCATAGGCATCACAACATCCACTAATTTTCTCCTACTCATCAAGTAGTAATGGCCACAAAATGTATTGCAAATCTATGTGTTAAATAGCACTATTACTGCTGGAGATAAGGCACAATGGAATAAAAACCCAATCTTTTAGCAAATGCCTACTGGAGGAAAGAAGGAAACCTAATATGCTATGTTTAGCTTTAAAATTAAAATAAACATGTGAATACATATGCACATATGTACATATATGGGGACAAAAAATAGTAAGTTTTATTAACATTCATAGCTCCAAGTATAGGGAAACAAATTAAGCCTTATTTGGAAGGCAATCTTTAAAATATAAACATTATGTCTTGGGCTCTCTCCTCTTTTTTTCCTAACACAGGCTCCTGCAAAAGTCCAGTCTGGCATCAGACTTGTGTATTGGTCTCTAAAATGTTGGGCTTATAGGTATAAGCCTCTACACCTAGCTATGGTTTTTAGATTCAGTTCTTGATTTCTAAGAAATCAAGAAATTAGATTGGTATCTTTCAATGAACTGATAAATTAAAAAAGCAGTTTATTTTAAACCAAGTTATATCAATTCTAAGTCTTGGCAATTCATTCCATCCCAATCTGTGTATAAGTCAGAATGATCAAACAACTAGATGGCTAAACATAAGAAAAGTGCTCAATATCATTTGACATAGGAAAATGAAAATAAAACTACAACATGGCAATCATTTCAACCAGCTAATCTCTCTCTCTCTCTCTCCCTCCCTCCCTCCCTCCCTCCATCCCTTCCTCCCTCCCTCCCTCTCTTTCTCTCTCTCAAGATTTAAAGAAAGAGAAACTCTCAGACACTGTCAGTAGGGATGTAGAATAGTTCAACCATATGAACTAAATGCATATCTGGTTTCTGAAGGAAATATAATCAGCATGTCAATGAAATATGTTTATTGCTGCAATAGTCACAGTAACTAAGAAGTAGAATCAGGAGATGGAGAAATGGCTTAGAGGTTAAGAGCACTAGTTGCTCTTGTAAAGGTCCTGAGTTCAATTCCAGCAACCAAATGGTGGCTCAGAGCCATCTATAATGAGATCTGGTGCCCTCTTCTGGTACATAGGCAGAACACTATATAGATAAGAAAAAAAAAAGGAGGAAGAAGAAATCTAGATGCCCATCCTTAAATAGGAGAATACACCAATGTCTTCATTAAGAGTTTCTACTGCTGCGATAAAATACCACGACCAAAGCAACTTGGGAGAAGATAAGGGTTTATTTATTTACATATTATAAGTTTCAGTCCATTACAGGAAGCCAAGGCAGAAACTCAAACTGGGCAGGAAGCTGGAGGCAGGAGCTGATGCAGAGGCCATGAAGAACTGCTCCTTATTGGCTTGCTCAGCCTGCTGTTTTCTTGTAGCAGCCAGGACCACCAGTCCAAGGGTAGCACCACCCACAATGGGCTGGACCCTTTCCCATCAATCACTAATTAAGAAAATGCCTTATGGAGGCATTATCTCAGTTGATATCCCTTCCTGTCAGATGACTCTAGCTTATGTCAAGCTGACATAAAACTAGCCAGCACAATAAGCAACAAAAGCTCCCTTGTTATTTTTCCCTTAGTGGTATAACTGAGACAGATTAGACACTCCTCCCCCTCCACACACACACTTTCACAAGAAATGTTTCAGGACTATAAAAATAGAAAAACAACTCAGGAGAAAATATAAGAAATACAAGCATAGCCAATTTTTGAGATGAAGTTTCAACTGAATATTGTTCAGCCATAAAGATGATAGAAATCCTGTCCATCTCAGCAAGATGGATGGAACTGATGTAGACTATGCTAAGTGAAATATGACAAATACAGAAAGCAAGTACCACATTTCTCCCTCATATGTGAGGGTTTTTGAAAAGTCAACTTTAATATAAAATAGTGATAGCTAGAGGTTGAAAATTGGAGACAGGGCATATATAAAAGGGGGCTACATTTAGTCACTGCACAATATATACATATACTGAAGCATCACATGAATTCCATTAATACCCACAATCGACATGCTAGTATAAAAATAAACAAGGAACGCTGGATGTCTCTACAATTTTGTTCAAATGACTGCAGAACCTGGAAAAGATGTTGTTGCTATTGATGCATAACATACTGCTATTATATATATATATATATATATATATATATATATATATATATTTGAACTTTTGGAAACTTTAGCTGTGCTGTCAACTTTGGAAAAAAGTATACCAGTTTACCGCATTCAGTTGGCATTGTATAAAAATTAACAGCCATATTGGTCTAGAAATGTTGAACTTAAATTTTTTTCCATTTGTACAGGGGTAATGCACTGTATTAAATATGTAAGGTCTTAAAAAAAAAAAAGAAGGGATTTTGAGAGCCCATCCCATGTGAAGGGATGCTCTCTTGGCCTGGACACATGAGGAAGGGCCTAGGCCTGGCCCAGGATGATGTGGTAGACTTTGGGGAGCCCCTTTTGAGGGCCTTACCTTGCCTGAGGAGTGGAGGGGGGATGGGTAGGGGCAGGTGGGATGTTGGGGGGAGGGAAGGGAGAGGGAGAAGGGATTGACATGTGAAGCAAGCTTGTTCCTAATTTGAACTAATAAAAGAATAAAATAAAATAAAATAAAATAAAAAAACAAGGGACAGTCAGTCAGAATACCAACATATCAATCAATCTATTCTCAGTCTAAGATTAAGTCTGATTTTAAAACCCCCTCCCTCTTCTCCCTATCAGAGACCACATAAATACGTCAGTTATGGCAGGAAACAAAGTTAAATTTGCATTATTTCTCCACCAACTCAAAGATGTTTGGAAGTTGCATTCCTACAAAACATAGTTTTCTGTGTTAAAGAACTGTATATAATCAAAACAGAAAGCTATGGCTTGTTTTACTGGGAATTATGATGATTTAAAAAAGCATTCTGCCGAAACTCTTGACATTTCAGGGGTTCTACACCCTGAGCCAAATCCCCCAAGCTGGAAATGTTGCTGCCTTTGCTTTTATCACTGAGTATCAAGAAATCTCATAGTTTGGCAGTAAGGATGTTGGCTTTATATGAGGCCACATCAAGGTTTAGCATATGTAAGCCTAGGCAAGGTTAGGTACCAGCAAAATGAGGGAAGAATACAGATGCCAGATGATAAAAGGTCATTAGAATAGAATGTGTGACTTTAGAGTCAGCAGCTATGAGGGCTGTCAAACTTCATTTCAAAAGCTGTCTATGTATGTGTTATTGCATTTTCCCAAGTAATTTTTCTATTGTCTTAGTCATAAAACTTTTATGTGAAAATAGAGTCTAGTCTGTCCCAATTTTGCTATCAAAGAAACTACAATAAAGAAGGTTTTTGTTTATTTTTGATTCAAAATGCTAAAGCATAAAAAATTCCCTTAAGGGCCACTACAGTTATAATTCATATAAGAATAATCTGAAGGAGAAGATTCAACATATACTAAAATAAACTTGACTAGGGGAGATTGCTGCAAAGTCCTGTCCCTGGGGGATCATAGACAAGAAAAATTATCTGAAATTTGTGTAAAGTTGCTGTGATGTTTACTTTGCATTATCAATTTCATTAGATTTAGAATCATCATGGAATAGCACCTCTTGTGAAAGTCAATGAGGGAATTTTCAAAAAGGCTTGACTAAAGATTCATTCTGAATGTGAGCAGCACCATTCTCTGTGCTGGGACCCAGACTGAATAAAAAAGAAAAAGCAAGGAGAGCCTGCATTCATCTCTGTGCTTCCTTACTGCAAACAATGTGACTAGCTGCCTAATGCCCTGCCTGCCACCTTGAGTTTCCTGCCACATTAGATCGTACTCTCAAACTGAGAATCAAAATAAACCTTGTCCTCCATGTTGTCTCTTGTCGGGTTTTGATCACAGTAACAAGGAAAGTAACTGATACAGGTACCTCACTTCTGTAGGTCTAAGAATAGCTACAAACAGGTTTAGAGTAACTCTCCCTTATCCACTAGAGCTTCATTTGGAGACCGCCACCCAGTGGATGCTTGAAACCATATACAGTACCATTTCCTCTGATATATATAAACCTAAGGTAATGCTTAATTTATAAATTATACATAGTAAAAATTAATGCTTCTACCTCTGCACTTTGTAGGTATTATTAAGTACAGCAAGGACTACATGAAAACAAGCATGACAACACTGCTGCGATAGTCCACCTGGCAGTTAGCATATGCAGTATGGACTGGATATACATAGAGATGACTCACATCCTGGCAAGATGGGATGAGACCTCACTGTGCTACTTGGAATTATGTGAATTTAAAACTTGTAAATTGTTTATTTGTGGAATTTTCCACTTATTATTTTTGGAGAGTGGTTAACAATGGCTAACAGACTAGAAAGCAAAACAACAGGTAAGAGGGAGCAATAGATAAGAGGGGACTACTGTAATTACTTCAGTGGGTTACTGGATTGATAATGTGGTTGTACCTATAATGATTGAAGACACTGTATCATTAGTGACTGGCATTAGACAATCCTTGGTAAATCATTAGTTTTAATTTGCAAATCATTCTTCAGTTTGGGACACACACCCCCTTCCAAATAACAATAGAGGCAGGGAAAACAATGGCTACTAGATACAATATATTCTTCCACCTAGATCCTTAATGTAAACTTCATTTTAAGGAGGAGGGGAATTCCTTGAAGAAGATGGAGAATTAGAATTTGGTAGATACAAATTAAGGAATAAACAGAACATGAACAACTTTCCATGCAAGTATCTCCTTGTGCTCATTTGTACTAGGAAAAATGTTCTATTATCATTTGAAAATACTCCTGGATGTCCAGAGAAAAACATTTTGTCCAAATAAACTTAAAAGTTAAGAAAGATTATACACATTGTAGGTTAATAAGAATCTCAAACTCAAAAAAAATTAAGATTTTTCATCCCCTTGTGCATATGTGTGTGACATAAAACACAAAGATCTGATCTGAAGAATTGTAAAACTTAGCTTTTCAAGGGTGAAAACATCAATTCTTGAGACTTTCAAAGAGAGTGGGAAAATAAAACAAAGTTACTAGGCTACAGCAACAGCTATGATTGAAGACTTAATCTTACAGTATACAGGTCATTAACAAGCTATCAATCTTTCCCTATTATTAGATAGATAACTATCTTTATCTTTTAATTATCTTTTAATTCTTTATCTCCAAAGTCCTTTCCTAGCCTCCATTATGGCCTTTTGTTTATCAGCCAATTTCTAATAAGTATACTCAGCCATAAGTATCACCTATTATTTGGAGAACACATCTAAGTTTGCTATTAACAATATTGTCATCACATATTATTGATAATGAGATGATACAGACTTAGAAATGGAGATGTTAGTGCTGCTTCCCAGATAGTTTTTCAAGAGCTGTAGTCAACTTAATTGAGAAATAGATCATTGGCTATTTGGCTCTATGAGCCTTCCTGTCCTTCAGTTTGAAGTTCAATAATTACTGTCATTTAAAAGCAGAAAGAAGACACTCTAGCAACTATTTCATAAATTGGTATCTGGCAGGATGAAGAAGGCAAAAGAATCAAAGTAGTAGTGATATAAAGGGTGGTAATACAAAAATCCACAATACTCAGAGGTTAAGGTATAAATCTTTAGAGTACCATATAGATAATAAAACCACAATGGGAAAAATGATCATTCCAAAATATTTACTTCCATCTCACTACTTCAAAGAAGGGGAGTGAGGGCATTTGTGATTAATGATACAAAAAATCAGCAAAGCAAAAGCAAAAGCAAAACTACTTGGCTGCATGACTATGAAACAGTGGCAAGCAATGATTAGAATGAGACCTAGTGGTGCTGAGGCTTGAGATCCATGTAGCAGGGAATAATCTATTCTGCAGCACACTCTTCTAAGTTCCTCATTTATATTTAAGATTTATTAATTTTATTATTTGATGTGTGTGTTTTCTCTGCATTCATAGAGGTGCACCACATATGTGCCTGGTGCCCAAAGATGTCAGAAGAGGGCACTGGGTCCCTGGAACTGGAGTTAGAGATGGTTGTGAGCAGCCATGTGGAAGCTAGGAATCAAACCCAGGTCCTCTGTGAGAGAAACCAGTGCCCTTAAGCACTGAGTCAATTCTATAACCCTCTAAGTAACTTTAAAACCCTCTAAAAGTCAAGTCTTTTACTAATCACTACCAGGTAATTACACACTTTGGTAGTGCATAGGGACCTGCCAGTTATTAGATCATTCATAATAGATTAGTCAAATAAATAATGTTTTGCTAAAAATTTCAGGTAATCCAAATCTCAGATATAAGCATAGTATTTGGCTTCCAGGCTATGTTTAGTGCCTGGTATTTGGAGTAATAAACTATAGTAGTCATGATCCAGAAGATAGAACACAGTGCCTCCACCACACAGAATAGCATCAAGCAGGGAAAAAAAGAAATTTTTCCTTACCTTTCTTATCACCAGAACAAACCTCGGTGAGATCCAGCAATACTGATCTCAGCTCTTCTCAGATATGGTCTTAGATCAGTTCTGCCTAAACTGGGTCTGTGCTCTCAGAGACAGACCTACAGATTCTGCATCTGTGCAATGCAGGACTAGGTCCTTTCAACTACAGTCTGATAAACCCTGATCATGAAAGATTACATTGTAATCTACAATTACTTGAGATTATAAAGAACACAAACTGGCTGATTAAAAAGTAAGATCCAACAAGAAGTTGCATGTAAGACATTCCATTTAGTTTAAAAGATATAGACAAGCTGGACGTTGGTGTCGCCCACCTTTAGTCCCAGCACTCGGGAGGCAGAGGCAAGTGGATCTCTGTGAGTTCGAGAGCAGCCTGGTCTACAAGAGCTACTTCCAGGACAGCCTCCAAAGCCACAGAGAAACCCTGTCTTGAAAACAAAACAAAACAAAAAACAGACAGATTGTGAGGAATAGAAAAGGAAAGAGGGAAGTGAAGCAGTGGTAATCAAAGAGAAGGGTGGCAATACTTAGGTCAGACAAAATGGATTTTTAGCCAAAATTTGTTACATGAGACAATAGAAGCTCACTTATTACAACAAAAGGGGTAGTTTATTATGAGGCTATAACAATTACATACATACATACTCAGCATAGTAGCACATAGACAAAGCAAACGCTAATAGAACTAAAAAGAAACACTGACAGCAACAGAGCTAATAATAGCAGGAGACTTGATACCCCACTTTGAGCAATGCACACATCATCCAAACAGGAAATCAATGGGGGAACATGTTCAGACCAAAAGAACATTCTAATAATAGCCAAAAAGCATGTTCTTTTGAAGCATACATGAAACATTCTCCAAGATGCATGATATGTTTCAAATAAGGCTTAACAAACATAATAAAATTAAAATCATATTAAGGAAATATTATTCTCCCTGTCTTTACCAGAGTCTTGCATATGCTAGACAAATGCTTTACCACCAGGCTATCTCCCCTGACCATCATACTGGGTACCATACTGAGTATAGAAAACAAAAGGAAAATTTTCAGGAATAATTCATGAGTCAAGAAAGAAATAAGAGGAAAATCAAGATATAAATCAAGACAAACAAAATGTAAATACAATAAGCTCACACTTGGATGCCGAATGAGTGCTAAGAGTGTATTCAAAGTTGTAAACACCTACATTAAACAGAAAATATCTCAAACACCTCAACTCAAAACTCAAGGAACCAGAAAAAGTACAAAGACCAAATGCAGCAAAAATAGGTAGATTACAACAGCTAATGTATTCAATGAGAAGCTACAAGGAAAGATATCCAGTGATTAAGTCACTTAATATACTTAATGACTTTTCCTCCAAATGGCATGCATGCATGCATGTGTCTTCTGGTACATGTGTGATAGACAGAAGACAGCTTGGGGAAATTGGTTCTCTCATTCTACCACATGGGTTCCAAGGATGGAACTCAGGTCATCAGGCTTGGCACCTTTACCAGATGAGTCATCTCACCGACCTCAGAAAATCTATTTTAAAAGACCTTTGAAATTAAAAAAAAAGACACCTGTGTTTTATATATTTCCAACAGTTTGTGAATTATTGGTGGGACACTGCAACTTTTAGTCACATAGAGTTTGTTGATATGTGTCTATTATTACATTTAATTCCCATCTTACAATTTATATCACATTAGGTATATCTCTGGGCGGTTGAAGCCAGCTAGGACTACATAGTGAGATCCAGTCTTTCAAAAAAGAAAAGAAAATAAAAGTGTAAGGCTTTGGTTTATCTGTCATGGACTGAAATACTTTAACACAATGCTTCACAGAACTCGTTCTCAATCTTTATCTTGCACAGGACCCTCCAGCATAACATACACAAAGAAAATCCTTGATGTCAGACAGATGGAAGGCTTGACAAATGGTGAATGGAAGGTTTCATATAATCTCCTCAGTGTTTCCATTTAATTCTCGGATAAAGAAGTCATTGGAAAGACAGACATTTCTGTTCATTTGTGTTGGCAAGCATACCTCTGATGAATTAAATTTGAGCATTTGCATTACTGAGGGAACCAGATATAAGCATTTTAAGAGCTTTGAGGTACCCTTTTGAGAATATATCTGTAGGTTCCTGAATAGTGTTCCACTATTTACACTTAGGGTTTAATCATTATGGTAACACTCAGAAGTGAGCTGAGATTCTAGGTTATCTTTCTGAACACCAGGGAATCTCTCAAGTAGTCTGACTTGAAAGTCAAGCTGGTTTATTATCAAATTTTTGGCTTTCTCAAACCAAAGCACTCATGCTAAGTTCAATATTTTCTACCATTTCACAGAGTAAATGTGTAATCGAGTCAAGGGATCAGCTATAAAGGTAACAGAGGTTTGCCCCCGGAGATTGTTCCCTAAAGGACTTTGTACAAGTCAATGCATTTTTTAGGAAACAGCAATAGTAACAATGAAATTGAAAATTTTCACTGCCCTATAGGGTAAAAATGCTTTACCAGAGTACAGCTCTTCCATCTAATATTTGTGTCACTGCTTGTATCATCTAAACACAAAACAAGAGCCGGCAGGAGGTCTGCTAACATTTCCAAAGCACCATGCCTGCCTGTCCACTGAGAATGGCAAATATTCTGCAGTTCTTTACCCCTTTCTTCAATGTTCTGGAAAAGAATAGAAGTTATAGTGCAAAGTTCTCAAAGCAATTGAAGTGCTTAATGTAAAACGGAACAACTTTGTTCTTGGTGTAACAGATAACTGCCCATCCCCCTATACACACACAGTAGACAATGACTTTGTCAAGCATAGGCTTAGGGTAGAAGGAGAGCAAACTGTTAGTAGCTTTGGGATATTTCTCTAAAAATCTAGAAGCCACAAATTTCATTTAAGGAGAAAATTCACTGGCATATTTTAAGCCTGGTCATAACAACACTCCATATTTAGTTCCCACTTCTCAGTTATCATAGTGCAAAATTTCACAGCCAGAGTTTTTACATTGGTTCCATAAAACAGGAAGCTCTCAAATTCCTTTTTCAGATTATGAGATGCCCTGGCGAACCTCAGCAGTATTTGTAAGTAAGTCCTTCCCTGGTAAGTCTGCTACACTAGTCTTGGTAACAGAAAACAAGAGGCAGTCTTGCCTCCCTGAGGGTTGCTTCTGAATAAGGCTCTTGCAGTTCTCTACTAGGTTTCTCTGTCTTAGAACAGAACAATGAGGTAAATGTGCTCTCAAGCACCTTTCCAGGACCTCTTCAGAATGTATCCACTTCTTTAGTGCTTGAAGATTATCAAACAGAGAGATCTCTTGGGATTGCCAGGCTCATGCCCTTCCAGACATGGTATCTTCTGCCATAAGAATCAAATTTTCAGATAAAGATAGTGAGTCTGTTCTACTCTTCCAAGTTGGATGCCTTCACCCTCATGGACATGCTCTTCTTTTGCAATGTAGTTCTAAGCACTGCTGTTTACATTTCAATTGTGTTCAGAAATCTTGTCAATGGTTTTCTGTTTCATTGCTCTGACTTCATAGTCACTTGATCCTTTTACTCATTTTTTAAATTACACTTATTTATTTGGGGTGGCATATGACAGTACACAAAAGGAAGCCAGAAGACAACCTGTAGAAGCTGGTTATCCCCCTTCCACTATGTGGGTCCCAAGCATCAAACTCAGGCTGTCAGGCTTGGCAGGAAGTATTTTACTATCTGAGTCATCTTGCCACTGCTGGCCCTTATTCATTGTCTGTTTCTACTACACGGCTTATTCCAATGACTAATAAGATCAAATACTGTTAATACTACATTATCTTGAAGAATTGCCTATAAGGCCCAGTTCTATAGGTCAAAAGGACTCAAAGTGTCTGGCATACAATTGCTAGTGCTTATTTCATTGATCAAATGATTTATTTTCAAAATCTACTAAAATTCTCTACCCAGTTCTGACAGCTAGTTGGATGCCATAGGAACATGAAGAAGGCCAAGCTAGACAGTGTGCTGCTTTGTGTACAGTTGGAGCAGTACAGAACTTGAGTACTGTTGTGTGTCTGCTGATGTTCCCCACTTCCTCAAGGCAGCCTAGCTAACCACTGAGGCCAGGGAGGAGCTCAGCGATGAATTATAAAGAATCAGAAATTCTCAAGAAACCAATAATAATAAGCAAAGGGATTGGATTAGTACTCACAATAAACAAAAACCCTGAACCAAGTACATTTGTAGATAAATTCTATGTGAATTTAAAGAGAAAATCAATGTCAACCTTTATAAAATTAAAGAAATGAGAATTTTCCAAACTCCTTTGAAAAGATCACTGCCATACCAAGTAAGGGCAGTACAAGCAAAGATTATAAGAGAACATCCCTGATGCATTTAGATACAATAATCTTCAACAAACATGAATGAACCAAATTCACATTAAAAAGACCAAGTGGGTCAAAGGAGGCAAATCAGAAACAAGACAAAAGATGCTCACTCTCTATACTTCTATTGAACATGATTTTGGTAGCCATAGACAGACAAATAAAGCAAGCGAGAGAGAGAGGGGGAGGGAGGAGGGAGGAAAGGAGGGTGGGAGGAATAAGAAACCTAAATCAGAAGTTATAATGGTTCTGTTTGGATGATCATACATACAAAAAACCCTAAAGACACCATCAAAATTTGGTGGTACTAATAAGGATATTTGAAAAAGCTAAATGGCACAAAACCAACATACAAAACTTAACATTTGTATATACTAGCAAACCATCTCTTAAAAAAATTGAACAACCCCATCTATAATAGTATAAAAATAGGAATAACCAGCCAAAGGGGTAAAGACTTGTGCATTGTTCTACAAAACTATAGAATACTGATGAAAAATATATATGGTGCAAAATGGAACATCCTATGTTCATGGACTGGAAGAATTAATATTGCCATAAAGTCCATACCACAAAAGTGACCCACAGATTGAATATAGTTCCTATAAAAATTCCTATGTCATTTTTTACAGAGCCAGATCAAGAACTCTTAAAATAATTTTTGGAACTGAAAACACTCATAACATGTGAAATTATCTTTGGAAAGAAGAACAAACCTAAAGATATCACATTTCCTGACTCAAGACTACACATCTATGATATTTACTTATATTATAATTATGTCTAATTTTAAAATTTTTCTACTTACATATCCAATAAGGGCTAATAACTAAAATACATAAAGTACTCAGAGCAAAAATAAATAACCTGACTGGAAATAATAAAAATAACTTAAATAGCAATCTACAGATTGAATGCAATCCCCATCAAAATTCCAACACAATTCTTTACAGACCCTGAAAGAACAATATTCAACTTCGTATGAAAAAAACAAAAAACCAGGATAACTAAAACAATCCTGCACAATAATAGAGCTTCTGTAGGAATCACCATCCCTGACTTCAAGATGTACTATAGAGCCATAGCAATAAAAACCACATAGCACTGGCATAAAAATAGACAGGCTAATCAATGGAATCAAATCAAAGACCCAGAAGTAAATACACACACCTATGGACACCTCATTTTTTTTTATAAAGAAGCCAAAATTGTAAAACAAAAAAGAAAGTATCTTTAACAAAGGGTGCTGGTTTAACGGGATGTCACTATGTAGAAGACCGAAAATAGATCTGTATCTATCACCCTGCATGAAACTCGAGTCCAAGTGGATCAAAGACCTCAACATAAAACCAGATACACTGAATCTGACAGAAGCAAAGGTGATCCTTGAACACACTGTCACAGGAAACACTTCCTGAACACCAATAGCACAGGCACTAAGAATGACAGTAAATGGGACCTTATGAAACTGGAAATCTTCTGTAAGGCAAAGGACACCATCAATAGGACAAAATGGCAGGCTACAGGATGGAAAAAGATTTTTTTTTTTTTGGAAAGGCAAATTCCATACTGTTTTTATTACTATATCTCTGTAATACAATTTGAGGTTGGGGATGGTGCTACCTCAGTAGTTCTTTTACTCAGGATTGTTTTAACTATCCTGCATTTTCAGTGTTTCTATATGAAGTTGAAAATTGTCCTTTCAAGGTTTGTGAAGAATTTGTGTTAGTATTTTTGTGGGGATTTCCTTGAATCTACAGATTGCTTTTGGTAGGGTGGCTATTTTTTTTTTTTTTTTACTATATTAATTGAACCAATCCATAAGCCTGGGAAATCTTTCCATCTTCTGATATCTTCTTCAATTTGTTTCTTCAAAGACTTGACATTTTTATCATACAAGTCTTTTACTTGCTTGGTTAGAGTTACCACAAGACATTTGATATTATTTGAGGCTATTGTGAAAGTTGTTGTTTCCCTGATTGTTTTCTCAGTTCAATTTGTCATCTGTGTATAGGAGGGCTACTATTTTTTTATTAGTTCTAGTTAGGGAACAATCTTATTTCAAGTCCCTTCTCCCTCTCCCTCCCCTCACCCCCAATCTTCCTCCCCCACCCCCAACCCCATCCACCCACCACTCCCCAGGCAGGATAGGGCCCTCAGTGGGGGCTCTGCAAAGTCCACCAAATCTTCCTGTGCTGGTCCTGGGCCCTTCCCCATGTGTCCAGGGCCAGAGTGTAACCCTTCACGTGGGATGGGCTCTCAAAGTCCCTTCTTGCACCAGGGAAAAGATTTTTAGCAACTCCACATCTGACAGAGGGCTAATATCCAATATATACAAAGAACTCAAGAAACTGAAGACCAACAAAGCAAATAATCGAATTTAAAAATGTAGTAAAGAACTATACAGAGATTTCTCAAAAGAGGAATCTCAAAGGGCTGAGAAACAAAGTTCAACATCCTTAGCCATTAGGGAAATGTAAATCAATATGACTCTGAGATTCCATCTTATACCTGTCAGAATGGCTAAGATAAAAACACAAGTGACAGTACATGCTGGAGAGGATGGAGCAAGGGGAACACTCCTCCATTGCTGGTGGTAGTGCAAACTTGTACAGCAATTTTGGAAATCAATATAGTGGTTCCTAAGAAAACTGGGAATCAATCTACCTCAAGACCCAGCTAAACAATTATTGGGTACATACCCAAAGAACGCTCAATAATACCACAAGGACACTTGCTCAACTATGTTCATGACAACTTTATTAATAATAGCCAGAAATTGAAAACAACCTAGATGCCCCTCAACTGACGAATAGATAAAAAAAATGTGGAATATTTATGCAATGGAGTATTACTCAGCTGTTAAAAATAATAACATCATGAAATTTGCAAGCAAATGGATGGAACTTGAAAAAAACTCATTGTGAGTGAGGTAACCCAGACACAGAAAGACAAACATGGTATGTACTTATTTATAAGTGGCTATGAATTCTAAAGTACAGGATAACCAGGCTATAATCCACAGCCCCAGAGAGGCCAAGTAACAAGGAGCATTCAGAGGGAACGCATGAATCTCCCTGGGAAGGGAAAAGAGAATCGTTTTTTGTGGGTAGACTGGGGATATGTGGGGATAGAAACAGGAGAGACAGGCAGCAGGGAAAGACAACTGGAACTTGGGGGGGATTTGGGGGTTGAGATAGAAACCTAGTGTGATAGAAACTCCCAGGAATCTACAAGGGTGACCCTAGCTAAGACTCCTTGTGCCAGTCAATATGAAGCCTTTACTAGCCACCTTCTATAACTAGGCAAGGCTACCAGGAGAGGGACTGGGACGCCACAAAACCTTCAACCTACAATTTGTCCTGCCTGCAAGATGTTCTGGGATAAAGGTGGTGCAGAAATTGTGTGAGTGACCAACAAATGACTGGTCCAGCTTGAGACCCATGTCAAGACAGGGAGCCCATGCTTGATGCTACCTAGAGGGTCAGGAACCAGAGGCTGGATAGCTCCAAGACCTAGGATAAAACCAAATAAGACCGGGGGTGGGGGGAAAGAAAAGAAAAGTCAATGAAATGATTCTTAATGATACTCATAGACTGGAACCTAGCATAATTGTCATCAGAGAGGCTTTATCCAGCAACTGATGGAAACAGATGCAGAAATCCATAGCCAAACATTAGGTGGAGCTTGAAGAATACTATGGAAGAGGGGGAGGAAGAATTGCAGGAGCCAGATGAGTAAAACAAACAAACAACAATAGCAAAAAAAAAAAAAAAAAAACATAGAATCAACTAGCCAGGGCCCAGGGGGGCTCACAGAGCCTGAACCAAGAATCAGTGAACTTGCATGGTCTGATCTAGATCTTCTAAATATATTTATCACTGTATAGATTGGCATTCTTATGAAACTCCTAACAATGGGAGTGGGGGCTGCCTCTGACTCCTTTGCCTGCTTTTTCGTGATCCTTTTCCTCCTACTAGATTGCCTTATCCTGACTTAATATGAGGAGATATGCCTAGTCTTGTTTCTGAAGGGAAAAGGAGAAGGAGAGGTGGTGGGGTTGGGGGACTGGGAGGAAATGATGGAGGAGAAACATCAGTCAGGATGTAATATATGAGGGCATAATAATAAATATATATGAGAGCAAGGTATGGAGGTCTATTTCTATATTCCAGAATCAGGGACACTAACGCAAGATAAGCATGAGTCTGAGGTCAACATGAGGTACACAGAGAAGCACTGTTGCAAACAAACAAAAACAGAGGGGAGGGGGAGGAAAGGAGAGGAGTCATGAAAGGAGAGAAGAGTTAGAGAAGAGAAAATAAATACTAGAGAGACTACTGAGAAAAAGGAACCCTTGTAATGTTCTTGGGAATATAAATTGGTGAAAACACTTAAAAATACAACTATGGAACACATGCTCAATCCCACTTGTGAATAAATATCCAAATGAAATAAAATCAATATATTGAATCACACCAGCACTATTCACAATAGCTAATCTATGCCAACAATCTAAGTGTCCCTTAACTGATGATTAGATAAACACACACACACACACACACACACACACACACACACACACACACACACACACCACAACATAAACATCCATAAAAACGAAAGGCAAAGAAGACATAAAGTTAGGAGGACGATCTGTTAAGGAATCTGGAATAGGCAGGGTTGGAGATGAGAAATGGTGGATAGAAATAATCATATAACATTCCACAGATTGTATATGAACTGTCAATGAACTTTTTAAAAGGAAAAGAAATAGTGCCATTTCTAGCATCATGAATATATCTGTAGGATATTATGCTATGTGAAATGAGCCAGTAAGAAAAAAGCAAATACTGTAATGTGTTTACTTAGAGATAAAACCTCAACCTCATATAAGCAGTGTGCCTAGGGTTAGAAAGTAGGAGAAATGTGAAGGTATTATCAATTGGTTCAAACAGTCAGTTATGAGATGAAATAAGTTCTGGGTATCTAATGTACTGGCATGGGTTAGCAATGCTTGATTGGTTTGTTCAAAACGTGTAAGACATCACATGTTATCAACACACACACACACACACACACACACACACACACACACACACACACACACACACAACTGTGTTGTAAAGGGTATGTTCCCTCTGTGGTAATCATTACACATATGCATATTAAACAAATCATTACAAGTGTACAACTTATATATTCACAATTTGGGGTTTGGCAGTTGAATCCAAGGCCAAGCCCTTCAAAGAAAGCATTCTATTACTGAGCTACAGCCGCAATCCATCATTTATCAGTAAATTATATGTCTCAGTAAAGTCCCTAAGAGTTTTTCCCTTAGTTGTTGACTGAACAAAAATGAGAGGTTCACAGAGAAATTTAAACAAGAAATCGATACATTAACACTACAACTGATTCTTCAGAAAATCAAATCTTTTAGTTCAGAGATAACTTGCATACCATAATTTGGGCTGCTACAAAACTAAAACAGATAACAAGTACACCATAAATTAAGATGTAAATAAAAGAAGATACTGTCTTTAGTGTATATAACAACTATTATTATTCTCAAATATTCTGTGAACTTAACAGAGAAAGAGATAGAAAGCAAGCAAGAAAGAAAGGAGGAGGGGAAAAAGGAAGGAATAGAGAGAAAAAGCCTAAGAAAAATAAAGACATATAAAGCCCAGCAGAGACACAGTTCTTAAACTTTAAGGATTTAAAAATGGCCAATATGAGGATATTTTCTATGGTATAAATCCTTCCTGCTTGCATATGACTATTTTAAAGATTATTTCTCTAATGTGTTGCTGTGTTTGTTCATTATTTGTGTTACCACATTCTAACCTGTCTTCCTGGAGTTAAATTACTACCTTGTGCTTTGCATCTGGTTTTCAGTGAAATATCATTATTTAGTATACACTAAATGACACTGTCAGGACTTAGTATAATTTTTGTAAAAGTTCAACTAACCAAAAAACATAATGGTAATTTACAGACAGTTATCATGGGCTTGTTTATTGTGTTCATTTTTAATTTACACACATAATTAGAAAGCATATGCACAAAATATATTTACAAAATAATTTAAAATTATTTTCATTTAAAAAACCTTAGAATTAAATTCTCATCAAGCAATTTAACTAAATCATTTCATCAGAAGTCAATATTCAATATTCAAATTTTGGATTTAAACCACATAATCTACTTATATCAAACCTTGTTTTAATCTGCATTTTTCTATAAAACTGCAATAATCAAAACACAGAAACACAAAGGCCTGCCTAATAGAAGCTTGGAACAGGGAATCAGCTTTAGGGCAGGAGCCTATTAAGGACTGAATTAGTAAACATTTGGTCTAATGGTCTAAGTTTGGCCTTACTGCTAGCTAGGGTAAAAATTTCAAAGGGACTGCCTAGTTTAGGACCTAAATATTCAACAACCCTTTAAATCCATATTATCATATTTCTATAAACTGCTAAAATCATCCTAGTACACTCAGATTTTGTATGTAATTTCACTTAAAGCAGGAGATCAATCTTTCAAAAATCACTGTAATACTGTTGATGATGTTAATATATGTGACTCTCTTGTTTGTGTGGGTAATTCATTTCCTCATCACAGTGGTAGCTTATACTAACACAATTGTTTTTCTTTCATTGTTCACCAATAAGACAGTAATTCCTATGAGAATCCTATTGAGAACACATGTTTTTTAAACTATAATAAGCCAAAGGATGTTTCACTTTATTTAAAATGATTCTCATGTACATTTTTTCTGCAGGAACACAAGATCAAAACATGTTCTGTCTTATAGATCATAAGCTGCTTATCATTAGAAATGTGGAAATAGGAAAAACAAATTTAGATGGGCAGATACTAAGTACACCTCTCTAAAAAATAAACAGAACAATTAGCAGAATACTCTCCTTTACCCCAAACCTGCTAACCTTTCATTAAAAACCCTTTAAAGGTGCTATTTTTAAGTATGCAATATTTGGAAATTAAAAACATTAAGTGCAGCCTGGGTGTGAATTCCAGTGCACTGTAAGTACACATTCTCTGCTTCAAATACTGATTGTTACAATGGACTTTGACAGGAGACACTTTCATGTATTGATAAGTGACACCACTAGATACCAATCTACCACTCTTAATCACACTACCACTTACCATCAACACATAAATTAGAAAGAGTCTCAATGTCTCATTCATAAATTAAAATCTTTATGGAAGCCCAAATGAAGCACATAGGGACACAGTACCTTTCATGATGTCCTAAATCCAAAAGAATTTCATCTGCATGTCTTTGGAGTTCGTTTCCTTCTAATTTCTTTAATTTCTTCAATTCACTTTGTAGAAAAAACCAGAGCTCTTTAGCTCCATTTTCAATCCTCCTCCTTAAGATTTCATGATCCTTTCCCAGATCTGCAAAGAATAGAAAGTATTAGTATTTCTAATATTTGGTAAGAGGAATTTTCAATATTTGTGCTAAAGTCACTATATTAAAATGGAAAAACTGCATAATCACATACCATTCCTAGCTTGTTTCTTGTAATTTTCAATCTGTTCTTTGGCCTTAACAAGCTGTTCTTCTAAAACACGGACTCTTCCTGTAGCTGTCCCCTGATCAATAGGGCCTTCTGGTATTCTGTAGTTCAGAGATGGAAATGTGAACATTTGCCTTTTATATTACACAACAAAACATATGCATAATTTGCTATACCATACTTATTAGTATCTCTATAGGTTATTAAGCATACCAAAAAGGGTTACAAAGTGAATCTTCTCAACTGTAAAGAATTAATCATAAGGGCTAGCTGAGAATGAACAAGACCAGAAATGAATAATGTAGTTGAGATATAAGATCTTCTGAAAGCTAAGAAATCTTTAGAGTTGTTTACTGAAAACTTTCTCCTCATTTGGGGTATCACTTTTGGTGTCAAAATTTCATAGTGGTGATGAAATTAACAAAGACGTAAGAGAGAAGGTGATGTGACTTAAAGAGAGTAACATGAATCTGAAAGGTCTCTACAGATATATTAAATATCAAAGAAAGCAATTCTGCATTAATCCCAGTATCAGATTATATGACTGTTTCAACTTATGAATTCATATCTAGCAATGGTTTTATAGGGAAGGGAAAGATAAGATAGAAGAGAAATACAGTAGAAAATATGGAGATTGTCTCCTTTATTACTGTCCAAAATAAACAAAATCATTTAGTAATATAAATTGTTGAAAAATAACACAGGAACTCCAGGCTCTTTTACTTATATTACCAACCTATCTGTTCTTATCTGTTCTACTTCTTTGCAAATTTGGCTCATTTCTAACATGCTTGCTTTTATGTGACTTTTATCAGTACTCTGCACTCCATATTTGCCTAAATACCTAAATAAAACTTGGGAGTAGCCTAAACAGTGATCTTCCAAAGGTACTTGCACCTTAATTTCTGGAATTTATGAACATTACTTTATATGACAAACGACAACTTGAAATATGTGATTAAGGATCCTGAGGCTGGGAGACTATCCGGTGTGATCTAGGTGGGTAGTAAATGTAATCACAAGTATCCACATGTAATCACAAGTATCCACCAAAGAGAGAGAAATAGGGAGGCTTTGTTACAGATAGAAAAGGGTAAGTGGCTGCTCACATTTAAGATGCAGGAAGGACCTAGGAGTGAGAAATGCATACTTTTGGAAACTGGAAAAGGAAACATTTTTCCCTTGGAACTTCCCTATGAAATACTGCCTTTAAACACCTTGGTTCCAGCTCAGTAGAATCATTTCTGACTTCTGACTTCCAAAATGATAACAGGAAAAAGAAATGCCTATTGTTTAAAGATAGCAGTTTTCTGGTATTATCATAGCACCCATAGGAAAAACACACAAATATGTTTTGCAAAACTGTGAACATTAAATAATGGGTTGATTACTATTCCAAAGTCTAATTATAAAGAAGAAAATTTATCTATTCTTATCATCACTGTCTTTTGTAGGAACTTAATTTCCAAGTTGTATGTGGTGAAACCTAAACTGAGACAGGAATACAGTCCTTGGCACAAATGTGATGAAACAGGTATTTAACAGAGTTTTAAACATGTTACAGAACTGATGAGGTCAAATTAACTATTAATTACTACACTAATTCAGAATATATGCTTAGTGTTGAAGCTACTGTTTTATCTATAGTAATTAGGACTGTGCATGACACTATATGCAACATTGAGCAGGAGAATTAAAATAATCATCTTCCATACAAGGTCTAAAGATATAGAATATCAATGAAAAAGCTTTCACTTGTAAATGCACAAAGTGAACAATAGTAAAATGAAAATAAGTATATAAAGACTAATTTATAGGCACTTAAATATGCATATACATAAACAAGATATGCACTGATATATAATTTCTAAAATCTGACCCTTAATCTCTTTCAAAATTAGGTGGTTCATTTCATAGAAACCATGTAAAAAGAACAATAAAACAAAACAAAAATCCTACCCCTTGGGATTTATTATGGAAGCACTATGCCATGGACAGGGATGTTCGTGATCAGAACACAATTTAGAGATAGAAAAATTCAAACAACAGAAAGATTATCTCTGGGCTCTCCTTATCCCATTTCTTTCTATACTGTTGGAATAATAATAGACATTAAAAAATAACGTGCACTCTTTTCAGCAGATTTTCATCAAGTACTAAATCCAATCTAATTCTAATAAAATGGAATGGAAGTCATGATTTACATCACAGTATTATATATAATTATATAATTCAACTGTGAATACACTGTAGATAAATAAAAAAGAAAGCACAAGAACTATTTCTCCAAAACACTGTCTATAAACGTATGTCTGCATGAACAGTCTCTTTTCTTTGAGAATGAAATGCTCTCCTATAATGTTCACTATAAAAAGATACATAGGACTTCTACTTCCTACCATGGAAAAGAAACCAGATTGACTATCATGTCTGAAATTAATCAAAACACAAACTACACATACATGCGCGCTCGCACACACACATACACACACACACACACACACACACACACACACACACACACACACACACACACACACACACACACAGTATAATAGGCAACAAAGGGCACTGGTTTCCAGAGAAGAAAAACATGACGAGAGCCCTGCAACTACCCCAACTTATACCTCAACAGAATTTCCACTCCAGATTGCAAAGAAGGGGACATGCTGATGGACCCTAGTATATGCTCTAAGATGAAATGGAACTAGAGTATAAAACTAAGGTACAAAGAGTTCAAATGATAGAGAGAATTAAAGAAGAGCTGAACACTGAACTCCAGAGATCTGCAGAAGTAATTCTTGAGAATCAGCATAATACCATAAACACATGAAGAATGTGCTGAGTAAGGAAATTACTCAAGATTGGGGGAGGAACTCTCCAAAAAGATTAGCGCAAGTACCCGACATTCATACAGAGTTGCATGGGGCACTAGGGATAAAGCTCAGAAGGATTTGGGATCAGCAGTGGGGAAAGTAGTCAAGACTAAACATAGTCATTTTTATAAGCAAGACCAGAAGGATCCAATTATTCTCAAGTAACCAAATTCTAGGAGAAAACTTAAGAATACTTGACTTGATCCTGGTGGCCTGAACATGTCATCCAAGCTATGAGGGAGGATGAGACAAGAGAACTTCAAATTAAAGAACAGCTTGGTCTACTTCAAGTAACTGTCTCAAAAATTTAAAAAGAAAAAAAAAAGTAAAAAGAAGGCTGAGTCTATTTAAATGGTAAATCATTAGCTAGAACATGTAAGGCCTTCAGTTCAGTTCCCAGTACTATAAAAAGGGGGGGGGGACTAAAAATATACTTGTATATAATGAGAAAATCCAATTAATAAAACACGCTTGACATAAAAAAAAGCAGTTACTATGACTATTTTATAGTTCAAAAGATAAAGACTTGAGGCTAAAAGTGTACATTAGTGGCATTTGTGAGGGTTAGATTTGAGTCCCATAACTGAAACACACACACACACACACACACACACACACACACACACACACACACAGAGTGTGATACAAAAGGGACAGTATAAAGGACCAGAACAATGGCTCAGCAGTTAAGAGCATTACTGCTATTGGAGAGGACATGGGTTTGACTCCCAGCATTCACATGGCAGCTCACAACAGTGGATACCTCCAGGTCCAGAGGATCTAACACCCTCTTCTAAGCTCCCAGGGCACCTGGCATACAAATAGTGCTCAGACATTTGTATGTGTGTCATACAGACAAAGTACTCACATGTAAATTAAAATTTTTAAAGAGACAATATAAGCAATATATTAAAAATATAGTAAAGACCATAGTTGAATTTACCAGAGATGAAGATGCTAGAAATAACAAACAATGAATGGTGCTGGGGGCCAGCCCTGCCAGTTGACAGGTTCAGTTGACAGAGGAGGCAAGGAGTAGGCGAGGGAGGGTTGAGCCAGGCCATGGTGGTTGGAAGAATCTTGTAGCCTGACTAACTTGCAGTCAGAATGTTTCTTTATTTGTACAGAATTCAGTAAGCAGGGGTAGAGTCATGTTGGTCAAAAGCACAAATTATATCACTTTTGTTTCCACACATGTGCTTAACTTTTTCTCACACACATCTGGAGCTGTAAGTTTAATCATCATTGATAAACTGTGACAGAACAGTTATCTTTTACAATCATTTTCCCTCAAGTTTAGTCATCACTGACAAATAGAGTTATCTTTTATAATCATTTTTACTCATCAGCCCCATAACCCAATTTTTAAGAATCTAGAGACATATGACAGCCTGTTCTCAGGCTGGTAGCTCTTGTGGCCTCAAGGACGGTAGACAGAAAGAAAATCTCCAAGCCAGCCTGGGAAGATTGTCATGTCCCAAGCAGTGTATTATTAATTTTTTTTTAATTATTTTTAACTCTTAATGGTTAGAGTGCCCAAGAAAAATCATCAGGCCAAAGCTGCTGCAGTTATTATTCAATTTCTGACATAATACAATGCTTACATTCTATATCGTTATAGAATTTGTTTAGATGTCTAATCCTAGCATTCTTTTGCTCCTTGATCATATGACACCACAGTGGCTCTGCATGAGCTAACTTTTCTAAGAAATGGTTGTTCTGACACCTCACTCTTTGTCATCTTTTACATTGTTTTATGCCCATCAATATAAGTGTCTGTGTAAGGGTGAGGTAACTCCAGCTAATCTAACTTTGTTGCTGTGTATGCCACATAATCACCTGGGCACATAGTAGGAAGAGGCTTGTAATCTGATCTGTTGCCAACTTCTCAATGAATCTTGTTGACCTTTTTAAGTTTACTTTGTCTTTATTATCTTGTTCCTGAGTAAACACAGGGACAGATGTTTCAAGAAGATTTCATAGCCTCGTAAAGAGACCCCTGGCTTCTTTATATGTGTCACAACCTCCAAAGCGTAAGGAAGACCTTCAAGATGATAAGGATATCTCCCTAAAAGCAGGAGGGGCAGTATGCTCAGGACTTTCCCCAGGAAGCATAGAAGTTGTAGTCCTGGGAGAAGGCATAAGAAATTTCACATCAATCCAATAATATCCTCAAATTGTACAAATATTAAAAGCCCCTCAAGCATGCAACATGTGAATATCAAAGCCAAAAGTGGCATGGCATCATCATGTGGCTCAACTGGATTTTGTCAAGCAGCTGTGCTGGCTTTATGACTTTTGCCATTCTCATCTGATACGGCTGCACCAGAATGGGATTTATTAAAGATCATATGCTAGTCCTCATAGCTTAAGAAACTAAGAAAAATGGGGCAAATGAAATCCGAAGAAGGAGAAGGAGGAGGAGGAGGAGGAGGAGGAGGAGGAGGAGGAGGAGGAGGAGGAGGAGAGAAGAGAAGAAGAAGAAGAAGAAGAAGAAGAAGAAGAAGAAGAAGAAGAAGAAGAAGAAGAAGAAGAAGAGAATTAACAAAAATCAGGGAGAAAACCAATGGAAACCATGAAAACTGTAAAAAAGAAACAGGGTGGAAAAAAAAAATCAATGAATCTAAGAGTGCCAGCTTTTCAGAAAATCAAAAGAAGGCCCTGGAGATGACTCAGTGGGTTAAGTGTTTGCTACACAGGCATGAGGTTCCTGAGTTTGGATCCTCAGCACCCACCTAAGGGCAGGGTGTGGTAGCAACAGGCCTCTATCATCAGCACCAGGGGAGGGAGACAGACTAGATGGCCAGTCAGTCTAGCAGCAAGCTCCAGGTTCAGAGAGCTGTGTCAAAAAAATAAGGTAGAGGGCTACCCAGATGGTTCAGCTGGAAAAAGCAATTGTCATTCAAGCCTGACAGAGTTAGTTAGATCCTTAGATCCCACCAAAGGAAACAGCACAGTAGTTTGCCTCTGTGATTGATCCCAGTGCTCCTACAGAAAGGAACAGAAGAAGAACCTTCTTGGAGGCTCAAAGACCAGAAAATGGCCAGGGAGCTGATAGGCCAGATAGCACAGAGCATGGCACAGTTAAAGCAGAAGCTAGGAAGACTGCTGCTCAAAGGAGAGGTGAAAGCAAAAACAATTACTCCAGAAAGTTGTCCTTTGACCTTCACATGCAGACACTTGTGCCTGCACACACATTCTCTCTCTCTCTCTCTCTCTCTCTCTCTCTCTCTCTCTCTCTCTCTCTCTCTCAAAAAAATATCAATTTATTCAAATAAGATGTTTCTTATAACCATATTTATACATTTCATTTAATGTGCAAAAGTTGGAATTTTTCATTTATAATACCAAAAATTCATACAGTTTTCAGATTCAAAACCAAGAGTAGGTAAATATCATAACATGGCATCCCATGGGAAGACCTGGATCTGGATTTAGCTATAAGATACTATGATACCAACATTAGGTGGATATCATTTCAATTTCCAGGGAAATCTGTCTACATTTAATTTTCCACGTATGAACCAGAGCATTCTCTCATCATCTAGCAGCCCCAAACCAAATAATGTGTAGAGTAAATAGCTCTCCATTGTCAATTCAAAGGAGTTGAGTGAAGAAATGTTGGAGGAAACTTACAAATCTACAAAATGAGCAATTAAATTCAGGTTTCAGCTCCCAATTTTTTCCATAAAAATTAAATTGCTCATTTATTTGCTTATGTTAGCAAACTGCCAATTTTTACACATTCTTCTTCCGAATTTAACTGAAGACATAGTACATGAGCAGGGTAGTTTTGTTAATTTTTGTGGTGTTAGAGATCAAACCCACCACTTTGCTATTATCATTCGATAGATACAGTTTATACTCTTGTAGTTACAACCAACTCAGGCAAAGAATTGTTACAGATAATCTGATTTGCCTGAACGGCTAATCCTATCAGTAAAAGCTGAGCCTGCTGGATTATATAAGACACTCAGGCACACACAAAGTCTTCTTTAATACACACATTTCTCCAGGTTTTCATGCACTAGAAACTTTAGAAGAAAGAAACCAACTACTTCCCTACTAAGATACTAAAAATGAAGCCTGCTTCACAAAGTGTTTTGGCTCCAAGCTGTACTACCTCAGAGATCAAGACTCTCTTCAGCTTCTTTTGCCACATTACAATCTTAATGGCACTACTTAACTCAAATAGCTTAATCTCCTTTTATCCAACAGTATCAATAAAATTTGTTAATATTAAGTTACAAAACCCTTATGAGATGAGCATTTTAACTGGAAAGTTAATCCTCATTTATGAAAAAAAAAAAAAGCTGAGTTTTCCTTGTGTATTCTGTTTGGCTGAGGGAAAGCACAAATTGTAGAACAAGAGAGCTGAAATGAAAATACATGACCTATTCAAAGTCCTCACAAGACGAAGACTCCCATCTAAGACTAAAGGAAGGACCCATCACCTGGAAGACTGAAGCAAGCGGATCATAATTTAATACCAACCTCAGCTACACAATGGGATCTTGTCTTGAAAACCAATCAACAAATCTAAATGTTAGCTTTTCCTTTAATCGAAAATGAGTAGTGATGGGTCAAAGGAAACCATACCAACCAATAATACTAAGTTCAAGAGTATGGTAAATTTTCAATTTTTCAAATTAAAATGAAAAACAATTAAATAGCTTTATATTCATTTAACAATTCATACAACCATTCTAATGGGAAAATAGCTGACACCTTGTATAAAAATTTCTAGGCTTCATTTCCAAAGTGCTTTCTATTACTTTGAATACATTTTATGTGTGCTTCAAACAAAAATATTGATAGAACCTAAACTGATGAACATAATGTTTTCCTAAGTTAATACAGAAATGTTTTTGGTTTTCACATATTATGAGATAACAAAAATGTAAACTTTTCAAAATATAGCAATAATGGGACCTCTTCTTCCCATGGAGATTTTTATCCAGGCAGACAGAGTGACAGAAGGTAAAAAGAGAGTCACTGTCTTTGGCCCTCAAGCAGAAAATACCAAACAAAAGGCTGAAATCTACTAACACCAAAAAATGACAATGGCCTCAGCAAGATTTTGAACTGAGACATTAAGCCCTCCTCAAGTTGTATGGGGGTCTTCAGAGCCTTTTAATTTTATCTGGAGATTAAAAAAATTCACACAGCATCAGGCTTTTAATGTGCTGGCATTTTACAAAAGGACTGTAGTTCTCCACACTCCCTGGTATATTCCCAACACTATTGCACATTTAGGAAGCACACAAATGACACTGTTGCTCTAGTCTGCTGCCATCTAGGAAAGGAGCTTTGTAATAATAAGGGAATTATTAACATTCCCCACAGCTGGAGGAGGAGAGAAAGAAGGGATTTCTCCCCTAGTCCTCATCCTTTAGATGAACATACAAAAACAATTTTATGGGTTGTCAAGATGCTTCAATTTCAGCGAAAGCCTAAACTCTTCCCATTCCCTGTGGCTTTGTTTTTATTCTGCATTACAAATGAACTGGATATGCTGGAGCTAAAAACAAACTCTTTGCAGAGACATTTCCAATCCAAAGACTTATAACGTATTTCACACATGAGGTGTGTATGCATGTCTTAATTTGTGAAGGCTAGAGGTGGATACTGGGTATTTTCCTCATTTGCTGTCTATCATATATACATTTTTAAAAGATTTACTTTGTACTATATTTGACCTTGTCTGTGTATCATCTTTTTAAAAACTAGAATCTCTTACTATGCTAAAAATTAATAATTATAAAAAGAGGGGCAGAATCAAGAAGGAGCCTCATCCTGAGTGAATGAAGTGAAACACCTTACTCATTTTAGGCAAGACACCTGGCTGGCAAAAAAGGAATTATCAAACCAAAGGTTTAGGAAGTGCTGTGTTATTCTTCGCAGAATTGGGAGTATTCTGTTCAAATTTATAAACTTGTATTTCTTTTACATACATTTAAGTAAATATGCTATTAGTATACTTATCAGGAAGAAGTTTCTAGTGAAATCAGGATGATTTTTCTAGATGCTGTTTCATCAGAAATCAATCCATCTATACAAAGAAAATCCACTCACTAGTGGATTTTATAACAGTTTTTTCCCTACAAACACTTCAGACAATGCCTGCCTTAAGTGTAACACTGAAGAAAAAGAGGGGAGAATTGAGAAAGAAGAATGAAAGATGAAACAGGGCTAAGAACACAATGAAGGGAAAGTGAATAAAATTGATATTTATATATGACAAGAATTACAAATCGTTTATAAAAAAAACTTCAAATTGTCTTATAGATCGTGTACTTAACGAAATAAACATCAAACAAGAGCAATCACTATCTTAGAGGAGTTTACAACAATTGAGAAACTTATCATGAATTAGTAAATATTATGTTTTTCATATGAGGTCTTAGTAGACTTTACCACCAAGAAATACATAATGCCATTGACATACAGATTCTCAGGAAGGGCAGCCATGAATGAGTCTAAAAGATGGTGAAGTTTATCGGGTAATTAAGGAAGAGAAAAAAATCTCAAATGAAAAAGGAACAAAGCAAAGAAATAGCAGTTTGAAAGGGCACAGATACTTACGTCCTAGAAACATATTAATTTCTACTAATTATATTTTACTTGTATACACAAGTAAAAGATCAGTAAATAAAGACTCATAAAACTATGGTTATTGACCTGGTTACAAAATAAACATTTGTCCTAGGTCATATTTCTGGTCTCACTTTTTTTTTTTTAATGTAAGAGTCATGACATGTTCCTTAAAAAATAAAATAAATTCATTTTATAACAATTTGCCTAAATATAAATATTTGCTTTTAAAATATCCAATTTTAACAACCAGTTTGATATTGACTTCTTTAATAAACTTCTGGATGGCCATGATTTATATATCATTCTAAGATTATTTTAAAGATACATGATATCCAAAGAAACCAAAACAAACACAAACCCTCTCAAAACTGCCTAATAATATATTAAGTAACAATTTCCTTAATTGGTAAATGTAAACACAGGATAATGAAATAGTGGTTTTTTTTCCCCACTGATTTAAAACTTTCTTTTCTTATTTTTTTAGACATAGTAGATTGTATTTACATGTTTGCTCATATAAATAAATACATATATGCATATATATCAATAATAATTGAGAGATAAGAATCTATAAATTTGAGAGTGGGGAGCATGGAAGGAGATTGAAAGAGGGGATTTGGAGGGGTTGATGCCAGAAAGGGAAGGGGAAGTGAAAATTGTATTTTAATTCAAATGTATCAAAAAATTTCAAGACAAAAAAATAGCAAAATGTTTATTTAAGATGTAAGCATATTTGATCTAAGTTGTCTTCATCTTCAATTTGAGTCTATTGTATAAAAATAAATGAGAATTATGACAAATAAAGATAGTGAGTAATTAAAGTTCACCAAAACATCTATTAATATTAGGATGAATAATAAGATTCATTAAAATGAACAGTGTCTGTATTCAAAGTTTTCATTTGAGTTCTGCTATATGCACTGATTTTCATTGGTATATGCTAAGCATTTTCTCAATTATATATATGCTTTTTTATCTAAATTTCTAGTTTGAGAGTCTATACTTGAAGAATTCATTCCTTTTCTGTGATTTGTGAGTTTCATGTATTTGTTTTGGTTCTAATCAAATTTATGTATTTTTCCTTTTAATGGTATTTTTATTTTGAAACGTCACATATTCTCAAAGATTTAAAATGTTCTTACTGACCACACTTAAAACTTTGATGGTTTTGTTTACACTGACCTATAGCTCTCTTTAAATCTTGTGTAAAATGACAGTTCTTCCATGGAAAGCCTGTCTTAAAGTTACACTTCATTTATTCCAAGAATGATGGCCACATCTCTTTCTACAAATTTCCCTACAAATTTTACAAATTTCATTGCAAAAGTAATCAGCAACAACATAGAAGTTAATCAAGTAATTCCCCCTTTGTTCTCTAGTCTTGTCACTTTTAGACATGCTATAGCATTATTTGAAAAATGTTTCATCCATCTTTACAATGGTGTATCATTTTCATGAATGCAAACAAAACCTTTTAGATTTGCCTTCTTACCAGAAAAATCATTCTTGATGTTTCAGAGTCAATGGATTCTTTTCATTTACATCCTAAAAATACTCTCTTAAAACTTTTAGTGTACTTTGACTGAAGGGTTGGAAAAGACAGACCAACAAATTCTTAAATTCAAAACAAGCAAAAAGATGACGACTATGGATGTTAAATATTAATACTACAGTGACTAATCTAGAAGTACAGATGCTTACTAAGTCCAATGCAAAATACAGTCACAAATTCCGATTTATTCATCCAACAATCAAACTACTGAGCTAAGTAATATGTAAGAACTAAGACATAAAAGGCACAGAGAACTGTATTTAAAATGATAGTCATCAGTTAGTAATGTGTGAATAATTTATAAGTAGAAACAAAGAATCCCCAAATAAACTGGGCTTATTCATTCAAGTTTCACTCATTTCATGGTTTTTATTAAAGGTATCAGATTCTGGCTCACTCCTTCACCACATCGACAAGATTCACTTTAAGAGATGAATGCATAAATAAAGTTAACACATTGTGGTGTCTATAAAGGCAAGAATAAATGGTAAGTGCTCAGAGAACACATGGAAATGGTACCTTATCTGGATGAAAAGGATCAAAAAAGAATTATCAGAATTCTGGGTGTTAAAGAATCAGTAACATTTATGAAAAATAATTCAGGAGGGTCTAGGGAGATAGCTCAGTGGATAAAGCACTTTCTGTGTTTCATTTGCCCACCAAAATGTTAGGTATACATCATGGTCCAGCAATAGGGCCAGAGCTCAAAAGTAGAGAGACAGGAGATTCCTAGAGCAACCTGGCTAGCTAGACTAGTACCTTGAGCTCTGGGACAACTCAAGATCCTGCCTCAAAGAATAAGGTGCAGAAATACCAAGAAGATTCTCAACCTCAACTTTGGGTTTCCATGTGTGTACATATACTCATGTGAGCATATACATATATACATAGGCACATTGTGAAAATGCTTGAGGAAAGATGAATATAGGGCTAAGTCAGTATAACAGGGAAAATATGCAAAGATACAGAGACACAGAGCATATTGCCTTTGGAGAACTGTAGGTTGCTCAACCTAAGGGCTTAAGTTTAGGATGCAAATTAGTAAATACTGAGAGTAAATGTTAGTGAAGTAAACAAATACCATGAAATGTCAATGTTACAGACCCACCTGAAAGCAATGAAATAAAGATAATTTTATGAAAATGTTTCAGAAGAGCATACAATTTCTATGTGTAAATCAGATATCTTTTTTAGGGTCTAACATTGCTCAGGTTGGTCTTGAACACTGCTTCCACTTCCTACTTGCTGATATTACAGGTATGTACTACCATGCCCAGTTTATGCCATGTTGGGAGTTGAATCGAGGGCTTTCTGCATACCAGGTAAGTATGGTACCAAGAAAACTCTATTCCCAGACCCACATAAACTTTTTTTTAAAAAGTCATGTATTTTTACCATAAATAAAATGTAAATACAACTACAACTGGGAATTCAAAACCTTATATATGGTTTTAGGTGGGTGGGAGAAAAAATGCTGGCTTAACTTACCATGCTAACATTTATGCTCCTTTCGAGCTGAATCTTTATGTGACAATACAGTCAAGCACACTGTGCTATTCTCTATATCCTCAATCAAAAATTCAAAACTATAACTTACAGTTAGGGCAACAAGATTCTAATAGTTTCAGTCAAGTATAGTAGACAAAGTAAGTTGTATTCTACCCAAACTAAGAAATCAAAGTCTGTTAAGCTGACAGTATTTAACTACAATTTATAAGCAAAAGTGCTGTTAGAAAACTCATAAATATATTCTTGTTGACTTCCTAATGTGGCATCACCCAAAGTAGGAATCTATAGGTAGAATAAAAAAGGAAAAAGCAATTGACCTCTAATAATAATCAAATGTCACCTAATACATACTAAACATCTATAAGAACAGATTTGATGAAATCATTAATTACAAATCAAGGCTAGGATGAGAAAACTAAAATTACAAAAGTTGGCTTGTATTCTTTGATATCAACATCAACAGCAGCATTCTACACTTTTCTTTCATAGACCATGCTGTGAAAAACTATGGCTGCATAGTTAAGGTAAATGTCATAAAACCAGCAATCTCCTAAAATGAATAAAATAGAAAATGTCAAATAAATACTTTGGATTTATGTCGTTTTCCTTTGGTCCAAGGTCTTATCCATGCTACATGTACTCTAACCACTGCATTCATTCGTAGACCCACATAAAATCTTCTGAATTGAACCTTACTTCCCCACAGTACATGATGCCCTATATTTAAGCAGAAGATGATACATAAATACTTACTTCACTGGTGCACTACGAATGCCTGTAACAAACTCTGGTAAATTCCAAAGATGATTCACTGTTAGTAACAGTTTTCTTTTTTTTTTTTTCTGTTACAAATTTTTGGTCACAGTAATATGAATATCAAAATACTATGCTTTAGAAAATGATTCTCAAACTATTCGTGTGCATCAGGTCCATATTGAGGGCTTCCCAAAATAGGGGCTGCAACTGTAACCTTCAATCCCAGATAGAGGATGAGGAGGGCTGTGAAATATTGTCTTCTGTGACATGATAAAGCTATTGCATTCAGGAACTCAGTACTGCTAAGGTTACCAACACAAGATCAAGTGAATCCGCATTGCAACATATATGGAGTTGGGGTGGGTGGTGTGCTCACAAGGCCCCACCCCAAGCTGAGAAGCTACTGCAAGTTCATAGCTTCAGGAAAATGGAGAATCATTTTTCTTCAGGGGGTGTGGCTGCTGGTAGGCTGTCCAGGTATGGCCTCATATCCATATGCATGTAGCACTAACTGGACTCTGTGAGTTTAAAAACCAAAAGACAAAGTAGGGAAGAACATGTTGGGAGTCTGGGGTGGATATGATCAAGATACACTGTATACATGTATAATATATGTCATATTTTTATATAGTTATATATAAGTATTTATTGTATAAAATATATAAATATATATTTATGTACTAGTATATATAAATAAAAGTATGCATTGGTATATTTTTGAAAGGAATGTTTATTGAAGTCCTTAGCTAAATCTTTATACATATAAAAACTTTCACACAAATGCACTTATCTAAGTGGCATTTGTATAGAGAAGAGAAATTCTAACACTGAATTTATGTATTTATTCTCAATTCGGCTGTAAGGTTTTAATATTTTTACTTATGTGAGATCTTTTTCCAAAAATGATGCCTTTTCACTAGAGGTCTTACTAGACAGTGACAATAACTGAAATTACTGTACTCTAAATAAAACTAAGGGTGAGCAACTACAATTCCCATATGTAAAAGCATCAGCGATAAAAGTTTAAAGTCATAGAATTTGGTTCAAAGAGTCAAATTATGAGGAAGAAAGCCTGTGGACTTCTATTTAATTATTTTGTCTCTATAAAGATATTTATTGAATGTAAGTATCTACCTGGATCCACTGTCTCTGATTTCTTTGCAAACACAGCAGATCTCATTCTCCAATCACCATTTCAGCTCTCAACACAATGGCTATCTAACAGGCCCTGGGAGACAAACCTCCAAGAATGTTTGAACACATTAAAAAGCAAAAGCAATCTGAGTATGGAATAAGTTCATAAAGACTTAGAGCACAGTCAGCAAGGACCTGATCAGAACAAAAAATCAGCAACTGGGTTTGCATTTCACAGCTTGTCTTTACCCACATGCAATATGCATAATGATTTGATGGGGAATGTTCTTCTGTAAATATGTTTCTCTTATTGGTTGATGAATAAAACACTGATTGGCCAGGCAGGATGATAGGTAAGACTAGGAGACAAGGAGGATTCTGGTAAGTACAGGCAGAGAGGAGTCATCATGTGATCCAAGGAAGTGGTGTAGCTGGGCAGAATCAGAGTATAAGCAGGAACAAACAGGAAATCTCTTCTCTTCTCTTCTCTCTAGATACAATGAGCAGTCACCATGTAGGACATGAGAGGAGTAACAGGTCCAGACCCTTTTTCTGGACCCTTTTTTACGGTAAGAGAAGACCACCACAAGGAAATACTTAGATTAACAAATATGGGTTAATACTTTAGACAGAGCTAGCCAGTAAGAAGTCATAGGCAGTGGTCAACATAATTAATATAGTGTCCATATGTTTCTTTGGGGGCAGAGAAGGGCAGCAGGACCTGCTGGGCCAGAAAACTCAGGTGACAATGACCCAAAGACTAAAAGAGACACAGGCTAATAATGAGTACATATAATTAATACCAACTCCCAGCTAGAAAACTTTTTCTATAAATGTCCAGATAATAAACAGTTTAGGTTTCATTGCTATATACACTAATATTATCCTCTGAATTTGCTCCCCATTCTCCAACAATGAAAATGAAAAATCATTCTTGGCCTGGAAGTCATCAAGATCAAAAGGGGATAGAGGGCCCACATTTGTCCCACTAGACAGTTTGCCAACTCCTATTAAAACCAAGCAAGTTAAAAAAAAAAAAAAAAGAAAGAAACACCAATATATTTAGCAAGGCAGTTACTACAAGGATTGCTAGGGAGACGAGAACCAAAATTAATTACTCATATAAAAGCTAAATTTACTTGTGTTTGGGAATTAATTCCATTTTATCTATATTTTTAACTTAAAAATTAAGCATTCATTTGAATACATGCTTCCAGTAAACTGGTAATCCGTTTATCACTTCATAAACAAAGAGACAGGCTATTCATAACCTGGGTTTTCTGCACTTATTTCTATTAAAATAAAAATCCATATATAAAACTAAAGATAGACAGATAGATAGAGGATAGATAAATTATATGAAAAGCCAACAAAATACAAACTAAGTAAAGCTAAAAGCAAGTTGGAAATACTCCCTGAGTACATTAAGTTGAAGTCTTATCTAACTGCTCTTAAACTTTCACATCCAGGTAGACAAATGAAGGAATAGGAGCATGCATCAGACAACACAGCAAGGGTTAATTGTTTTTTTAAGTAATCAACTTTCCTTCTAATCAGTTTGTAGCCTTGGACATAGTCATCCACCTAGCTGATTTCTATTGAACCATCGTTGTTGGGGGTTAGAAGTGAACAGAATGTGAAAATGAAGAGGAAAAAGAATTTCTCTCTGCAGAAGAGACTTCCAGCTGATCCTACAAATAAGTAGAAATTTCTGGAGCTGACACTTTACAATGCACAACTCCAAATACAGACTTCCCTACTTATTACAGCAAGGCCATCTAAGGAAGCCTTTAAAATATACTCTGATCCAAATAACAGGGGGTACACATCAGAATAAGAATGTGCTCATGGAAAATATGTATTTGTTATTGTAAGATACAATACTCTCTAAGTATCAACTAGGCCAAGTTGACTGGTAGTGTTGCCCATGTAAATATATCCTTACTGATTTTCTGTCTGCTTGTTCTATTTCTATAAGAAGGGTGATGAAGTTTTTAGCTATCATAGCAGGTCTAGCTACTTCTCTTTTCCTCACAATATTTTACCTCATGTATTAGACACTGTGGTCAAGTATAACCTGTAAAGGCTCAGTGTGTCATAATATAGTTACTCCTGTAGTATTTTGCAATGCTCTTTCACCTCTGTTGAATCTGTTTCTTGATAAATGGGGAGTAAGTCTGATACAGAAAGAAAGCTCACTATATAGCATAGGATCTGCCCTGCTAGATCCATACAAACAAAGAACAATGAGGGCTGGAGGAGTGCTGAACATTTTCCTGTGATAGACCAGTTACTACTAGAGCTATTATAGCAAAATGATTAGGAATAAAACCAAAAAGCCTGGGTTTGACCTCTCCACACCTAGTACTCACAGCTATATAAATTTGAGACAACAACCTAGCCAACTACTCTTCTGTATTTGCCTCTCTACTTCTACAAAATGGAAATGATGCATTTATTCATAGTTCTGTTACAGTAATTAAATGAGTAGTTTACACAGCATGTAGGATGTTACCTGATATACAGTAATACATTAATAGCTACAGTTTCCGGTTTGCCATTCCTACTGTAACAAATGTTAAAATAATCAAGATGCTGGGATAAAAAGGAGAATCTAACATTGGTTCTTGCATCATTTCCTATTGTAACTCAGCGCCAGTGGATGAAATATAGCACAAAGACTTTGAGAAAAGCTTCACAAAATTATCAGCTGTGGTTCCAGTATGAAAAGAATTATAAACAATGTTCTGTGTCTATGTACTGGTAGACTTAGTGTTATAAAACAAAACTTATAAGGCGTTGGTAAAAATGGATTATTATATTTTACATACAAATAATGCAAGTTTGCTCCTTTTAAAAAATGATTTTGCTCATTTCTATATCAGGCCTAGTGAGACAGGGACTAATAATTAACACTCAAAACTTCTACAGACCTGGTTCATAGAATAAAAACATCTGTTACCAAGTCCAGTGACTACCTAAGTTGGACCCGCCCAGGAGGAACCACATGGTAAAAGAGAGAGAACCAATTCTCACAAATTGTCCTCTGATCTCCACAGGAAAGGACTGGCCTATCCATGCCTACACACATATATGTATATATGCACAAAACATAAAATTTCATTTTTAAAAGGCAAAGAAGCCCAGAAATAACACACTTCCAACAAAGGAAACTATCTATAGCCTTCAAAGTATTTTTTATAGGCAATGTCTGGCATACAACTAAAAACAGATATGCAAAGTTACTGAGTAATCAAACGAAGAGATAACAGAAGTAAATCAAAAGGTGAGCTAGAAATAAGCAAAAAGTCAGGACTACAGGAGGACAATTATTGAAAAATTAGAACATGATGGATAGTTTTATTAATTATTATTTTGTGTATGAATGTTTTACCTGCATGTATGCCTGCATGTGTACATGGTACCCAGACAGACCAGGAGAAGGCATGGGAACCCCTGGAACCAGAGTTACAGAAGGCTGTGAGCTGCCATGTAGGTGCTGGGTATTCAAACTGGAACAATAGTCAGTTCTCTTACCCATGAATCCATCTCTTCAACCCCAAAGACAGACTTTTAAAAGAAAATTAGAATTTCCAAAGAAGTTTGAAATTTTTGAAGAAAATCAACTTGATATTGTAGAATCAAAATACCAACAGAATATATGAGTTTAAAACAGAATGCAAAGATATGCTGGAAGACAGCTCAATTGAAAATACACAAAATAAAGAGTAAAGAGAAATTAAATTAGTAAAGGTGCATAAAATGTATGTAACACTATACAAGGAAGTTTTATAATACATGCATTTTCAGTTCCAAAAGGAGAAGAAAGCATGGCTCTAGAGCCACACTTAAGTTTTTAAAATTAAATCTTAAAGATGTCAACTCCCATATTTAAGAAGTTTAGCAAAATTCAAGCTGGATAAAAGCAAATCAAGTACTACCAAGGCACATCACAGTCAACTGATTAACATCAAAGACAAAGAAAAATGTAAATGCAGCTGAAGAAAAAGGTTCACTGTGATAACTACAGAATTCTCAACCAAGTGTGATGATGATTAGAAATCTTGACTGGAATAAACCCACAGAAATGTTCTCAGGCAGGGAAGTATTTTTGCTTAGGAAAAATAAGACATCTTAGTAGTATAAGGAATAATAAAACTATTATTAAGTATAACATATGTAGAATGCTATTAAAAATTATTCCCAATCAAATTCTGTACTTTTTCTTAAAAAGTAACTTTCAAAAATAAAACAGAAAAAATGAGAAAATCTGAAATTAATTTATGGTCCTTAAAACATGTATCATAAAAATACTAGAAGATACACTTCAAGCTGAGGGAAATTATTCAAAAACTAAACTACGAAAAACTAGTGAACTTAGAAGGGGAAAAAAATGTGGTCAATTGATAATGTATTTTTTTAACTGTTTAAAAATTTCATAATGCATATAATGTGTCTTGATATGGCATTTTAAAAGGTAACAATACAATAACAGTCTATAACATACTACAACAAAGGCATCCAAATGGATGAGGTTTTAAAAGTTTGAAAATTACAAGATTTTTTAGGACTTCCAGAGCAATGCAAAAATAATAAAGATAAATGATAATGAAAGGATTGTAATTTATTATATGTGAGATGTGTGCTGTATATGTGTGTGATACATGCATACGAGCATGCAGACGGTAGATAATCAGGTATCTATGACTCCCCTACCTTATTCCCTTAAGACAGGACCTCTCACTAAACCAATATTCTGTTTTGGCTAGGCCAGTTCCTCAGGGAGCTCTTGGGATCCTCCTGTCTCTGTCACACAATGCTGAAGTGACAAGCCCATATAGCAATGCATAAATTTTCATGGGTGCTAGAGATACAAGCACTCTTATCCACTGGTAACCATTAAAAGTTGGCATCACCTGCTTGAAGAGAGGGCTCAGTGGCTCAGAGCAGTGGCTTCTTTTCCAGAGGAGCTGGGGTTTGATTCCTAGCACCCTATGGCAGTTCGTAACATCCACAATACCAGTTTCAGAGAATATGACACCTTCTTCTGGCCAAGACCAGGTTAGCACATGGTGCACAGACATACATGTAGTCAACACACCCATTCCATAAAATAATTTTAATTTGATATAACTTACTGTAAAAACAGAAAAATAAAAGCCTATATAATCCAACAGACAAAAATAAGAGATGAGACAAACAGGGAAGAAATTTAGCAAGATAAAAGAAAATGTAAACCTGGTAACAGCATTACATATAAATGGCTAAAACAATTCAGTAAGGTAGGAGTCGTTGGTCAGAGGGAAAAATGATGCACTGCTATCCTCTTTAAAAGAAACACTTCAGGGGCTGGAGAGATGGCTCAGCGGTTAAGAGCACTGACTGTTCTTCCAGAGGTCCTGAGTTCAATTCCCAGCAACCACATGGTGGCTCACAACCACCTTGAATGAGATCTGGTGCCCTCTTCTGGCATGCAGGCAGAAGACATAAAAAATAAATAAATCTTTAAAAAAAAAAAAAAAAACTTCAAATATTTAAATCTGTGTCTAAATATAAGGATACATGTCAATTAAGGTTAAAAACACTAACCAAACACATACAAATACTAGCCAAAATAAACCTGATATAAGCATATTAAATTAATTAATTTTATAGCCAAAAAGGTTTTGCTAAAATAAGGACAAGATCTCATAAGCTAATGGGGATCGTGGGTGGAGGGGAGAGGGAGTTAGAAGAAAGAGAAGGGGAGAAGGGGAGGGGAGAGGAGGACATGAGGGAGCAGGAAGATCTAGTCAGGGGAGGAACGGATGAGAGCAAGAAAAGGGATACCACCATAGAGGGAGCCATTATAGGTTTAAAGAGAATTCTGTCACTGTCCAGAGACCTACAAGGTTGACCCCAACTAACAATCTAAGCAATAATCAAGAGGCTACCTTAAAAGCCCTTCTCTGATAATGAGACTGATGACTACCTTATATGCCATCCTAGAGCCCTCATCCAGTAGCTGATGGAAGCAGATGCAGACACCCACAACTAAACACTGAGCTGAACTCTGGAATCCAGTTGCAGAGAGGGAGAAGTGATGAGCAAAGGGGTCAAGACCAGGCTGGGGAAACCTACAGAAACAACTGACCTGAACAAGGGGTTGCTCATGGACCCCAGACTGATATCTGGGAAACCAGCATAGAACTGTTCCAGACTCCCTGAAGGAGGAAGTCAGTTTGGAGGTCCGGACAATCTATGGGGCCACTGATAGTGGATCAGTATTTACCCCTAGTACACAAATGAACTTTGGGAGCCCTCTCCACATAGAGGGATACTCTCTCAGCCTAGACACACTGGGGAGGGTCTAGGCCCTGCTCCAAATGATATGACAGACATTGAAGATTTCCCCCATGGAGGGCCTCACCCTTCCTGGGGAGAAGAAAGGAGTTGGAATTGGGGCTTAGGTGGGGAGCAGGGGAGGAGGGGAGGGAGAGGGAACTGAGACTGACATGTAAAAGCAGCTTTGTTTCTAATTTAAATAAAAAAAATAAATTACAAAAATATATGTATTGAAGGGATGAAAATACAAGCCAAAGACTGGGAGAACATACTTGAAAATAATATCTAACTTTAAAAAAGTATTTACAGACAGGAACACTAAAAAACCTATTTAACTAAAAAACAGGTTTTTAAGGAAGGAACAGGGACTTGAATAGGAACTTCACAAAATCTACAATAACAAAGGGATACAGATGAATTATGGTGATAATCAACATTTTCATTATATTTACTAGTGATGGCTTCAGGTGTGATAGTTTTAATTGTCAACTTGACACAGTCTAATCATCTGGGAAGAGTCTCAATGAGAGGTTGTCTAAATCAGTTTTTCCTGTGGATGTGCCTTGGTTGATTGCATGAACTGAAGTAAGTGGATATGCCCATTGTGGTAGCACTATTCCCCAGGTTTATGATCCTAGACTATCTAAGAATAGGAAAAGTGAGCTGACCACAGGAATGCATGCATTAATTCACTGCTCTCTGCTCTTGACTCCATGTGGATGTAATGTGCCTAGCTTCTTCACATTTCTGCCATGTTGATAACCTTGCAATCATACATTATCAGCTTAAAATGTAATCTCAATAAACTTGTTGTCCCTTAAAAAAAAAAAGAAAAGAAACCTTTGAAAAGGGGTTAATTCACAGAAAACAAGATAGTACGGAGTTAGTATTCAACACACAAAACAGCTTGAAGAGATGAATGGAAAAACCAGAACCGATAGGAGACAGCAAGCATACTTTGTTCTTAGACAACAAAACAAGCATCTAAATATTTTACATTTGCATAAACTCAAGACAATCTGACCAGCATAATCAACTACCTAACAAACAACATGCTATATAAGATTAGAACCAATATCAGTAGACCACACGTTTTTCTTAAGCATTCACCAACAAAAGGCAGTTACTAAGCCACAAAGTAAAATTCAAACTAAAATAATACAGAATATAATTTCATTTGGCTAGAAAATAAGCAAAAATAATAATAAAGATAAGTAACAGCACAACATTCAAATTAAATAAAATTTTATAAATATGGTCAGATCAAAATATAACAGATCAAACAAAAAAATTGAAAATATGTTCGCTCATTGGATAACAATGAAAAGTTGACATTGTCAAAAAATATAGAACACAAATTAATTTAAAGGGAAGCTTTTCAGGTATACACAGGTTGACCATTCCTAATCCAAAATGTGAAATCCAAAACACAACAAAACCTAAAAATTTTAAAAGCTTTATCACTCTAAAAGTTTCAGATTTCAAAGCATTTCAGATTTCATATTCTTGGATCAGGACATTCAGCTGGTAAACTTGATGGAAATATTAAAAAAGAAAAGTTCAAATCTGAGTTTCTGATCCCAAGCATTTCAAATAAGGGGCATTCAGTCTATATTACAAAAGAAGCAACTGTTAAAATCAGTGATATGAACTTGCTAAGAAATCTTAGAACAGCAAAATAAATCCCAAAGAAAGTGTAAGAAAGTAAGTATCAAACTAACAGTAGAAATCAATAAAACAGAAAGCAAATATATGACAGAGGAAAAAAATACAGAATATAGAAATATATACCTGAGAGCCTTCCAATACTACCACATCTTTAACTTGTGCTAGCTACCTAGATAGAGAAGAAACCCAGAATGGAACAAGATTTTGGCCAAACACGTAAATCATCCTGGATTCCCTAACCAAGAGTCAAAGATGTTTGCAGCCATAACCTTACACACAACTAGTGAACTAGCCTAAATTTGAAAAAAAAATCAAGAGTAAATAGCTATTTTAAAATGTGCTATTTCTTTGTCTAAATTTATCACATATCAAGAAAACTGCAAATTGTATTTGGAAAGTTAGGTAACTGCTTTTAAAAATTATTGTTCTGAATCTTAAAAACTGTCATTTCAGGCTTTTGTTTTCCAACTTCAATTTATATGCCTTTATCACAAAGAAATTACCTACTATTACATTTATCTGAATTAACAGATATCAAACTGAGCACAAAAATACTAGCTCAATTATAGTAAGGAAAAAAGTCTAAATGCTAACAAGCATGTCCATCATTCATGTCTTAGCTTTAAAATAAAACCCCTGTGGATGGTGTACAAACAGCATTACTAGTAGAATCTAGAGAACAGCCTGGGGAGACATACTTCCCTAATGAAGGAAAATAACCATGCATTTATTTTTACTGAGTTAATATGCTTATTTATAAAAATGTTCTAGATTGTATTTACATTTATTATATCAGCTTTTAAAAACTATTTTGTAATTTGAATGCAGTTGTTAGGAATTCAATTTCTATGTACAAAAATATAAAGAAAGTGTCTTAAGAGACCATATGAGGGACTGGAGAGATGGCTTATACTTAAGAACAGGTTCTGAACTTGCCTTTGAGTTAGTTCCCAGCAAAGACATCAGATGGCTTACAATCAGCTCAGCTCCAGGAAAAGTGAGCTGAGCACAGGAATGCATGCATCAAGTCATTGCTCTCTACTCTTGACTCTGGATGTAATGTGACCAGCTTCTTCACATTTCTGCCATGTTGATAACCTTGCAATCATACATTATCACCTTAAAATGTAATCTGAATAAACTCTTTGTCCCTTAAAAAAAGATCTGATTCCCTCTTCTGCACTCCATGCTACTTATGAGCACAAATCGACACACAGACACATATACACATAATTTTCAATACAATTAATTTTTTATAAAAATTAGTATTAAAAGATACTATGATTTTCTGAAGAACTCATACAAATAACATGATGGGGGAAGTCCCTCTGTGTAAATGTTTCTTTTATTGGCTAATGAATAAAACACTGATTGGCTGATTGGCCAGGCAGGAAGTGACATAGCTGAGCAGAATCAGAAAATAAGCAGGGACAAATAGGAAATCGCTCTCTCCTCTTCACTGCCAACACGCCAGAGGAGTAAGAGGTCCCTGGACCCTTTCCTTGGTAAGATAAGACCACATGGAAATACTTACAATAGTAGTTATGGTTTAATAATTAAGACAGAGCTAGCCAATAAGAAGCCCAAGCCAACTGACCAACAGTTTCATAATTAATACAGCCTCTGTGTGTTTATTTGGGATTGAGGCGGATGTGGGACCCTGCAGGGGCAGAGAATTTCACATTACAATAACACATTTTCTTTCATACAGCAAAAACAAGATACTTTGTGGTAAGAAAAAAGGAAAACAGAAATAACAGTACTATAGATGGAACATGGAGAAAATTCAGTGATTATTCAGGAGCCTAAATTATAAAAGGGAAAAGAGATCTTCTCAGGATGGGAAGTCTCTCCTGAGACTTTTAAATAAAATTTTCTGGGTCATTGCTTTTTCTGTTTTCAGCTTAGGAAGATAAGAGTTCGGACTGTGTAGCCATACTGCCAGAATTCAAAGAAGGTTCTACCATTTGTTAACGTATAATCTTGGGCAAACTAAATTATTTAACATTTTTTAAGATTCTTCATCTGTAAAATGACTGAAAACAGTACTAGAATCTCATAAAGATATCTAGAAATTCAGTAAAACACGCTGTCTGGCCCATGACAAATTGGCACATATGACAAATTCCCAATAAATGATAGTTACTATTAGCAAGGCCTAAATCAAGAATAATGAATCACATATAATTTCAGTTCAAAGACCACAACTTTCATAACCCTCCCTGATGAACTTCCAGTAAAATGATTTAATCCAACAAAGTATCGCCCACTTCTTGTCCCTGACTTAGTTCCTTGCTGAATAATCCTATTGTGACAATTACCACCATCACAACTCACACCGAGGATATGGCTTCATTTGTTTTTGTAAAAGTGTTAACATACAACATTATCATCCATAGACATTTAAAGATAAAACTGATGGTGAGTTACACAATATACCATATGAAACATCTGAGTTCTAAAAGCAGTGTGAAATGCAATGGATGCAAACAGTGGTGTGGGAGAGCCAGAAGGCATCCTCTCTAATGCTCCACTTTCCATTCATGAATTATGTTCCTCAAAAAGTAATATATTCAGCTGTATCTTAATACCACTTGCTGGTAGTGCCAATTACCACATCTAATGTCAAAGTCTTCATATCTGCATGTCTAGCCCTGCAGTTTTTTAAAGTGACAGTAAGCACTGTACACATGATCATTCTTAGATATGAAGTAAGAGAATCCAAAGTTGTCAGACAACTTGTAAACTCAGTAACTGCAAGTTAAAGGTATCTAGAAATAGATATCATTGTTTATGTTTTCCATTTAAATCAGACTTTGGCTTTCCAAACAACTGATGACTTTGAACAGTTATGCCACAATTTTTAGTAGACTAGAAATATGGCAATAATTACCCACATTCCAGATGCACTGTTCTATTTAACAATGAATTTTTGCTTTTCATCATAAGAATTTAAGAGTAACTAAGCCTTTCAAAATTTATGTCTCTGTTGTAGTCCATAGAATAAAAAAATTTAATGAGCACTAATCCAAATCACATAAAGTTTGTGTTCGTCTAAACATAATTGTAAATGCAACATAAGCATATAAATGCCACTGCTTCTATATACTGATTCATATGCAAAATAAGATTGCAACTATGTAAACCTATATTGACTATATAGATGTATCACTGACTTTTAAAAAGTCTGCTACAATACTTAAAATTTTACAAAGACAGTTTGTAGAAATTATATTTTTCAACAGCAGACTGAGACCCTATACCTAAAGGTCAAGCACAGTATTTCATCAAATCCTTGAGTATTTCAAACCTACCGGAGAGACTCAGCCATTCTCCTCAAGTCTTCATTTTGTTGTTTTAAGCGCTCCAGCTTTGCAAGAATCTTGGAGAGTTCTCTGCTAGAATGGTCAGGGTGGTCATTATCTCGAACCAAATGACCACCTATATAAAACAATAAGGTCCCCCAGGCAAAAAGAATGAGCATAATCCAACGCCAGGAACCAGTCCATGCCCGCATTTTCAGAGTTTCAACTCCCTTCTGTCTTCTCGGAGCTCAAAGAATTGGAAACATTGTACTCTGGTTTTAGTTAGCCACACAGGAAAATAAGTTTCTGTTGTTTCAACACATGATGCTTCAGACAAAATTAGTCTCTCTGGTATACTGTGATGACTCTTACAAAAAGATCTTCCTGGTGATACAAGGAGGCAGCTTTCTTGTCCTGTGCTTCCTGGGCTCTACATGCTGTGGAAAGAGTAAGAAACACCCTGAGTTGTTTGAGATATAGAATACAACGTAAGTTGACTTTCATGGTATCTTTGGCCAGGAGGCTGAAAGACAATTAGCTACCCAGTATCAGGTAAAAAGTAAACACTTTAAGTCAACCACACACGTTAGGGTTCTACCTGATAACAAATGGTTCACTCCAATACTGGAAGTCTAATTCTATCTTTCTTGAATTGTTGTGTAATACCTCTTTTATAGGGATTAAAAGATTATATCTTTGAATAATTAACCAATTCGGCTATGTACTTCAGGCTAATATGTTCATTATCTAAAAGCAAAACAAGTTCTCAGTATAAGTGAATTCATTTCTACAAATTCTCATCACTCCATCTCGCTGTCATCTCACTACTTAACTTGCAACCTGTCATTTTTAGAGGACATATTCTCAAACTGACTTGAACCTTAGAGAAGCAAAGGTTATCATAACCATCAACCAATTGGCAACCACACCAAACATCAAAAGGTTCAAATGGATCAAACCAGACCATTATTTTTTCAAATATATTTAAAAACACTAATAATTACAGGTGGATATGATGTAAATATATTATATACATATATGGAAATGTCACGATAAAATCCATTTTTCTATATGAACTAATAAAAATTCCAAAAGAAGGCTAACAACAGTTAAACCCTTAGGGTGGCTATGTATTTTAAACTCCAAATGTTCGTTCTTTATCAGCTTTAATTATGTGTTTTGTTTGCCATTTCTCAATCAGTATGCTTAGGATTCTCTTAGAAATAAAATTATCTCCTCCCACAAAGAACATATATGAAAATGTAACTTAAAGTGACTGGGCAACTCTAAAGCTATGGAAGAAAAGTCATATATTATAGAATAAAATTATATAGTTACTGTAAAGGCAGGTTGGTTAAAACATTTACATATACAAGGCTATATACTTTGACCACATGGCCACAAATTAAATTATCATTAAGAGATTAAATAGAAAAGCTGAAGAAAGGGGATTCCAAAAAATCAGAGTTTTTTTTCTATTACTGAACCTTAATTTTTATTGACTTTAAATGCACAAAAACCCAAAGAAAAGAAATTCTCTACAAAAGAATGTACCAGAAACACCATTTATTCTGATTTCTGCTAAAATATAGAATGGGGGAGGGGTATACTCACTGACTATTATTTGAAAGCAAAATTCAAAAAGCACTAATCCCAAGGAATATTTAATGTCTTGTCTACTACTTTAATAAATAGTTTTACGTTTACAAAGTATACTTTTTGTTGTTGTTAAACTCTACTGTTTACCTTCTCCCTTTCTCAAAACCCTGTGCCTATAAATCTGATATCCCCATCTATCATTCAAATAAAGACTAAAGTCTGTTTAATGGTTCAAGTTGTTTACCACTCTGGAGGTGGTGGGATCTGAGAGAATGAAGCCAATAATTGAAGTGGACTGAAGTCTCATACAATAGCCAACTTTATTCATAGCATCAGACAATTTATACTCTGAGAGTTAAGAGTCACACAAGTATAAAATCATAAGGACAAGCTGCATGTGGCAAAAAAAAAATATGTTTTTCTATAAAGACATAGAAACAAGTAACAGTTTCCCTAGACTATTATGGACAACAAAACTTTCAAAAAAGAATAATTTACGAAAAAATGTATAACAAAATAGGCTGAAAATTTTTACTTACAATTATAATGTAAATTATCACAATATTCAAAAATATGATTTTACGCCGGGCGGTGGTGGTGCACACCTTTAATCCCAGCACTCAGGTGGCAGAGGCAGGTGGTTCTCTGTGAGTTCGAGACCAGCCTGGTCTAGAAGAGCTAGTTCCAGGTCAGCCTCCAAAGCCACAGAGAAACCCTGTCTCGAAAAAAAACAAAAAAAAAGGAAAGAAAGAAAAAAAAGAAAGAAAGAAAAACAGAAAAAAGAATATGATTTTAACAGTCAAAGTTTGCAGAAACATATACTTTGTTATAGAAATAACACTGTAATTTGATAAATCAGTATTCAAAATATTCCAGTTGTTAAATTACTATACTCACAGCAAGACTGAGACTATATAAACTATAAAGGCTTAAATTGTAATAAAAGTAAAACATGATCATGCTCTTAATTATTAATATGACCTTAACTCTGTTTTTTGAGAGATTGTTCCTCAGAATTCTATAGAGTTCTTAACAAGTATTTTTAAATGGTATCAACAACAGCAAGCCAAGTTGAAAAATGAATATTTTCTATGTGGTTTTTTTATCATGATTTAAAAGAGTATGTTTTGAACTTTTCCCCCATCTGCTAACCACAGTGAAAGCCTAGTTGTTTTCTTGTCATGTTGGAACCATGACTGTCAAAATATCAACACTGTAATTTTGGTCATTTCGTTTGCTGCTGTCTCCCAAGCACTTAGCGCAGTATTTGGCATTTAGTAATCACTATGAAAACTTGCGAACAAGTGAATGTATGTAGGACTGTGTCACACATGATATAGAAAGAGACTGAGCACATCAGCTATAACTACATTTATGTCAAACTTTAGACAGCAAATTTGAAATCAGATAGCACTATTTTAAGCAAAATAGATCAAAAATAAAATCATTTGTAAACTTAAGGACTTACTATTGTCAATGCATTACCTTACAATATACTGATATTTTCTCAAAGTGGCTTGTTCTCTTTTCAAACATTTATGATCTTATTCCTATTTAGAATCTCATAATACTTTTCTTCTGCAGAATAGTAAATAGATCAAAATATGGCGGGCTCCCTCCTGCCAGTGCATTTGATTAATAATTCTGGATTTTAAAGGGATAGAGGTATTTAAATGATTTATTTCTTCTGCTACCTAGGAAACTAGGATATTTTTACTTTTGTTTCTTCAACAACAAAACTACCACAAGTAATTTTTAACTAAAGTATTTGCCTTGATCTTGGAGCTACAGTGCAGTATAAGTGAGACCAGGAATTTGAGAAGAACTGTCCTAAATAAGGTTAATTATATGTAAAGCATTACCTGTATTGCTTGGCAAAGAAGAGGTACTCAATAAAACATAATTTTATCTTAATGTTGACAAGGTGTAGAGATTAAAATTGTATCTGCTATAATATATAGTTAAGACCAGTTGAGTCTGCATCATGCTATATTATGGCTAGGTAACCTCACTAGGTGCCAATTTCTTTATCTGTAAAATGGGAACAACACTTGTCTTTTATAGGGACCACTGAAGAAAATGAGTATGCTTTGATCAGGTTATCCTGCTCTGAGTTACTATTTAGTAAAGGCCTCCTAAGTGGAAGGATGAAATCATTAGAAGGCTTATTTACTTTTTTCTTTTGTTTCTCTCCACCATTGCAATCTTACCAACCCTTTGCTTTATATTTGAAGAGTTTTCCTAAAATATTTTTTGTAAGCCCATATCTATCTTTAAGCTGTATCCTCAGACCTCTTTAAAACAAGGAAAATGAAACCTATATGCATTTCTCCAGTGTTGCTACACTCCCAAAAAGGGAAATTTCAGGAAAAATAGACAACAAATTTGAAATAAGTGTACTTTTAAAAAGCTGGGTGGTGGTGGCACACACCTTTAATCCCAGCACTCAAGAGGCAGAGGCAAGTGGATCTCTGTGAGTTCGAGGACAGCCTGTTCTAGTTCCAGGACAGCTAGAGCTATACAGAGAAACTCCATCTTGTGTATGTGTGTATGTGTGTGTGTGGGGGGGGTGTACATTTCAGTAAGGCCATGCTTCATAGTTCAGATATAAACATAGAATCTCCAATGATTGGGGAGGGGGGTATCTTAGTCACTGTTCTATTACTGTGAAGAGGTACCATGACAAAGGCAATTCTTTTGTTTTCTCTCTTTTTTTAATTTTATTTTAATTAGAAAGAAAAATATTTTACATGTCAATCCCAGGTCCCTTTCCTCCTCCCCTGCCCTCCCCCCAATTAACACCCTACCTATCCTATACCCTTTCTGTTCCCAAGGGAGGGTAAGGCATTCCACAGGAGGTCTTCAAAGTCTGTCTTATTCTTTGGGATAGGGCCTAGGCCAACCCCCTTGTGTCTAGGCTCAAGGAGTATCCCTCCATGTGGGATGGGCTCCTAAAGTCCATTCCTATGCTAGGGATAAGTACTGATCCACTACAAGAAGTCCCATAGATTTCCAAGGTCTCCTCACTGACACCCACATTCAGGGGGTAAGAAAACATTTAACTTGGGACTTGCTTATAGTTTCAGAGGCCTTATAGTCCATTATCACCATGGCAGGGAGCATGGCTGCATTCACGGCACTGGAGCAATAGCTCAAAGCTACAACCTGGTTTGTAGGCCAAGAGGGAGGACAGACACTTGGTCTGGAATGAGTTTTTGAAACCTCGAAGACCATCCCCAGTGACACCTGTCCTACAAAGAGGCCACACTTCCCAATCCTTTTCAAATAGTGCCCCTACTCCCTGATGACTAAACACTCAGATATCTGAACTTACAGGGGCCAGTCTTAGTCAAACCACCACAGCAGTTGTGCACACCCATGCATGTGTGGAGGCCAGAGGTCAACCATTGATGTCTTCTTTGATTGTTCTCTGCACTAGTTACTTTCTTGCCAACATGGCACAAACAAGAGTCATCTGGGAATAGGGAATTTGAATTGAGAGAATACCTCCATCAGACTGGCCTGTAGGCAAGTGGTCCTAGGGTATATGCAAGAAAGCAGGCTGAGTAATAGGCTCTACTTCAATTCCTATCTCCAAGTGCCTGACTTGGCTATTCTCAGTAATGGACTGTAAGCTGGAAAATGAAATAAACCATTCTTCCCTAAGTTACTTTTGGTCATGGTGTTTATCACAGCAACAGAATGCAAACTAAGATATTCGTTGTCTTTTTATTTTTGAGACAAGGTCTCTCACTGAATCTAGATCTTCAATCGGCTAGACAAACTAGCCATGCTTCCCACAGTGACAGCCATGGACTCACCCTCTAAAACTGTGAGCCCTAAGGAACTCTTATTTAAGTGGTCTTGGCCATTGTGTTGATGGGGGATGTCCTTCTGTATGTATGTTTCTCTTACTGGTTGATGAATAAAACATTGATTGGCCAGTAGCCAGGCAGGAAGTATAGGCAGGGCTAAGGGATGAGGAGAATTCTGGGGAAAGGCAGAGAGAAATCTCAGGGGAGAGATGCCATGTAGTTACAAGTTAGATACAATGCGACAGATGTTCTCTGGTAAGATAAGGCCATGAAGAAATACATAGATTAATAGCTATGGGTTAATAATTAAGAGAGAGCTAGCCAGTAAGAAGCCTGAGCCATTGGCCAAACAGTTTATAATTAATATAAGCCTCTGTGATTTATTTGGGGCTAAACAGCAGTGGGACCAGGCAGAACCGAAACACCGTCTACAGTGTCTCTTCACAGCAATAGAAAAGTAACTAAGACAAGCCCTATGATGAGCAAAACCTTGACAATATCTAAGTGGTAGCAGGCTAATATAGCTGGTTTTTAATGAGCAATGGAAAGATACTATTAACTGGAGTTTATAAAATGCTTTACAATGTTTGAAAAACATTTATGCATATTATCACATAATGCTCACAATTACTTGAGTCTATGGAATATCATTCCAATTTTATAGTTGGGTAAGCTTTCTATATATTTTATCACCCATGACTAATTTGAGAAGTTTGCTCTTCACAGTACGTTACCAATCAATTATATATACATGCAAGTATATATGTATACGTCCAACTCAATTAGAATTATAAATGTACACATTTCACTTCCATTTACTAATAGTATCACTTGTTTTGTGTGTACATAAGTATAAGGAGGCTACCAACTAATAATGGTCATCTTCCTCAGTCATTCTCCACCTTATTTTATGTATATGTAGATTTGTGTTGTGTGTGTGTGCTTGTGCATATGTGTGTTTGTGCATGAGTGTGTACATGTGCATGTATGCACTTGCCTATCCAGGCATTTGTGAGGCTAGGGGATGACCAGGATGTCTCCCTCAATCTCCACCAATTCTCTGCCTTATTTTTTGAGACAGGATTTTTAATGTAACCTTAATTTGGCATTTTGGCTACACTGGCTACTGGAGAATCCCTGAGATCTGCCAGTTTCTGCACCCCAGTGCTCTGGTTATAGCCATTCAAGAAACACTTTGATTTTTACATGCATGCTAAGGATATGAACTCAGGTCCTAATGCCTACACAGTAAGCACCTGACCCAGTGAGCCATCTCTTCAACCATAGGAGTACCACTTTAAACTGCTTTCATTTGAAGCCAAAGGTAAAAACAACCAGTTCAGACTATTATAAGTTAATTACATCAGTAAATAAAACCTGTTATATTATTGCATATAACTATTTAAAAAAACTCCTTGTAGAAATCACATTAATTGTAATTAAATGTACTTCATAACTAGGCCAATTAATTTTTTAGATATTAGCAATATTGATGAATTAAGAGAATATTCTGTACATACATATCAAGGATAACTAAAATTTTTAAGTCATATGTGCATATATTGTTACTTTACCAACAAGAAATGTGAAAATGTGATTACTAGTTAGGGTTTCTATAGCTGTGATGAGACACCATTGGGGGTGGCTTATAGTTCAGAGGTTCAATCCTTTATCATCATGGTGGGAAATAGCAACATGCAGGCAGACACAGTGCTGAAGAAGGAGCTGAGAGTTCTACATCTTTGATCTGCAGGCAACATGGAATGAACTGAACTAGTTTTAGTTTAAGCAGACCTCAAAGCCCACCCCAACAATGACACACTTCCTCCAACAAGGCCACACCTACTTACTCAGCCCCCACCTCCTAATAGTGCCACTACCACACTATATAATCAGAAAATGAAAACTGAATTTATAAACATCACTCTTCTGTCCTTCTTCCTTCCACATTTTAATTCAATTGATTTCACCAAGGTGCTTTTACAGAAAATGACGGGGGAGAAGGGTTCCGTTAGAATTAAAGGGTCATTTTAATTCATGATACTACTTTTGCTCACTTATTCTGTTTTTCTTATTTTAATAAATAAACACACACACGTATGTATGTATGTATGTATGTATGTATTAACTCCTTTCACTTAGGAGTCAGACAGAAAGAAAGATTCTAATAAATTCCATAGCACTACTTAGAGAATTGAGATCAACACAGAATGTACTTAAAAGATACAGATTTAAGGATATGTTAATCTAGAATTGAATTGGCTTAATTTGTATAGGGATCTTTAAATAATAGTACTTTGCAACTCATGCTCAGCTTTTCTTTAAAATGTTTTGTTTATAATGACTTTTTCCAAACTGAAGCACTTAAGCTTCCTAGTGTTTCTTAACCAAGAAAACACACCATTAAAATACAACAGTCAAACTAAACATCTATTAATCTTGCAAGCTTAAACTTCATTAAACTATGAACTAATGATTTCTTTTTTCTTTTTTCACTTGAAAATTTCAGTCCATCTCATCACATGGAATTAACTAGGGTAGCGTACTGAAGTAATGATTTTCTAGTTTGCTTTAATTTTAAAAAAATCATGAAGTGAATGTTTATAATCATTCCATCTGCTCTGCAAAAAGGTTAGGATATTAGGAAAGTTGGGCACAGTTCTGTCATTTGCTAATTAAAGCACTAGTTATTTGAGTTGATTCTATTGTCTCTGAAATATGTGAAAATAGAATTTTACATTAGTGATTGAATATAAATTGATTACAGAATAATTACCGTTAATGTTCTTTTCATGAAAAGAATGATAAGCGTGGTACATGCTTACAATTTCAACACTAAGGAGGCTGGAACATGAGGGGCACAAACCCTAGGCAACCCTTTCTTTGTTACATGGTCAGATCCTGTAGTCCCAGCCTGGGGAGATGCAGCCAAGAAGGATCTAGAGCTAACCGTCATGCTCAACTAATGACAGGGTGAATAGAAAGCCAGCCAGTGATACAAGGCTATCTCAAAATAGAAAAATCAATGAAGCAGGGGAAAGAATGGAGAAAGGAAGGGGAAAAGGAGGGAAGGAGAAATCTGAGATAATTTCATGGGGAAAAAAATCTTTCATTTGAGCATAAAATGCAATTGAAAAACAACAAAAGTAAATTTTGTTTGAAAAATGCAATAATAAAATCTAATTCTCTAATAGCTAATAAAATGTAATAAAATCACCTAAGCCCAGTATTTAATAAATTTGTCAATTTTCATTAATGGCATTTTCAATTATATTTATTATTTAAAAGTGGGGGCAGTTTAAAATTTCTCTTAAATTGTTTTCAACTTTAAGTACCAAGTTAAATGATTTTTTAATCTGTACCTTGTATAACTATTACTTTCTCTTTTCAGTCAATTTTCTCGCTTACTGACAAACACTAATCTGGTTTATTTATACACACACACACACACACACACACACACACACACACACACACACCTCTTGCCAGGACTGAGGGCCACTGCTGCTCAGCTTAGCCCAAACATATCCCCTTTTGCCCTAATTTCATAGTTAGTGATACATTCTCAAAAACTTCACTTCAATTTATGCTGCCAGTGCCTTGTGACTAATGGAAGAGGGAGATAAAGAAATAATGGGTAATAAGAAATGTATACAATTTCACAGCATCTCAAGAGATAGAATAAAATATTTATGCAGCACAGTCCCACAATTATGTCTAATCTTATTGATCAGATGTTTTATTTTTTTTCAAATACAGTTAGGATAATTATTTTATGATAAAAGAAATTCAGCAGTTTTCATAAGTAAGAAGTCCCACACTAAGTAAGAGTTATGTTTTTTTTGTTATATTGAATTCAAGAAAGGAAAAAGAAAGAAGGGGAAGAAAGGAAGAATTAAACCAAACCATTTCACAGGCAGTGATCTTCAGTGAGGCAAAGAAAAACTAAACAAGATCACCCATTGTAAATCATTAGAGTTACACCAATATTAATTTACTGCATCAGTTGACTGACTGATAGTATTAGATCAAAAGCAGCTAAAACAGTCTTTATTTATAGCTACATGTAGAAGAATAGCAGAAATGTTACTAAAGTATATTTAACTTAGGCAATATTCTACATTCAGTATTTTTCATGTGGTTGTACCCAATTTGTAATAACCCAGATCTATTGCTTGTTAAGAATATCACTGTCCATTTTAAAAATGTTATGAGACCTTTAATATTATCCATAAGGAAATAAGAATGGTCAAGAATTACTTTCCAGTCAGGGATGGTGGCAGCACATGCCTTTAATTCCAGCACCCAGGAGGCAGAGGCTAGTGGATTTCTATGATTTTGAAACCAGCCTGGTTCTACATATTAAATTCCAGGTCAGACAGGAGACCATATCTCAAAAGAAACAAACAAAAGAAATACTTTCCAAGTGTAAACAATTAGAAAACAGGACAAATTATGCATCTGACATTGGAGAGCTGAAAACTGATCTCTAAACAAGGAAGACAAAACAAGTGAGCCCCATGACATCCTGGGATTGCTTTCAGTGTTTGCAGCACTGAAATATGTAGATGAGGAAGCCCAATAAAAGCTAGTCATACTACTGAGTTGGAAAGACCAGAATTCAGGAAAACCAAGGCAACAAGAAATGCTGGAAAATGTCTCACTTTAGAGTGAGAGCTACATGAAGACCTGTGTTTTCAAAGAAGCTTTTTAAGTGACCTGAAACCAAGTCCACATGTGCAAAGAATTAAAGACCCTTAAAATAAAACCTAGAAGAATAATTTATGGGGAAAGAGTAATCTAGTATTAATGGTTAATAATTCCTATGTTCATAAGGGACTAGGAATTCTTTAAGTTCTCACAATAAAGAGTCCCATCCATGAATTATTTGAAACATTCAGTAGAGGCACATCTTACCAATGAAACAAATTAATGGTCAAGACAGACTTCCTTTAGCAAATCTTGAAAACATTACAACATACACAAAAAAAAAGAAGGATGGTTAGGGGTTGGTGTGGAAGTAGACTTACTATCACTGCATGACTCTAAAGAGCTCACTTGCAAAACTCACATGGCTCATCAGTCCTCAAAAGGCTACAACTTGACACACACAACCCAGAGTAACATGCTCTGAAGATGGTGACACCTAGGAGAGCAAGATGCTGCAGGGCTACCACCACTATCATGCCTAAGAAGAAAGGTAGAAGGGTTTTGTTGTTGTTGTTGTTTTAATGGTAGTACTAATTAAGAACACACATGCATGAATAGTGGGGGTAGGGAGAAGGAGGCAGAGAGAGAACATGAATGAATAATAATAGAATGAACAAGACAATGGTCAGGGCTGACTTAGTGTACATACAATCTCCAGCACTTTAGAGCCAAGGCAGAAAGATGGAAGGTTCAAGGCCACAGGGGACTATATAGTGAGACCTGGTATGTTCCAGAAAGAAGTTTCACTCCATACAGGACTTGTGGACTAATATAAAACACACTTGCCTAACTGTTCCAAGGCTTTGTCCCTCATCAAATGCAAGCAACCACTCAATTACCATTTTGTTGGGAGCCAAATCTCAGAGCTTGGCATGAGATCCTAGGCCATTCTTGGCCGGCCACATAGTTGTATATTAACCTTTACATAGCACTCCTTCGAACCTCAGCTCAAGAAAAGAAACAAATTGACCCAGTCCACCCACAGGCTCAGTAACCTAGGCAACCCATCCTGGACCTCTCACTCATGAACTCTTTACCCTGCCAAACATCCTCTTTGTGGCTTCCTAATATCCTGCCTATACTAACACCTGGTGCACAGACAACCCATTCTGCCCCTCCCCATATCCTGCTCTGCTGAATATATAAGCTAGCATGAAAAAAGTAAAGTTTGCCACTTGATCAGAATCCTGTCTTGTAGTCTCTTGTCCCCATTCCCTATCCCTGACTTTCTTGCCCCAGGTTAATGTCCTGCAGGTCGGGACACCATTTTTTCAATGAAACAACTTTCCTTTTTGTAGTAAGTTAAAGCTGTGTGTTTCCTCCTCCAACATTACAATACCTGTCCTGGTGTGCATGCTTTTCTCTAGAATTCTTATCACCATCTGACATACTAAGTATCTGTCTACACAACAGAATATAAACTTCAACAGACAAATAATTTCTCTTTATTTACTGGTTATTATTCAGTCAAGAATACAGCAACCACCAAATAATCTGGAATAATAACAAATAAATTAATGCAAAAGGAGAAATTTTCATTTAAAATAATGTCTACCATGCTTTTATCTATACACATGTCTTCCTGTAGCAACTAATTTTAAGTATCAATTATAAATACTGTCATTCATGATTATTGTATTCATTTGGACATTTCATTTCAGTTTTTAGTATTTTCTTATAAATTATTTTAAACACATGAAGAATTTTAAAATAATGGTACTGCAAGACAATTCATCTTAAAAGAGAATCAACATTTAACAAAATAATTTATTCTCCACTATAAAAATAATCTCATTCTTAAATTTGATGACAAAATAAAGTTACTATACCACCCAGGTTTAAAATTACTATATTCAGTGATACAGACACCCACATGATGGTGGTGGGGTGGTGGTTATCTAAGTGAAAAAGAAGGACCTAGAGCCACCCTCCAATGTTTGCAGTCTATTGTCCTTGATTAATATGCTTACAATGTTTGAGGTCTTATGAAATAAAAGTACTTTCACTAAATAGAGTTTTTAAAAATAATAATGAGAAAGCAAATAATGAAAAATTTGCATATCAGAATTCAAAGAAATTATATGGTCTAAAAAAAAATAAAACATATTTTTGGAAAAAATAAAACTTCTATTTTATTTAAGTAATATTTACTATTTTAAAATAGTATTTTAAAAAGCAAACAGTTCTGGGGAGTTTGGAGCAGAAGGAAGAGCAAAAGCATAGACAAGACAGTAGAAGGATGATAAAAAGGTTATAAAGATTGGAGAAAGAAGCACACCAAAGAGTTGCAGTGAGCTCAAGTCTTCAGTGATAAGGGGCTCAGAATCCAGGCTTTGAGCTACAAACTGGCCTCTGCCAAGTACAAGGGTACCAATACCAGATTAACAAAGGGTCTGAGGGCTAAGTAGGACAAAGTGTCCTATTAACTTAGGAACATAACACTAGAACGACCCATTTGTTGCTGCTTCTGCCTGTCTACTTTCGTGACTCTCTACTTCTGAAAACTGAAGAGCTGCTGAGACCAGCCTTTAAAGAGTCTCTTTGCTAACCAAAATTCCTATCCAGATAAAGCAAAGGAAGCCTCACCCAGCTAACTGGAGGCACAACTACAAAGCCAAGATGACTTTGGACTCTCCATACTCCAGCCTCACTCAGTCTCTCATCAGCTAGAATTACAGAATGTATCCCCATGCTCTGCTCCTTACTATGTTTTTAATTTCCATTTCTCTTTAATCTTGTTTCTCTATTGTTCTTTTTAAGATTGCCAATCTCTCTCCTAAGCATCATCCCACCTGTTCTCATATGTTTACTTTTCCCATTGCAGCCCTTGGCATATTAATCATAGTTGTTTTAAATTCACAGCTTTGTCATGGCATCCCTGCCTTGAGAGTGTGATTCCAATGATTATTCTTTTTTTATTAAACTATGTGTAGAGGAGAGGGACATACAATTTAGCATCTTGAAATTTTTAACCAAAGTGCTTCAGGATGTACTGGGTAGAAGAAACTGTAACAAAGAGGCCTTTAGTACCTTGTCAAGGTGTGGAAGGAGGGAACAGATCCTATGACCAGGTTTCAACCTCCTACTGACCTGTGCCCAAAAATAAACTCCACTGGTGCCTCTCAACTTCCCTCTGCCTCCTCAGGAAAACAGTGGCTAGAAAAGAACTTGAGAGCTCCCCTTCCCCTAGGTCAATGAGGTTCTTTTTTTTTTTTTTTTTTTTTTTTCCTTGATGACAGACCTTAATAGAATAGAATTCTCCAGGATATTTTAAAAATAATTACTTTTTTCCTCTCCAGCTATAAGAATAGGAATTTTTTTTCTCCCTTGCCGATATTCACTATAAAGAACTAGAAGGAAAGACCCAGAAGTATGGGGGGTCCACTCTGATGTTTTTACCTCTCTGACTTGTCCACTCCAGCCTTCCAATAATTCTTATACTTTAGTTTTGTGGCACTGGTTCTGGCTCCTGTTTCTTAAAAGAACTGTTTATTTTTAAATGTTTACAACGCTTTTTGGGGGGGAGGGGAGTTAGGAAAAATTGGTGAGCTTTATAACCTATAATCACAAAAGTAATCCTTACCAAAATTAATTTACCTGGGAAACCCTAAACTAGAGCTGTTTGTTGCTCTTTTGTTGTTGTATGTGTTATTTGTTTTGTTTTGTTTTGCTTTTGTTTTTGTTTTCTGTGTGGCCCTGGCTGTCCTACAACTGGATTTGTAGACCGGGCTGGCCTTGAACTCACTGAGATCTGCTTGCTGCTGCCTCCCAAGTCTGGGATTAAAGGTGTGTGTCACCTCTTATTAGTAAAAATACAGCTCATTTTTTTTGCCTCATGGGGAAAAATTTACATTACTGCCTTAAATTTTATTTGAGTTTTAATCTACTTAACAAAAAGCATATTGGTTAACTTAAAGTGAACATAATGCTGAATTCAAAACTTGAAAAAATGCTGCAAAATAAGCTTCCAGACCTAGCAAGAATGTCAGAAAGACTAGCCCCAAAGTGCACATATCAACAATTAGCTCATTTTAGGTGTTTATGGTGTTATTCTATTTCTACATCCATGATGCATTACTTATAACAAATATATCTGAACTCTTAACATAGTAGCAAATAACAAAATACTTTAAAATGAGCAATTATGGTAACAACTTAAAGAATCATAATCCTTTAAATTCAGTCAGCAGATTACACAATTAGGCAAATCAGTTTTCCTAAGAAGATAATGAGAAATTTGAATAAGATAGGTAAGAAAATATTTGGAGACAGTCACAAAAGGGATGGGTAAAAGTAGCAAAACAAAAAATATAAATCATCTAGATTAAAATCCACCAAAAAAAAAGGAACAAATGAGAATAGTAATGGATTCAAGTAAATAACCGAACACTACCAAAATGCACCTTTGTAAAACATAAGACATTATTTCTGAGGCTCTACATTTCCCAAAACCCAAACGAAGTCAGTATATCTAAGTAACACTGAGACTAAATACTTACTAAAGATTCTAACTAAATAACACAAGCATATTCAATTATGTCCTTTTACATAAGATTAAGAAATAAAGCAGAAGAAGACAAAGTAAACTACCTACTTATGTCTTACTGATTACATGCATAAAAGTAAACCATTTAGGTGACAGTGGTGAGGTAAAGGACAAGACAGTCTAGTAAACAGAACACAGAACACAGTCCCTGCTCCAAAAGGTATATGAGAAGATTCTCTACCCTCTATACAGCTGAAATAACATAACTCAGTAGACTCCCCTGAGGAACAGTGGGACCCCATCAACAAATAATAGTGTTTTCTGGGTGAGGGAAAATTATCTAAAAGTCAGAATTTCTGACTTAAAATGAAGAAGATTATTAAGTTACAAAGTTAATTACATATTAACTGAAAATGGCACTTACCTTCCTTTCCTTAGGATGTAAGACATTGAAGAAAGCCACACGGTATTGCAGAGATAGGTGTTATTGCTTGAACCTCGGTCTCTAAAATTACTAGCTGTTTAAATGAGATAAAAAAGAAATACTAATTATCTAGAAACACACTTTTTGCTGTTAACATGAAGCATATTTCATAATCAACTGAGGAATTTATCTCGAAGTACGGGGTGTAAAAGACAGCTTCTTTGAAAGCAAAGTCTACAGAAATAGTTAAAAATACTTATACAATTCAAGATCATTAAATGTGAATTGGTTTAATTTTTTTAAAAAAATCAAATCTTTATAGTTTTCACCCTTCATTAATTTTTTTCCTAAAAGGGGAACAAAGGTGTGGTAAAGGGAAAAAGGCACCACAGTTTAGAGGTGGGAGAGGACCCACGTGGTTTCAAGGACAAAGCACATTGCACTCCAGGATATATTTACAGCTCTTCATCTAGAATTCAACTAATATCGAACTGCAGCAATCAGCCAAGCTAAGCAAATTAAAATAACAGTAATTTGACAGATTATCTTCTATAAATATTCAAATATAGATGTTTGTGTGAACATGAGGGCCTCCACATGCCAATCAAAATGTTTTGTTTAGGATCCTAAAATTGGGCTCGTTTTTTTAACCTTTTGTAGGAATCCCCTTGAACCCTTAGCTCCCTATGTTAACTTTGTCCTCAATTAGAAAAATTCTCTCTCCAGAGCTTCAAGTTTTAACGATAATATTCACATATACACATCAACAGAAAACCCAACCAATGTGGATCTAATGGCTTAAAAAAAAAAAAGGTGTACCAGAGTTGTTTTAGAATAATAGATCATATCTCATGCCCCAAATCACATCAAATAGACAAATCAGTCATAGTTACATTTACATGACTTATGTTCCATTTGTACAGTGATGGTACCATAAGATTATACGCCTAACAAAGTCATGGTCACCTTGACACTATCGATGTGAAAACAGTGTACTAAAACAGTGTACTAAAACAGTGACTATATAATCCAGTTATACAGTCATCAGAACAACTCTTATCCCTAAACAATAAATGGCTATGGCTAAAACACTGGCAATTACTTTTTCTTCTAGACCCTCAAGCACCATGAACATTTAGGATCATGTTGTCTAGGAAAGAGACAGAAGGCCTATGCCATCATGTAACCCAAGGAAGACAGAGATGGAATGTACCTGTTACTCAGCTATTGTTCAGCTCCAATCCCATCCTTAATAATCCTTTCTGTTGAAAAGAAAACTCTTAAAACTACTTTTCTCTTTTACTAGGTGGCTTTCTAATACTGCCAATAAAAGCCTTAAAGAGAGAATTTTATTCAGTCATCAATGCCCCAGCACAGGCCCTCTACCCAAAAGCAGCAGTTAGTGGAAGATACAGGTCTCGGGAACAGCAGTAGCCACCAGACAGTAGCTCTCTAAACTCTCCATGGGCTCTAATGTGCCCTATTCTAAGCTTTTTTATTCCCTCATGCCTATGGGAAGGGGCTCCCTAAAATTATCATCTGTGTTACTTCAGTATCCACGTTTTGTTTTTTATGCCTCCTAACACTTGTGTAACCCACTCCCTATGTTGACTTTTCATGACTGAAGTAGAACCAGTGTGGTTTTGCTGACAGAATCCTAATTGATTCACTATGCCTAGATGGAATAAAAGTCAACAAGATCCTGATTACTATAGAAAACAGATTTCAAAAAAGACAGAATCTGTAAGAAAATATTGACTAGCTCTCCTCTAAAATCTCTAAAATATATGCAAGATGAAAAATGTATTCAAGTAGTATGTTTGAAAAAAACACAAAGAAAGCAATATACTAAAACAATTATCATGGTGATAAATGTATCAAAACTTGGGAACCTAACAGTCAATTTAAAAAAATCCTAAACAAATGTTTTCTTCTTAAAATAATGAAAATCATGGAACTTTAGGAATGGAAGGGACTACATTCTTTGGCCTCAACAATTATCCATTTTTATTAAGACAGTTTAAGCTAAATCAAGTTTGGGCTACTATACTTTAAGGAAGCTGCTGAGAGATTAAAAGAGTCCAAAGATTATATAAATGACAAAAGGAGACAAAAATGGGATTCCCCAAAGAAAGGTTCACGGAGTCAAACTTTTTAGAAGAGTATAGTGAAAAGAAAACTTCAGACTAACATACCATCTGGCTTTTAGCCTAAGAGTCCTGACCAGTTGTCCTTCAATTTGACAAAGGAAATGGACTTAAAATCAAAAATGCTAAGGCAGATAAAGACAAGAAGGTGAGCTTTCCAGATCACAGAGAGACTAAGAAGTGGGTCACGAATGTGTAACTTTGCTACTCAAGGCAAGAAGGCTCATGGGGGCAACATCTCAGAACTATTAGGAAAGTATTAAATACATGTTAACCTGATCCCCAAAAAAGCCCTGAGCACATGAAAATTGAGACAACACTTCAGTCTGAAAGAGAGGGAGTAAAGCTCTAACCTGAAAGTTACTTTCTGAAATTTTCTAAAAATGTAAAAACATTCATGTTTGAATTTACTAAAAACATTATAGCAGAAAATTAATAATAATCATTCAATACATATCATGTATAGGGATTGTTCCATCTTTACAAATTAGTTCAACCCTCAAGATGTTTATGAAGTAGCTATTTTATGGTTCTCGTTTTATTCATAAAGTAAGATGAACAGAACTCTTAAATGAATTACCTTGACCCAAGTCACACACCTAAGTTGACAACTGAAATTTGAGGTAGTCTCTTAAGAGTCTACCCCCAAAGTATTATTACTGTTTTTCAACATCATTTCAAAACATTGAAGTCATCCAAGAAAATTATATAACTGTTGGTACTAAAACTGCTGTTAAGTATAAAGGAAAAAATAATGTACTTTTCTCCAGTTTAAAATAATTCAGAATTAACATTAGAAGTCTGTGAAGTCTGTGGCACACACTCAGCCAGGAATGAGACAGTGAGGACAGTAAGCCAGAAGATAATTATGAGTCCTGCATTGCCAGTATTTTTAAAAATATCTAATATATACACAAATGAAAATCAAACACAGGACTATGTTACAAAGAAAACTTCTGGTAATAACCACGTTATTAACTGTATTTGGGAAGCAACTGAAATCCCATATTAAAGGATACATTCTCCCCAGTGTCACTCTTTTTTCCCTAGCAGCTATATTGATGAATTCTTGACATATTATAAGCTATACATTCCACTTTGAAATTTCTATCTTTAAGCTTATCTCCATAATTAAATAATTTTTTAAAAACTGAGTATCTCTTAAATCCATTTCTGCCATTACTTCTACCACCACAATCATTATCACCATTGCCACCAACCCCTGAGAAAAGTAAAGTACATTAAGCTAAGATTTTTCTCAATGAAAGAGGGGTAACATAAATGAGTGTGAATTTTTTTCTCTGTACTTGCACTGCTCCCAACTTCTAAATATGTCCCTTTTCTTTTCTTTTGTAATTTGCAAAACTCCAATTCTCCCAACAGTCCTTCAGAAAATACTGAGGACGACTAAAGGAAAAGTAAAATGGAGGTTATAGGTAAAAAGCCTATTGAAAGTCTTAATAATGTATGTGAGTTCTAAATAGCATGGCAGAATAGATGAAGTTCTCAGCTATAAATAACATCATTGTACTAACAAATAGGTTGAATTTAAAACATGCAAAATTGTATCTTGTATGTAAGGCAGAGTATTACATATTTTGTCTTCATTCAGTCTGAGCATGCTCCTAAAAAGAAAAGAGGTGAACAATGACTTTTTCATTAACAATGACAAAGCTCTGGTGACCTAGTTTGAGAATGAACAGAACTATGGTTATTAAAAATAGAGTTGCTTAACCCATAGGAATAATTAAAGATGCTGGAGCCAAGAAGATTTGGGGGCTAAAGATATCAATGCTAAAAATGAAAGGTATTCTTCCAAACATGGAAATTTAAATCTATGACTTATTAGAAGCAATTTGAGTAAGAATTTCCTTGAAAAATCTAAAATATGTAAGGTCTATGTGAGGCACCAAATGGATGTAGCCTGACTTCCTAAAAAGCACAGTAAAACTGCTCTGGAAACCAACAAAGATAAAACCCAAAAGAAGAGTGCTCCTAGCAAGGAAAACAACAGTCAAAAACCATACAAGTAAAGCATTCCTGATCTGACTTGCATTTACAAACATGACTAACAAAATGACCCAGGCCAAAACACTCAAAAATTTCCATCCGTTCTTATTCAGATTAGTTATAAAATTAGCATTCACTTTGTCCCACTAGTTAGCATCAGAGAATACCTTCTGACCCCAGTTTCACTATCAGTATCTTTTCAATCTGCCTTCTTTTCCCACTCAAACTGGAGACTGTATTACTTGAATAACTGACTTAAACATATAAAAACACAACAATATACTCTAAGCAATATTTGCTAGCCATTTAGTAAATACTGATATTTACTAAGTGATATTTGTTAAATATTAATTGAATGAATGTCATAATCCTATCCTTAACATAGGAAAATCATATTTATAATATGATATGTAAAAGTCTAACATTTGTTTTTATTATTTTTACTATGTATATGTGTGTTTGTGCACATGAATGTAGGTGCCCACAGTGGCCAGGGTTACTTAACACACTAAAGAAAAATAACTACTTAAGCATCGCTAGAATATTTTTCATTTGCTTAGTCGTTTACAATGCTGGGGACTGAACCCAGGGTGTTGTATGTAGTAGGTGAGCACACTAAGGCTGAGCTACATTCACAGCCTAGAATCATTTTTAACCACAAGACTATAAAGAAAACTCTCAAATTCCACAGTGACTGGAATGACTGAACTTGCAATACTATAGAGCCAAGCAGGCATGTCCAGCCTTTTGTCATTATAACACAGTGTTTTCATCTATATAGTTCATGTTCCAGAATACCATTGGGCTGTATTCAGGGCCATTTTTTTTTATTTTTTTTTTCTGCATATGGCTTGTAGGTCATGGGTTGCATTCACCTTTGTGGTAGCTGTGGCCCCACAGGCTCATAGATTTGAATGCTTGGTCAACAGGTGGCCATATTTGAAAAGATCAAGAAGCATGGCCTTGTTGGAGGAAGTGTGTCACTGGAGGTGGACTTTGAGGTTTCCAAAAGCCCAAGCCAGACAGACTCTGCCTGCAAATCCAGATGTAGAACTCTAAGCTACTTTTCCAGCAACAAACCTGCCTGCTTGCTGTCATGCTTCCTGACATGAAGATAATGGACTAAACATCTGAAACTGTAAGCTAGCCCTAATTAAATGTTTTCTTTTATAAGAAAGAGTTGCCATGGTCATGGTGTCTTTTCACAACTACAGACCACTGAATAAGACAAGCTGGTACTAGGCTCTATTGCCAGAGAAACTGATCTGAGTTCCTAAAGTCAAACCCCATACTACAGATTAACAAGATTCCAGGGTGAGTGCCATGCAAATTACTCTTGAATGCACTTCAAAATAAAAAGCAAAAAAAAAAAAGAAAAGAAAAGAAAAGAAAAAACACTTTACCTTCAAAAAACTGTCCACTTCCAAATTAGTCCTATAGGCCTGACCTAAATGCTCACTTCAATCTCTCATTAGTCTCAAATTCTGATTAAGCTACAGCAACGTTATTATACATACATTATATATAATGTCATAAATTTTTACATACACTATTGCATACACACTAGGCATGGTGGTACATACCTGCAATCCCAGAACTTGAGAGACAGAAACAAAGGAATCAAGAGTTCAAGAGCCTCCACAACTATATCGGGAATTCTGTAGCCTGGGCTACAGGAAACCCTGTCCTAAAGAGAGAGAGAGAAAGAAGGAAAGGGGGAAAGGGAGGCAGGAGAAGGAGAGGGTTGTCCAATTATATCATGCCATTATCTCCAATCTATACAGCCCTAAGAAGGAGTTATTATTTTCTATTTCAGTTTTCCCAACTGAAAAACAGTAACTTCCCCAAAGTCACAGGTATACTTACAAGGGTAGTGATGGGTTCTATCCCTAGAATTGGGAGGAATGAGGAGACACCAAAAATTACTCAAATAGCAACCAATTTCTGGAGTCCTTAGAGAGCCTTTTACGTAAATTAACACCCATAGACCCTCAAATGGCAGGAAGCCTCAACACTTGGTAAATCTTGCCCTATTTTCTTCATACTGAGTAAAGAGTATGTCCTTTTCCTGACACAGAGACAATTGAATTGTGGTGCCTTCAGCACAAACGCCCCTCCACTGTACATAGAGAAAATAAGCCATCTATGTGGAATTAAAATTAAAACTAGAATTAAATTGTTATGAACATAACAACTGCAATCAAACTTTTTCCTTTTGATAGTCTGTGAATGCGCTGTCCAGTGAAGTGGCCAAATATGTCCATTAAGCATATGATTCGTGACTAGTCTGAATTATGTTGCAAATATAAAGTACATATAGATTTCAAAGATTTAGTATGGATTTAAAGGTATAAAATATATCACTGATAGTATATTGATTAGTTACTAGTTTTCTTTTCATTCCTTTCAATATGGTCATAATAAAATTAAAATATATGGTTTATACTAAATATCTATTGGACCATGCCAACCTACAAATTAATGATCACTATTCCCATATCAAGCTTTCACGGTCATATAGTATCATGAAATCTAGTGATTACAACAATCAGACTCAAACTCCATTTCTCCTGAAATGCAAAGTAAAGAACAAATGCTTACCTGTTTCCAGGTTCCTTCCTTTCTATTATCTTCACCTAGCCTTCAAATCCTGAATAAGCTCTTTAAAATTTTATGTCCTCCACCACCTCCCAAATTATCGACCTTGACATATTAATCTTTTCTCTCTAACAACTGTCATATTTAAAGAAAGATAGAAAGAAAATTTTTCCCAAAGGGGACTGTAGGTTATCTTCAAAGACAATACTGTGGCAATGTTAAGTATTTTGTCAATAGAATCAAATAGCCAAACATGAACCTTGACTCTCATTGTGAAAATGTTGAAGTAGTTTCCTGATTTGTACAGATCATTGAATACTAAATTAGAATTTCATTTAAATAATGATCACTATTAAAATATAAATTCTGTGTTATTGTTCAGTTATATAATCATCAGAATAGTATCTGAGACTGTCATTATTATCACCCCCATTTCTGTCTTGCTTCCTGAATCTACCATTTCCCTTTTATTCCTGGCTGTCCATCAGTAGGTTACTCCCTTAGTCAAGCCTGCAGCACATCCAATAATATATGAAGAATACAGAATAACAGGTCATTTGGGGTTGCTACAACAAACAACTCCAACCACAGGAGATCATACAAAAATGGTTCACATCACATAATTCACTTTGGAAGTAGTCGATCCAAGTCTGGAAACCTGTACAAAACTGTCTTCAGTCGGGCGTTGGTGGTGCACGCCTTTAATCCCAGCACTCGGGAGACAGAGGCAGGTGGATCTCTGTGAGTTTGAGGCCAGCCTGGTCTCCAGAGCGAGTGCCAGGATAGGCCCCAAAGCTACAGAGAAACCCTGTCTCGAAAAAAAAAAAAAAAAAAAAAAAAACAAAAAACAAAACAAAAAAAAAACCTGTCTTCAGAGGAAGTAGGTGTTTCTGAAATCATTTCTAACCTTCTGTGCCCTGTCCAAGGTATCAAACTCAGATGTTAAATTCTGAAATCTGTCCCATTAGCAATATTTATCAAGTCTAGGAATTGTATACTCTTTATGACATCTAGAATGGCAATTAATTGCTGCCTGTACACCTAAAATTTTAACAAGCTTCCATCTATTCACTATTGGAAAACATAAGTTTATACTTTGACCACATGGCAATCACAAGTAAAAATCTGAACACATTACTCAGTAGCCCAAAATATAGAAAGCATCTTTATTGAAAAGTACAAATGCTTTGTCACTTGTGACAAATCAAAAGTCTTATGGTCTTAGAGCAGATTTAAAGTTTCAAGTGGTAGCTCTTTACTTAGGCTAAAATATAAGAAATCTAAACTTCTCATCACTTTTCATATTGTGTCATATGATACAGACATATGAATTATGTCTTACTTCTTTCTCTTAACAGCAAGGACAATACCTTACTAAATTCTAAAACCTATACTAATCCAACATATTCTCAAAAGTTTGCTGTGCTAGACTGAATCTATTGTTTTAATAAAATTATTTACCTCTGTTACATTAGTTCTTAAAATGATTCAATAGTCCCAATAATCATAATTAGACAGACATAATTTTATATTTTACTAAGTAGATGAGGCTCAGAAGTCCAACTATGTAATTCCCATTTTTTCCACTTTTGTACATATTAATAAGAAATATACTAGTCCAAGACTTTCCTGGTCCATAGATGAAAAAAAAATTCACAGTACCTCACCATACCACATCAGAAATAGTCTCTGGGTGAAAAGGAAGGGAAGAGAAAAGATAAAAGATGATCAAAAAGAATGTTTGATTATGAGCTAAATCTAAGTTCACATCATTTTCCTTATTTTTTAAAGTCATAAAGTTTAACTTTTCTTCCTCAAACTGTTTTCAATTACTTCTTATTTACCTAATTACTTGTACTTTCATCAACATATGCTCTATCTCAGATTTTACCTGCTACCTTCCTCATGCCTATAAGTTAATATATGTTCTAAAAATTACAATTTTGTAATTACAATTCTCTTATTCTGTCTTCATGAAGACATCTTACTTCTGTGAAATGGCTTCTTTTAAATTTTACCTTCTCTAAAAATAACCAAATGCATTAGTCTCACTAGACTTATGTGAGAAAAGATCCAGAAGTTTTAGACTATAAAAGTATTCATGCTAAGCAACCAACAGCAATTGATATTTAAGATGATAAAAGAAAAGTTTATTTGCTGCCCATTATCATTCCAGAGTTTGTATTGAGAAAGTTTTATAAATCCCCTTTTTAAATACAAGACTTAAGACAATTCACTTCATGTATAATAAATATTAAAATCATAAAACAATATATAAATATAAAATAACATAATAAAATAATAAATATGTTAAGATCTAAAGTTCTAACAAGGTTAAATACATGTTTACCTTTTCATAGGTTGTTTATTGTTTTAATTCATGTGTGTGGACTTTGTTTATTCACTTGTACTTAAAGGTAAGAACCATGTCCTATACAGCTTTGTACCCTTATCACTTTGACCACAGTGTTTCATACATACAGGCATGTTACACATGGTCTAATAGACAGTATACAACTGCTAACTTTAAAACTTCAAGATCCCCCATGTATGACTCAGTGTTAAGTTACTACAAGTTTGAACCAGAGGCTGAGCAGACAATTCTGTACAGCTGGAGTAAGGACCCAGGTTATATTAGATTTCATGATCAATGGTCAGTATGACTTGCATCTGCAAACAGAGATGGTAACTGGGAAATAGAAATTAGTGCCAAACACTGCTTTAGCCATGCTCCCCTATAACCCTTAATAGCCAATTCCTGACTGATTTTAAACATTGTCTAGAATGTCATTTGGTCACTAGATCTAAAACTGCAAGGAAAAGAAGGTGGCTAACAAGGTTATATACTTAGCTTTTGATTCATTATAATAGATTTTGCTCAAAACCTTACATTTGCCAAATTTGTTTTTAAACAAGATTAAAAGCAATCTCTTTAAATTAAAGTAAAAATTTGAAGAAATACTTTTAAAAACATAAGAATTTCTGCCTTTACTTCTTGTCAAAACCTAATAATATCAACATTAGCTTAAATTTAAGCTGAAATTACTACTCCTGTGAATAGTTTTAGCAGGTGATTGAGTCCTGATCAAAACCATTGGCCTATGTGAAATACATGTGTATTTATAAAGCCAATGCAGATACAGATAACAAAAACCTATCAGGACACACAGAGCAGTAAAGAACTTTGACAAGTCACAGGCAATCACCACATCTGCATGTAGTTAAACATATGGTAAACCGGGTTTCAGGAATCCTGAGATTATCAAAACTTTTACAAATATATTTGGGCTATTTGGGGCAAGGAAAAGAGATGCGAAAGGGCAGTAAAGAGCCTTAAGACACCTATTTTGACTAAGTCTGCAGCTGTTATTACAGCTGTTCTGAAGCTTTTCTTGGAACCACATAAGTACTTTTTAAAGTGTTAAGAATAACCAATGATAGCCTTAAAGAACTAAAGAATAAAATAGTGGGTTTCTGTCAACTAACTGAGTATAAATTGTTATGTAAGAAGCAAGAAGCTTGATTAACTTCCTTGAGTTTCAATGTTTCTAACTTTTCTTCATTAGGATATGCATTTTATACAACTACAAATCTATAATCCAAACAACATATATGTATAATACCAACAAACACACAAAATCCTTTAAAAACATACCAAACGTACTCCCTAATATACTCTAAATGCTTACAAAAGCAACTTCATAAAACAAAAGAGAAATTACATACATTTTAAAACACATTTTGTACTATATTTCAAATGTAATTAGTACTTCAATTAATTTCTGGCTCTTTGTTCAAAAGATAAATTTCTTTTAGAAAAATAATACATCTATGAAAATTTTTAAAATCTATTTGCTTTTAAACGAGGTCTCAGAGATCACAAGGATGCACCCACCACCACTCTGCTATTTCTGTTATTCTTAAAAGCACATGTAATGGCCTAAGACTT